>NC_140498.1:60357075-60957075 GCF_964271855.1 Acomys minous
GCGAGGTGGGTGAACACAAAACCAACACATGTGGTTTTTCTCTTGCCCCGTTTTAATGTGAGCACGGTTGTTCCTGTCAGTCATTTTCACGAAGAACGCCCATGCTTGGGGACACTGGGCTGGGGTCGGCTGCTTTTGCCTCTGCGCTTGACATCTTACTCAACTCTCGGTAATCCTGTTGAGCCGATTGCCTCATAGATAGGGTGATGATTATATTAAGGTCTCAAACTGGGCCTGCCAAAGGAGTTATGTTCTTTGCCTTCTGAAAGAAGTTATTTAGGCACGGGTGCTTTACAAGGAAAGCCATTCATCAGAGCTGGCTTAGGAATTTGAAATGCAGAGCCCACAGTGGGTGACCACAAAGTTGGCACTGGCCCTAATTGTAGCTTTCCCGTTTTTCGCTGATGGGGATTGGACAGAGGGCCTTTGCATAGTAGGCAGGGACCTCTCTACCTCCTGAACCACTGCCCCATCTCTTCACTGGAGAATTCTAGGCATGGGTTCTGAGCCACACCCTTAGCCCCTCCCTGGGAGACTCTAGGCAGGGGCTCCACACCTGAACCGTGGCCCCTAGTGCATTCTGTGTTCACAGGCCTCCTGCCTCAGCCTCCTGATCACCGGGGTTACAAGTGGCTTCCACCCCTGGCATTACCATCTATCTTTATCTGTTTATCCACCCGTGGACAGTTAGAGCAATGGCTGTTGTCAGAAAGATAAGCAATAACTAAACTGGCAGGACCATTGAGGGGAGCTCTTACATACTGCTGGTGGGATTGTCTTCCTGTCATTGGGAAGCCACTATAGAGGCTCCCCAGAGCCTCCAAAGATGGTTCTCCAAAGCTCATGAAATCCGGATACGGAAGAGCTTCCTATCCATGTTGACTGCAGCACTGCCACTGTTAACAAGTAGGAAGATTGAAAAGGAGTCCTGGCTCTTTTTCTTCATTGAGTTTTTTTTTTTTTTTTGGTTGGAATCCAGAGGAATGGGTTTCAAGCCATGTCATTTTATGTGCCTATATGATTGTACCTTGCTCATCACCCCTGCCCCTTATCCTTTCTTGGCCCTCTGCCTACCCACTGTTGTCTTTCTTTATACCAACTGGTCTCCTTTCTGCTTCTGTCATGCACATACACGATGTGTGTGTGTGTATGTGTGTGTGTGTATGTGTGTGTGTGTGTATGTGTGTGTGTATGTGTGTGTGTATGTGTGTGTATATGTGTGTGTATGTGTGTGTGTATGTGTGTGTATATGTGTGTGTGTGTATAATATATGTAATTATTTCATTCTTTCTAGTTGACTAATACTCCATTGTTTCTCTATGCATTATATTTTCTATGTTATATGTTATTATTCCCTTTCTGAAACAGGGTCTCAAGTAGCTCAGACTGGCCTCTGACTCACTGTGTAGCCAAAGATGAACGCCTGACCCTCCTGCCTCTACCTCCTAAGTGCTGGGAGTAGAGGCGTGTGCCGCCATGTCTGGTGTGTGCTCAGGATGGAGTTGATGGCTTTGTGCACGTTGTAGGATATTTGATTGCATTGTGAACCTAGCGATTATGTTGTTGACTGAAAACCTGTTTCAAGTTGTGGGGTGGCTCAGACCTAGCATGCACCTTTAATCCAAGAACTTTTTGCTTCAGTATTGTAAAAAGGATTAAATAAAGTTAACCCTACGTCAATAGGTAGAGCATGCAACCAGTTGACTGGAAATGAACATAGGAAAAAAAAATCATAGAGTAAGAGGAAGTCAGGAGGATGGATAGAGAGGTACACAGGAAGTAGAAGGGAGGGACGTTCTGTTTGAGGGTTTTTTGTGATGGCATGGGGAAGGAGGCTTTTCTTTCTAGGATGTTCGGTGAGGAGGAAGGTCAGCTGGGCATTTTTTCTGCCTCTCTGAGCTTAGCAGGCTTTTGCTCCAGCATCTGACTCCTGAGTATTGGTAAAATTGAAGTATTGGGATTTTGTGAAAAACAACCCGTGCACACCAGGTAACTACCCTACCAGTTGAGCCACACACAGTTGTTTAGCTCCATTCATTGGTTGCTTGTTTCATAACTTGGCTAATGTGAAGGTGTCTGTGTATAACATGTGCCGCATTTACTTTATCTGTTTATCTGTGGGTTGATGGACATTTAAACTGCTTTGACACCTCAGCTATTGTAAGGAGAGCAACAGTGGGCGTCAGTGTGCAGGAGTCTCTGTGATGTGGTGACCCAGAGTGCTCTGGGATATATACCCCTTGGTTTTCTTTGTGTGTGTGTGTGTGTGTGTGTGTGTGTGTGTGTGTGTGTGTGTGTTTTAGAGGCCAGTGGCCAATTTCAAGTGTCAGTTGTTCCTCAGGAGCCGTCCACCTTGATTCATGAGGCAGAGTCTCTTACCGGCCTGCGGTTCACTGATACAAGTAACCCAGTGAGCCGTGGGGATCCAGCTGTCTCTGCGTGTCCCCAGCCCTCACACACATGTGCTGCTGCACCAGCTTATCACATGGGTCCTGGGCGTGGGTGTTACCCATTCAGACCTGTACAGCAAACACTTTGTTGTCTCCCCAGCTCTGGGCCTCTCGTTCTGTTAGCCGTTCTAGAGTCCGTGGCTCACCTGCTTTGCTTTCACTATCTGCCCTCTAGTGTGCCCTGGCATGGACATCCGGAACAACCTGACCAGGCTTCATGAGCTGGAGAACTGCTCAGTCATCGAGGGCCATCTGCAGATCCTCCTGATGTTCAAAACCAGACCCGAAGACTTCCGAGACCTCAGTTTCCCCAAACTCATCATGATCACAGACTACCTGCTTCTGTTCCGTGTCTACGGCCTGGAGAGCCTGAAAGACCTCTTCCCCAACCTCACGGTTATCCGCGGCTCCCGCCTCTTCTTCAACTATGCCCTGGTCATCTTTGAGATGGTCCACCTGAAGGAGCTGGGCCTCTATAACCTCATGAACATCACCCGGGGCTCTGTCCGAATCGAGAAGAATAATGAGCTCTGCTACCTGGCCACCATCGACTGGTCCCGGATCCTCGATTCCGTGGAGGACAACTACATCGTACTGAACAAGGATGACAACGAGGAATGTGGGGATGTCTGTCCGGGCACTGCTAAGGGCAAGACCAACTGCCCCGCCACCGTCATCAATGGGCAGTTTGTGGAACGGTGCTGGACACACAGTCATTGCCAGAAAGGTATGCTGGAGGCAGCGTGGCTTTAGGCATTCCTTCGTAGTTAGTAGACCCAGGAGCAGTAGACTCCTGCAGAAGTTTAGGTGAAGGCTATAGAGTGCAAACCCTCAAGGGTTTGGGGGAGAGTCTATCTTCACCAATACACACTCATCCCTTTTATTTGTGACAGACACATTCCACTGTGGTGAATATATATATATATATATATATATATAGTGTGTGTGTGTGTGTGTGTGTGTGTGTGTGTGTGTACACTTTTCTGTTGATACGATAGAATGCCCTAACAAAAATAAGCTGAGTGAACTGGGGCATTTGACAGTGCTTGGTGCTCTTCTAGAGGACCCAAGTTGAATTTCCAGTCTGAACTTAGAACTGCGTCTGACTCCATCCCCAAAAGGTCCACACTCCTGGCCTCTGAGGGTACTTGTTGGGCATGCAGACACACACACGCACACGCACACGCACACACACCATCCATTTGGTAAGAGATTAACAACCATAACTAGTAGTGACATAGAATAATCTTAATGATATTCCTAATAAAATTGCAAGAATCCTCACTCTTACACTTGGGGGATACCATTAAGATAAAATAGAGGTGATTTGAATATAGTCATCATGTCTTGACAACTAGTCTTATACCTGAACTTGATTCACATCTCAGGTATGGCAGAACAGGACATCTTGAGACTTTATTGCACCACTCAGAAAAGTACACGATTTGAAACATTATGAGTTGATTATTTCTAGAATCTTCCATTTGATATAGACAGTTAACTGTGGGCTATTGAGACTGCTGGGGAGAGATGAATGAGTATACTAAACCTTGGCCATTGTAGTAGGCAAGCAGCCATAGTTAGGTGTCAAGACATGGGTGTGGTTCATATGTAAAAAAAAAATAAGTAGGGGGCCAGAGTTTTCGTGAGGGTTGTTTACCACCCTGTATGTTGGATAGTGAATGTTCCTGTAGTTGTCTGCTTGGTTGAGAAGTTGACTATGTAAGGGTATGGATTGGACTTAGCATGTCTGTCTGTCTGTCTGTCTTTCTTTCTTTCTTTCTTTCTTTCTTTCTTTCTTTCTTTCTTTCTTTTGACAGGGTTTGGCTGTCCTGGACTCTCTTTGTAGACCAGGCTGGCCTTGAACTCATAGCAATAGCAATCCACTTGCCTCTGCCTCTCGAGTGCTGAGATTACAGGCGTGTGCCACCATGCCTGGCCAACATGTTTTTCTTATCTGATCATAGAAGTCAATTTGTAAGAGATACTCAGAAAAAGAAAAGTGTAAAAATTCAGTCTTGATGAGAGTAGTTCATTTTTGTTTTATATTTTCATCTGTCTGTCTGTCTGTCTGTCTGTCTTCTGTCTTCTGTCTGTCTGTCTGTCTGTCTGTCTGTCTGTCTGTCTATCTATCTATCTATCATCATCATCATCATCATCACCATCATCTATCTCTCTATCATCTGTGTATGTGTGTGTCTGTGTTCACACACATATATGTAACATGGCCCACATGGAGGTTTAGAGAACAATTTGTAGGTGTCAGGTTTTTTTTTTGCCTTCCATATGTGTGGTCGAGAGGATCAAACTAAATTAGTCAGGCTGGTGACAAATGTCGTTATCCACGGAGCCATCTCTCTGCTCCCTTCATGGGTCTGTTGCTTTGCATTTCTTTAGCCTTCTGAGTTATAAGGCACTTAGATCATTTCAGTTTTTAAAGAAAGAATTTGATTGTTTTGGGGGTTCAAGCTTTATTTATTTGTTAATAACTTTTATTATATGTGTACGGGTGTTCTGCCTGCATGAATGCCTGTGTGCCTCATGTGTGCCCTGGAGAGAGTGTTGGAGCCCCTGGAATCGTAGTTACTAATGGCTGTGAACTGCCTTGTGGGTGTTGGGAATTGAACCTAGATCTTCTGCAAGAACGGCAAGTGTTCTTAGCTGCTGAGCCATCTTTCCAGCTCCATGTTTGTTTCTTTTAGGCTTGTTTTCCAGAAATGAAATTTCTGGGTCAGAGGCTCCAGATTTGGATTGCTAAATGGCTTTCCAGAAGTGCTGGACCTGTGGACTGGACTCCCCGCCTTGAGTGGAGAGACCTGGCCTTTTTTCCTTTTTTTTTTTTTTTTAAATCTTTCACAAAGTCCTGGGGTGGGTGAGAAGCCCATACCGTGACTGTTTATCTTTGTATGTGTTTGGTTTCAGGGCAGAGCCTTTGAAAACATGTTGACTTTTTATTCCAGCGTTCTCGGCTTCCGACTTCCCTTGTCTGAGGGATCTGGAGAGTCTAATGTCTAATTTTCTTCTTTGAAGCTCGTTAATCCTTTGTCAGTCTCATTCGTGAAACTTCTGGTTCAATGGGGGGGGGGGGATATTCCTGATTGTTCAGAGCTGCTGGAGAGTGATGGTGGTGTTGATAAGGATTCACTGCAAAGCCTCTGGTGTCCTTGAGGAGGGCTATGCTGTACCACTGAGCAGCCCCTCGCTGGGGGATTCTAAGCAGGGCCTCTGAGCTGATTTTCACATCACCCTTTTTATGCCTTACACTTAGAAAAATCTCTACCCATAAGATAATCTTCTGTTTAATATTAGCTATTACCATGTAGAAACAGTTTTCACTCTCAGCTCTGGGGAGCTGGCCATGCATGTAATTCAGTGGGGTGTCTGTGTGCCCCCTTAGAGACTCACCTGGGAGTTTTGATGCTGTTTGTGGTAGAAACCAAATTAGATGTGATAGCAGTCATCTGCAATCCCAGTTCTGGGGAAACCGAGGCAGGATGGTGGCAAATGTGAGGCCACCCCACATTTTACCTCTGAGAAAAAGAAAGAATAAAAGAGGGAAGGAAGCAGAAAGAGACAGAAAGAAAAGGAGACATTCTGTTTTAAAGAAGGAAGAAGAGGAAGGAAAAAGAGAATGAGAAAGAAAGGAAGGAAGGAAGGAAGGAAGGAAGGGGAAAGTGTCCCACATCCTGTGGCTGCTTCTGCCTCCCTTTTCCTGTTCCTGGTCATTTATGTTCGAGTGCTAGCTTTTATTGTGTTTTGATGTCCAAGAGAGCAGTTCATTAACTGTTTATGGCTTCAGTGACCTCATTCACATGTTGTAAAATTCCCTGGGAAGGAGGTGATTGGGAGAAAGGAAGCAGGTGGCTTAGGAGTTAGCACACAGAGCGTAGGGAAGGGAGGGGAGGAAACGTTATTTATTTCTGCCCCGACATGAACCCAAAGAGGCAATGAGTGTTGGATCTTTGAACTTGTGGGTGAGGTTTTTATGGGAACTCCTGAGGAGGAGTTTCAGACAACAGGAGTTGGGATATGTTTTAGCTTTCAGTTGCTGTGTTAAATACCTTGACCAAAAGCCACTTGGGTAGGAAAGAGTTAATTTCACTTTATAGTTTGTTATCTAGGGAGATGAGGGCAGGAATACAGGGGAGAAACCTGGAGGCAGGAGCTACTGTGCTGCTTACTTGCTTGCTTTCAACAGATTTCTTCAGTCTGCTTTCTTATAGCACCTAGGACCACCAGTCTAGGGGTCGGCACCCCCTAGAGTGAAGCTGGGGCCCTCCCACGTCAGTTATTAGTCAAGACTACCCCCAAAGAAGTGCCTTACAGGCTGACCCTATGGAAGTAGCTTCTTAATTAAGATTCAGTCTTCCCAGTCCTAGTCTGTGTCAAGTTGATAAAACCCAGCCAGGATTGGGAGGAGACATGGAGAGGACAGATGGTTGAGGGGATGAAAATATTACCCTTGGAAAGGTTTGTAGAACACTGGCACGGAGGAACAAAGAGTTGTAAAGCTATGTCCCCAAGGAAGGTGTGTGATGGGAGTAAAGACATGGTAGAACCCAAGACAGCCTTTGGGCCTGGAATTTTCTAGGGCCTGTGAGTTCTGGCCTGGGGCTGGGTGATGGTCTAGATGTAGGAGATAGACCAACACTCACTTGTGGGGAGAGAAGTTTTTCACAGGGGCAGATCAGGTACCTGCTGAGGTATCCAGGTTCTCCTTTGTGTTTTGAGCACAGTGAGTTAGACCAGAGACATGTGGTTAGAAGCAGAAACAGAACATTCTGGACAATGGGAGTAGCCTAATGAGCGAAGGAAAACCCTAAAAAGCTCTGGACCACGAGAGTCATGTGACCCTTTAGAGGCCGTTTCCACGGCACCCACCTCACTCAAGATTGTGTATCATAGACTTTTCCTTCTTCATGCAAGCACACACATGTGTATGCTGTACATATGTATACATCATACAGATGAACACACACACATAATAGTAATTGGAAAATCTCTAGAATTCACATTTTGAAAGTACAGCATTTTAAGTAGATTGATGACACTGCACCGTTTTTTTTTCCTGTGCTATGATCATGACTTTGCCCACTGTTTCCATACTTATATGCTATGCCGTCCTCCTGTTAGTCAGTTGATGCCCATCTTGGCTACGTGGACTGCTGCTGTATCACGTTGCTCATGTTCAAGTAGTACTCATTTTACCTAGTCTCAGTTCGAAGGCTTAAATAGGCATGCCAATAATTCTCATACGCCAAAGATAAGCCGCAAAGTTGGTGGTCCTCAACCTTCCTAATGCTGCAACCTTTAATACAGTTCCTCATGTTGTCATGACTCCCCAATGACAAAATTATTTCACTGCTACTTCATAACTATACTGAATCGTAATGTAAATATTTGATATGCAGGGTATCAGATATGAGACACCAAAGGGGTCGTGACCCACAGGTTGAGATCCAATGGTTTTAAGGGATGCACTGAAAGTTTTGAGAGAGATGAGGAAAGGAAGGAAGGAAGGAAGGGAAAGAGACAGAACACATATAATATTGACTACACTATATTGTTATGCTTTATTATTAGTTGTTAATTCCCACGTCTTCTAATTCTTCTAATTTATAAATTCTATCATTTCCCTATCAATCATCTCTCTTTCGTGTGTGTGTGTGTGTGTGTGTGTGTGTGTGTGTGTGTGAGAGAGAGTGTGTGTGAGAGTGTGTGTGTGAGTGTGTGTGTGTGTGAGAGTGTGTGTGTGTGTGAGTGTGTGTGTGTGAGAGTGTGTGTGTGTGTGTGTGAGTGTGTGTGTGTGTGTGTGTGTGTGTGTGTGAGAGAGAGAGAGAGAGAGAGAGAGAGAGAGAGAGAGAGAGAGAGAGAGAGAGAGAGAGAGATTTTCACTGTGTGGGTCCTGAGGTAGTTTGGTGGTAAGTGCCTTTACCTGCTGAGCCATCTCTCTGGCCCACACATATTAGTTTTTGAGACAGGCTGTCTTACTGAGCCTAGAGCTCATCAAGTTATTCTA
Organism: Acomys minous; assembly: GCF_964271855.1. Classification (NCBI taxonomy): domain Eukaryota; kingdom Metazoa; phylum Chordata; class Mammalia; order Rodentia; family Muridae; genus Acomys; species Acomys minous. Next base: position 60,365,545 of record NC_140498.1, read on the forward strand.
CTGGCTGGCCAGCCACAGAGATCCTTCTGCCTCTGTCTCCTAGTGATGGGACTACAGGTGCATGTCTCTAAGCCTGGATTTTTACATGGGTTTTGGAGATCTGAACTCAGGACCTTATGCTTGCAGGTAAACGCTTTACCCATGGAACCATTTCCCTGTCCCTAATGTTCAAATCTTTAATAGTAAATATTCAGATTTACATGACAAGGGCACAGTTTTTTTTTAAACATTCTTAGGGATCTCAATGGCAAGATGATGATGATGATGATGATGATGATGATGATGATGATGACTAATTTTGGATTTTCATGACAGGGTTTCTTTATGTAGCCCTGGCTATCCTGGACTTGCTCTGTAGACCAAGCAGGCTGGCCTCGAACTCAGAGAGATCCACTTGCCTCGGCCCCTTGAGTCCTGGAAACATAGGCGTGTGCCACCGTGCCCAGCTGGAAAGCTTAATTTTTTTCTGTATTTCTCCTGAGAGAATACTGTCCCAATCATTTATGGAAGACTTGGGCTAGAGGTCAATGCATACTTATGAAGAGGTGGTTTTGCCTGGCTTGACTGGTGACTTGGTAACTGGTCTAACTGGTTTTTTTTGGCTTGATGAAATCCATTGGCCAGTTATTTCCCATCCTGTCATCAGATCCTTGTGGGAATTGAAATCTGGTATTTGTCAGTGAACACCTGATGTGCCCCATGGAGGTGCCAGGGACCTAGGTTCAGCTGTGGTGTGCTCTGTATGTGTGTCTCTCTCTCCCTGTGCCTGCTAGAACTTTCATTAAATGAAGGGGGCATGGATGTTGAATTGTTATTTTCATTTGTTGGTTCTTTCTTTAAAATTTAATCACTTTACATCCTGATTGTAGTCCCCTCCCTCATCTCCTCCAGATCCACCCTCCTTCCCTCACCCCCCCTTCTCCCTCCCCTAGTTGTCAGAAAGGGGGAGCCCTCCTCCCCTATCATCTGACCCCAGCCTATCAAGTCTCATCTGGACTGTCTGCATCCTCTTCCTCTGTGGCCTGGCAAGGCTGCTGCCCCACTAGGGGAAAGTGATTAATGAGTGGGCACCAGAGGCATGGATTTTTTTTTAAAAATAGGCTTTCATGTATAGTCCCAGATTGGCCTCAAACTTTTTGCAATCCCCCTGCCTCTGTCTTCTGAGTGTTGGGAGTCCAGCATTCCTGGCTAAGACACCGTTGTCTGATTGTGGTAAACTATATTTAGTAAGTACATTGATAACAGAGTGTCACCATCCTTATGCTTTTATTCTAGAACGTTCTTATCATACCCCCTCCAACACCCCCAAAAGAGATTCTCTGCCCATTATTACTCACTCCTCAATCTTAATTCCCACAGCTCTTGGCAACGAGTGAGTAGTCAGCTTCCCAGCCGTGTAGATTCACCTCTTCTGGACATTGCTGAGCCACAGAATCAGATAACATGTAGCTTATTACATGTTCTTTCCTTTGAGTACAATGTTCTCAAAATTCACTCACACAGCAATTTCATTAAGTCCTGATTTTGTCTTTTATGCCTGAGTAATAGCTCATCATAATGGATCTTACCCATTTTACCACTCGACCAGCATTTGTGATGTTTACCCCCTTCAGTTATTTGGAATAGGGCTTCTGCAAACACCTGTGCTCCAGATCTCGTCCGTGTCAGTTCTTTACCTTTAAGTAATAAGTAACTAACTTTTGTAGGGTTGAAGTTCAGAGCCAGGGTCTTGTGCATGCTAGGCAAATACATCACTGAGCTATATCCCCAGCGTTGCTGTTGCTTCACCCCGACCCCCAGCGTCTGGCTTACAGGCCACAGGCCACCACACCTGGCTTTTAGGTAAGTTCTGGGGATTGAACTCAGGTCCTCAGAGATTCATTACTCATGGATTCACCCCCCCCCCCATAGCTCTTCTTTACATAAACGTAGGAATATTTATTAGTTTTCTTTTTTTTTTTTTCAGTTTAAATTCTCCCTTGGGGAAGTTAACAGTGCCAACTTGACATTGTCTAGAATCACCTAGAATATAAGTTTTGGGTGTGTTTATGTTGACATGTCTAGATTATATCAACTGAGGTGAGAAGATGCACCCTCACCGAGAGACGATCATTCCCCTGTCTTTGGGTTCTGGACGATATAACAAGGAGAAAGCAAGTTGGCTCCTAGCATTCGGCAGCTACCTCCCGGTCATGGCTTCCCGGTTGTGAGGGGCTGCACCTTGCAACTGTCAGCCGGAATAAGCCCTTCCTCCCTTAGGTTGCTTCTGTCAGGAGTTCACTCTCATCCATGAGTAGGATAAATAGCACACGCCCCCTAAGGTGAAGTCCACCACTGTTTATTCTGTGTCTGTGCCCCTGACAGTCCCAGAAAAGAGGAAAGAGCGGCTTGCGAAGACTGCGCTTAACAAAGAGACTCTTCTAGTGAGAGGAGGAACCAGGAAGGGTAGGGACTGGCCAGAGCCGAGTGTGTCCATCTGTGGGTGACCAAGACCCAGGAATGGTTTAGTTCCTTCTTGGCCTCAGCAAAGCAGAATGGGCGTGGTGGATAGGACGTCCGGTGCAGACAGTGAAGGGATTATGGAGAAAATCCTCAGCCTGAGTTTATCTTCTAGGCTGAGCTAACAACTCCTGATGGCCATTCACAGACATCTTCCTGAGCCCTGGGGAGTTAGCCCAGGTAGTAAAGACAACCTGAGTTTGATCCCCAATATATCTTTTTTTTTAAGGTTTATTTATTATATATACAGTATTCTGCCTGCATGTATGCCTGCACTCCAAAAGAGGGCACCAGATCTCATTACAGATGGTTGTGAGCCACCATGCGGTTGCTGGGACCTCACATTGTGGGGATCCCATCCCCCAATCATAAAATTATTTTCATTGCTACTTCATAACTGTAATATTGCTGTTATGAATCTGTGAGCCACCATGTGGTTGCTGAACTCAGGGCAGACAGTGCTCTCTTAACCTCTGAGCCATCTCTCCAGCTCTTCCCCTATGTATCTCAGTTCTTTTCCCATTGCTGTGATAAAGTAACTGACGAAAAGCAACTTAAGGGAGAAAGGCTTTCTTCGGCTCAGCGTTCAGGCAGTGTGAGCTTCTCAGGCGCCAAAGAGTCACAGAAGCAGAGTCAGGCACACCCCATCCGCAGTCAAGAGCAGAGAACACTGAATTAATGAATACATGCTTGTGCTCAGCTCATTTTCTCCAGTGTCATTCAGTTCAGGATCTGGGCCTACAGGATGATGCCCACTATGGTGGCAGAGTCTTCCCACTTACCATCAGGACAATCTCCTACATACATGCTCACAGGCCAACTAGACATTCTCTCACAGAGGCTCTCTTCCTAGATGATTCTAGACCAGTGGCTCTCAGCCTGTGGGTTGCAACCCCTTTGAGGGTTGGGAGTATTCTTTCAGAGTGGTCAACCAAGACCATCAGAAAATACAGATATTTACACTAGATTCATAACAGCAATATTACAATTATGAAGTAGCAATGAAAATAGTTTTATGATTGGGGGGATCCCCACAACGTGAGAAACTGTCTTAAAGGGTTAGAGCATTACTTGTTCTAGACTGTGTCAAGTTGACAACCAACAGTAATCCTCAGACCATTTGAAAAAAGCTGTACATGGTGGTAAACGCTGACTTGCAGTCTCAGCATGGGAAAGGCAGGGGCAGGTGGATCACTGGGGCTTTTTGGTCAGGCAGCCTAGCCTACTTGGCAGGCTCTCTGCTGGATACAGACAGAATCTAGGACTTCAAGTCCCAATAAAGCTTTAACAATGGGATCTGTCACTTGGCAGCCATGTTTAAGGGGTTTTCTGGTGTAAGGCCAGCCTTGTTGTACCGTGGGTCCCACTTGCTTGTTGAACTTTCCTTTTGGCGTGGTGTTGACTTTGATTTGGCAAGGCTTGCGTTGTTTTGTGTCTTGGGTTTTTGCCATCTCTGTTCATGAGTGAAATTGGGCCGTGTTCTTGGTTTGTTTCATTTTGCAATCTCTTCATTAAGTTTTGCTATCTGATCTTCTAGTTACTTAAAGTGAATTAGGTGGAATTCTGTTTTAAAGGTTTTGAACAACAGAGTAATTTCTAGGGAAATCTTATGGTTTAAAATCTTGGTGGGAAGGAATTCTGAGTAAGTGTGTGTGTGTGTGTGTGTGTGTGTGTGTGTGTGTGTGTGTGTGAGAAAGAGAGAGAGAGAGAGAGAGAGAGAGAGAGAGAGACAGAGACAGAGACAGAGACAGAGACAGAGAGAAGGGGGGGCGGGGAGAAAGAATTTAAGCTAAAATCTTTTTGTTGTTGTTTTCTCTTTTAAAACCCATTATTGGATTGGTTGGTTAACTTTTTTTGTTTCCTAGTTTTTTAAAATTAGTGAGTTTTCCGAACTGAGAGTGTTATTGAGTTTATGATAGTTGTGTTTATGTGTTCTCCTTATTTAACTGAGAGCTGAGAGTCTTAAAGATGTTGGATTTATTTATCCGTTCTTTTTAAAAAAAAAATCCAGTAGTCATTGCTATGAACATAATTCTTTTCACTTTGTGATTATTCTAACCTATGCTTTTAGTTTTGCTTTTTAAAAGATCCCCCTTAGTGTGAATTTTTTAGAAGGAATTACATAGCTAAATCTTTTGAATAAATTCCAAATTGTGAAATGAACAAATAAAAAGAATCTTATTTTATTTAAACAAAGGCCTTGCATTTGATAGTCAGAAGTTCTACCCCTGAGCCATGCCCCTGGACCTTCATTGAAGAATGCTATACAGGGTCTTTAACCATTGAGCAACACTTCCAGGCCTAATTTCATTTTTTTTTTAAAGCAATTAAATTAAGGGTACACGGTCACTCTTGATTTGGCTTTTGCTGCTCTTATCTGTCCTGGATATATACTTCGTTTTCTTTATTGTCTAACAAGTCTCTGATGGTATTTTAATATATTATTTTTGTTCTCCATTGCAACAAAAAGTATCTTTCAATTATGTTACATAAATGTTCTTGTTGCCCTAAATCATCCTTACTTTATAGGATATTTTCCAATAGGTGAGATAGGTTAAATGAAAGTTAACCGATTTGTGGATATAGACACTGGGGGGGGGGGGGGACAACAGATGGCCAGACCCTTGTATTGATTGTACCTTCTCTGATTTAGTGTGCTTAAGTCACTGAATTTGAGGGTTGGAAAAAATAAAGAACTTTCACTGTTTGTTAGATTTATTTTTGTTGCTGTAATGAAATCTGATGACAAAGAGCAACTAGGGAGAAAGGGGCTTACCTCAGCTCACATTCCAGGTGACATTCCATTATTGTGGGGAACTCAGGGCAGAAACTTCAATCAGCTGGTCATCACCTCAGCAGTGAAGTGTAGAGGAGGAACGCTTGCTTACTCTGGTCCATTTCTCTGCACAGTTCAGGGCGCCCTGCTTAGGGAATGATGCTGCCCATAGTGGGTGAGGGCTTCCCACATCAATTAACTTAACTAAGATCCTCCACTCATGTAACACACACACACACACACACACACACACACACACACAAACAGAGGCTAACCCAATGTAGACAATCCCTCACTGGGTCTCTCTTCCCATGTGATTCTAGGTTGTTGACTAAAACTAATCCACTCAGTGTGACTGGTTATCAGAGTTTCTAGTTGATGGGGCTTTAACTAGCTTTTATGTTTTTATTCTGAGACAGAGTCTCGGGAAACCTACCTTGTCATTGAACTTCCTGTGTATCTTAGATTGGCCTTGAACTGCAGCTCCTCCTCTTCCATCTCTGTATTCCATCTGCGTAGCCATATTTTGGCTACTTTATGGGTTCTTATATTTACCACCCTTTTGCACCCCAATCCCTCCCCAAGCCCCCAACACTAGGTAAGTGAGAAAGGTTAGAAGGGATAAGGGACTTCCTTAGATTACTTCTGCTGATTAGGGGCATGACGTTCCTTGGGGCAGGGTTGATCTTCCTGTCAGGATGTTCAATTTCTTCTTCTCACCTCTATTTGTATAACCACTTGACAAATCGCAACTAACAGCAACAAACAACCAGCCAACACAGCAACAGTGCCTCTCGGGGTCTTAGCATGTATATCCGCCTCTGAAAAGCTCCTAGAATTCCAAATGTCACACGCTCGCAGAAACTATCCTCAGCTGGCAAAACCGGGCCCCTCTCAGAGCATGAGGCAAATCATAGTTAGCAGCTGTGCACGGTCTGAAACAGTCCCATATCTTACACCTGGGATTAAAATAAAAACATATTCGCATAACATAATGGGTTTTTAAAGAAACCAAAATTCTCACTACACCCCCGTGCAGGAATGACAGGTGTGTGCCTCATATCTAGAGTTGTGTTGTTCTGAGGATGAGACTGGGGGGGTCTCCTGCCTGCCAGGCCAGTGCAATCCTGCTGAAGTTTATCCTTAGCCTTTGGATTTTTCAGACAGACTCTATTAGCTCAGGCTGGCCCAGTACTGGGTGTAGCTGAGGATGTCCCACTAGGCCCAGTTTTATATTTATATGAAATCCAGGCCCTCATACAAGCTAGGCAAGTACCCTACGACCTGTGCCACATCCTCACAGTGTGAACCCCCAATACAGTTTTAAAGTTTTTTTTGGGGGGGGGAGCGATGGCCCCAATATGTGAGCTAGAAGTCCTGTGTTGAAGACTGCAGGTGGCTTTTTGGTAACTGACTGTTGAGTTGACTGCAGGGCAAACATTCCCCAGCGGCAGGAGGGCAGGCGCTAGGTGAAGTCTGAATGCAAATTCATAGCTTGCAGCTCTCCAAGGGAAAACACCAACTTCCTCCATCCAGATGCCTGGCTTTATGGTGCTGCCAGGGCAGGTGTTTACAAAACCACTTTCTCTTTTTTCTCTTCTTGTGTTTGTGGTTTTATGGTTTGGGTTTTCAAGCTCTTGCCCAGGGCTGAGTGTGACCTGTCAGTCTACCTGCCCCCGTGGCCTTCTTGTCTATTTCTGGCCTTCAGCGTGAGCTTGCTGAAAAGCTAGTATGACTTGGGGGTGATGTCAGACAGACTTTCTTTAGAAGGGCACCGTGATTCATCTTTGTATTTAATGGGCCTGTGTCATGTCAAAAGTATGACTGTAGTAGTTTTTGTTTGAAATCTAATAAGGGATTTCGCATCTGCCATCCGGCGGCTGTGCTCCTTCTGTCCTTCTTATTGTTTTTGACTAAGACTAGTGTGGAGGGGTAGGAAATGGATTTTGCAATGTTGCTGACATCCGCCCAGAGGGTCTCTCCTCTTTCCTTAAACTTCTTCTTCTTTTTTTTTTTTTTAAATGCGACTCAGAGACAGATACCAGGCAGCTGTGCTTGGTGGGTCTGGCTTTGTATTCTTCTTCATTGAGTGTATGTTATAGCCTCTTGTAGCCTGGCTGGCCTTGCCTTGAACTCACTGCATGGTTGAGCCTGCCTTTCAGTGCCTTATCATCCAGCCTTTACCTTCTAATTTCACCATAGGACTACACGTGTGTGCCACAATATGTGTATGTATACGTGTGCATATATATGGGTATATATAAAGTACATAAATATATGTACACACATATATACGTATGTATACATATATATGTGTGTGTGTCTGGGTATATACACACGTTTGCTTGTTTGTGTGTGTCAGGTTGGGGGTTGGGCAGCATGCTAAGGCAAGTGTGTGTGTGGCGGTCAGAAGACCATTTGTAGAAGTCAGTAGAGGGTTCCCTTCTGTTACGTGAGTCCTAGCGGATGAACTCCAGATGTCAGGCGTTATTGTAGGAGTCTTCGATTGCTGTGGCGTCTTGCTGGCAATTTATTTGTAAATATTGATTGGTTGATTGATTGACTTGGAGTCTCACTGTGTGTGGCTCAGTAGCCTTGAACTCCTGGGCTCAGGTGCTCAAGTGCGCTCCCAGCCTCAGATTCTGGAGTACCTGAGGTTACAGGTGTGTGTCACCATGCTTAGCAGGAGGCAGGCTTTCTCCACACCCCTCCCCCAATCCTCGTGTACACATGTACGGGGAGACCAGATGTCTCCTTAGGTGTTGTTTTTCCTCAAATACCTCTACCTTGTTTTATTCTTAAAATTTATTTTATGCTTATGAGTGTTGTGTAGGAATATTCTCAGAAGCCAGAAAGAGGGCATTGGATTCCCCTGAAACTGGAGTCCCAGGCAGTTGTGAGCAGCCATTCGGATTCTGGGAGTTGAACCTGGGCTTTCTGAAGAGCAGCTAGTGCACGTAACCCCTGAGCCGCCTCTCTGGCCTTCTACCTTGATTTTTGAGGCAGAGTCTCTCACTGAAATTGGGGTGGCTCAGATGGCTGCCCATTGCGCTCCAGGGGCCTTTTTGTTGCTGACTCTTAGGGCTGGGATCACAAGCGCCTGTTGCTTGTCTTTGTTGGTGTCACCATGCCATCGTCGTTGTCATCTCCTTCTCCCACTCTCCAAAAAGCCACTGGGGATTGAATTCAGGTCTTCATGGTTTGGGGGCACACCCTTTAATCCCTGAGCTAACCCCCCCCCCTTTGGTTTTTCTAGGCTGCATTTTTAAATGTCACAAAGGATCGAAGAGACATGCATGCAAATCTCTTTGGTTGTACAATTTTATAGCAGAGTGTTTGTTTCAGAGAAGAGAGAGCCAGAGGTTTAAAATATTTTTAGTATTTAGTATTTATTTCCTTATTTATTTAATTTTGGGTATGGCGTCTTTTGGCTTTCATTGCCAATCTAGAACCACCTGGGAAGAGATTTCTCACTGAGGGGCTGTCTACACTGGGTTGGCCTGTGGGGGGTTTGTCTTAATTACATTAGTTCACACCACTCTGGGTAGTATCATTCCCAGGGCTTGGAATGGAAAAGGTAATTGAGCACAGCATGTATGCATTTGTCTTTGCTCTGCATCATGAATGTGATCATCTGCTTCAGATTCCTGCCACACTGATTTCCCCAGTGATGGGCTGTAACCAGGAACCCGGAGCCAAATAAATAGTCTTCTTCCCTAAGTTGCATTTGTTAGGGTATTTCACCCAGCAACAGAAACGAAACCAGGAAGATGTGTGGCAGGTTTCTTTGCTGGTCTTGAACTCCTGGGCTCAAGCCATCTTTCTTGAGTATTCTGTCTCTAGAGTATCCTCCCAAGGCCTGGGTCAAACTATTTTCAAATTGTATTGATCAGGACCTGTGGTTTGGATAAGCAACTATCCCTGATAGACTCACACATTTGAACACTTGGTCCCCAGGTGGGGGGCTCATTTGGCGAACGAAGGTTGTGGAACCTTTAGGAGGGGGGGCCTAGATGGAGGAAGTGGATTGTTGGAGATGGGTCTGCCCACTTCCTGTCCGCTCTATTTCCTCTTCCTAGCTGCACAGTCCGGTCACTGCTCAGTTGCCCAGCTGCCATGCCTTCCCCTCCATGGTGGGTTGCATCCCCCCAAGCTGTGAGTCCAAATGGACCACACTCATCTTCTCAGTTGCTTCTTCTCAAAGAATTCATCGTAACAATGGGGAAATTGGTGAAGTCACTAAGAGGATATCTTAGGAATTCTTACTCAAACTTTTTCCTAATTTTAAAAACTGAAGGTGGGTCTCACTGGTAAAGCCTATCCCTGAGGCATGATGGAACAGCCACACCAATTTAAAAAAAAAAAAAAAAGGTCCTAATACAGTGCCTGGAGAGGTGGTGCAGTGGCTAAGAGCACTACTGAGCAAGTTTGACAACCAGAGTTCAAATTCCCAGCTCCCACATAAAGAGCCAAGTGTGGCCATGTACGTCTCTGTAATGTCCTCTCTGTCAGGGAGTGGAAGCAGGAGGATGACCAGCACTTGCTGGCTGCCAGCTTAGCCCTAGGTTCAGTGAGAGACCCTCTCTAATGGGAACAGAGTGAAGAGTCGTAGAGGTGACCAGCCAATAGCCTCTTCTGGCCTGTGTGCTTCACATGGGTGTGCATGGCTACACACACACACACACACACACACACACACACACACACACACACACTCACACACTGTACTCCCCAAGTCCCTGCAAACCCACACCATTTACTGTGTCTGTAAAAACATCTATTCTCTGTTTTGTGACTTGTCCTTTATTTCAGAAATATAGATGAAATTATGATATCACCAGCTGGGTGTACTGCTAACGACTGCCTTCCTAGATGGTTGGGAGGCTGAGGCAGGAGGATCACATTTTGTAGACCTTTGGCTACAGAGTGAGCCTAGGTAACTTGGCACAGTGGTGGAGTACTTGCTTAGCATGCCCAAGTGCCTGGATTCAATATTATTCAAATAGTAACAGCAAGAATAATAAGGGTAATAAATAAAATTTACCCACCCTCTCAGACCCATGCTTTTTATTTATTTATTTATTTATTTATTTATTTATTTATTTATTTGAGACAGGGCCTCATGTAGCCTCATATTTGGATATTTAGCTGAGGCTCTTGATCATCCTTCATGTCCTGAGACCTGGGATGACAGTCATGTGTCCCCATGCCCGATTTTATGTGGAGACAGAATCTACCTTAGGGCCCTCTCTGTGCCAGGCAAGCACTGTTATCAGCTGAGCCACATCCTCAGGCGCTACTTTGAGCCAGTGTTTCCTAGTGGGCTCTGCAGATAGACGTTCAGCCGGAATCCTGGGAGACTTGAGAAGAAAATGAGGCTGTTACCTGAGGCTTGTGGGGCAATCTGTCTGTGTTGCGTAGATCTGTTTGGACTCCTTCCATTAATACGTGATACGAATTGCGCTTTTAATTGCTGCGTGAATGGCTGTTTGAAGACGCGATACTATGTCACTGGCCTGAAAAACAAAACAAAACAAAACAGAGCTTGATACTTATCTTTGTTGACCTTGCACATTGATCCCTAGTGATCTTTCTTCTGCCTTCCGGAGATAGTTGTGCAAACAAGAAATGAACTTTGTCATTCATGGTTCCTAGTGCATGGGAAACGGCATGCCTGAGTTGCTCCTGCCTGGGTGAGGCAGGGATGCTCCTCATTTCCCAGGTTTTCTTGTTATTAGTGTATATTAATGATACACAACGGTTTTCATATGGCATTTTCATGTGTGTATATAATATTTGTTCATCATAGTCCTCCCAATTGTCTTCTCATCTTCCGTCCTCTCCTGCTGCTCACCTTAACTCTTTTTAAATAGTCTGTCTACTTTGATGCCTTGACCTAGCCTTGCGATTGCTTTCAGGAGTGTGGTCAACCTGACAGTGGCCATACCATTGAAGAAACAGTCTCTTCCTGTCTCCTAGCAACTCTGGCTGTCTACCAGAGAGGGGTGGGAGCCTTGCGAGACCTTCCTCCTCCTAATTGTTAACTGCTTGGCAATCTTCTGGGAGGGGTAGGATCTTATGTCCCCTTTCTTCCAGCAACCTTTAACTGCTTATCAATCCTTAAAGGGATGGGGACTCATGAGGCTCTCCCTTCAACGACTGTTAGCTGCCTATCTTTAAGGAGAGGCGTGGCCTCACGAGCCTCTCTAGTAAGTACTAACTCTCTGAAAACCCTCATTGGTGGTGGTGGGGTTCTCCTGGTAAAAGTCTACCTTCAGCAATTGTTAGTTATCCTCAGGGAATAGTGAGTGGGCCATCATGGGCCCCTCTCCACAGTAACCATTAACTGCCAATAATGGATTTTCTGGGAGATTACAAGGCCTTGCTAGCTTTTGCTTCTTCATGGTGGAATGTCACTGGGGTCAGTCATATGCAGGTCTTGTGCAGGCAGTTACAGCTTCTGTGTACTCAATAGGGCTACTGCCTCTCATGCCTGGGAGACAGGGGAGCCCAAGACACAAGACCCACTGGAGGCCACACCCATGCTGTATCTAAACCTACCCTAGACCAAGGCCAGAGCTTCTGAACTGGCCAAGTAACATGGGGCACATTCACCAAATGGTCCCCAAGTGGGCAACATTGACATAAATGGGTTCCTCTCTCAGTATCCTCAAGGTGCACTTGTGATGCATGTTGTTGTGAGGACAGTCTCATCACCTTTGTGAAGGGCACCCACCAGGGCTCCTGTCTTCTTTACTTTGTTTTTTTGTTATGTGACTCCTCCCTGAGATGGAGGTGTGTCTCAGTTCCTATTCCTGTTGCTGTGAGAAAATACATTGACAAAAGCAACCCAAGGGGTGGGAAGTGCTCAAGGGTATGGTCACAGCAGGAACTTGAAGCGGCTGGTCACATCACATCCCATGATCACGAAGTAGAGCAGTGGGTGCATGCTGGTGCCCAGTTCCTTTTCTCTACTGAGTACAGTGTAGGGCTCAAGGAATGGTCCCATCCACAATTAAAGTGGGCCTTCCCACACCAATGAAAATAGTTAAGAGCATCCCCTGGAGGCCTGCTCAGAGGCCCATCTCCAAGATTCTGACTTTAGATTCTATAATTTATGCTACCCACCACAAGGTGGGAGAATATAAAAGTAGATTGTCAGGGCTGGAGTGGTGGCTCAGGGCTTAAGAGCACTGGCTGCTCTTCTAGAGGCCCCACGTTTCATTCTCAGAGCCTATACGGTGGCTCACACCCATCTGTAACTGCAGCTGCAGAGGATCTGACATCCTCCCCTAGCCTGTGAGCGTACTGGGCACAGATGCTCATGCAGGCAAAACACCTAAACATATAAAAGCAAATTTAAAAAAAATGAAAGTGGATATCAATAGTCTCATGGTAGAATGTGTAGTGTGTGTGTGTGTGTGTGTGTGTTCTGGTCCTGATGTTTTCCTGAAGGATGTGAACAAATGCCTGTTTATCCTGTATTGGGCACTGATGATGGTCTGAAGTAATTATAACACTGAAGTCCAACTCGATGACGGAACCTTAGGTCTTGAGGTTGCCAGGCAAGTGCTGTACCAGTGAGGTACATCTTTAGCTTGTCTCCCATGCTTCCTTTTGTTGTTGTTGTTGTTGTTGTGTGTGTGCAGCAGCAGGAATGTACTGTGGCGCACCTGTGGAGATCAGAAAACAACTTTTGGGAAATGGATTTTGCCATCCACCTTCTTTTCATACTCAGTCTCTTTTACTGTGTTTTGCTGTTTTGCTTACCAGGCTAGTTGGTGTGTGAGATTTCAGGCCATTCTCCTGCGTCTGTCTTGTATTTTGTCATGGGAATACTGGGATTTCAGACAGGTGCCACCATATCTGACTTTTATACAGGTTCTGGTGATTTTGAACTCAGGCGGTCAGACTTGTGTGGCAAGTGCCTCTACCTGATAAACCAGTTCTCCATCTCACTGACATTTTGATATAGTCTCACTAAATTGCCCAAGCAGACCCTGCTTGAGTTTATGATCTCTTCTGTGTCAACTTCCCTAAGCTGGAATTACAAGTCTGCATCACCAGACGTGGCGCTCTCTCCCTCTCTCTCTCTCTCTCTCTCTCTCTCTCTCTCTCTCTCTCTAACATTTATATGTACACGTTACATCCCAATCAGAGCCCCCTCCCTCCCACCTTCCTCCCCCCTCCCTCTTCCCCTTGTCCTCAGAAAAAGGGAGCCCTCCCCACCAACCTACCCCAGCACATCAAATCACATCAAGACTGAGTGTGTCCTCCTTGTCCACCAAGGCCAGGTAAGGCAGCCCAGTTTAGAATGAAGGTTAGGGTGAAGTGATTGAAATCATGCAACAGAGTCCATGTCATAGACAGCACCTACTCAGCTTACTAGGGGACCCACATGAAGATCAAACTGCCCATCAGTTACATATGTGTGGGGGGCCTAGGTTCAGTCCGACAGTCCGTCTTTCTTTCTTTCTTTCATCATTGTGTGTGTGTGTGTGTGTGTGTGTATATATATATATATTTTTTTTTTGTGGGTGTGACAAAACAGACATAAACTAAAATTTGCTACCACAGCTATTTTTTTTTTTTTAAGGAGCACAGTTAAGCAACATGAAACACATTCTCATGGTTGTGCAATTACTGACATCCATTTCCAGAACTTTCTCATTTCCCAAACTGGAGCAGTGTCTCCATTTCTCAACATGTCTCCTGAACTCTCTCAGTCCCTGGTGTCTACCACTTTCCTTCTTTCTTCATGCAGCTGACGTTTTAGGGTCCTCCTAAGAGCAAAACCTTTTTGTAATTAGCTTAGTGCACTGAACATCATGACTTCAAGGTCAATCCATGTAGTAGCATGAACTAGAATTTTGTTCCTTTTCAAGGTTGAATAATATTCCAGTATATGAATATTCTTTCCACTTTGGTTGGTATATAAATTTGTTGGCAAATATTTGCCTTTTTTCATCTTGAAAAGCTTCTGTGTGGGGCTAGAGAGATGGCTCAGAGGTTAAGAGCACCAACTGTTCCTCCAGAGGTCCTGATTGCAATTCCCAGCAACCACATGGTGGCTCACAGCCAACTGTAATGTGAGCTAATGCCCTCTTCTGGCCTGCAGGTGTATATGCAGATAGAGTACTGTATACATAATAAATAAATTTTAGAAAAGCTTCTGTGTACACACATAATACATACATTTTCCTGGCTGTCTAGGTTGTTAGTGTTCATCTCATTTGATGAAATTTAGAATCGGGTTAATTGAGATGGGAAGACCAGCCCACTGTGGGCGGCACCATTTCCTTGGCTGGGATCCTGAACCTCATAAAATGGGAAAGTCAGCAAAGCACAAGCGTCCATCTCTCTGTTGCTTCCTGTGATGTAACATGACCAGCCACTTCAACCTCTCGCTGCCATGACTTCTCACCCTGGTGGACTGTACCCTCAGACTGTGAGCCAAAACAAACCTTTTCTCTCTTAAATTGCCTTTGTGAGTGTATTTTATCACAGCAATGGCAAAGGTAACATAAGACATTAGGTCTTGGACATGTTTCGCTACAGTGTGTCTGCTGCAAATCTGAGGGAGACAGACAAGGAGAAGGGGAAGGATGTGGGCGTTTCTCTTCCATTCTCTTTGCCTTGTGCATGGCTTTTCTTGCAGAGATGGGAGAAGTCTCTTCTCTGGGATCATTTTCCTCTTCTTTCTGTTGCTTAAAGGCCAGCCTGTCTCGGGCCTGGGAGTGGTGTCTCCCGTGTGGATGTGGAATGTGGTGTTTTGGCAGGAAATTGCTGCCTTAATCTTTGCTACCGTTCTGTTTGTTTGTTTGTGTTGAGAGATGGGGAAACCTCCTTCTCTCGGGAGGGAGACCATGGTGGATTTAATTTGCCATTGCACGCTCAAGCCTCAGCGAGTCCACATGCTTCCAGTGCTTGCTTGGAGGGGTTGAGTTGGCGCCAAGATCCCCTTTCCAAAATCAAGTCCAAGAACAAAGAAAACATTCTCTTCTCTTTCATGTTTTCTTTCCTTTTTTTTCCCCCACATATGCATGAGTGTGTGTGTGTGTGTGTGTGCACACTACCTGTGGAGATCAAAAGGGGACGATGCATCTCCTGGATCTGGAGTTAAACGTGTTTGTGAGCTGACTGGTGTCGGTGCTGAGAACTGGACCTTAGTCTTCTACCTTGGAGCTATCACTCCAGCCCACTACTAGCTATTGAAAAATATATACTCAATTATTGATTATAATTAAAACCTTTCTGATGAGAAGATAGACTTTGATTTACTTAATTAAGTCCAAATTTTATGGTGAGTGTGTGTGTGTGTGTGTGTGTGTGTGTGTGTGTGTGTGTGTTGGTTTGTTTATTTGTTGAGATGGGGCCGAGCATAGCCGAAGCCATCTCTGAACTTAGATTCAGCAAAGCAGATTGCTTTGGACTTCTGATCCATTTGCCTTCATCTCAGTATTGGCATTGTTCTGTCATGCTGTGTTTATGTAGTACTGGTGATTGAACCCAGGGCTCCCTTCCGGTTAGGCAAGCACTCTAACAACTAAACCCCAGGCCTGGATGACCTAGGGACTGTGGGTGTGGCTCCGGGGTGGCGCTCCTGCCTAGGGAGGGACCAAGGAGAGGTGTTGGTTCAGCTGGAGAGTGCTTGCCTAGCCTGTGTGAGGCCATGGGCTCCATCCCTGCACCACCAACAGGGTAAATGTGGTCCATAGGTTGCAGTTGAGATTTTGTATTGTAAGCCGTGAGGACTCAAAGCCAGACATTTGAAAGAGGGGCAAGGTGATTGATGGGTTGTTGGGTGGTAGAAATACACAGCTTTTGAACGAAAGCATTTTTTTTCCCCTCCAGAAGCAGCTTCCTGTAGGTTTTTTTTTTTTTTTTCCTTTTTATGGTGCTTCTGCAGTGTTTTGGGGGAGATCTCCTTGGTTCCTGGTTTCCTTGGTGGCTTGAGCCTTACCAAGTTAGTGCGTTATTCTGAGTTCTGGAATCCAGTGTCTTGTGCAGCCTGTGGCTCTTGGCTCTGACCTAAGAGGCCCTGCCAGCCAAAGGAGGTGGCTTCCTCGTGCCTGGGGGCCAGCCTGGGAGGCTGCAGGCTTTTAAAGGCCATGGCTTGTGCTGGAGACATGTGTTCCTCTGGCACTGGCTTTGTTGAAAACACATTCCCTAGATAGTTTCTCTTCTACACAGACCTTGGAGATTTTTGGGCATGCTGGAGTCTCTCTCTCCGCCCCCCTTCTGTCTCCCTGTCTTTGTCTGTCTCTCTGTGTCTCTGTCTGTTTCTATCCCTCCCTCCCTCTCTCCCTCTCTCCCTCCCTCCCTCTCTCTCTCCCTCCCTCCCTCCCTCCCCCCTGTAGGTACAGTGAAGTGATTTGCTGTTTTCCAGGTGAATGGAGGGTGGTGCACTATTTTGTCTGAAGGGAAGCGGGACTCTCCATTGCTAGTCTCACTCTGACCTCATAAAGTCAAGGCTGGTATGACTCCCCAATTTATGACCAAGACATTGAGGATGGAAGAAAAGTCAAGGGGAGGCAGCTGCTGCTCTGATGGGCTGCAGGCTTTGCTATGGACACATAGCTTGACCAGGGCCCAGGGCTGTCAGCCATTCTTTCTCCTAGTTCCTGTGTCCAGCTGCTCACTGGAACTCTTTTCTGGGCTGTGAGAAGGACCCAGCGCCTTGTGCTTCTGGGCAAGTATTTGCTGCTGATCTGGGTCTCAGGACCCACTTTAACTTACTTTATATTAAGGAGCTCATGTAGCCGGGCCTGGACTCACCTTAAACTCCCTCTGTAACTGAAGCTCCTTGACATTTATTTATTTTTAAATTTATTTTTTTTTCACGTTTTTTCCTTTTTCTCTTTTGTTTGTTTGTTTGTTTTCTGAGACAGGGTTTATCTGTGTAGCTTTGGCTTTCCTGGACTTGGGATCCACCTGCCTCCTCTGCCTCCCTGAGTGCTAGGATTAAAGGAGTCTCCTACTCTCCCAGGCTATTTTTTCACTTTTTAAAAAAAGCATTAAAAGCAGTTACTTTCTAGACTAGAGAACAGGGCGTCTCACCTCATCGCTGCCTTGTTAACTGCCTGCTGTAGTTGATTCCCTTCAATTTTCCAGTTCTGTCACTAGGCACCTGCAGGCCAGGAGGACTTGCCTGCCTCTTGCCCACAGTGATATCCATGACTGTGCTCTAGCAGGAAGTTCCCAGGCAGTGTTAAATGACTGAGCCAGAATGTGGTCAGAGCTGGCTCCCATCTGATTTGAGTGGAACGCCTCAATTGTCCCACTGCAGAGGATAATTATCTAATTGTTAATACTCTTGACCTTCCTGTTTGGGGCCCTGCTTAGCAAATGGGGTGTGAATGTGAACTCTTGACTGTCTCCCCGTGGCCAACAGATACAAATGACATTATGCGCTTTTAAAGACAGTCCATTTGCGAAGCTGTTAGCTGTGACAGCAGCCTTCGCCCACTCACCTCATTTTTCCAACTCTTTAAGTATTGGCTTATCTTTACCTGTGCAGGCTTAATTGATTCCACATTACCCAATTGTGTACACACACACACACACACACACACACACACACACACACACACACACACACACACACACGCAAGCCGGGGGCACTCTCCCGTGCATGGGAGTGTGGTGTCCAGAGGCTGGAGTAGGAATATCCTCAGTTGGTTCAACACCTTTTTTTTATTACTCTATTTTATTTAGTAAGTGTATGCATGTTTGAGTGTGGGCGTAAGTGTGCCACATTGTACCTGTAGATGTCCGAGGACCCGTAGGAGCCACTTCTTGCCTCCCGTCTTGTTTTGAAGCAGGGTCTTCCATTTTTGACACCGTGTAATGTGCAGCTAACTTTCCTGTCTCTGCCTTTCCCCTTGCTGTAGAAGGGCTGGGCTTACAGATGTTTGCTACCACATCTGGGTCTGTACATGGGTCCCAGGCATCAAACTCAGGTCATCAGGCTTATGCAGCAATGTCTTTACCCACCGAACCATTTCTCCGGCCTCGGATTACCTTCCTCACAGAGATTCTTGCCGTTTTTAAGGGAAAGGTCCTCTCTGGGCCCTCAGTCTTCAACTCACAGCGACAAGAACAGATTTGCTTACAGGAGCAGCACCCATGTGGATGCTCCTGGACTTGGTTGGGCCTGTGCCTTCAATTCCCAAGTATGTGACAGTGTGATCCAGGGTATTGGACAGTTTCTACTCAGGCTACTATAGTTTTTCTCTCTAAAAAAAAAAAAAAAGTCAATTGTACCTTAAGGTGATCAGTTCTCAAATATGGTTATACTAGCTATAGTAAAATTTTTTATTCACAATTTCATATGTATATGTATTTAATGTACTTTGATCATAATCATCCTTATTACCGTCTCTGTCCCCTCCCCCACGCACTGAACCCCCTCATTCCAACAAATCCCTTTCTCCCTTCATTGTGTGTGTGTGTGTGTGTGTGTGTGTGTGTGTGTGTGTGGTGGAGGAGGCTCACCTCATATACTTAGGGGAGTCTGTATGAGCATGAGTGTGTGGGGGGTATTGGCTATACCACTGAGGACTATGACTCTCCTTCCTGCTGAGTGATGCTTTATTTTTTAAATGTAGTACATTTATTTATTTGTCCATATGTGTGTTATTTTTACTTTTTATCTAATTAAAAAATTTCCTTATTACGTTTCATTTATTGTGTGTGTTACATGTGCAGCATGCTATGGAGCAGGGTGGGCAGAGGACAATTTGCAGGCGTTGGTTCTTTCTTTTCACCATGTGGGTCCAGGGAATTGAATTCAAATCATCAGGCTTGGCAATAACTATCTTTACCCACTGAGCCATTTTGCACAGGAACCTGGAGCATACTGCATGGCCTGCAGCAGCCCAAAAGGGTGGAGAGTGCCCTTTCCAGGTACCTTAGTTGGTCAAAACCTCTTCCAGGTAGCTGCGCTAGTCTCAGTCTTTTTTTTTTTTTCTTTGCAGCTTGGCTTGTCAGAGTCTTCTTTGCAGTCTGCTTTTGCTCTTTCTAGAAGGACTCTTAGCTTTTATTGCTGCTCCCTCTGGCAGGGAGGAGCCTAATGAATCTGCTCAGTTTTGGGGGACTTCCTGATGCTATTTTGAGTAGTTTACCTTCCTGCTTCCTGCAGGATCAACTGTTGCAATCTGAGAAGAAACTGTTGCGCAGCACCTGGCAGAAACAATGTAAGGAAGGCAACAAGGTGTCTGCTTGGTTCTCAGTTTCACCAACATGGCGGAGAAGGCTTGGCAGAGATGGTGGCTGCAAGGGCTTGTGCTGGGGACGCTTCAGCTACTAGTGGGTCAGGAAGCTCAGAGCTCAAACCTAGGTTGTCTTCCACCGTCTTCTTCCATATACCATGAACACATTCGCAAGGTTCCCCCACCCAACCAGACAGCACTGCCAGCTGGGGCACCAGGGTTCCTGCGCTGAGCCTGTGGGGAACATTTCACTTTAAAGCACAGTGGTAAGAAAGTGAGAAAGGGCTAGAGAGAAATGCTCCGTGGGTGAAGGCGCCTGTGGCCAAGCCTGGCAACCCGAGTTTCATCCTGGTAGGAGGAGAGAACGGATTTTCACAAGTTGGTCTCTGACCTTAACACGTATGCCATCACGTGCACAGGCCCACACGCCAACAGAAGTGAATTAATAAGCAAAATAATAGGTCTTTAAAAAGCAAACAGCCAAATGAGCTGGGCTCTGTCCCTAGAACCACGTAAAGACTAGGTGTGGAGACGCACAGCTGTCCTCCCAGCACCTAGGAAGTAGAGGCAGGGGGATGAGGAGTTCAGTGTTGTCCTCAGTTCTATAGCGGGAGTTTCAGGCCAATCTGGACTATACACTGTCTCAAAAGAAAAGACAAAGAAGCACACACACACACACACACACACACACACACACACACACACACACCCCACACACACTATTCAGATTATAATGTTATAATTGTGGGTGAGAACCTATAGGTTAAAAGACAACCTGAGTTGGATTCTGGGGTGCTGTGTGTGTGTGTGTGTGTGTGTGTGTGTGTGTGTGTGTGTGTGTAAAGGAGAAGACAGGCTCAGGCAAGATGCCTTCTGACCTACACACACCCACACATGTACACACACGGGTGCATATGCTTTGTGAGTGACACACACACACACACACACACACACACACACACACACACACACACAGTAAATAAATGCAGGAAATGTCAGAACAGGCCATGCCACTGCTATGGATTTTGGTCTGGGGTAGGCTGCTCCTTTACTCCAGAAGCCCCAGTGGGTGGGTCTAAGTTACTTTGTAACTTCAGTTGGAGATGCCTTATCTGCCGATGCTCATGGAAAAAGGTGAGACCAGCTCCTTGTCTTGAGCTGTCTGGGCTTGATACAAAACTAATGTTCTATTTGAAAACACATGTGTTTTTTAAAAAATTATTTTTATTTATTACCCCCTCCCACCATACCCCTATGTTTTGGAGTGAGCCCAAAGCCGCCTTTTACATGTTAGGCAAGTGCTTTCCACCAAGACTATAAAAAAAGAGGTGAAAGGAAAAGAAATGCACAGTCTAGAAAACAGCTTTCTAGAAACATCTGTGCTGACCACCTCTGCAGCAGAAGCACCATATGGCCAGTATTTAGAGTGAGATGGCTCCGGAAGGCCTTTTGGCTTGTGTTCTTATGTTCTTAGTTTCTCAGGCCCAATTCTGAACTGCTTACCTAAGGAAGTTACTGTAGTTGGTTTCCTCTTGCACTGTTGACACATTGCTCAAGATGGCCAGAATCAGGCTAGAGGGTGAGGGTGTGTACGTGTGTGCATGTTTGTGCAGTGCGTGTGCATGGTGTGTGTGTGAGTGTGTGTATGTGTGTGTGTGTGATGTGCATGAGCACACATGCAAGTCCATGGATTTGTGTATCAGCTTAAATGATTTTTATCAACATTTTTTCTTTTTTTTTGAGGTAGTGTCTTATGTAGCCAAAGTTGGCCTCAAACTCACTGTGCGTCCATGAATGAGCTTGAGTTGATCTTGTAGCCTCCACCATCTCCGTGCTGGGATGACAGGCATGTGCCACCAGATCTGGTTTATGCTGGGTTTGGAATGGAGCCCAGGGGTTTATGCCTACTCGGCAAGCACTCTGAGCTACAGCCCAGCACCGAGTTAGGAAACTTTTTTTAAAGGAGAGCTGCCCATCATATACCAAGCCAGCAAAACAACCTCCATCCAAGAGACGGGTGATGAGGGCTGCAAGTCAACTTGAAGAAAGAGACGTGGAAGTTGCACTGACCTTTCACTGTGGCCTCTCTCCCACAGTGCATCTCTTCATAGTGTCCCGGAAAGGTACTCTTCTGGTTGAGATCAGAGGCTCAGTGGGTGAAAAGGCTTCATGTGCACATCTCAGGATCTGAATTCATTCCATGTGGAACCTATAGGGAAAGGGGAGAACCAATGCTACACACACACACACACACACACACACACACACACACACACACACACTGGATGGGCTTCTCTATTATTCTCCACCTCTCTCCTTTTAAATGTGGGTGCTGAGGTTGAGAGCTTCAGTCCTCGTGCTTGCACAGTGAGGACACCCAATGAGCTACCTCACCACACCTTCCCCAACCTATACCTTGTTTTGGTAGACAGGGTCTCTCACTGAATTGAACTAGAGTTTGGCCCGGAAGGCTAGGCTGGCCAGAGGGACACCCTGGACCCTCCTGCTTTCATCCCTCTAGTGCTAGGATTCCGAGTCACGACACCGTACCTGTTCTGTTTTAAACGTGGGTCCTAGATATCAAATCCAGAGTTTTGCACTTGTCAGTGTCCTAGTTTATTTTATGTTGCTGTGATAAACACTCTGTCTAGAAGCAACTTAGGGAAGTTGGTTTCTATAGGTCACAGTCTATCACAGAGGAAGGAACTCTAGTGAGAACTGAAGTGAAAACCATGCTTGCTGGCTTTCTTTCTTTTCTTTTCTTTTTTTTTTAAATTTTTTATTAATTTATTCTTGTTACATCTCAATGGTTTACCCATCCCTTGTATCCTCCCATTCTTCCCTCCCTCCCATTTTCCCCTTATTCCCCTCCCCTATGACTGTTCCTGAGGGGGATTTCCTCCCCTCTGTATATGCTCATAGGATATCAAGTTTATTTTACATATATGAGTGCTCTACTTCCATGTACCACCTGCAGGCCGGAAGAGAGGATTAGATCACATTACAGATGATTTGTAAGCCATCGTGTGGTTGCCAGGAATTGAACTCAGGACCTCTGGAAGAGTAAAAAGTGCTCTAAGCCACTGAGCCATCTCTCTAGGCCCCCTTGGTTCGCTTTCACATACAGCCCAGGACACCCTGCCTAGGGAATGGTGCCACTCATAGTGGGGCTGAGGCCTCTTACATGACTTAACATCAAGACAGCTCCTCATAGACCAACCTCATACAGGTGGTTGTGCGACACGCAACAAAAACATCATGAACTCAGCTTGTCCCCCGACAGGCCTCTACTGAAGCATTCCACCCAAAGCCCCCCAGGTGCCCCCCCCCAAAGTGAAAGCGCATTGCTCAAGTTGTCAGTCTTTTCTTGTTGAGATGGGGGGTCTCATGCAGCCCAGCTGGCCTCAGTCTTACTAGATAGCCAAGGATGACTTTGAGCTGCTGGTTTTCTTGCCTATAGTTCCTGAGTGCTGTGATGACAGGCATTTTCCATCACACCCACTCCCTGCCATGCTTTGGATGGAACCAGAGTTCCTCGTATGCTAGGCAAGCAAGCACTCGACAGACGAGCCCCAGGCCACACCTAGCCCCAATTGGCAGCCCTAAAAGCCATTTATGTGTGAGCTGATTCATAGAATGTCTGGCCAGGCTGAAAATAGCCAAAAGCCTGTGTTTAGGGAATTCAAGTGCCCCTTTTCTATTTATTAGTTGTTAATATTATCACCGTCACGAATCCTGGTTTTGTTTTGTTTTTTTTTAAAGAGCTGGTGCTGGAACCCAGAACCTCTTGCACACTGAGGAGGCTCTTCCAGTAGTAAGCCTGATCCTCGTCACTTAGTATCACTTAACAAGGCTGACATTGCTTTGTTGTAGAGTTTCAAATCCTTGCTGCTTCCTTCCACTGTCGTCCTCACACTGGTCCTGCACACTGTTGAATATATCCATCATTCTTAGCTTCTGTTTTTTAATTTTAAAGTTTTATTACGTTATATTGATTGATGTGTGTGTGTGTGTGTGTGTGTGTGTGTGTGTGTGTGTGTGTGTGTGTGTGTATGTGCCCTAGTACATAATGGTGATCCAATAACAACTTTTGGGGGGTTAGTTCTTTCTTTCTGCTATCTGGGACCTAGAGATTGAACCCAGGCCATCAGAGCTGATTGCCACTGAGCTTTCTCATCGTCCTGCTGTGTTTGTTTATGTGGATACCTTATGTGTCTGCAGGTCACCTTTAGGTGTCTTCCTCTGCTTCTTTCCACAGTATTTTTGAGAGTCTTTCTCACTGAAAATTGGAGTTCACTGATTGGTTAGATTGGCTGGCAGAGCTCTCTACCTGCCATATTCCCAACCCTCTGTCCTCACTCACGGGTGAGGGTACAGACGTGGCTTTTTCTGGGGATGGTGAGGATCTCAACTCGGGTCCTCATGCTCCTGTGGCAAGTATTTACCACCTGAATTGTCTTCCCAAACTTGAGATTTTTCAGGTTTTCTTTTTCTTTTTCTTTTGGTGTGTGTGTGTGTGTGTAAGTGGGGGGGGGGGGCAGAGAGAGAATGTGTTATGTTGAAACAACATTTATTCCTTATCAAGGATTTTAAAAATTATATTTGTTTGTTTATTGGGGGAGCATGAAAAGGCGTGAATATGGCGGTCAAAGAACAAGTAAAGGAGCTAATTCTCTCGTTCAAGCATATGATCTCAGCTTCGGCTAACAGCACATTCGCCCACGGAACTGTCTTGCTGATCCTGGCTAAGTATTTTCATCTTCTAGTGGCTTTGAGCTAGTCACAAGTCCTACTCATTAAAGAAATTGATAAGACCTGACAGATGTGTTTAGCAGGAAGATACAAGCCCAGCTAGGAGAACATCTTGCAAGGGGCGGGTTACCACAATTCTGTGAGATATTTGTTTTGTTTTTTTAAAAATTATTTTATGTGCAAATGCTTTGCCTGCATGTGTGTCCGCGCACCATGTGTGTATGCCTGGTGTCTTTGTGGGACAGAAAGCGTCAGGTCTCTTGGAACTGGAGCTACAGATGGTTGTGGGCTGGCATGTAGGTGCTGTGAACTGAACCCGCATTCTTTGGAGGAACAGCCAGTACTCTTAACCACTGAGTCATCTCCCCAGCCTGTTATTTTTTTTAATATACTATTTTAAATACTTCTTTGATAATTTTATACAGTATAGTTTGGTCGTATTTACCTCTAGGATTCCCTCAACCTCTCCCAGCTCCACCCGGCTACCTGACTCAACTTCTTGTCTTTTCCTTTAATATCCCCGAGTCTGATTTGTGCTGCTCCTATGCTCCTGGCTGTGGGGATGTCCCTGGAGTGTGGTGACCAATTAGGGACGGAACTTAAAGAAAACTGAGTCTCTGTTTCTCAGAAGCCATCGGGTGTCAGTGGTTCTTCAGTTAGTATGGGGCTCATGCAGGAAAGTCGACCAGCTTGATCCTGTGTAGGTCCTGTGCCTGCAGCCACAGCTGCTGTGAATCCGTGAGTGCAGTGGGCTGCCATGTGCGGAAGACGCTGCTTAGGCCCACTTCTCCTGGTTTCTGGCTTTTACACTCCTACCCGCGTCTTCCGCTTCAGCAGTGGTTCTTGGGCTTTGGGGAGGGGATGCTATATAGATACCCCACTTCTGGCTGACTGCTCCATTGATACTTTTTGGGTATATGTTTAAAAAAATAATTTTAAGAACTGGGCAGGGTGGCTCATACCTGGTGTTCTAGCATTCTCAAGGTTGAAGTGGAAGGGGTTTTAAATTCCAGGCCAGCCTGAGTTACAAATGCAAGTGGTGTCTCCCGCAATACATACATGAGAAAGTACATGATGTTCAATTTACCATTCTGACCTTGTCTAAGCTACAGTTCAAGAGCAGTCAGTACATTCACACGTCTATCATGGCAATCCCAACTACCCATTTCTAGAACTTTCTCCTGTATCCAACTGAACGTCTGTCTTCATTAAACACTAGCTCCTCTCCCTGCTGTGGCACCAGATATCTGCCTTTCTGTTTCTCGACTTGGTGATGGGACCAGCATAATGCCCCTGAACAGTCACCTCCTATGTGCAAAGCGTGTCTTCCGGGTTCAGCCGTACAGTAGCAGGTGTGAGGACTTTTCTTTTCTCTCTCCTTCCTAATTCTCATCTTGACTCTGACTCTCTCCTTTCTCCTCCTCCGTCCCCCATCCTCCTTTCACTCTTTTTCCTTTGTATCATTCCTTAAGAATGCCACCAGTCCTTTTTCTTTAAGATTTATTTTTAGAGCTGGTCGCAGTGGTGCACGTGTGATCCCAGCATTTGGGGAGGCAGAGGCAGAGGCAGGCGGATCTCTGTGAGTTCGAGGCCAGCCTGGTCTATAAAGTGAGTGCATGACAGCCAAGACTACACAGAGAAGAAACCCTGTCTCAGAAAACCAATCCGAAGCAAACCAGAAAAAGAAAAAGAAAAAATGATTTATTCTCTCTCTCTCTCTCTCTCTCT
The DNA here is from genome assembly GCF_964271855.1 of Acomys minous. Lineage (NCBI taxonomy): Eukaryota > Metazoa > Chordata > Mammalia > Rodentia > Muridae > Acomys > Acomys minous. Next base: position 60,391,513 of record NC_140498.1, read on the forward strand.
CTCTCTCTCTCTCTCTCTCTCTCTCTCTCTCTCTCTCTCTTGGATTTAGTTATAGGTGGTTGTGAGCAGCCTGATATAGGTACCGGTAATCATACTTAGCCACTTAGTCATCTCTCCAGCCTGGCCATCCATCTTTTTTGAGGTGAGGTCTCTCACTGGTTTGAATGGGACTCACCGTGTCCTGCAACCCTCAGGGATTCGAGTGTTCACAACCATACCTGGTGTATGTGGTCTTGGGGATGGAATCTCAGGCTCCGTGCATGCTATGTTACGGTTTGAATGAGGAATGTCCCCTGTAGGCTCTTATATCTGAACAGGTATCTCTAGATGGTGACACTGTTTGGGAAGGTTACGGGAACTTTAGGAGGTGTAGACTTCCTAGAAGAAGTACATCACTGGGGGTGGGGGGGGGGCAGGCCCCACTTCCTGTCCCTCCCACCTGCTTCCTGTGTGGATGGAAATGTGACTTCTCCTCACTTTCCTGCTCTTGCCACCATGGCTTCCCTGCCTGTTGCCGTGCCTTCCTCTCTATGGTGGGTTCTAGCTTTCTGCAACCATAAACCAAAACCAACCCTTTTGTCTCAGTAACAGAAAAGTTACTAAATCACAAGGCACAGCCCTAGCTGTGGCTCTTTCATTTCTACTCCCCTCACTTTCACGGTCCTCCTTGTCCTTGCCAAGGGTGTTGCTCCCCAAGTTCTTAACTGGGGTGATTCTGTATGTGTCTGCGGACATGTTGTCAAGAGGTAGGAGGTTCTACTGGCATAGAGTAGATAGGTAAGGACAGAGTAGATGGGTGAGACATGGTACAGAGGCTGGTCCCCACCGCAGAGAACAGGCTACCTCAACATGTCTATCGCACCCGAGCTGATAAACCCACCTCTTAGACAGCAAGTCTGCTGTGAGTATCTGGCTAGAGTCAGTGACTTGGGACTTCCCAGCAGCGGTATTAGGAAGGCTAAATTGAAGTGTGAAGTGGAACTGGATTTTGTTCCCGTCCTGCCTCTAAAGCTGTCTCAGAAAGGAGCATCTGTTGTCTCTGGCCTAGAGCATGCCATTTGTGGATCATTTCAGAACAGTTTCATGCTTTCTGTGTGGCTGGTTCTAGGGTTTTCCATCCGTGGGACAGAAAGCACCTGCTCCCTCCCTCCCTGACCCTGTGCAAATGTACTTGCCAATGTTTTGGTTCAGAAGGGGGTCAACAGATCAGGCCCTTAGCGTTTGTTTCCAGTTGATTTAATTTGTTACTCATAATAAAATCTGGAACTCACCTGGCTCAGAGCCCTGGGCCATTAAGAACGTTTGCTGGAATACACAATTGCAGACGGGTTCCTTAGAACAGCCGAGGATAGAAAGAAGCAAACGCGCTGTGGCAGGAGGGCTGACAGGGGGGAAGAGGATCGTTCTCCCAAATGAAAGTTTCCTTATTGCTTCATAAACCATCAGATTCATCAGAGGGGACACCCCCACCCCAGTTGCTTTCCTTTGAGACATACAGCGTAGGTTGGCCTCCAGTTCGCTGTGTAGTTGAGGATGTCTTTCAGCTCTTCGGATTCTCTGGCCTCCACCTCCCCAGCGCTGGGATGACAGACAGACATGGGCCAAGAGGCCCGCCGTAGGCAGTTCTGGGGATGGAACCTGGTGTTTTGGGCATGCTATGCGAGCTCTCTACCCACTGAGCAGAAGTTGATTGATGGTTCATTGGTACACCAATGTAGGAAACCTGATTACCAATCAGGTTCAATTGCCAATCTTCTTCATTTGGAATTTGCCCTAGAAGCAGAATTAGAAAATTTGGTTTCAATCCCTTAAGTGGGTGTTGGCATAGCCATGGAGACCAATGAGGTATGCTGTGCTGTGTTGTTCAGCCTAAGAGTGTCTTGAGGATTAAAAGTAACCGGGGTGTGCCTCAGTGGTTGAGCACTTGCCTAGTACCCCGTAAGCCAGGCGCGGCTGTGCACACCTGTCATCCATGCACTCAGGAAGTAGAGGCACAAGGTCAAGTTTTGACACACGAGAGATCTTGTGTCAAGAAACAAAATAACAACCCCCCCCCCCCCCCCCGCATTTTGCCGGTGAACACCTGGCATGTACCTTGGCTCAAAGGAAGGTGCTGACAAATCCAGTAGAAAACAGAAATACAGCCTGTGAATTCATGGCATCTTTGAGATGGCGAGGGCCCCTTACGCTAGAGAACTGTTTCCTCCTTGCATCAACCCCACAAGGTAGGCCTAATGATATGCCGTTCCCGCCCGCCCCCCCCCCCCCCTGCCAAAAGGCCTAGGGCAGTTAAGACTCTTGGTGAAAATATCCCAGCTTCCATTAGGGAATGGCCTAGTCATCCTTAGGTCTTTATGCCTTTCTGGCTTTCACTTCTAATCATAGATGTAAATATTGTACCCATGCAGCTCTGCCCAGTGAGGCTTTGCCCCGCCTCTCTAATTTTTCTCCAGTCAACATGTTTAACTTCAAGCCACTGCAGTGAGCTCACACACTTCCAGGCTTCAGAGGTCTAGAAGAACCTCATGGATCCAGCTTAAGTGGGTGGAGAGGTCCCCATCTGGGGGGTAGGGCCTTCCTTGGTCCCTGCTGTTGGTTTCTCACACCCTTGAGAATTGGTCTCTGAAGCTGGTCAAGGTCATGATGGTGTGTGAATGCACGTGTGTGTGTGTGTGTGTGTGTGTGTGTGTGTGTGTGTGTGTGTGTATGTATTATACCCTACTTTTCTAAAGCAAAGTTTCTGCTTGGGTATCCACTGTTTAATTTTCAAGGATTTCACCCCGACTTATTTTGTTGCTAAGGTACATTCAATTTATCTGTTTCCTGTGGGACCCGGTGAATAATGCACAGCAAGCGGCAATGGCTGCCAAGGAACCGGATAGGAAGGGGACTTGGGGACTGATTTTGGCTGTGAGAACCCAGGTGGGCCTTTGATCTTGGGGCTTCAAAGGGAGAAGCTGAAGCATAAGCAGAATCAGGAGTCTACAAGGGAAGGTGGAGCTGCCACGGAAGGCGCGCGTCTCACGGGGGCTGGGGTATCGACTGTGTTTGCCTTAAAGTGGTTTTTAAGGAGCGAACATCTGAGAGTGCTGAGGTTGACGTGGCTTTCCAAGAGCTCCAGAGTAGGAAGGGGTGGGGGCCCTTCATTGTAAATCCTTTCCCACGGTTAAGGCCAAGTTTCCTGTGATTCTCCTTTCTCTGGGCAGGGTGGGGAAGACGTAACTGTGTGGACATGCGTTTTACCTGAGATTATAGCTTTGTTTCTCTTCCTGAGAATTTCTTGATTTCCAGCTTCCTTTCAGCCTCAGCAACTTCTCTGCCCCGTGTGTGTGTGTGTGTGTGTGTGTGTGTGTGTGTGTGTGTGCTGACTTAGATGCCCCCACTTTAAAAAAAAACCCCTCATTTTAATTGTGAGCCCAAATTTCACTCAAGGCTCACGTTTCCAATTCCCTTGGTATCCCACAATCATAGGCCTCATGGAAGAATGTATTCAATAGCCCTCAAATTATGGTTTTCTAAATCTCGATGTCTGAGAGGAAAATTGGGCATTCCGCGTTTCCCCCTTCAGCCCTAAGTGTTCTGTTACTATGTGCAAACCCTCGCAGACATTTCCAGGCAGTGGCGAAGGGCAGTGTAGGTAGGTACTTATATGAAGTGCAGTCGTTTCACAGCGTGATATTAGGGTTAAAAAAAAAAAACACTTCTTAGATTTCTTGACAAACACTTTTAGGCTAGATCTGGACCCTTTGGGGAAAAATATGAGGAGTGTGAAAGAGGAGATGGAAAGATGGGATTGTGAGTTCAGAAGTTTGTGGACATACAGGGGTCTGGCTGTGGTTCTTGGGGGCAAGGTGGGAACAACCGGCTTCATAGTCTTTCCCTTGTTTTTTTCTTTTCAGTGTATGTGTGTATGTATGTAATTGTATGTATGTATGTATGTATGTATGTATGTATGTATGTATGTGCGTGCATTTGTGTATTCACGTGCATGTGCAGGCCAGATGGCAGAACTCAGGTGTCCTTTTTTGATGGCTTTCTGCTGTATCATTATTTTTTGCGACATGATATTTCACCAATCTGACGCTCTGCAGTTCAGCCAGGCTAGCTGGTCAGTGTGCTTCAGAGATTCTCCTGTGTCTACCCACCCAGAGCTGTGGTGACAGCCATGTGTTGCTGGACTTGGCTTTTAATGTGGGTGTGGGAGAGCCAAAGTCACTCCTCATGTTTGTGCACAGCCACTTCAGTGACAATGCCTAACCAACACTGGCTTCTGGCCTCTACACTCATACATGTCATAAATACAAAAAAAAAGTAAGTAAACAAACAAACAAACAAACAACCGAAGTAAAGGTTAGCGTTCTCTGGAGAATCTATTTTCTGGCCATGTCTGAAGATTAAGCTTTGTCACTGATGGAAGCAATCTTGGCGGGCTTTACCCTTGGGGCACCCCATGAATACCTTGTGATAGACTTAGTGGAGCCATCCTGGGCCTGGAATTCAGGAAGCCGACCTGGGAACCCCACCTGGGCTATTGTTTTCCTAATTGACCCTCAACGAGCGCCCTTTCCATGTGACTGAGGGAGGTGGGGAGGAGAGAACAACAAGTTCAGGCCAGGGAAGAGCACGTAGAGAACAGCGACCAGGCTGGACCAGAGAGACACCTAAGGACCCGTCAGGTGAAAAGGATACCGGAAGGTTCACTCTTTTGTCCCTTTAACCTTTTTTTCCTTCTTGTGTAAGCTAGTTGGGCTGTATAATAAAGTTTAATTGTTAAAAAACAGAGCCAACAACACACATGTGTGTATACATATGCACATACATAGATAACACACATATAACACATCTAAAACATTCAAAACATATGCACACATTTGACACACAACACATACACATGAACATGTACAAACATACACACAAGCTTCTTAGTGTTGGGAATCAACTGTCACAAAATGAGCTGACACTTACATTACTTTGTCACTGTGAGGTCTGATGACCAATTTCACTGTGGTGGTGACGGCAGTTCAGGACACTGTTTAGCAGCTGAGAAAGATGTCTTTATGTCCTGCTTCCTGTCCTTGACCCCAGCTGGCTTGTGCCTGCCGAGAGGCTGCCGCAAAAAAGACATCTGTGGACTTGCAGGAACCCAGATGGCCAAGCACTGATTCTAGAAAAGCCACTGATCACATGAGCTGACCTTCTCATGGTTGAGATTGCCCCTTCCTCAGCCCTCCTTGCTTGTGAGACTTGCCACGTGCCCGACTTCAAACTTCTTCCTTTTTCCATTCCCATTTGTTCTTCTCTGTGGAAGCTGTGGTGCTTGCTCTCTCCACTGGAAAGTTGTCACATCTAATTTCCTCCACCCTCCAGGGACACAGAAAACCTATAAATATGGCTCAACACAGTAGAGAGACCAGCCAGGAATTTCAGGCACAAGGCAGTAAGAGGGACTAGGCGGAAACCCACTGCAGAGTCAGAAGGAGAGCATGAGGGCCGGGAGACAAACAGGTCACTGCAGCTCTGCAAGCTGAGTTCAGAGTCCCCAGAACCCATGTGAAAGGTAAAAAGCTGGTTGCAGTGGTACAGGCTTGTATTCTCAGGGCTGCTGAGAGCTGAGGCAGAGACAGATACACTTCTGGAAGCTTGCTGGTCAGCCAGCCCGGACTACTTGGTGAAGCCCAAAGTCAGTGAGAGAAGTCACCAAAAACTAGCAATTGAAGATTTTCTCTGACCTCTTACCAACAAGTACATCATGCATCTATGCCCACACATGGGTACCTCATACATGAAAATACACACACACACACACACACACACACACACACACACACACACACACACATGCACACGAGAAAATGAGAAGGCTTAGGGAGACTCCAGTGACACCTGTGCCATGTAGATTAAACTCAGCTAGGGTGCTGGGGAGACGTCTCAGTGGATAAGGTTTCTTGCGGCACAAGCATAAGGTCCGGGGTTCAAATCTATGTAAAAAGCATGGCCTAGCTGCATGTGCCTGTCGTGCCAGCATTGCCAGCAGAGGCAGATGACTCCTGAAAGCCCACTGGCCCTCTACTTAGCCTAGAGCCTCCCTGTCACTGAGACCCCGTCTTAAGGCTACAAGACATGGAACAATAGATGAAGATTCCTGATGTCCTGGCCTGCTTTGTACACGTGTGCACAGGGGCATGTGCACCCAAGTACTCTCAGGCAGCACACTTAACAACTGTTGGGTAGCAGGAGTTCAACTAATATTGTTATTAAGAGCGTGGTGATCAGAGGCTGAAACTAAACAGCACCCTTTTTAAAGCACGGTGGGAGTAGTTGGGAAAGTTAACCGTCTGTTAAGGGAACCAGGGCTTTCCCAAAGTACAGACACTGTTCCCGACTGGGTATACAGTTGCCCGGTGTTCTTATCTGGAAATTAAGCTTAAAAAGCTTAACCAAACAAACAGTTTTCTGCTATTTGGCCACTTAAAGTAATAACTCAGGGCTGTCAAGAAGGTCAGTGGGTGAAGGTGCTTGCTGCTGTACCGGATGACCCGAGTTTATTTCCCAGCACCCATATGATGGAAGAAGGGAATTAATTCCCCAGATTTGTACTTTGACCTTCACACTTGTGTGGTGTCACACCCACACCCACACACAAATTTTACTTCTATTGTTAACTGCCTAAAACGTGTGTGTTCTATACAAACACGAGGGGGAAAAATTCAGAACAGGCTCAGGTAACTTAAGAAGCCTGATTTTCAGGTTCAGGATTTTTTTTTTTTTAAACATGATCTCAGATGGCCTCGGTTGACCTCAAACTCCTTGTGATGCAGAGGATGACCTTTGAACTCCCGATTCTCCTGCTTGTCCCTCAGTACTGGAATTAAAATGCCTGGTTTATGTGGTGTTAGCGATGGAACCAGGTCTCCTATGTGCTGGGCAAATACCAACGGAGCCACACCCCCACCCTCCTAAGGTGGAAACTGGCTTTGTTCTAGCTACTGAGTCCTGTCAACTCCACCGCTTTGTCCATCAGTCCCTTCTTTCCTGTTCCCTCTGTCCCCTGGCTTCCTCAGAACCCTTCACTCCCCCCAGGGGATCTAGATTTGTCCTCCTGCAGTTTAAGTTTGAAGTTTGCCTTTCTTCAGGTCTGACCTGCTCATACCGCTCTGGTGACTCATGCATTGGCGTATTTTGTGTTATTCTTCCCTGATGGGGGGGAACACTTGACCATAATCCATTTCAAATACCTCAATGATACTCACTAGTCAGTCCCTTCAGGGAACCCCGAGTTTGAGTTCAGGCTGAGCTGGCACTAATGAAGTGGCTACAGTTTCCCCATGTAAAAGGGAAGGTTATTTTAATAATAGCAAGATTATATAAACTAATTATATATAGCAAATGGAATATATATGTATACACTTGGGTTACACACACACACACACACACACACACACACACACACACACAATGTGCTAGGTGTGTGCCTCACTTGTGTGTAGGCCAGAGTTAAGTGTCCATTGCCTTCCTCCCCACTCGTCACTTTCCTTTGTGATACAAGAGTCTCTCTCTGAACCTGAAGCTCGCCCATTTGGCTAGGCAAGGCAGCCAGGTAGCCCCAGGGGTCCGCCTCCTCCTCAGCCCTGGGATTACAAACTTGTACTGCTGGCTTTCATTGGCTCATTCTAGAGATCCAAAGCCAGGCCTTCATGCTTGCATGACAAGCAAACATTTTACCAATTGAGCCATTTCCCCAAGTGTTCCCCCACATATCTATCTATCTATCTATCTGTCTGTCTGTCTGTCTGTCTATCTATCTATCTGTCCATCCATCCATCCCTATCTATTAATAATCTCCTGGGTTCCATCCCCAACACACACACACACACACACACACCACAAATATCTATATATTTATCTATGTATCCGTATTTATCTATCTATGAATATCTGTCTATCTCCTGGATTCCATCCCGAACACACACGCACACACACCCACACACCTGAAGGGCCTGTTAATTGCGTAATTTCCCTTCGCTCTTTAGTGTACTGAAACCGAGAACACAAGCACGGATAGAACAAGTTTGCAGTATTCAAATAATAGAACCTTGATGCAAAGACACCCTCTAGTGCTGGCCTTAGAACCCGGGGCTCCCTGCGGGACTGCTGAGCTCTGTCCCCAGCCACAGCCCGTGAATGTAAAGAAGGCATCCGTGAGCGTGCTTGCTGGTTTTATGGGTGTTGTAGCTTCTTGCTCCCTTCCACAAAGGGGATCCTGCTGTTTGACTAGTCCAGCCGCTGCCCTTCTCTGGGACTCTCTCTCTCCAGTTGAGGCCTGGGACCAGGGTGTCCTGGGCTGTACCATCAGGTGACCAGATCTCCTCCTGGGCACATACCCAGCATCCCACACCACCAGATGGATGCATCATGCACTCTGCATTCCTGGTGACGCCTTTTAAGTTTTTGCAAAACTAAAGTCAGCAAACCCGCATGCCTTCCAGGCCGATCCGGTATGGCCTGCACCTAGGAGAGGCTCTCTAGGGGCGTCCAGGACAAGGGGACAGGGGTGCTGCCCCAGTTGGAGAATAAGGAGCCCAGAACCCCGCGCACTCCGAGTGGTGGAGCTAGCACTCCGCAGCCCGCCCTCCCATTGGCTGAGCGGGAGGGCGGCGCTGCGGCCTCCATCACCCGACCTGGAATCCTGTGGAGCGGAGCTAGGCTCGGCAGTCACGCTTTTGTATAGCTTGGCCCCAGCGGTTCACGGTGGGTGGGGCTCCGAGCAGCAAGGCCGCGCCCTTCATTTGCATACTCTCTCCGCCAGGCACTGTGGTGGTTGTGGCCCTTGGACCTGGAGCCGCAATGCCTGCACCCACACAAAGGCTTGCTTTCCTGCGCGCGCACCCCTTCTTACACCTACACAAACAACCCCTCCCTTACTCCTTTACTCACACTCTTCTACATATTCGTACTCCTGGCCTCTTACAAGCACCGCATGTCTCTTAAGAGCTGCGCAGAAACCGAAGCTGTCTCCAGTGCGCGTGCGCCTATCCTGGTCCTATTGTCCTGGAATGAAAAAGGGGCCCCTTGTTGTTCAAGGGTGCATGCTTGCTCCAGAGGCTTTGCTGCTGACCACCAAACTGTCAAAATTCAGGGCCATTAAATCAGTTACTAGATTCCAAGGGGTAAGAATTTGGCTTGGGAGATTCGAACTTCAGAGATCAGGGGCCCAGCATGGGGGAGAAAGGCTTGGAATTGCAACCAAATAGATGACTTAAAGGAGTTTCTAAAATTCCCCCTTTAGGGCGGTAGAGCTTAGAGGTCCTGGCTGTGACTGCCCACATGCTCGTGACACACTATTCTTATTTGGTAATTTCTGGAATGCAATGTTTGGGAACGTAAATCAATCTCCCTCCTTCCCTCCCCCCTTTCACCCCACCCCGCACCCCCTCGCCACCTCCCCCCTCCGCCTCTGTTTAAATGGTACGCTTTGGAAAGAAATACCATAAAGTGTTATTAATGTGTATAGTGGCGTGGACACACTGAAATAGTGTGTGTGTGTGTGTGTTTTGTTTCACATATGTAGTTTGTCAACAAAGCAAAAAGAAGGGGAGTTGAAATGCTGCATTTCTGTGGGCTGGTTATTTATTTACAGTGCTGAGCTGGTCTGTGTCTTCTGCTATAATAGCATTTAACCTTTGCTCTGGGCAAAAGTATTTTTTTTTTGATGCAGTTAAAACATAATAATTTTGTGTGTGTTTGTGTGTGTAAGTCAGAGGAAAACTTGTAGAAGTTGCTTTTGCTCTTCCACCATGTGGGTGCCAGGGATTGAACTTGGGTCCTCAGGCTCGGCAGGAGTGCTTCTGCCTGTTGAACCATCTTGCTGTCCACTGATGCAGTTTGGGGCTTAAACTTTTCTGGAATTGGACTACCTTTTGTGAGTGAGTTACTGACATTTTTACTCTATTTTGTTTTCCTGTAGTCTATTCATATGCAAGCATTTTAGCTAGTTCTCCCCGCCCCCCATTGGAGTCTGTAATAGTAAACATGTCCCTGACTTTTTTATTTTAAGAAAAATTTTTATTAGTATTTATTTATTTATTTATTTTTTAGGATTTATTTATTATGTATACAGTGCACATCAGATCACATTATAGATGGTTGTCAGCCACCATGTGGTTGCTGGGAATTGAACTCATGACCTCTGGAGGAGCAGTTAGTGCTCTTAACGTCCGAGCCATCTTTCCAGCTCCTCTGGTCTCTGACTTCTTTAGTGGCTTTCCTAACAAGAAAATTCCTTACTCAATGATAGTACAATGATCAGAACTAGGAAATGAGCACTAATAGGATGTGCTAATCCACTTGTGGAAAAATCTCATCATATGGAGCTGTGGAGGGGGCTCAGCAGATAAAGGTACTGGCCATACACGTCTGGGATGGGAGGACAGGTTGGCGTCATGTATCGAGTCTGCCTCTGCCGCCTTCCTCAACATAAATTAAAACTGAAATCCCACAGCTTATTCCAATAGTGCTCTTTGTTGACGTGTTTTTCTCTCCTGATCCAGGTTACACTTTGCATTTAATAATATCAGTATCACTTTAGTTTCTTTTTACCTCTACAACTCTTTATTGTCTTTCACTTTTATTTATTTGTGTTGGGAAGGCATGCATGTGCCAGGACGAGCTTGTAGAGATCAGAGGACGACTTTGCAGAGTTAGGCTCAGGTCAGTTCCTCCACCGTGGAGGTCTCAGGGATTGGCAGCCTTGGCAGCAAGCATCCTTACTGGCTGAGCCGTCCTGGTCGTCATTTTCCTTTCTTTCTTTCTTCTTCCTACAACAGTGGCATTTTGAGGAATGCTGGGCAGTAGTTTTATAGAATGTCTCCAAGATGAATTGTTATTGTTTGGAAAGAAAAATATGAAAATACCATTCCTTTTCCAATATGTCCTACCTGGAGGCCAACCCCAGTTGGTTACTGGCAAGGCTATTTGAAAAAAAAAAATCCTTTTTGGTGGGTGTGTTTTTTGAGACAGGATTCCTGTGTGTAACCCTGGCTGTCCTGGAACTCACTCTGTAGAGCAGGCTGGCTGTCCGCCTGCTTCTGTCTCCCAAGTGCTGGGATTATAGGCTGGCTATTTGAAATATCTTTCACTGGATTCATAAAGAGGATCTTGGCAGTCACAAGACATACACAGGAAAAAGACTCATGTAACAAGATTTACTTTTTTTTATTAGCCCTTCCTCTTGCTGCTTTCTCCTCCTCTCTCCTCCTTCTGTTACTGCGCCTTTTTTGTGATTTACAATATCAACTTTCTTTGTAGCCGAGGTTATCTTTGATCTTCCTTTGTCAGCCTCCTAAGTGCTGATATTGCAGGCAGGTACCACTACAGAACCCAGGCCTCGCTCTGCACGGTGAGTTACCACCAGCTGAGCCATAGTTCCCGCCACAGAGGTTTTCAGTCTCCTCACCTCAAGTCTGTGTCCTGCAGAAGCGAGTGTGGGTCAGAGGGAGAACAGAGCTTGGCCTCGTTTTTGTGATGTCAGTGGTGGCATTGATCTGCCCTTGCCCAATATGAGGAAAACTCTTTGTTTTCCCCAGATGTGCATGACAACACTTAGCATGTTGTGTGCCTGATTCATGTTTGTTGAATGACATGAGAAGAGCAGTTTATTAAATGGTACACGGAAGATGACACTCATTTTTGAGGTACCCCTGTGGCTCCTGTTTTGAGTTTGTAATAAGATAAGAGTGATCACAAAAGAACCTTCATGAAGCTTTTTGTTTGTTTTGTTTTTGTTTTTGTTTTTGTTTTTTGAGACAGGTTCTTACGTGAGTGAGGCTGGACTTGTAGCTGAGGTGGGTCTTACCCCACCAGTGCTGGGATAGCAACTTGTGTCCCATCTGATGTTTTGATGCCTGCACACAGACTGTTTAGTGTCTGACTGGGAATATGCCACACTTAGCTCCGTGAACTAAAACACTAGCTTAGTAGGTTGGAGGCCCTGGCCTCTGTCCTCAGCACTGCAAGGAAAATGAAACAAAACCCAGAAGACCAAACTAAACTGTAGTTCCTTAAACATTTCTCCTTCTTAGTTTTGTTTTGTTTTCACAATTTTAAGTTCTTTCTACAATTTAAAATTGTTTGAGAATTTCGTACATTATGAAGTATATTTTAGTCATGTTCACCTCCAACTCCTCCCCGTGTCACCCTTCAAACTTGATATTCCCTTTTAAATCCACAGAGTCCAGTAAGTGCTGCCAGTGTGTGGGGTCTTTCTACTGGAACCTAACAAATCAAAACAGAGCAAACAAACCCAAAACTCTCTAACCAGCAGTCAGCAACTGCTTCCACCTGGGGGCTGGCTGGTGTGTGGAGGTGGAAGTGGGGGTAAAGGGGTGAGATGGTAGCGTGGGGTGGGGTGGGGGTTTTGCATGGGAGGGGTCAGGGTGGGGGTGGGGTGGGGTTGGGGTTGACGTGGTAGGGTGTGGGGTGTGAGTGGGGTGTGGGATGAGGTGTGGGGTGAGGTGTAGGTTGTGGGGTGAGGTGAGTTGGGGGTATGAGGTGGGGATGTGGGGTGTGGGATGAGATGGGGGGGTGAGGTAGGGGGTGGGGTGGGGTGGTGGGGTGAGAGGGGTGGGGATGGGGGGAACTGTATCACTCCTTTCTTATAGCTTTTCCAAATGGACAGCCACTATTGTTATCTGTAGTCACCCTGCTGTGACTTGCAACTTTGTAACTGCTACTTAATACCTTTCTGCCAACTTCTCAGAGTATCTCTCCTTCCCCAGTCTTGTCCCAGGCGCCTTGTTCCCACCAGCTCTGGCACAAGTCTGTGTTTCCGTGTCTAACACCAAAAGAGACAGACAGGATAGAGATTGGGGTCTGGGGAGAGATGGCTACCCCAAGAGAGTGGGTAAAAGCATAAGCATGAGATCTGGTTTGAAGCCCAAGCACTTATGGAAAAAGCAGGGAGTGGCCGAATGCCAGTCTGTAACCTCAGCGCCCTGGGGTTCGCTGCCTTCCAGCCTGGCTCCAGGTTCAGGGAGAGACCCTGTCTCAAGGAAATAAGGCGTTTAATGGGTTAATAAATAAACCAAACTGGGCTTGGTGGTTCATGCCTTAAACCCAGCACTCAGGAGGCAGAGGCAGGTAGATCACTGTGAGTTCGAGGCCAGCCTGGTCTACAAAAGCAAATCTAGGATAGCCAAGACTGCACAGGGAAACCCTGTCCCCAAAAAACCAAAAACCAACCAACCAACCAACCAACCTAAGTAATACATTTAAAACTTGTAGTTGGGAGGGAGATGCATAAGGGGTGTGTGTGTGTGTGTGTGTGTGTGTGTGTGTGTGTGTGTGTGTGTGTGTGTTCCAGAGGGAAGTTGTGGGGCTACTAGAGGATAAGTGTGATAGAAATACATTGCATACAGGGATGTCCACACCTCTCTCTCTGGTCTCTGCAGGTGCACATGCACCAACATCCTCTCCCCCGCACCCCCCTTCCCTGTCCCCCCTCCCCTTCCATGTCCAGTACAGGACAGCCCTCCCTCACCCCCAGTTCCTTGGTGCCTCTGTAGCCTGCTCCTCCCAATTTCCAGACGTAGGTGGCCTGAGGGCTGTGTCTGCCTTGTCACGATGTTTTCTTTCCTTTTTCCCCGGATGTCCTATAAATGGAACCCTACAGTGCAAAGTGCAAGATGGAAGTGCCTGGCTGGCTGCCCCTGGCTTTGTTCGCGATCATTGGCTGTTTTTAGCATTGTGCGGGCTGCAGAGCTTATGTGTTTATTAGGGCTTTGATGGAGCTTCTTGTGAATGAAGAAGGCTGACCCTTAGCTGCAGCTCAAACCCAGGAAACGGGCTCATTCCTGCCCTTATATGTGTTGTACAGGAGAGCCCGTGTTTTTGTGAGCCTTAGATAATCGCCTGCTTTTATTATTGCTTCCTCCAATTGAGTTTCAGCCCTCAGATCTCCCCAGACCGAGCTGGACTACTGATGATAATGTTGTCGGCATAGTCAACCCTGCATGCTTTGCCTTCTGTATCCCTGGACTCATAATGGCCAGGAAAAAGGCTGGGGGGAGGTGTTGCAGAAATGACAAATGGGCCAACTCCTTCAGGGGCAGTTGTCACTACTTGCAATAAACTGTCCCCCCACCTGCTGAATGTTGATGTCTCCTCATAGGAGGAGGAGTAGGGTAGACCACTGAATAACCCTACCCTGACTCCCACATTTTAGCTGCTCCCTCCTGGACCTCTTAGTCGGATGTGTATGTCCATGGCCCGTGGTCTTTGTGCTTCTGTGTACAGAGGGTGGAAGTGGTGAGTGGAGTCCTCCATGTGTGCAGCTCTAGAGACGTGGCCATCCATGCTGGGGTGTGGCTTTCCAGTGATATGGCTGCTTTGGGGTCACCCAAGCTCCTATATGCAACCCTCACTTGTGCTCTGTACATAATAAACAACTCCTTGCTTCCCCAAGTTGGTCTGTGGCAGAGGTGTACTTTGGTTTGTTGTTGGTGCCCTAAAAGGAAGGGAGGGCAGACTGCAACAGGATGCAGCTTCATGGTTAGAGGGCTTCGTGCACGGAGCCTTGGTTCCATGATTGGCAGTGTGCTTGTAGCCTCAGTGCTAGGGTGGGGGAGGGAAGGCCTGTGGAGCTGGAGGGTCCGCAAGGTGGGTGGCCATTTCCTCATTCCCCAAGATGTTTAGTTTCCAAATATGCCCTGACCCAAAGCAGAGTTGAAAGGTCGGCTGTAGCGTGTACAACCGAAATTGAAGTTGTAGTGAATTGACTTGAAACACAAAAGCTTGGCTCGTTAGGAGAGGTCATAGTTTTTATGAATGGTTTTTGGAATGTAAAGTGGTTCAGTGGCTGGAGAAAAACAGCATGGTGGCTCCTTAGAAAAATTAAGAGAATTAACATGGTTGGGGCAGGGAAGGTGGCTGGGTTCTAAATGTGCAAGAGTGAAGAACTGAGTTCAAGTCCCCGGCATCCACATAAAGAGCAGGGCATAGTCACACACATGCCTGTAACCCCGGAGAGGTGGGATGCAGAGACAGGAGGGTCTCCGAGGCTTACAGGCTGCCATCCTAGCTCCAGGTTCAGTGAGAGACCTGTCTCAAGGGAGTAAGTTAAAGAGTGATGATCCCACTGGGATCCTATGTAATACAAATATAGGAGATAGGAAAATAGAAGGATCCAGTGGATCTTAGAAACCTACAAGAAGAACATTGCAACGGGTGGATCAGGGCCCAGAGGTAGACACTAGTGCTCAAACTATTGCACTAACCAAGGACAATACAAATAGTAAACACCGAACCCATACTCTGATCTAGCCAATGAACAGGATATTTTCCACAGTTATGTGGAGAGCAGGGACTAACTCTGACATGAACTCTGGTGCCCCATACTTGACGACCTCCCCTTGATGGGGAGCCCTGGTGGCACTCAAAGAAAGAGTGGGCAGGCTACCGAGATGAGACTTGATAGCCTGTGACCATAAAGTGGGGAGGAGATCCCCCTCGATCATGGACCCCCCCTCGATCAGGGGAGGGGAATAGGGTGGGGGTGGGAAGGAGGGAGGAACGGGAGGATACAAGTGATGGGAGAACAATTGAGTTGTAATCCGAATAAATTAATTAATAAAAAGAGAGTGATGGAACAGGATACCCAGCATCCTCCTCTCACCTTCAGCCTCATGCCTAATACACATTTAACAATTCTGAGTGTATACATGGCGCTTTGAGAATAGGACTCAGATACTGGGGACTGGCGTCCATAGAAGCATGATTTATAATATCCCCAAAATAAAGGCTAAGTGGGTCAGTGAAGATGATCTACCTTTAGAATGGAATATTATCCAGCACGAAAAAAACAAACAAACAAAAAAACTCCTGACACATGTTACCATGTGGATAAACTTGGGGGACAAGGCAAAAGATTCCGTTTTCCAAAGTCCCTAGCAGAGACAGAAAGCAGAAAGGTGGCCTGTGGGCCTGAGGAGGGGCTATGAGAGTCTCGAACAGAGAGCTTCAGTTTGGGACGATGAGAAGGTTCTGTGGACGGCCGCACAGCCCGAGAAATGCTGTTATTATTAATTAATTGAGTTATTCAAGAATTGTATATGTATACATGTGGTATACATGCACCTCTCTCTTTGTGTGTGTGTGTGTGTGTGTGTGTGTGTGTGTGTGTGTGTGTGTATAAGTGTGTGTGCGCAGGCCTGAGGTTGTTACCAGGTGTCTTCTTCAATTACTCTCTACCTTAAATACTGAATTGCTGATTTTCCTGTCTCTACCTCTTGAGTTCTGGGATGACATTAAGCACCACACCCATTTTTTGTGTGTGCTGCTAGCATCAAATGCAGTGTTTTGTTCATGCTAGACAGGTGCTTTCCAACCCCAGCCATATCCGCAGCCAGAGATGGGAGCTCTTAGGGTGTTTTACCATAGTTAAGATTTGTTTTTGCTTTGTATGTTCGTTAACTGTACCACATGCCACAGGGGAGATGGGACTACACATTGGACAGCTCATATTTCTTTCATGGTACAAGATTGAATTGGAAAGTGTGGCTGACGGCAGTACATGGAGTTGGCTAGTGAACTGGGGCACACTTGGTATTGGGAGAGTTAAACTTGAGAATTTGGGAGAAATCTTGTTCCTACAACTCTGCTCCAGAGTGTACAGGTAAGGAGCTTAGAGGGCAGATCAGGCACATGGCTGAGGACCACATAGAGTCAAACAAGCCCAAGACGGTCACAAGCAGCCTGAGAAGCGAGGGACTGCAATGAGGAGACGGGTAGGAGGTGGCCAGAGAGGTGACCGACTCACTGGGTCAAGCTATACAAGTGTGACGACTTGGGTTCCGATTTCCAGAACCCATGCAAAGCTGGGCTCAGTGGCACAGGTCTGTAACCTCACTGTAAGGAACAAGGAGAGACGAGGTAGAACGTGAGGCCTGACAGTTGAAGTTGTCCTCTGGTATTGATGACACGGTTCCACGCTTATGCCTGTGTCCTTTGAAATAAATATATAAAGGATTTTATATATATATATATATATGATACTTAGGAAGTGTTGAACAATGAGATAATGGGAGAACGTACTGGTGGAAGGAGCTAAGGTAGAGGCCAGCCTCCTACGGACGAATTCAGTGACATCAAACAAGAAAGCTTTTCCAGCCAAAAGTTGAGGTGCAGGCTGTGATCTCCCCTGGAGGGCTTCCTTCCTCCTCAGGATCAGGATTCCCTCACTCAAGTGGCAACAGAGCCTGAAATGGTTACAGGTCCTGTATCCTCATGATAGGCTGAGGCAGGAGGATGGCAAGTACAAGGCTAACATAGACTTCAGAGTGAGTTCAAGAACAGCCTGGGTAACTTAATGAGAATGCGTCTCCAAATAAAATACATATAAGGGCAGAGGGTGAGGCTCAGAGGTAGAGCCTCTGCCTAGAATCCCCCAGTGGGGGCTTGGGACCATGGGTCAATTGTAGAAGCCCTACCTAAAATCCATCAATGAGGCCTGGGGTGTAGCTCAGTAATAAGAACCAGGTCTAACATTTACAAGGCCTGGGTTCCATTCCCAACAGTGCAGTATGTAAATAAATAGGTAAGCAATTAAGTTGATAAATAAAGCTGTATCAACCTACAATTGAAACAAATCAGCCGGGCACCGTGGCATACGCCTGTAATCCCAGCAGTCTCAGGGAGGCAGAGGCAGGCAGATCTCTGTGAGTTTGAGGCCAGCCTGGTCTACAAATCGAGTTCAGAACTATACATAGAAACCAGGTCTTGAAAAACAAAACAAAACAAAACAAAACAAGCAGCCAAACCAAACCAAACCAAACCAAACCAAACCAAACCAAACCAAAACACAGGAAATCCAAACCAAATCACGTTTAAAACAAATGATGGAAACATGACCACATCTTAGCTGTGGTGTGGCGCTTTCAGAAAATATTCGAGTTTTACTTATATGTGTGCGTATGCAACATGAAGGTGTGCTTGCAAAGCCCTGAAGAGGGCATCGGATCCCTTGGAGCTGGAAGGAAAGTGAACTATCTGCTTGTCGTGGGTGCCAGCAAGTGCTGGCAATTACTAAAGCCATCTCTCCAGGCCTTAGGTATAGGGTTAAAAAAATAAAAGTATGTGTTCCCTGGAAGTTACTGTTTATTGTTGCTGTCTCAGAGACAGACTGTATGGACATTAGGAGCCATGACTAAATAGCATGTTACGTTGTGTCTCTAGCCAAGGGTTTGGTTCCTTGGCTTTCTGTGAGTCGTCTGAAGTTGATGGAATAGCAAATGCTGTGTGCTAGGCCTCTTGCCCTCTGATCCCTCATGTGACTGTTCAACTTTTGCCAAGTTGGGGGCCGCTGTCCTTTTTCACAGACCGGCCAGGCACGTGTCAAGCCGTGATTAAGTGTGGCTGTTATTGTTATTATTTTGCTTGGCGGGTCTGTGCAGACAGGAGTTGGACAGAGTCCTTGACCAGCTGTTTTGTTTTTTCCTTCTCGTCTCTAGTTTGCCCGACCATCTGTAAGTCACACGGCTGCACAGCCGAAGGCCTGTGCTGCCACAAGGAGTGCCTGGGCAACTGCTCAGAGCCCGATGACCCCACCAAGTGCGTGGCCTGCCGCAACTTCTACCTGGACGGTCGGTGTGTGGAGACGTGCCCGCCGCCCTATTACCACTTCCAGGACTGGCGCTGCGTGAACTTCAGCTTCTGCCAAGACCTTCACTACAAATGCAGGAACTCCCGGAAGCCTGGCTGCCACCAATACGTCATTCATAACAACAAGTGCATCCCCGAGTGTCCTTCTGGCTATACCATGAATTCCAGCAAGTGAGTTCTGGCTGAGGGTCTCAGAGAAGGAACCGGAAGCTGATGATACGCTTAAAGCCGGTTAAGACGGGGCTGGAGAGATGGCTTAGTGGTTAAGAATGCTGCCTGCTCTTCTAGAGGTCCTGAGTTCAATTCCCAGCAACCACATGGTGGCTCACAACCATCCATAATGTAATCTGATACCCTCTTTTTCGGATAAAGCACTCATATGCAATAAATAAAATAAATAAATCTTAAAAAACAAAACAAAACAAAACAGGTTAAGGGGCTGGGGATGTAGCTCTTTAGCTAGAATGTGTTCCCCAGAACTGAGTTTACCAGGCTTGGCAACACATGCCAGTGATCTTAGCATTTGGAAGGTGGGGGCAGGAGGGCCAGAAGTGCAAGGATATATAATGGGGTCGAGGCCAGCCTGAGTTGCATGAGACTCTGTCTCAAAAACAAATCAAATCAAAACAGAACCCCAGAAACAAATTCCGCACCCCCTACCCCGACTCCTCCCGCTGTAGGCAAAAACCAAAACCCTGTGCTAAAACAGAGTGCACTGATGAACAGTGAGGTTGCTGTTGATAACCACCACTTACATTTCAAAAATTCTGTATGTGTTTATGTGTGTGGGCCATGTGTATGCACAGATAGGTGTGTGTGTGTGTGTGTGTGTGTGTGTGTGTGTGTGTGTGTGTGTGTGTGCATTCATGTGCACATGTAATGCATGAAGTGTGCATGAGTGTGGGCACCTCTGTATGCAGCTGGATATGTGCACACATGTGTGTTTATGTGTTAATGCGTGGGCACATGTGTGTGAGGGTGGGTGTGCATATGTGTGTGTATACATTCATATATGTGAAGATGGGTATGTGTGTATGTGTTTATGTGTTTACTTATGTGGACACATGTATATACAAATAAGCACTTGTGTGTGTACAGTTGGGCACGTGTAGTGTGTGTATTTGTTTATGTAGTTGGGAACATGTTGCAGGTGAGTATATGTGTATGTATATCTTCATGTGTGTGGATACATGTTTGTGTGTATGTATGTGTGTGTGTGTATGTAGACCAGTGGGTTGATGTTGAATGTGTTCTTTAATCATGCTCCAATTTACTTAGTTTTTGAAATATTTTATTTTTACTCATGAGTATGTATGTATATATGCATATAGTGTTTGTATGTGCACGGAGGTGTTTGAGGAGGCCAATAGAGCACATCAGATCCCCTTGAGCTGAACTGAGAGGTGAATGCAAGCCTCCATGTGGGTGCTGGGAATGGAACTCAGGTCCTCTGGAAGAGCAGCAGGCTCTCTTGACCACTGAGCCATGTCCCCAGGCCCCACTTTAGTCTCTCACCGGATGGAGAGCTTGGGCTCCTCCTGGGTCTGCCTCCACAGCGCTGGCATTACAGGTGTGTCTCAGCCCTGGCTTTTTTATGTGGTGCTGGGGAAGCAAACCGAGACCCTCGCGCTTGCATGCCAAGTGTTTTGCCAACTGAGTGACCTTCCAGCTCTCAGCAGCATTTCAGTGCTGCTTGTGTCCTGGGCTTAGATGACGGACTAAATCTTAAGGGAAGTTTTTCTCTGCCTGAGTACCCCCCTTCTCAGTGCTGTGTTTACGGACCAGGGTGGAATTCCTTCATTTCACCTGCCCGCCACCCCCAGCTCAGCGAATCCCTGTTATATCAGGAAGGTAGCTGTGTTGTCTGTGTCCTACCCCAGTTGACCCCAACACAAGCTGGGGACACACTGTCTTAAGGAGGGAGAGACTCACACCTGCACCGTCTGCACTGTTCCCAGGCCTTGGCTGCCCTTCCAAGATCAGCACCATCAAGCCATTTCCTACCGCTTGGGTGAGAAACAGGGCTTCCTCTTTTTGGTGGTGAGTCAGGCTTCCTATGTATACACACCCCAGGTGCTTTTGTTCATTGCCTTAGCTTCTTGGATAGGATGTTTTAGTGCCTGAGACCTTCACCAAGTTGTCATTAAAAAAAAAATCTCTTTCCTGGTTTTTATGTTAGGGTTTAAGAAAAGGGAGGGGTTGGTTGGGCGGGAGGTGTTCAGCAAAGAGCAGAAAACCAAATCAGAAACAGACGCACATTGCAAGGCCTTGAACTGACCCGCTGACGTCAAAATTCTTCCTTTCAGACTTGGGTGCTAGCCAAGTGAGAGGGCAAAAGAGTGTTTTGATTTGGGTGGGAAATTTTATTTCCCTGGGTGGAAAGGGTAAGAAGGAAAACAATCTTTATTTTAGCTCCTGTGAACCTTTTTTTTTCTTTTTCTTTTTCTTTTTTTTTTTTTGGTGTTTATGAAACCTGAAAGTACAATATGTTTTATTTTGCTCATTATTTATTTAAAAAAATACCAAAGAAACAGAACAACAAGTATTGTTGGCCCAAATAGACCACTATAAATCAGTCTCTGTGTTGAATGGGACTTTTAAAATTCTTTTCATTTCGAGGGTAGGAGGAGGTTTAATAGGAAGATGGGAAAAAGGAAACATCGTTCTGTTTATCCATTTCAGTTTTTAGGAATGATTTGGGACTGATGTCAGGACTTTTGTTTAAGAGGCATTGACTTTAGGGTTGGAAAGATGAGCCACCAGGGAAAGCAGGTACTCAGATCCCTTGAACCCATGTAAATGCCAGGCTGTGTGGTGGCCCAGCTGTAATCCTAGCCATAGAGGGTCATGACAGGGTCCCCAGGGCAGGTTGTCTGTCTTCATTAGCTGAACTGATGAGGTATGAGTTCAAGTGAGAGATGCTACCTGAGGATGTAAGATGGAGGCTGGTGAGATGGCCCAGCAGGTGAAGGTGCTCGACACCAAGCCTGACCTTCTGAGTTTGAAACCTTAGGACCCATAGAAGGAGAATACTGACTCCTAAAGGTTATCTTCTGACCTTCATACTACATGCTGTGATGTGTATATGCTCATACAGTTATACACAGACAGACACACACACACAGACACACAGACACACACACACACACCCCACAAGGATAT
This sequence comes from Acomys minous, assembly GCF_964271855.1. NCBI lineage: Eukaryota > Metazoa > Chordata > Mammalia > Rodentia > Muridae > Acomys > Acomys minous. Next base: position 60,413,326 of record NC_140498.1, read on the forward strand.
ACACACAAATCTATCATCTATCATCTGTCTGTCTATCTATCTATCATCTATTTATCATATATCATTTGTATATATATACATACATATGAAAGTGGGCAATTGAGGAAGACATCCAATATCAGCCATGGGCCTCCACATATGGGGCCACACATGCATACATGACACATACACATTTAAAAGAAGAAAAAGGTGTTGGATTGAAATAAAAGGCATTTTAAAAAAATGTTCACAGTAGCCAAGATAATGACTCTGTACATTGTTCAGGTGGAGGTTTCTGGTTTTGTTCCCAGCCGTGGGAGAACGAAGCTTCACTGGTGATGGCTGAGTGAGACGATGATCTACGGGTATGGCAGAATGTTCTTAGGAGTCGCTTATTGCTAATGTTCCTTTAGCAGAACAATAGGATTTGGTTTTTCCCCTAGGAACCAGATATTTGGGGTACGTGCTCAGTTTGCAGTGTGTGTGTGTGTGTGTGTGTGTGTGTGTGTGTGTGTATGTGTGTATGTGTGTGTGTGTGTATGTGTGTGTGTATGTGTGTGTGTGTGTGTGTGTGTGTGTGTGTGTGTATGTGTGTGTGTGTGTGTGTGTGTGTGTGTGTGTATGTGTGTGTGTGTGTGTGTGTGTGTATGTGTGTGTGTGTGTGTGTGTGTGTGTAAGGGGTACTTATCCATAGTCTTTCTCCCTTCTTTGGCTGTCCATCTCCAGCCCAGATGTCTGTACAATGCTGCAGCCTCCTGGGTTTAGTATGAAGCTCCACACATTCAAGACTCAGTGCCCTCTAAGACTGCCTGGTCTCTGACATCAGCTGTGCTTCAGAGAGCCGCAGAATACTCACGCTTCTGAGCAGCTGGTTGTAAGTTTAGATGCTCCGCTAGACTGACTCAGAACTGAAACCAACAAAGTGAGAAATTGTGCAGTGGGCGCACAGTGCTCCTGCCCTTTTGTGACTGCACAGAGCACAGAGGCCAATGTCAGGGGCCCTGCTCTGTTCCTCTCCACCTGTTGCTTTGAACCAGGGCCTCTCACTACACCTGGACACAGGCCGCAGTGATCTCTCTGTCTGTCTCCTCACAGGACGTGGTGCCATATCTGACTTTTAACAAGTATGGGTGCTGGGGATTTGTTATCACGTTCTCACGCTTGGGCAGCCAGCACGCTTACATACTGAGGACCTCATTTGAGGTACCTGTAGTGGATGTTTAGAGACCTTGAGGGGCAGTCAGGAGAAGGACCGACCGTGTGCACTAAGTTGCTGTTTATAGGCGTTTGTTTTGTTTGGGAGTTTCTTGTTCTTTTGAGACAGTGTCCACTATGCAGAGCAGGCTGGCCTCAAACTTGCAGTGCCTGCAGTGTTGTCTGCTGAGGCCGCTCAAGTGCTCGGATTTTTATATATTTTATTTATTAATGCATTTATTTATCAGGGAGGGAACCCAATTGCACATGTAGAGGTCTGAGGATAAATTTTGGGAATCAGTGCTGTCCTTCTACCACGTGGGCTCTGGGGATTGAAGTCAGCTTGGTGGTAAGGCCCTATAGCTAGTGAGCCGTGTCGTCACTGGAATGCTGGGAGTACATATCCCCTATACCCACCTGGGACCAACTGTGCAATCTGATGGTTGAGGCTTTCATATTCTGTGTCCTCTAGGAAGAGGAGAGGCAGGTAAAATGTCAGGCTTCCCAGGCTGGAGTATAGCTCCATCAGCAGGCAAGTACGAGGACCTGAGCTCAGTCACCTGAAGTTACATAAGTTTTTTTTTTTAAATAAATTTGGGCATGATGAATGCACTTACGAACTTATGAACCCAGTGCTGGGAAGGAGGAGACAGGATGATCCCTGGAGCTCACTGGCCAGCCAGCACAGGCCACTCGGCAAGTTAGTGACTCTAGCTCAAAAGCAAGTTAGAAGGCACCTGAAGAATGAGACCCAAAAGTTGACCTCTGATCTCCAGGAAGGTGTGCATGTGTACCCCCAAATACACACACACACACACACACACACACACACACACACACACGCATCTGCACATGCATATGGACATAGAGTTCTATCATGTGGTCAACTGTGCTTACAGGATGAGACTCCAAGAGAGTCCCTGGGGAGATGGCTCGGTTGGCAAAGCGCTGCCTTGGGCTTGGTCCCTAGCATCCCTGGGAAAAGCTGGGCATGCTGCTGTTTATCATACCAGCACTGGAGAGCTGTGGCACTGTCTGGCCTGCCTCGTATGGGAGATGAAGGAAGGTTCTTACACCAGAAAAGTAATATTTTGTGTGCGCTTATGTATGTATATGAGTGTGCCGATGTTTGTGTGCATGCGACTGTGTGTGTGCGGGTGTAGGGAGGTCAGAGGACAGCCTCAGATACTCTCTCAGTTTCACCCACTTGTGTGGAGACAGGGTCTCCTTCTGGCTTGAGGCTCACCCATTAGGCTAAGCTAGCTGACCAGCAAGCCCCAGGAGGCCACCTCATCCTCAGTTCTAGTCTTACCAACATGTAACCAACATAAATATAACCAATCTATAACCAATATAAATATAACTAACATATAACTAACATAAATATAACCAGTATGTATTTAACATAAATATAACCAACGTACGATCCACATAAATACCAACATATAACAGCATGTCTGATATTTTTAAGAAAATATTTTATTACATTTGATTATTATTATTATTATTATTATTATTATTATTATTATTATTATTATTATTATTGTGTGTATGTGTGCACGCGCATGGTGAGTACATGGTGATCAGTGGACAATTTGCAGTACTCGGTTCCCTCCTTTCACTTTGTGGGTCACAGGAATTGAACTCAGGTTGGCAGGCTTTGCTGCGTACCTTTACCCTGTGAGCTGTCTCTTCAGCTGGGGCCTGGCATTTTCATGTGGGTTATGAGGGTTCAACTCAGGTTCTCATGCGTGTGAAGCAAACACTCCTCTGACTGAGACATCTCCAAACCGTGGACAGTGAGTTTTTTTCCCCTTGCCCTCCTTGATTTTTAAAAGTTTATTTATTTATTTATTTATTTTTAGTGGATAATTGGCTATTTTAAGACTTGTGAGAGTCAGTTGACAATGTCTGAGAATATTTTGGGTTGTGGCAACTTGGGGATGAGATGCTGTTGGTATTGAGTATAGCTTGGGAATCCTGCTCTTCATCCTATATTGCCATGGGCTTCTCATTACCACTGTGAAGACATACTTGGTTTCAAATATTTGGAGCTGTGTATCTGTGATTTTTTTTGTTGTTGTTGTTGGTGGTGGTGCGATAAAACACTCTGCCTAAAGGCAACTTAGGGGAGGAAAAGTTTTGTTTCATTTTATACAGCCTGGTCACAGTCTATTACCAAGGGATGCCAGGTAGAAATCTGAAGCAGAAACCAGAGCAGAGGTTCTTAACCTCCCACATTCTGCAACCCTTTAATACAATTTCTTATGTTGTGGTGACCAATATCCATAAAATTATTGTTTTGCTACTTTCTAACTGTAATTTTGCTACTGTTATGAATCATAATATAAGTATCTGGCATTCAGGGTACCTGATATGTGATCCCCCAAAGGGTCATGATCCTCAGGTTGAGAACCACTTCCATAGAGCAATGATGCTTGCTGGCTCAATTTCTGGCTCATGTGCACCTAGGTTTCTTACACAGTCCAGCCCCACCTGCCTAGGAGATGGTGCCACCCACAGTGGGCTGGGCTCTCCCAGGTCAATCAACAGTCAACTTCTCAATGCCATGGGCACAGGCCAATCTGATCTAGGCAGTTTCTCAGCGGATACTCCCTCAAGATGGCTCTAAGGTGTATCTTGTTGACAGCTGAAGGTAACTAGGACAAGCACTGAGCTCAGCACATCCAATTTAGAGTAATGGACTAAGTCTGCTGCTGGGTCCCTGGGAAGCCTGCCATCTGCCAGATCGTGGGGTGAGGGAACCCTATGCACCTCGCTGATCTCTTCTTCTATCTCTGCTCCACTTTCAGTTTGATGTGCACCCCATGTCTGGGACCCTGTCCTAAGGTCTGCCAAATCCTTGAAGGCGAGAAGACCATCGATTCCGTGACATCTGCCCAGGAGCTCCGAGGGTGCACTGTGATTAATGGCAGCCTGATCATCAACATTCGAGGGGGCAGTGAGTACTCCCAGGAGGGTCTCCCACTTCCTGTGATCTGTGAACAGGGAAGTGTGCAGCTCAGAGCATTCCACACATTCCCTCTCAACTTTCATGGCCATGTTCACTTGGGTCCTGTGCACTTAGCTGCTGCTCAGGAGCCTGAGGCCGGAGGGTTGCGTGAATCTAGGAGGTTCAGACCAGCCTGGGAGACATAATCTTGCTTACAGAAACAAAACAACACAACAAGCAACCAAACGACACATCTTTCATTGGTCCTCTGAGTAGGAGACTCATACCAGGAACTGCCCCAAAAATCCGAAATAAAAAGTTCCTGACTCCACCCCTGCCTAAAATTCTTATTTTCTAATCTGCACCAGGAATCTGTGTTCTTTATATTTCATATGTATGAGTCTGTCTCTGTGTATATACACTGTGTATGTGCGGTGTCCCCAAAAGCCAGAAAAGGGCATCTGATATCCCGGAATTGCATTTAGAGATGGTAGTGAGCTGCCATGTCGGTGCTGGGAACTGAACCCAGGTTCTCTGTGGGAGCAACAAATTCTCCTAACTACTGTTGGGCCATCTCAATGGCCTTGGGAATCTGTATTCTTACCAACAGGCACCAAGTCCGTTGGTACACACTTGTTATCCCAGACTCAGGAGAGGGAAGTAGGAGGAATTCAAGTTTATCCTCAGCTTCAGTGTGAGTCTGAAGGCAACCTAAGCTATGTGAGACCCAATAGAACAAATAGAGAAAAAAACCCCTAAGCTAAAACAAAACAAACAAACAAGAAAACCAACCATCGAAACAAAACTTCGCTGTGGGTAGGGCTGTAGGTGGAGTGTTTGCCCAGCGTTCATGGATTGATGGCTTTTAGTCCTCAGTACTATGACACGAGGGCATACTGGTGAAATCCAGACTGGGAAAGTAGAAACAGGAAGATTGGGAGTTCAAAGTTATCTTTAGTTAGATAGTAAATCTGAGGCGAACTTGGGCTACATGAGACTTTATTTCAAAAATAAAAATAAAAAAAAGCAAGCATGCTGTATTGTAGATCTTCCTTAAGCTCACTATGTGGCTCCAGACGACTTTCAACTTTTACTTCTCTTGCCTTCATATCCTATCCTGTATGCTGGGTTAACAGGTAGGCAGGAACACACACACACACACACACACACACACACACACACACACACACACACACACAGGATAAAAAATTCATGAATGTTGTCTCCTTTTTGTAGACAACCTGGCAGCTGAGCTGGAGGCTAACCTTGGCCTCATTGAAGAAATTTCAGGCTTCCTAAAAATCCGTCGCTCCTATGCTCTAGTGTCACTTTCTTTCTTCCGGAAGCTGCATCTGATTCGAGGAGAGACCTTGGAAATCGGGTAGGTGAACCTGAGACTGTGCTTGCGGCTGCCAGCCAAGAAACTCATGAGTTAGGACAACATAGGGATGGGGAGCTGGCTCACTGGGCGAATTGTTTAGTTGCAACATAAAGGGTTTAGGTGAAAAGATGGGCCTAGCAGTGTTGGGGACACGGAGACAGTTTGGAACTATTAGCCCATTCACATGCTACACAGGGAATGACTTTTGTGTCCATCATGGAGGTCCAGGTGCTTCTCTTCCCCACTCATTACCTGCTGGAGGGATGCTCATGTTCCAAAGCTCAACTCAACTCTAGTAAAGTCACCAAGAATATATATAAACGTAGAGTTTCTTTCTTCTTTTTTCTTTCTTCCTATTTTCCTCTCTCTCTTTCTTCTTTTTTCTTTCCTCCTCCTCCTTTTTTTCCTCTTCCTCCTCCTCCTCTTTCTCCTCCTTTTCCCCTTCCTCCTCCTCCTCGTCTTTCTTCCGGGGAAGGCTATATATTCATGGTATTGGTCTGGTATGCATTACACCAGATGGTTTGTTTTATTGCAGCTTCCTGGCATTTCTTCATGCCTGTTAGGTAAAGAAGACCTCTTTGCTCTTCCCCTGGTTTCAGCTCATGTGTTTATGTGTCTTTAATTTTCCCCCTTCCCAAACCCAGTCTGATGACAACCCCTGCTCCCCTCTGTCTCTTCATCCTCCGTCAATTTGCCTTCTTCTCTCTCTCCAGCTCCTTCCTTTCTTCTCCTTCTTATTTTGCTATTGAGTCTAGTGCTGGGTGCATGCTAAGCAAGCCCTCTACCATTGAGCCATGCCTCCAGGCGCTCACTGGGGAATTCTAGGCAGGGTATCTCCTACTGAGCCACATCCCCAGCCCATCACTGGAGGATTCTAGGCAGGTGCTTTACCCCTGAAGCCATGCCCTCAACCCTTACTGGGAGATTCTAGGTAGGGGCCCTATCCCGTAGCTACAGCCCCAGTCCCTCATTGGGAGATTCTAGGAGAGGGTTCTGTACTTTTATGACTATGAGAATCTGTCAACTTCCTTGTTTTCCATATTCCCAAAGATATTTTTTTGAGTCTGTACATGTAAAGTATTTTAGATCACAATCAACCCCCATGCATTTCTCTTACTCCTCATGGATCCCAGCCTCATTCCCTCTCAAGTTTGTTTTTAAAAACAGAGTTACAACCCACCGAGTGCACTTTGTGGCACCTGCTATCTTAACATTGAAGAAGATAGGGTGTGGGGCGACTAGTGATGCGCATGTGTGTGTGTCTCTGTAGGAACTATTCTTTCTATGCCTTGGACAACCAGAACCTGAGGCAGCTCTGGGACTGGAGCAAACACAACCTCACCATCACTCAGGGAAAGCTCTTTTTCCACTACAACCCCAAACTCTGCTTGTCAGAGATTCACAAGATGGAAGAAGTTTCCGGAACTAAGGGCCGCCAGGAGAGGAATGACATTGCCCTGAAGACCAATGGGGACCAGGCATCCTGTAAGTCGCTTCGTTTTTATGTCCTGAGTGGCTGCCCTCTGTCAGCCATGGGGAAGGTGCCGTTGTCTGTTGTTGAGCTACAGCTTTCTGTGAGAGGAGTTTTAAAATACCAAAGGTAGGCATATATATGTGTGCATATATATGGATGTGCGTGCATATGTGTGGATGTGCGTGTATATGTGTGGATGTGCATGCATATTTATATGCGTGTGTGTGTGTGTGTGTGTGTGTGTGTGTGTGTGTGTGTGTGTAGAGATGTGCACATGTCTGTGGAGGCCAGGGGACGAGCTCAGGTATTGTTATGTGGACATCATCTACTAGTTTTCTTTTTGTCTGATAGGATTTCTTGCTGCCTGAAGCGCACTAATCGGCTTACTGGGCTGGTCTGAGAACTACAGGGATATCTGTCTTTCCTACTTTTTCAGTGCTGGGGTTAGAAGTGTGCACCACTGTTTTAGTCAGTGTCCCATTGCTGTAATGAGACACACAACAGAAACAGTTCTTCTAAGAGAAGCATTTAATTGGGGCTGGCTCACAGTTTCAGAAGCTTAGTCCATTGGCATCATGGTACGGAGCATGGTGGCAGACAGGTAGGCATGGGGCTGACAGCTTACATCCCGATCCACAGTCAGAGGCAGAGAGAAGAGAGACTGGGCCTGGCATGGGGTTTTGAACCTCAAATTTTACCCCTGGTGACACAGTTCCCCAAACAAGGCCATAGCTCCGCATCCTTTCCAAACACTCCCACTGTGGACTAAGCATTTAAACATATGACCAATGGTGGTCATTCTTACCCAGACTATCGCTCCCTGGCCCCTATAGACTTGTAGCCATATCATAATGCAAAATGCATTCAGCCCAACTTCAAAAGCCGCCCCCCCCCTAGTCAATCACAGTTTCAACCCAGTTAAAAAAACACACAAGGTCTCTTCTGAGACTCACGGCAATCTCTTAACTGTAACTCCCTGTAAAATCAAAAAGCAGATCACATCCTTGCAACTTACAGTGGCACAGAAAATAAATTGCCGTTGCGAAAGGGAGGGAAGCGAGCATGGTGATGAAATACTGGACGAAAGCAAGGCTGGTGCCCAGAAAGGCAAACTCCAAACTGTATTAGATGGCGCTTCCTTTCCGGCCTTGCTGAAGGCATCACTCTTTTCTCTCTTGGGCAGCTTTTTTGGGGCAGACATCCCCCAGATCTGGCGTTTCCAGGATCTTGGGGTCTCCAATGGCGTTCAGGCTTCATTTTCACAGCTTCACACAATGATGTATCTCGGCCTCCTTGTTTGACTAATTGGGGACCAAGCATTCAAACATAAGAGCCTATGGGGGCCTTTCTCATTCAAACCACCACAGACAGGATGGCTCCAGTTTTTTTTCTCTCCCCCCTCCTTGTTTCCTCTCCCCCTTCTTTTCTTCCCGCCCATCATGGCTTTCGCCATCTTGTCGCCGTCTTCTTCCTTCTTCTAAATCCTCAAGCTTACAAATGGAGCATTGACCAAGTAAACTCTTCCCAGCCCACCAGAGGCAGGTTTAAAAAAAAAAAAAAAAAAAAAATATATATATATATATATATATATATTTTATTTTTTTCTGAGCCAGTTGCACAGTACAGTGTCTGATGCCGCATAAGCAGAAAGCTAATGCTGAGGGCATCAAGGTTGATGAAGTACATGTGGTGGTCTGGACCACCTGGGAAGCCACGACAAGATGAACTTTGGGGCTAGAGAGATGGTTCGATTCTGTTGCTCTGAACCAAAGCAAGTTGAGGAAGAAAAAGCTTATTTTATCCTACACTTCCAGGTTATAGTGTATCATTAAGGAAAGTCAGAGCAAAAACCGCAAGGCAGAAATCTGGAGGCAGGAACTGAGACAGTAACCATGGAAGAATCCTGTTTATGGTCAGCTACCTTTTTATGTAGCCCAAGGCCGCCCACTCAGAGATGGGACTGCCCACAGTGGGCGAGGTCCTTCCTACATCAATTAAAAATTATAGACACGACCACAGGGCAGTCTCAAGGAGGAAGATTTTCAATTGAGGTTCTCTCTTCCCAGGTGTGTCCAGTTGACAACCAAGATCAGCCATCACACCTGCATGTACATGAACGTGCATGCACATACATAAAAAAGATGATCCCTTTGCTCAAAAATGGCTGACTAGTTGGCCTTTTTGCGTTGGCATGGGTCATCCATGCTTCATTTGAGCATCTTATTTGGTTAAGTCTTTAACACTTAATTGATCTGGTGACTCCCCACCTTTCAAACTCAGCAAGCCCAATCCTCTGTTTACCCTGGATGAGACACATATGAGCAATAGCTGATTATTAACACTGCCCATTTTAATTGTCAACTTGATACAATCTAGAAGTCTGGGAAGAGAATCTTAATGGAACATTTGTTCAGATCAGGTTCTTAGTTGACGATCGATTTTTGTGGGGTGGGGTGGGGGGGGGAAGGGGGTGCAGTTCTTGCTGGCCCGAGCTCACCAAGTAAACTTGCATGGCTTGGGCTTTGTTTTTGATTGTTAATTGAAGCGAGAAGAGCCATTTCATGGACTGGATCTTGAGCAATACGAGAGCAGAGAGAGCTAGCTAAGTATAAGCAGCAAACAGGCACCATCCATGTGCACTTTCTTCTTCGTTAGTGACTGTGGATGCTGAGAAATGACCAATGCCTTGGGTCCCTGTGTTAATTTCCCTGAAACGATAGACTCTGGCCTGGAATTGTAAGCCAAACAAACTCTTCCTTCCTTAAATTGCTTTTTTCCCCCTTTTACAATATTTTATCACAGCAACAAAATGCAACTAGGACCCCCACCTTCCCTCAGGCCACCTCCCTTCTCAAAGAGGCAGGATGTCGAACGCTTCGGTCTGCAAGTAACTCCAGTTGCCTGACTCTTTTTTTTTCTCTTGAACCTTTCTAGGTGAAAATGAGTTACTTAAATTTTCTTTCATTCGGACGTCTTTTGACAAGATCTTGCTCAGGTGGGAGCCCTACTGGCCCCCCGACTTCCGAGACCTCCTGGGATTCATGCTGTTCTACAAAGAAGCGTAAGTAAGAGGAGGCAGCCTGCTCGTTCTGCTCCTTGCCTCAGGGACAGACAAAGCCTGTCGAGAAGAAGCCTAAGGAAGGGAGGCTTTATCTCCGCTCACACCTTGCATGCTGGGGATGTGGAGCAGCTGGCCACATGGCATCCACAGGCAGGAAGCAGAGAGATGAAGGCTGGTGCTCGGCTCACACTTGCTTTTAAATAAGATACTATTTTCAGTGTGTTCTTTCACATTTTCATATATGTGTCTAGTGTATTTTGATCATATCCGTTCACCACTTTCTCCCTCCACATTCCCCTAGCATGTCCGCCTGTTTCCCTGCCAAGTTCTGCGCTCTCTGTGTTATTGTTAACAGTCCCCTGATGCTGTCCGTATGTACATGCGTGTGGAGCCATTCACTGAAGCATGCGCAACTGATCAGTGTCCACGTCAGCCAAAGAGAAGTGACTTCACCTTCCTTAGTGGCTACAACACTACGCCTCTGCTAGGAGAGGAGTTTGGAGCCCTCTGCCATCCTTGCTGGAATGTTGCCTGGCTTGACTTGGTGCAGGCAACCACACCTGGCCTGAGTTGATGTGTGTGGCGGCTGTGCCATGTGCAGAAGTCAGCATTTCGGAGCTCCTTCCTATCTACTCTCTTCTCTTCCTTTAAGCTAGAGATGCACCCGTCTCCATCTGCTAGTGCTGAGATTACAGATCCTCACCATTACACCTGGCCTCTTCCCATGCGTGCTAGGGATTGAACTCTGGTCCTCAGGCTTGTGCAGGAAACACATTGCTCACTGAGCTGTTTCCTCAGGAACAGCAGTCATATGGTGATCACTCATGTTGACAATATGAAACTTTTTACAAGTACATAGAAAATGTTGGCATGGGAAGGAAGGAAGGAAGAAAGAAAGAAAGAAAGAAAGAAAGAAAGAAAGAACATTGACTACATGTAAGGTACCACACACTACACACCCTGGGTATATGGCAGAGTCTTAGTCATTTACCTCTGTGGCTGTGATGTAGGCTGAGAGCTGGTGCACTGTGACAGTAGTCAGCATCATGTTGCTAGCTTTGGGGAAGATCCACATTCAGAACTGGAAATACGATAAAGTTCACTTTTGGGAGGCTTAGAGAGGAGGCTCAGCTGGGAAGAGTGCCTACTGCACTTCCACGTAACTTGAGTTTGATTTTAGCATCCAAGTCAGGCATCTCACACCATCAGAACCAGGGAATCCAGTATTCTCTTCCGGGCCCTGAAAGCTCGTGCATATAATTAGTCACACTTAGATACATACTCAGACTTTTAGAAAATCTCGCTCTGAGATGTACTTGAAATCCCAGCTCCGAGGAGCTGGGGAGATCTTTGGGGTGTTTGCCTAGCCAGCCTAGCCTACGAGGTGAATTTCAGGCCTGATAATATCACTGCATCACATAATACCAACCACCACACACCACACTACACCACAAAAGACAAGGTGGGAGTCAGGTATTCACACAATCCCAACACTGTGGAGACTAGAGTCAGGCAGGTTTCTGTGATTTTTGAGGCCAGCCAGGACTAGAAAGTGTCTTAACAAACAGAGAAAGAAAAACAAGGTAGCTCATACATGACGGTGTTCTCCAGGGCCACGCATATACACTTAACCCCCCACAAACACATACACGTGCATGCACAAAAGCACATGCACAGACACACACACACACACACACACACACACACACACACACACACACACACACGGGCATGCATGCACACACACACACACTGTGCACCAAGCCAAACAGAAAAAAGTGAGTCTACATCTTATAACTCTCCAAGGTCCCCAGTGTACTTAGTACTGACATTGACACGTGCACAGTGGTAACCCACCTCTCCCTCTTATTTCTCAAAAGCCCTTATCAGAATGTGACGGAGTTTGACGGGCAGGATGCTTGTGGCTCCAACAGCTGGACAGTGGTGGATATCGACCCACCGCAGAGGTCCAACGACCCCAAATCTCAGACCCCAAGCCACCCTGGGTGGCTGATGCGAGGTCTCAAGCCCTGGACCCAGTATGCCATCTTTGTCAAGACTTTGGTTACCTTCTCTGATGAACGCCGGACCTATGGAGCCAAAAGTGACATCATCTATGTGCAGACAGATGCCACCAGTAAGTGTGTCCTGTGAATACGCGTTTGCTGTTGAACTGACACTTTTACCTTTGATGGGCAGCTTAGTGATGTTCCATGACACGTTTTCTCCTGTGTTTGGCTTCTCGGGGAGCTAAAGGCTGAGGCTTATATTTTCAGATATAATGAAATTATAAGCCATGAACCACTTCAGAGCTCAAGGGTTCACCCTCGGGATGGGAAGATGGCCTGATGTGTAAGATTGTATGCTGCTCCCATTACCCTCGTTGAAAATCGCGTGTGACCATGCCCACGCGCCAGAGCACTGGGGCTCAGGGCCAGGACAAGGGGAACACTAGAGTTTGACGCTGCCAGCTTAGTTTCAGTCTCAGTGAAACATCTTGGTGCAAAAGAGTAAGGGAGACAGTGATAGAATGGGATACCTAACTTCCTCCTCTGGCCTCTGCACATGCGCAGATACCATATATCTAACACACTCATGCACACGTATGTACCACACATACACACACACCACATATAATACACACTACACATAACACACACGTGTATACCCACACCCTACATATAACAGACACACCATATGTAACACACACATGAAAACCTACCTACCACATATAATATATATATATATATATATACATGCCATACATATTACATGTAACACACACATGTACAAATGTGCATATACATACCACACATAACACACACTACATATAATACTCAGATACCACATATGACATGTATGTACACACATCACATATAACATGCTTATATACAACATATAGCATATATGAGCACATACAGTAAAACACACACACAATACACATGTACACCACATGTATAACATATACATGTAGCACACATCTTCTTGAATTCAGAACAGCTGTGATACATGCATAAGACTGTCTTTAACCTCTGTCATCGGGAGGGGAGATGCTGAGTGTGGTGGTACACACATTTACTTTTCCTCTTGGAAGGTGGAGGTAGATGGATCTTTATGAGTTCAAGCCCAGCCTGGTCTATGTAGTGACTTCTAGGTCAACCATGGCTACATAGTAAGCTTGTCTTAAGAAGTGAATTCAAGCTGGGCGTGGTGGCGCATACCTTTAATCCCAGCACTTGGGAGGCAGAGGCAGGTGGATCGCTGTGAGTTCGAGGCCAGCCTGGTCTACAAAGTGAGTCCAGCACAGCCAGGGCTACACAGAGAAACCCTGTCTCGAAAAACAAAAACAAACAAACAAAAAAGAAGTGAATTCAATCAAAAAATAACTTAATTAAAAATGAGAGCTATCGAGGCAAGAGAATGGTTGGTTGTGTATTTGAGGCCAGCCTAGGCTCCGGATCAAGACCTTGTCACATGTCAAAACACCAATAAAATAATAGCAGAATGTTTGAGAGGTAGAGGCAGGAGGGTCAGCAGTTCAGGATCATCCCTTTCTATTAAGTTTGAAGACAACCTGGACTAATGACCCCCCTCCCCCCAAATAACGCCGTTGCCGCCACCACCACCACCACCGACAACCAAACCAACTCCTAGAAAATAACAACAGAAATGAAACTTTGTCTACTGTATATTACTTTAGTTGGTTGCTATTGCTGCTGTTAATTTCTATTGGTTACAAATTAAGCTTTATCATAGGTGTGTACATGTGGGAAATATTGATGGTTCAGTGCTGTGTGTGGTTTTACATATCGCTGCAGTTGCAAATGTGCCACCGTAGAGAAGGGGGGGGGGGGACAACTGCATGCTTCACCCATCCTGTCTTGGTGTAATCTTGTTTTATTAGTTTATTCACTCTTGTGTCTCTCTTCCCTCATTTTTCTTCTTTATGGCTATAATGTCTCATAACAAATTAGTTATATTTCTGTCAAGCTTCTTAGCTTAGTACTTTCCACAAAGAGATAATTCTGTCTCTCCCAGGGGAGGGAAGATACCTGTCAATGTCCAGAGACATTTTTGCTGGTCACAGCTAGGAAGTGGGATGGCTGACAAAGAGTTATCTGCCCCAAATGTGAGCACACAGAGAGTTAGCGGCCCCATCACAAGAGAGCAGTGTCTTTGTTTCATCCATTGTCCTGACTTCTTCACCATCTACACTCTTACCTTGTATCTAGACCGAGTTTGTTTCCATAGACTTCTGCCTTCCTGGTCTGTGCACACTTCTTGCTTTCTGCTTTGAGAACTCTTTGTCCTCTTCAGCTCTCTCAGTCTCCTCCATTTGTGCGTGCGTGTTTGTGTGTGTGCGCGCACGTGTGTGCATGCGTGTATCTTATTTGAATGTGGCACGTGCCAGAGGTTCACCTTGGGATCTTCCTCAGTTGTTTTTCCACCTTATACTTTGTGGCCAGGTCTCTTAGTAAACCCAGAGGTTGCTGACCCTCTGCTTAACCTCTGTGCCTGCTGGGTCTGCAGGTAGGCTGCTGTGGCCGTGCCTCCTGGCACTTACGTGGGTGCTGGGGATATGAACTGTCCTCAGGCTCCTGTGGTAAGGGCTTCACCCATGGACCTATCTCCCTGGCCTCACGGTACCACCGTTCTTCAGGGGGAAGATTTTGAGGTGTATTTTGAAGGATGTTCCATGAAAGATGAAATGACACTCTCTGGGGATGGGCATGTGGCTTAGTTGGTAGTTTGCTTGCTCAGCATGTATGAAGCCCTAGGTTAAATCCCACAAGTCCCCCAAACCACATAAACCAGATAAGGTGGTGTGTATGCTCAATGTTTCTTAACCAATATATTTTATTAACAATTTATTGACCGAGCATCCGTCACTTATAACCCGACTAATCAAAACAATAGGAAATGAGGATTAATGGACACAATAACAAAACCATAAGGATATCAGTTCCGAGGAGCGATTCTCCTGTTGTGAGCAGCAGGATTTCTTCTGCTGGAACCTGGAGTAACCAGAACCCGGAACCTCAGCAGGAGCTGGAGCCCCGAAGCCTTCCCTCAGCGGTTCTCTCTAGGAGTGTCTTGAAGTGCAGCGATGAACAGCCAAAACTATCCGAAGTCTCCAAACGCCCCGCCTCCAGTTCTGGGCTCATTTATATAGCTCCTCCCAGAGTCTGTTCACGGGATCTTTTCAGCTGGCAACAATCAAACTCCCACACGAGGTGGTCGGTCTTCTAGTGGATTAGCCTCACCTGTTCTCTCACGAGGCCGTTCCAATCCTACACTTGGAATCCTAAAAAAACAGGT
Organism: Acomys minous; assembly: GCF_964271855.1. Lineage (NCBI taxonomy): Eukaryota > Metazoa > Chordata > Mammalia > Rodentia > Muridae > Acomys > Acomys minous. The sequence goes on from NC_140498.1 coordinate 60,428,687, forward strand.
TTATCTCTCCTACAGGGGTGCATGTCTCTCACTGTAGCGCTCAGGAGATAGGAAGGAGGAGCAGGATTTCAAGCTCATCCTTGGCTCCATTATCAAGTTTGAGGCTAGTGTGGCCTACATGATGAGAGCCTGTTTCCAAAACAAACAGACAAAAACAGTTCGATGGCTTCAGGTACTCTCAGTGACTCTCTTTGATTTCATGCACGTGTTAACCAAAATTCATGTCTTGCCTTGATTTTTTTTTTTTTTTTTTTTTTTTTTTTTTTGTCCCAGGAACATTTCCTAGTGCCCACAAGAGCAGGAGACTTTAGCATCTGTCCAAAGTCTTTGGAGCAAATGAGTGGATGGTGGCCACATAACCCTCAGTGTGAATGGACAGTGTTCTGGTCATTCTTGCTGGGCTGGGCAAGCCTTTCACCTGTTCCTAGTTTTTTTTTTTTCCTGGTGTTAAATAATGCTATAGCAGACGTAACTGTGGTTTTACTGGGGCCATCCTTCCCTCCTCCCGGGTACACCCAACAACTCACATATTCTCCCTCATGGTAAATGGGTTTCTTTTCTCCTTCACAGATCCTTCTGTCCCACTGGATCCCATATCAGTTTCTAATTCCTCGTCTCAGATTATCTTAAAGTGGAAGCCGCCCTCCGACCCCAACGGCAACATCACGCACTACCTGGTCTACTGGGAGAGGCAGGCGGAGGACAGCGAGCTGTTTGAGTTGGATTACTGTCTCAAAGGTGAGCACAAGCCGCTGACATGGGGTTGGCTGCACCTCAGTTCTCTTACTCTCGTTTACCTGTTTACCAGGGTGTGTATATACGTGTGCCTGTGCGCACACACACTTGTACTCCATTCTTTCTCACATAAGACACACTTAGAGTGTGTGTGTTCATGTATGTGTATGTTGTGTATAGACGTGTGTAGGTTTGTGTGTATATGTATGTGTGGAGGTCAGAGAGTAACTTCGGATGTATGTCTAAGAATGCTGTCCATCTTGTTTTTAATGTTTTTGCTTGGTTTATGAGGCCGTCTCATGAAGACCAAGCTAGACTTAAGCTCACTATGTAGCTCAGGAGGACGTTAGACTCCCTGCTCCTCCTGCCTCTACCTCCTAAGTGTTGGGCTTATAGGACTATACCATCAAGCCTAATTTATGCAGCACCAGGGATTCAAATCCGGGGGCGCAGGGGTGCTAACAGTGTACCAACAGATTTATACTGCCAACCCACTTCTTTCTTTGAATTGAAAGTATTTTTATTCTATTTATTTATTTGCCTAGTCTCTCTCTGTGCGTGGGCATGCATGTGCCATGACACATGTGTGGAGGTCAGAGGACAGCTTACAGGACTTTGTTGTCTTATCAGCCATGTGGGTGCCAGGGGTCAAACTCTCATCTGCTTAGGCATGGAGGCGTGCTCTTTTACCTGCACTCACCGTCTCCCCGTGCACACACACATCTTCAGACATTGCACATGGACACACACTCACACACACACACACACACATCTTTAGATATTTCTCATGGACTCACACTCACCATGTCCCCAGTGCGTACACACATTTTTAGGCATTGCACAAGGAGTCACACTTATCTTCTCCCCAGCGCGCACACACACATCTTTAGATATTGTTTGGGGATCTATACTTGACATCTCCCAGTGGAAACCGACATTTTTAAACCTTGCACATGGATCCATACTCAGTAATCTCCAACGCACGCACACATATTTTATATTGTACGTGGATTCATACTCTGGAGGCTGCTGAAAATCTGATGCAGCACTTCCCCAGAGTGTCCAAAGCCCTGGGTTCAGTCCCCAGCACTGCAAATCAAACAAGGACTAGGTATAATGGTGAAACACATTCAATGCTTCATTCACCCACGAGCCTTACAGTGGATAGACATATATTAAATATCGAAATTGGAGTAATAAATGTTTTCATTGTTTCCTTGTGATAGAAACATTCAAGGTCTTTTCAGTACTGGTTGTACAGGCTGACGTGTGTGTGTGTGTGTGTGTGTGTGTGTGTGTGTGTGTGTGTGTGTGTCTGTGTGTAGAGGCAAAGTGGACAAGATTTATGATGTAGCAGTTCCATAAAGTGTCCTGAAGTTGCCTTGCATGGTTACTATATTGTATATTATATATTTCAAAATAACTGAAAATGGGTTATCAAAAAAGAAACCTAGGGGACATCAAGATGGCTTAGTGGATAGATGTACTTGCTGCCAACCCTGATGACCTAAGATAGATGTCTAGGAGCTAAATAGTGCAGCGAACTTACTCCCCAAGGCTATCATTTGACCTCTAGCCACCGTGGCACACGCATACACACGCATACTAAATCTATTAAAACAAAATGAAAAGTCACAACCCACCATCAAATCAGAGAAGGTAAAAGTTTGCCCTTCTTTCAGTTGGTTGCTTTTGTTTTTGATCAGAATAACTGTTGTTTCGGTTAGCGATATCCTTTTGCCTGTGACCTTGTTGAAGCAGGCCAAGGGGGCTGCTGGAGAGGTGTGGCTGAGGTCTGCGCTTGGATCCACCCCTGGCCTGGCATCTGGTTTTGGCTAAGTCATGCAGCAAGTAGTCTGTCTCCTTTTGTGGAGAAGGGGAGGAGGACAGATGACTCCTGGGAACTGTCCCAACTCTAAGATCATGTGCTATATGCATGCCTATGACATCATCCCTGCCTGGGCCAGGATCACCAGCTTGATTTATCTCTTTGCATACTTTATATAACTTGAGAGTAAGTCCAGGCCTGGGCTCAGCTCTGACCTGTTGGCTCTACATTTGAGAACATGAAACCACTAGGTAGCAATGCTTCCGGCAATGCCGAAGCTCTGCTTTTTGTTCTGTTAAAAACAAAAACAAAGACAGTAACTTTAAAAAAAGTTGATTTTGCCATTGTTTGTTTTAAACAAGGTTTCATGTGGTCCAGGCTGGCCTTAAACTCATGATGGAGCTCAAAGATGACCCTGGTCATCCTGTGGCAGTCGCTGGAGTGCTAAGATGACAGGTGTTCTCCACTAGGCCAGGCTAACCACAGCAAACTTTCATTCAGCAAAGGGAAATTCATGATTACAGGGGCTGAGCATGTAGTTGGGCCGGTAGAGAGTTTCCTAGCATGCAGGAAGCCCTGGGCTCTATTCCCTGCACCACACAGACCCCTTGTGGTGGCAGAGGCCCGTGATGGCAGCATTTGGGAGGTAGAGACAGGAAGGTAGGGTACTTACATCATCCTTACCTGGATAGCAAGTTGTAGTCCATTCTGAAGTATGCGAAACAAGACCAAAACCACCTTAAATCCACGAATACCATAGGATTGTTTAAAGATGGTGATGTGTGATCATCACAGAATTTAATCGCACATGCATGTTTATGTGTGTCTGTACATGTGTATGTGTATGTATGTCTGTATATACGCATGCATGTTTCTACTTGTGTTTGGAGTCTGACCAAGCCGTCTCTCCAGTGTGTTCATACACATTTTTAAATGTTCCATACTCTGCTGGAAGCATACGTAGGGCTGTATTTGAAGTTCATATCAGGAGTCTTTGTCTGTGGCTCTTCACCTTGTTTTTTTTAGGCAGGGTTTCTCATTGAAAGAGATGCTCGCCAATTTTGCTATACTGGCTGGTCAGTGAATTCCAGAGATCCTTCTGTCTTTACTTTCCCAGCACTGAGGAGTAAGATGTGCATTATTATGTCTTTTTTTTTTTTTTTGAGACAGGGTTTCTCTGTATAGCCTTGGCTATCCTGGACTTGCTTTGTAGACCAGGCTACAAAGTATAGAGTGTGGTGGCCACGTTAGGAGGGAATGGGACGTCAGTGTTGAGTGAGGACAGAGCTTTGGTTCAGATGAGAAAGTTCTGGAAATGGGTAGAGGTGATGGTTGTGTCACACTGTAAACAGGCAGTGCTACTAACTGTATACCTACACATGATTTCAATGGTAACATTTTATGTTATGCTTATTTAGCATAATTTCACCAATAAATACATTAAATAACCAGTAGTAGCTTTCTATTAGTGTCACAAATTGATTTTTTTGAAAAAAATGTGATAAATATGGAGCTAAGGAAATGATGCTGCTTAAAATGTTTGCTGTATAAACAGGAGGACCTGAGTTTGGATCCTCAACTATGTAGAAAAGCACTGGCTTTGGTGGCATGCATTTGTAACCATCATACTGGGGTGGGAGAGACAGGCTGATCCCATGAGTGTGCTGGTCAGCTAGCTTAGCAAGTGGTGAAGTCCAGGTTTAGTGAGACACTCTATCTCAATAAATAAGATGGAGGTCTGGCAAGACTAAATTGAATCCCTGAAACCAACATCTTAGAAGGAGAAAATAGATTGCTGAAAGTTACTTTTGACCTTCACATGTGTACCCTCACTGGTTCCCCTCCCATAAATTAATTTAATAATAATAATAATAATAATAATAATAATAATAATAATATAATAATAACAACAACAACAACAACAACAACAACAATAAAAGCTGAAAAAATAAGTGTAGAAGACACTTTATACTAGCCTCTGGCATCTCTTTTCATCTACATGGTTGAGAGTACACAGGTAAAGTTGACATAAACATAGCCTCACAGAGTGCACACAAAACAAAAACACATAGCAGCTCTGGGACTCCCTGTGTTAGCAAACTGTAATTTGATTCTTTGGGCAGGTGTGGAAGGAAGAGTGAGAGGCCAGGCCAACCCAGAGTGAGCTCAGTGCCAGGCCGGATAACAGGGTGGACCCCTGTCTCCAAAAGTGAGAAGAGGTCTGAAGACATGACTTGTGATAGAGTGCTTGCCTGGAACCCCTAATGAGGGGCCGTGGCTGTGACCTAAGGAATGACACCCAAGTTCCACCTCTGGCCTAAATATGTTCATGCATGTGCATACACACACACACACACACACACACAGAGGCACACACAAACTTGAGCCTAGGCTCTATTATTCTGTTCTGCCTGTTGTAGAATGCACTGTGCTGCTGTGTATTTATGTGTAGTGTATGCATGCGGAGTATGCTTTGTGTAATGTGTGTGTCTGTTTATATGTATGTATGTATGGTATGTGTGTGTGTTGTGTATTCTAGGGGAGACTTGAAGCCCCTCCTCTGCCTCTCCCTAGGGCTGAAGCTACCCTCACGGACCTGGTCCCCACCTTTTGAATCCGATGAGTCTCAGAAGCACAACCAGAGTGAGTATGGCGACTCGGCCAGCGAGTGCTGCTCGTGCCCTAAGACCGACTCTCAGATCCTGAAGGAGCTGGAGGAATCTTCGTTCAGGAAGACCTTTGAGGATTACCTGCACAACGTGGTTTTTGTCCCCAGGTCAGAACTCTGCACGGGCTGCCTCTCTTTCTGTTTGTTAGCTTGCCGTGGGAGCGGCTGACTTCTTAGGGAATGAAGTGATTGCGCTCTGGAGACTGTGTGTGTGTTGGGGGGGGGGGGGGGGAGAGGCTGAGCTCAGTCATGGGCTTGTGCTTGGAGGGAAACCAGGCTTGTTTGCTGTTGGGGAGATGGCTCAGTTAGGAAAGAATTTGCTTAAAGAGCACAAGGACCTGAGTTTAGTCCCCAGAACCCACATTAGAAAACAGGTGTGTCCTTACATTCCAAGCACTAGGGAGGCAGAGACGAGGATTCCTGGGCCTTTCTGCCAGCCAGACTGGTCTAGCTAGTAACATCGGTGCCAATGAGAAACTGTCTCAAAAAAAAAAAAAAACAAAAAAACAAAAAACAAACCAAGGTGCACATCATCTGAGGAACTACAGCCAAGACTGTCCTCTAGCCTCACAAGCACATTCACACCTACCTGCTCACACGTGCACTTTCACATATGTTCACAAATACATGCGAGCCACATGTACACGTCTACATGTGTGTGCATGCACACACAAATGCACCTGTGGGTCACATTTGCATGTATACATGCATGCACATACGCACACACACATGCCTGTGGTCACAAGTGCACGTGCACATGTGCGCGCGCACACACATACACAAATACATCTGTGGGTCACATGTGCCTGCACACATATGTATGCATCCACACATACAAATATTCCTGTGGGTTAGAAGTTTCTTCTTTTTCTTGTTCCTAATTTGAGCTGACAACAGCAGCAGACATGTGTGGCTGGAGGGGTCCATCGCAACTACATGTTTTACAGGATGGTGGAGCTGTTGCTAGCAGGAGCTCTGGAAGCCGTCTCTGTGGGTTCTCCAGTCTTATATGTACTGGTTTGAGCAACTTACTGCACTGCTCTGTGCCCCAGTTTTCTCTTCTGTACAATGGACACAGCAAAACTGACCTTTGGTGTCTCCAGTGGATAGGTTCCAGGATCCTGAGGTTACCCAACAGACTCTCAAGTCCCTTATGTAAACACCGTAATGTCTGCACAGAGCCCTGCTGCCACCTTCCCAGACTAAGTCAACTTTAGATAACTTATAATATCTTCAGACAATGCACATGATGTATAAACAGTGGTTACACCATATTGTGTAACATGGGGACGACGACGACGACGACAAGAACAAACTTTTATACGTTCAGTATCCAGACTCAGCTTTGCAGAGTCACTGTTTGACAACTTCATCTATGCACACAATGTATCTTGATCGTATTGACCCTCAGCTTCCCCCTTATACTTCCATCAACATGTCTGCCTCCTTCATGTTGTTGTTCTCCTCTTCCTTCTCTTCATTTTTTATGACTCATTAAGCCCAGTTAGTTCTGCCTGCTAGTACGGCGGGCGATCTTGAGCTTGACTTGGTGCGGGTCTTGTTCAGGTAACCAAAGCTGCCCTGAGTTTATAAGTGCAATGACCATGTCATACCTGGAAGACAGCACCGCATAGCACTCTGCCATCCTCCAGCTCTGACATTCTTTCTGCTTTCTCTTCTATGATGTTTGTTCACTGAGCCATGGTAGTGGGCTTGATACAGAGTTCCCATCTGGGGCCGGGCACTCAACAATCACTTATTCTCAGCACTTCCATCAGCTATGAGTGTCTGCCCCGTGAAAAAAGAAATGTCTTTGGCCAGGGTTAAGAGTAGCACTAATATATGTGCATAAACATATATATATATTTCAAGGGCAGTTTGACAACACGTTTATTTAGCAAGACAACAGGGGTAGGCTCCCCATTATGGCCTGTGACTTCCTGAGACAGGCTTTTGAACAGGTGTACACATCAATTCTCTCCTGTGGAGCAAGCCTCATGCCCCTGAGAATCGTTGGTTACATCTTGTAATAGTCTCGCCACTGTTGCATTCGTGGATGTATCTTGCCTGACAGGTCTACAGATAGTTTTGATCCGTAGTTAGTTGAACCCAAGAATGTAGATCCTGTAGATCCCATGGGCTAATTGTAATTGTTCTTTGTATTTTAAGGTTGTAAACCTGAATGACTCACACAGGGACTCTGAACATTGGCATTGCATACTTGGATCCAGGCTACTCCTTTGTAGTAGGACCCATCCTGGACATTGTAGGGTGGTGACCAGCATTCTTCGTCCCCAATTAGATGTTTCCAAGAATATAAGATTTGGATATGCCCACTGCTGAGCTTTTTTGTGCTTTTCCATCTTTGTCTCCTCTGAAATTCTTCATCAGATTTCTTCCTTGCCCACCTACCTCTCGAATTGGATGCAATTTTTCATTTCCAGGGCACATCAAGGTCTATGAAAGTCTATATTGGGACCAAACAAAGTTCTAATGTCCATCAGCACTTTCCAGAACCAGCATCATGTTAATTTTTTTCCTGCTTTATAGTATCTTCTGCCGTAACTGAGTTCATAATGCTGGGTTGGAAGATGGTTTGCAACACGCTTGCTGTGAACCCATGAGGACCTGAGTTCCATCCCTAAAATTCATGTTAAAAGTGCCGGGACCCCTGGGCCCAAATCTGCCTATCATAATGTTCTACTTGTAGGCTTCTAGGACCCTCTGGATCCTTCTACTTTGCCATTCTCCCATGCTTCTCTCATCTAGAGTCCCACTAGAATGTCCCCCCCTCTGTCCCAGTTTCCTGGTAAGTGAAGGCTTTCGTGGGACATGCCCCTTGGGCTAATATGCAGATATAAGTGAGTATATAGCATTTGAGAGGAAGGGCAGCAGGTTACCAAGAAGAGACTTGATACCCTATGAGCATATACAGGGGGAGGTAATCCCCCTCAGGAACAGTCATAGGGGAGGGGAATAAGGGGGAAAAGAGAAAGGAGGGAAGAATGGGAGGATACAAGGGATGGGATAATCATTGAGATGTAACAAGAATAAATTAATAAAGGGAGAAAAAAAAAGCAAAAAAAAAAAAAAGTGCCAGGAGTGGTAGCGCTTGCAAAGAATCTTATTGCTAAGAAGATGAAGACCTTAGGTCTATGGGGATCAGTGGCTGGCTGTGTCAGCCAACTTTCTAAATTCTAGCCCAGTGAGGCTCTGTCTCAGAAGGTCCTCTAGCCTACACACACACACACACACACACACACACACACACACTCACACACCAAACAAAAAACAAAAACAACCAAACCAAAAAAAAAAAAAAACCAAAAAAAAAACCAAAAACCAAAAAAAACCCTGTAAAGTGCAAAGACCTAAATGACACCCGACTTAGGTAAATGGCTGAGTTGCTTATGGCTGCGTGTAGTCATATTTGACATGCATAGGAATAGCATTGGGTGAAGTCCTTTCCTCTCACTCTTTCTTCTCTTTAGCTGGATTCCCTGAACTTGAGGAAAAATACAGTTCTTTCCCACTGACCAATGACGGGCAGTTCTTGTATTACTATCCTTTTTGTTACTACAGAAAAATACCTGAGATGGATGCATTATAAAGAAAAAAAGATTGATTTCACTCACAGTTTTAGATCTGCCAGCTTTGGTGATATATCAAGGGAGATGCCATCAAAGTAGGAGGTGTATTATGTTGTGAGAGAGGAAGCTGTGTAGACTAGTGTGGAGCCAGCAATGAGCTTTGCCAGGCCCTTCCTCTTAAAGAGCCTACTACGTTCTCTTATTCCTATACCAAGGACCAAATCTTCAGTAGATGAACTTGGAGAAAAACAAAGTCAAACCACATTACAAACATATCAGTGCTCCTTTTTTTTTTTTTGAGGGAGTATTAGCTCAAGTGTGTCAGTTGAAATTCTGTCCTCAAAGTGATGAATTTTGTTTTCACAGAAAAACCTCTTCAGGCAGTGGTGCCGAGGACACTAGGTATGACTCAGCCATGGGACATCCATATGGCCCCTGTGGCTGTTTAGTCAGTGTGTGTGTGTGTGTGTGTGTGTGTGTGTGTGTGTGTGTGTGTGTGTGTGTGTCTAGTCTAAAACCTTAGGGATTTCTGGGCCTTTTTATTTTTTGCATGTGGCAAACTGCAGCTCTTGAGACTGGATGCTTCTTCACAAATCCCCCAATTAAACACCTTCACTGGGAAGTGGAATCTGGGCATGAATGTGGGAAAAATTTTTAACTAACATACTCTTCCTAAAATGTGTGATCAATGGCACACTTTCTAGGTCCTTCCTCAGTGAGTCATTTTCCAAGATAACACGGAGAACCCCTTTCTTGAGGGGAAAAAACAAAACAAAACAAAACAAAAAAACAACCTTCTCTGACCAAGGCTGAGAGCAGTACAAATTTAATGCTATAAACACTATTGCTTAGAAAGCTGCATGACTGTGATCTATGGCTTCCCTAGCTGTGACCTTGTTCACAGTAGGATCGACTGATCTATCTATCATCCATCTATCTATTATCTATCTATCTATCTATCTATCTATCTATCTATCTATCTATCTATCTATCTATCTCCAGGCCTGATGTGACCTCTAGTGGCCAATTTGAGTAAAATTTGTTGTCAGTGAGAGTCTACAATTTTGTGGCCCTCATCCTAACCTGGATTTCTCATCTTACTTGATGTTTGGGGATAGATTACTCAGTGGGGTGAGGAACACCCTGGGTAAGGTTGGATGCCAAACTCTGCCCACTCCACAGCAGGGACATCCCAGCCTTCCAAAGCAGTGATGGAGGCATTCTCTGCTTGAGGCTACTGGTTTAGTGTGGGATTGTTGGATAATAAAGCCATGTTTCTGAGTGGAGTTCAGAGGGCTTGGTTGATACTCTTCCTCAGGAGTCATTCACTAACACAGTGGTTTTTAATTTAATATAATGTTTAAGGATTTACTTAATTTATATTTTATTGTGTATGGATGTCTTGCATGTATGTGTCTGGTGTCAGTAGATGCCAGAAGAGGGCATTGGATTCTCTGGGACTGGGGTTGTGAACAGTTGTGAGCTACCAGGTAGATGCTGAGAACTGAACTGTCTTTGTAAAAGAGCAGCCAGTGCTCCTAACTACTGAGCCAGCTTTCTTCTTCTTCTTCTTCTTCTTCTTCTTCTTCTTCTTCTTCTTCTTCTTCCTTATAGAATTCTTTTGGGATACAGGCATACCTTAGATATCTCACCTTGTGGGTAAAGCAGTCAAGACAATGTAGCACGTAAGGAAGTCACACAAAGGCTTTGGTTTCATAGTGCATATAAAAGTGTTTTTGGGGCTAGAGAGATGGCTCAGTGGCTAAGAGCACTTGCTGTCCTTGCAGAGGATTGGGGTTCAGTTCCCAGCACTCATATTGGCTCACAACTACCTGTAACTGAAGAGTCAAGGAATCTGTTGCTTTCTTCTGGTCTCTGTGGCCACTGTACACAAATGTATACCCTTCACGTAAAAGAAAATAAAACTTAAAAATTTATATTCACACTATACTGTAATCAGTGTGCAATTGCAGATATCTTTTAAAGCAACCTTTAATTAATCTATTAGATTTATTTAAAATAATTTACTGAACTGGGTGTTTTAGTGCATTTGGTAGATTAATTGTGTAGCATGCGCCAGGCCTTGACTTCAATCTCCAACACCCTAAGAATGAAGTAAAATAAAATAAAAGTAGAGAAAGTAAAGACAGAGTTCAATATCTGCTGAGAAAAAAGTAATAAGGTAATGTTTAGTCTCTCAGCCTGCAGAAATGAGGTGAAATGAGACATAGAGGACTGGCTGAACCCACAGCACTGCAGAAATAAAACAGTGAATGCAGCGGAGTAAAGTGTCTAGCTCAGTATCTAGCAGTGCAAGATTATAATACATTACAAGAAGATAGAGCAAAGACCCAATATCCAGTGCTGCAAAAGTAAAGTTTAATTTCCAACACTACACAAATCAAATAAAAACCAAACCTTTAATCCCAGCGCTCGAGAGGCAGAGGCAGACGGATTGCTGTGAGTTCGAGGCCAGCCTGGTCTACAGAGTGAGTCCAGAACAGCCAAGGCTACACAGAGAAACCCTGTCTCAAAAGATCAACAAACAAACAAACAAACAACAACAACAAAACCAAAACAAACAAACAAAAAAGAAAATAGGAAAATGGTTAATGGTTAAGTGAGGGATGGATCTTGAGTTAACTGAAATGAGCTTCCTGATAAGTTATTTAGTCCCAGTTGTCAGCCCTAAACACATATACATATGAGTAATGCTACCTGGGCTCCCTAGGTTATAAATGTGTGTGTATACAAACACATATATATTTCTATAATCTATATAGGTCACAATAATAATTGACATAGGTTATATAGGATATATGTAATACATGTATATAAAACGTATTGTGTCAATAATAATTAAAGAGGAGAAGGTATTATGAGAGTGGTTCACATGAGAGAAGTTGGTGGAAATGATGTAATTTCTAGTACTCATGAAATTCTCAGAAAATAAGTTTTGTCTTTTTTTTTTTTTTAACCTTTCTTTTTTTTAGAAGCACATGCACCATTTGGAGGAGAAAATCCTAATGTTGAGTGAGGAAACCAAACAAAACAGAAATCTCATTCTTCCTAACACTTTTTAGAGGAGTTTATTTTTTATTTCTGTGTATCTGTGCCAGCATACGCCATGGGTGTATAGGTGCTTGAAGAAGCCAGAAGGGGGTGTCAGATCCTGTGGAGCTTTTGTGAGTGGCTTGATATGGGTGCAGGGAAATGAACTCAGGGCCTCTGCATGTTCAGGAAGCTCTCTCAGCTGCATGCCTTAAGGGAAGTACTCAGTGAGTGTTTCCCAACAAACAAGTGTACCATGCAGGGGCTGGGCCCTCCTCCATTTTATAAGCAAAAGTAACTGTGCAGAGGTAGCAGTGGGTCATGGGAGTTGTGAAGGATGTACATTTTCCCATATACTTTCTTTTCTGCAGTTCTTAATGTGTCAGCTCTCAGCATTTATTTTCTATGCCTCCTTAAGGGGCAGGGGCCAACTGGGCAGGTATTTCTTTTTCTCACTGTAACCCCAGCGATAAGATTTTATTACCAAGAATAGATGCTTCATCTCTCAAGTTCCACCGTGTTCTCCATGTACAATGCGTGTTTGCATGATAATGTGGAGCCTGGGATAATGGATCAGTTAGTGAAATGTTTGCCCTACAAGCATGAGGAACTGAGTTAAAAAAAAAAAAATAAAGCCTGGAGGCTGGAGAGGTGGCTCAGTGACTAAAAATGCGTACTGCTTTTGCAGAGGACCTGAGTTCAGTTTCTAGCACACACACCACTGGCTCACATCTGCCTGTAACTCCAGTTTCAGGGGATCTGATGACCTCTTCTGGACTCTAAGAGTAGTTGCAGTCACGTGCATATCCCTACACACGTATACAAATACTTAAAAATAAAACCAATCTTTAAAAAGAAAAGGCCCAGCATGGTGACTCATGTTTGTAATCCCAGTGCTGGGGAGATGAAGCCAGGTGGTTCCCTGGGTCTTGGTGTCCAATCAGCCTATCCTCCTCAGCGAGTTCTAGGCCAATGAGAGACATTGTTTTAAGGAAAAAATACAAAAGGTAGACAGCACTTAAGGAACAACACGGAGGTTGTCCTCTGGCCTCCTTGTGAATCTGCATACATATGGATGTACACACACACAAACACACGTACACACACACACCCTACAAATTGATTATGTGAGTCTGTACATTGTACCCTTCACCCCCGCCCCCCAAAAGCTACACTCTTTTATGCTTTCCAAATCGTGTTAACTCTGTTCCCTAGTGGCCCATTCTTGAGATGATTGGAAACCTTCAATCAAGCATGCTGAGGGGATATTGGGTTATCACTGGAGCCAAGAACACCCAGACAGTGGGTGTGCCTTCATAGTCAGTGTCTCTGACAAAGCCATCTATTAATCTGTGTCCTCTGCAACTCCACCGTACTCTAGTCCCTTTCTTTTTAATGAACTAAACTTAATTAATTAATTTTCAGTGTCTTTTTGTTTTAAGATGGCGATGTCATGAACCCCATATATGTTCTTTTCCCGCAGGCCATCCCGGAAGCGAAGATCCCTTGATGAGGTGGGAAATGTCACAGCCACCATGCCCACGCTTCCGGATTTTCCCAACATCTCTTCCACTGTTTTGCCAACGATCCAGGAGGAGCACAGGCCATTTGAGAAAGTGGTGAACAAGGAGTCACTTGTCATCTCTGGACTGAGACACTTCACTGGCTACCGCATTGAGCTGCAGGCATGCAACCAAGACTCCCCAGATGAGAGATGCAGTGTGGCTGCCTACGTCAGTGCCCGGACCATGCCTGAAGGTGGGCTTGCTTTCCTCTGGGCTTACACTTTACAAAGTTGGAGAAGCAACTGGCCACAGACCAGTGCTCTGTCCACTACAAAGTGTAGATGTGTTCTTAAAAGTGTTCTCAGTTATTATTTTTGTTTTAAGATGGATATTTTCCTTTGTTATTAAGGTTGACATTGAACTCCTAGGCTTAAGGAGTCCTCCTGACTACTCAGGTGTCTTGACATAATGTCTCAGTTTATTTATTTATTTTTTTCTTGTGATAAAGATCCTTAGACAAAGTAATTTAAAAGAGGAAGGGTATATTTTAGCTCACTGTTCAAAGTACATTTCATGGTGGCTGGGAAGTCAGTTTGGAAGGCGCTTGAAGCAGTTGGTTCCATCACATCTACAGTCAGAAGAAGAAAATAGCCAATGCATGGTGGTGCTCAGCTCCCTTTCTCCATGTATACAGTCTAGGATCCTGAAGGAATGGTGCCACCCAAAGTGGGTCTTCCCAACTCAATTAACATGAATAAGTCAATTCCCCACAGGCAAGCTCCGGCTCCCATCTCACTTGATTCTCGATCCCGTCAGGGTAGCAATTAACATGAGCCATCGCATACCATACCCTAATATTTTCTGCTCATGTATATGTGGAAGCCAAAAACCAACCTTGGGTACCTTTTTTTTTTTTTCAGATGCCATCTACCTTGGTTTTTTGAGACACGATATCTCATGGGCCTGGTACTTGATTAGGTCTGGCTAGCTGGCCAATGAGTTCCAGGGATCTGTCTGTCTGCGTCTTTTCAACATTGAGATTACTAGAACACTGTCTTCCAGCTCTTTTATGTGGCTTCTAGGGATTGAGTTTGGGTTTTCTTGACTGAGCTATCTTCTCACGCCATTCGTTTTATATTTTCTGCTGAAGAAAATAAGTCAAGAAAAATTACATACCAAGCTTTCACCGAGTCTCTTAGCTGTTGTTGATGGCAGGAATGGAGTTTGATTTAAGCCTTTAATCTGAGCCTTTGATTGCTTCTTATAGCTAAGGCAGACGACATTGTCGGCCCTGTGACCCATGAAATCTTTGAGAACAATGTTGTACACTTAATGTGGCAAGAGCCAAAAGAACCCAATGGCTTGATTGTGCTGTACGAAGTGAGCTATCGGCGATATGGTGATGAGGTAAGGATTCGGGTACCTATTCTGGGGAGATGGGAACGAATGTCTACTCACTCCAAACAGGCACCAATGACAGACCAAAGTAAGGATACTTCCAGAGTCCAAGTTGGTGAGCCAATGACTTTTTATTGGGGGTTATTTACAGTAGCATGGGTGCGGACTTATAGGTGCAGAGATGTCTCAGTAGCAGGTGTAACACCAAAAACCATCTCCCAGTTTGGATGCTGTCTCATGGAAGATGGAACCCTGGAGCTCTTGGCAGGACTTTGCAGACAGCTCTCCCAGTCAGAATCTCCTCTCCTCAAGAAGCCCTTCTGTTTATTTAACCTTAGGGAAGGTGAGAACTTGTGAATCCCAGAAGTTTCAGGGACTTCCTGAAACTGTCAATGGTTGACTTACTGAGCCTTACAGAGTCCCCTTTAGAGCTTTCTGAGTCTTAGGAACTTCCTTCCAGATCGGAATGTTTTATTTTGTTGGAAGTTGCTACACAGTACTGAGCAGGAACTTTCTAAGTTTCTCAAGTTACCCAATGCTTCCTACATCAGATGCTGTGTTATTAGAGTTCAAAGTTTTGATACATGTTTTCCCAGGGAGATGGATAGAAATGCCAATTCAGAATCCTATATTTCCTTTATCAGTTAAATTCTTTAAATTAAATTTAATTATGTGCGGAAAGGTAGGGGAGTGTGTGGCCATGCTATAACCTGCTTGAGGAAGCCAGAGGACAGTTTTCTAGAGTCAGCTTGCTCCTTCTTCTGTGTCGGTACTGGCGATTGAACTTAGGTCATTGGGCTGTGCCAAAAGTACTTTTACTCACTGAGCCATCTTGTCCACCTGGGTTTTCATCATATTTGTGTGTGGATTTTCAGCTGTGTCCTTCAAGCTGGGTGATGGGCTGTTCACATTTCTGTCTTTTCTCACAGGATGAGGCTCATTCCGTTTTAGAGAAAGATCTTTTTTTCTGTGCTTTCTTGCTATACCAGACACTGTGGGGGTTGATGGGAGGGTAAAGAGATAGTAATAATCCAGTAGAAAATCTGAAGTAGCTAAGAGCTACTATAGGGCCCACTCTGAGCTGACACTCGGATGTTACAGCTGCCTCTAACCTGCCAGAGAGCCTACTGAGTGCTGAGTACTCACCTTTCACAAGGATGCTGTAGGTCAGAGCCGGGTACTCGTGTTTGTGCAGCTTACTAAGTGAGCTATCTCCCTAGGGCCTGTACCCTCATTTATTGGACATGTTGGGCTCTGAAATCAGATAGAATTCACAAGCTTAAAGATTTGCAAGTATGCTAATGTAGTCACATGTAGTTTACATATACATTGGCTCTGTAATCATAAGTTGTTTTCATTTGCCTCATAGTGTCTTTCTCCCCATAGCCTCTGGAATTATAATTCATTATAGCTACATAGACAGATAGATAATTTCATGATTGAACTATAATTTATTTTCAGATACATTTAATTTTTCCATTGTACCCTGAAGGCAACATGAACCCTATGTAAATGTCACTGTGAGCCAGTAAATATTTATAAAAACAGATGGTTTTTACCGAGGAGTTGATCTGTGTGCCAGAATGTGCCCCTAATAAAGCAAAAGTGACTTTGTGAAACTTCAAAATTTATAGTAGAATATAATAAATTCTCATAAGTAGATAGGACTCCTCTAAGGATCATTTCCTTCTGGGACTACGTCTCCTTTTGACACCTAAAGGTGGCACTTTATCAATGACTCAGAACATGGAGTCAGGACCCCATGGACTTCAGGACAGATCTGCAGTCCGTCCTTCCTTCCTTCCTTCCTTCCTTCCTTCCTTCCTTCCATTTCTTTATTTCTTCCCTCTCTCCCTCCCCCCTCTTGCCTTCTCTCTCTCTCTCTGCCCTCTCTCTTTCTTTCTTAAGACTTACTTTACTTACTTTTATTTGTGCATACCACATGTGTGTATATAGCTGTGTGAATATGTGCCACCTGTGTTCAGGTACCTGGATCTCCTCGATCTAGACTTGCAGGGGGTTGTAAGTCGCCCAACATGGGCAATGAAAAACAACCTTGGACCCTTCGCAAGAGCAACAAGTAGTCTAAAGTGCTGAGCCATCTCTCCAGCCTCAGCTTCTTTACTTCTTTACTTCTGATCAAGTTTCTCTGCCCATTTCCCGCCCCCCCCCTCTCTGTGTGTGTGTGTGTGTGTGTGTGTGTGTGTGTGTGTGTGTGTGTGTGTGTGTATTTTCTGCAAGCACGTATATAATGTGTGCTCTTTGTTTGGTGTGTCTGTTCCTATGTGTTTCCCTGTGTGTGGCATGTCTATGACTCTGTGTGTATCTGTGCATATGGTATGTATCTGTGCGTCTGTGTGTTGTGTGTGTGTGTGTGTGTGTGTGTGTGTGTGTGTGTGTGTCTATATGTTGTGTACCTATGGAAAGCATATATGTTCCAGATGCGTGCAGGAGCCTAACTGTGATGTGCCCACCTGGGAGGGATGTGCCTGGGTGTGCCAAACTCAATTTGCCACCTTCTCTTTTCTTCCAGGAGCTGCACCTCTGTGTCTCACGGAAACATTTTGCCCTGGAGCGGGGCTGCAGGCTTCGAGGGCTCTCCCCAGGAAATTACAGTGTTCGCGTCCGGGCTACCTCCCTGGCAGGCAATGGGTCCTGGACAGAACCCACCCATTTTTACGTGACTGATTATTGTAAGTCTTGATAGCAACCTTAAGTGATTGGATCTCTGCTTGGTGCTTTAGGAAGGTTCGAACATTTTAGAGACTGACCCTGATGGAAGCTACAGACGCTTCAACTTTGGGTCAACCAGCCGTAGGTGTTTGTCGACCCTTTCTACCTGCAGTTCACACCCAAATAAAAGTCTAGACATGCCCACGCAGGACTTATAACCCCAACTTAGGAGGATGGTACTAAGCAGGTCCCTGGGGCTCACTGGCCAGTCTAACCAATCAGTGAGCAGAGAGATCTGTGTTCATTGAAAGACCTGGACTCAAAGAATAAGGTGACAAGCAAGGAGGGGCATATGGGAGCTTTTGAAGCTGGGGAAGGAAAATTGGAAATGATACACTTTTATTCTAAACTTAAAAAGAAAAGAAAAGAGAAAGAAATGACTCAGCACTTGGGAGGCAGAGACAGGCAGAGTTTCAGGCCATCCTGGTCTACATAATCAGTTCCAGGTTAGTGAGGGCTCCGTAGTGAGATCATGTCTCAAAAAAGCAAAACCAAAAAACCAAAAAACCAACACAAAACAAGACAAAGACCCAAAAATCCCCAAACAGGGAACATGAGAGAGGGAGAACTTGATGTTGACCTCTTTGCCTCCATAGGGAAATAGTGTGTACACACACACACACACACACACACACACACACACACACACAATCATACTCGCACTAATAATAAAAAAGTGTATATACTTTAATATCGTAAATCACTGGAGTGGATATGATTAAGATACATCATATACACATGTATGAAATTGCTAAAGAATGCATTGGGATTCTAAAAGAATTTACAATTATAATTTTCATAATTTTTAAGAGAGCGCTTTGTCCTGATTCGAGCCTCCTTTCTCATACAGAAGAGAAGAAGAGGCAGGGCATGCAAAGGCATATAACCAGACCACGATCATTTCTCGAGTCTCATTCAACCACGAGCATTCACAGATATATTCTGTGGGCTAGGAGCCAGTAGGTGCCAGGGAACAGTTTGTTGTCAATTCACAGGAAAGCTCCAAGCGAAATTTCTCAGGACAGAACTGGTGACAGAAGTCACGATGAAACAATAGCCAAGACTTGACACGTGGGCTGGGAGATGGCTCCGTCAATAGAGTGCTTACATTGACCAGCAAGCCCAGGGATCTGCCTGTCTCTGCCTCACAGTGCTTTGAGTGCAAGTATATAACACCAGGTCCAGGTTTTTTACATCGTTTTTAACATGAGTCTCTAACTCAGGTCCTCATATTTAAGCATTCTATCACCTGAGCCATTTCCCACCACTATTTCCTTTCAACTTCATCTGCTTTAAAAAAAAAAAAACAGACAAACAACCAATAAATGGAAACATGAGTCCCCCACGTGCCAGTGAGTTGCCTTGCACCCCAGGTGTAGGGGTCTCCTACTAGAATTCGAGTAGCTTCTCACTGGCCAAGTCCCTGAAGACTCTTCCTGTCCTAGCAGGCATCACTTCCCAATGGCTTCCACATGCTGGGATTTTTCTTTATAGCCCAAGGTGGCCTTGAGTTCATGATTCTCCTGCCTCAGTCCCCCACCCCACAAACAGTAACAGGCGTGAGCTACAACAGCCAGTGTTTAATGGTGGAATTTTTGCTGTCAGTGCACGTGCATGCTAAACATGTACTTTCTTATTCTGTTGCAGTAGATGTCCCATCAAATATTGCCAAAATAATCATCGGACCCCTCATCTTTGTCTTCCTCTTCAGTGTTGTGATTGGAAGTATCTATATATTCCTGAGAAAGAGGTAAGCGATGTGGTGTGCTGGCAAAAGGCTAACAACGGACTCTCATGGGGGGGGGGGGGGAAAACCAATAGCATAAATATCGAGTTAGGCAGAGCTAAGTAAGTGTCTTGTAAGTTTTATTCATAGAAGATATGCTACATGCAGTTAAGGTAATAAGTTTACTATCTAATAAAATCTTTCATGACAGAGTGTCTGTAGCTTACTGATCCTCCGTGCATAGTTCCACTGATTCACTTTAAACCCAGAACCTAATATCTGCAGCCAACTTAGGGTTGTAACCGATGACAAGTGCAGTACAAATGTGCGTCAGTTACTTTTCTGATGCTGTGATGGACCTACCTTGACAGAAAGCAACTTTGGGCAGGAGAAGTTGGTTTTAGCTCAGAGTTCCAGAGGGGAAGCAGTCCACTGTGGCCGGAAAGACCCGGCTCCAAGACTGTGAGGATAGCTCCCTCCCAGTTCATCCAGACGCAGGGAGTGGAGAAAGACTAGAAAGTGGGCCTTGGCTGCGAAAATCTCAAAGCTGGTCCTCAGTAACAGATTTCCTCATCAAGTGTCCACCTCCTAGAGGGTGTATAACCTTCCAAAATGGAACCACCAGAGGGGGTCTAAGTGCTCAGACATATGTGCCGGGGCATTGCATATTCAAGCCACGATGAAGCATAGATAGGGTTGAGTTTTGTTGTTTTACGGTTTTAGGCAGTTTACTGAGTAATGGCTTTCATTATGATGTTTTCATACCACTTCCTTATACATAGTCTCCATTGCCCCCCCCCCCATCTTCTCCAGAAGTAAGCTCTCTTTCTGTTTTCGTGTCATTCAGTATATGTATATATATATCACACACTTTACATATCTATGAAATAAATATACACCATTTTATCTTTACCCCCATTGCCCTTTCTTGTCCTGTCATTCCCCCTTTTTTCAACCTCTTCCTCTACCCTTTTCAGTCCCCCATTTACTGTCATGCTGTTTGTAGGTATATTTTTTTTCCTACATTTAGATTAATTTGCTTAACATGATGGCTTCCAGTTCTGTCTTTGCTCTGTCTGCTCTTGGGCCATATAGCCAAGGTTGGCCTTCAACTTGTGATCATCTTGCCTCAGCTTCCCAAATCCTGGGGCTGCAGGTGTGTGCCACTGCACCTACAGGGATGCTCTAGCATGCCTGGCTTTATTGTGTTTTTTTTCTTCCTTTTATTAAACATTAAGACAAAAGTTAAGTAAGACATATTTAAAAACTCCAAGCAATGCCTATGGCAAATCAGGTAAATTTTAAATAGTGGCAGAACAATTTTTTTGCATGTCACTTACCATGTCATCACTGCAGAACTGACATACTTTTAAATTCCACCTGCTATATTGTTTTAGGGTCCTTTCTGTAAATATGACAAAACCTTTTCACCACACTGAAAGATTATTAATATTTAATATTGCTTTATAATTTTAGTAAAATTAATGGTTACTCCTTAAATGACTGTATGCCCAAATAGCTACACAGAGAGACTAGGAACTATTTCATTATCCTAGAACACAATGCTGTGCAATAATTACTCCATCTGAAACTTCCAAGCTTGTATAGCTTCCTTCCATTCATATTTTCCATATTATACTTGCTTTTTACTCTTATCCTAGGTCTGGCTCATTTCTCCTGGTGTTTTCCAGTCCTTTCTGCCTGGGTCCCTCTTCTCCTTCCTGATCTTTCTCCTCCTCTCACTGGACCAAGATGTCCCACCTTATTCTCTGTATTGCTTAGCATTGCCTAGTTTGCTTTTATTGGCAATACGGGGAACAAATAGTGGCATGTTTACACAAACTTGAGCCAGGAGATACTTAGAATAAACATCACAGTGCATTGCAATGTCTGGATTGAATGCAGATAGTGGGCTGGAGAAATCAGCATTTGAATGAACAAAAGTATACTGTACCCATCCACAAGAACATTATGCCAGCATCGCCAAAAGAACTTGGGTAAAAAAGGGGTTTATTTTTAGTTTACACTTACAGGTCTCAGTCAGGGCAGGCACTTAAGTGGGAACTTGAAGCAGAAACCATGGAAGCAGGCTTGCTTGATGTTTCCTGTCTGGCTCATGTTCAGCTTGCTTTCTCATACAGCCCAAGACCACCTGCCGAGGGAGATGATGCTGCCTACAGTGGGCTGGGCCCTCCTGTATTACTATTTAATAAATCACACTCTCATAGATATATCCTCCAGATCTAGGTAACCTGATCTAGGCAATTCCTCAATTGAGGCTTCACTCAGATGACTCTAGGCTGTGTCAGGTCGACAGTGAAGGCTAGGGCACTAATTAACATTTTTGTCCTTCACTTTCAGTTGACAAAATGTGGAGCAATACATTCATTCCTGATTTGTGGCACAGTGTTTTTGCTTCTTTCTAGTATCCAAAATGCCGTGGGATGCTCAAGCTGGTGTGTCTATTTTTCTCCTCTAGGCAGCCAGATGGGCCAATGGGACCACTGTATGCATCTTCAAACCCTGAATACCTCAGTGCTAGTGATGGTGAGTACCACTTCCTTCTTTGTGGGAAGCCAGAACCCTGCCCTTGGTTTCCTTTGCCGTCACTGTTCAGTCAGATTTAAGGATTGGCTAGCATCCCTGGGAGGGGGAAAACCATCCCAAAGAGGCTGGAGAAGACCCCTTGAGTGATGAGCTTGCCCATATGCCCTTGCTGCAGAGACTCTGCTACTACGGGATGTTAGATCTGTTGTATGGACCTGCTTGGGTGGATCAGTATCACCTATTTGGGTCCTTTAGACTGGAATGTGAGACTAAAAACGTTGTGCCATAGTCTTATAGGAGTGTGTCAAAGGTCAGGGCCCCACCACCAAATCTGTCATTCTTGCTAAGAAGGGAGGAATTAGAAGCCATAATAGGATGCTGAGAGAAGAGTGTTGGAGATGATAAGGTCAAGGAAATGACTCAGTAGGTGAAGACTGGGTTTGACCCATAGTGCCTATGTAAGAAGCTGGGTGCTGTGATGTGTACCTGCCATCCCAGCACTGGGGAAGCAGAGACACAGGGCTTAATGGCAAGTCAGGCTGGCTTAATCTGAGCTGCAGGTTCAGTGAGAGATCATGCCTCAAAAAAAAAAAAAAAAAAAAAGAAGATGGAGAGTGAATAAGGAAGACACCTGATGTCAACCTCTGGCTTTCCTGTGCATGAGCATATAAGTGTACCTGCACATAAAGGCATGTGCACACACAAACGCATAGACAAAAAAGAAGTGAAGATAGGACGGGGCAAATAGGTGCTGGGGGAGTGCTAGGGAGACATTTGCTGGTGGTGGTAGTTGAGTATTAACTGATGTTGATCCTAGCATTGATGCTCATACCACTCCTAACTACCCAAAAGGGCAGTGGATGGACTCTAAAGGGAAGGCATTGCCTGTTTCTCAAGAATTCATCATACAACACTCTCTTCTTAGCACCGTCAAAGTTTGACTTTCATGGCATGAATTTATTTGGCCTGTAGGCTGTTGCCTTGGATAGATAGCCTCACTGACTTGTGTGTTGATTGACAGGTGGGGTGGTCCCAAGGAATAGTCACAGCTACAGGGGGTTAAGTCTTTCTTTCTATGTAGCTTCTCCCCTGGTGCCCTCCCCTAGCATGCTCTGTGGGTTCCTAACAGTAAAGGTGGACTACAAGGCATCTTCTTGCTGAGTCTTATGGACTGAAGAGAATCAGAAGGCCATGAAGGAGGCCAGCGGATAGGCACAGAGAATCTACCATTGTCTAGGAAGAACCGTTAGGCATTGTAGACAATTTTTTGTTTCCAGTCTATTTTAACCTCCTCCTTCCCTCCACCGTTCCATTGGCACTTAGTCAGACAATCCCAATGGGAAGTGTCTAAGTTATTTTTAGTAATTACTGTCACAAAATACTTGACAAAAACAACTTAACAGAGGCAGGCTTCATTTTAGCTCGTATTTGGAGGGTACAGTCCCTGATGGCGGCAAAGTCTTTGCAGCTGGTCCCATGGCATCATAGGTAGAAAGCAGAGAGTGGTGAATGCTGATGCTTGGCACACTTTTTTATTTAGTCCAGAATTCCAGCCTATGGGACTGTGCTGCCCATATTTAGGGTGAGTCTACTTTAATTGTCTTAATCTAAGAGCTCCTTCTAAGACATCCCCAAGGCTGCTTTGCTAGGTGATTTTAGATTCTTTGACATTCCCAATATTAACCAGCTCAGGGACAGAGTCATGCAGTAGCAGGGATCTGGGGTAAGACAGGAAAGATGGGGTTACAGCCTCATCTTAGTGCTTCTGAACCAGGGTCCTAAACCAGATTGTAGCCTCTGTCATCTCTGGTGGTGAAAGAACCTTGTCCTCTCCTGGTTTGTATACCCAATGCCCGACAGGAGTCTTGAATCTCAGAATAAGTGAATATGTATATGTAACTCAAGAAAAAGTTATGGTGGGAGGTGTTTGGGGGGGCCCTTAAGAGGTTGGCTGATAATGCTGTGTAGATAAGTGAAAAGCAGTATTTCCATCTTCTGTGTACGTGCCGGATGAGTGGGAGGTGCCTCGAGAGAAGATCACCCTCCTGCGAGAGCTGGGGCAGGGATCCTTTGGTATGGTGTACGAAGGCAATGCCAAGGATATCATCAAGGGTGAGGCCGAGACCCGTGTTGCAGTGAAGACTGTCAACGAGTCAGCCAGCCTTCGAGAGCGAATTGAGTTCCTCAATGAGGCATCCGTCATGAAAGGATTCACCTGCCATCATGTGGTGAGTCTGGCTGGGATGGTACAAGTGCTCGCTTCCTTTCATATCCTTTGCTTGTTCTGCCTCCACTGCCTAGAGCCACGCAGGAAACAGGGTGTGGACTGATGCTCACCATCTTCATCCCCCATCCTAAAGCGTTGGGGGAGGTGGTAATGTCTCTTCTCCGTTTCATCTTTTCCCAGCTTACCTAGACTCAAACTCTATAACTGTTCTGTCACTTTCTGGAGTCTTCCTTTGCTTTTCAGACTCCACCACTGATGTTTTGTATTATTTTATTTCTTTCCTCTTCTTGGCTCCCCTGTAATCTTAAACCACTTGGAAGCGCACCCTTTTGCACCTGCCCTAATTCTTCTCCCTGGAGCCAAAACAAACCTTCTCAGAGTGGGCTATTTCTTGTTGAGCCTTACATTCTTTTATCCTTATCAAGCATATTTAGTGTCACTTTTTGTGTGAGGTCTACTGCAGAGAGGTGAACAAACTATTCACCCTCTGATAGGAGGGTATTTATGATAGACCAAAGAGAGGACTCCCTTAGAACCAGTGAGTTTATTGTAGTTACTTGGAAGAATATAGGTTTACTTATAGTAGTATGGACAAGATGCATTGGTAGCTGCATCAAAAACAAAACAAAACAAAACAAAACAAAAAACAACAACAACCCTAGCCTGAATGACAACTGGGAACCTGGAGTCTCATAAAAACTGGGATCTCAGTACTCCCTGCACAACTTGAAGGCAGCTTGAGAGATAGGAGAATCTAATCTTTCTAAAGTTTTTACTAAATTTTTCTAAAGCTTGTTGTTGGTGCTTTTGCGAATCTTGTAGATTTTAGGAACTTTCTAAGACTTGTGAATTGTTTGCTTCCTGAACCTTGTAAGTTCTGTTTACTTTTTTAGTCTTAAGGAGCTTCCCTCAAGGATGGAATGCTTCAATTCAGAAGAAAGTGCTATGTATCAACCCCTAAGTGCCTTGCTCTTGCTGATGTTGATGCAGATACCTGAACTCCCTTTTAGATATTCTGTTGTGGGGAGGACAGTTCCCAAACTAGTGGTGGCATTTTAGGAAGGCATGTTAACGGAAATTGAAAAAGAGAGAGGAAGAGGATTGCATACTATATTTGAGCAATGTCTTAAAAGGATGTGAGACTGAACCATGCATACATGGGAGGAAACAGGCTAAGAAAACCCAGGGATACAAAGGTCTAGATGTGGGAACATGATTTATATATGGAGGAACATTATGCAGGTGAGATTTGTTTGGGATGTTGCATATATGAGCGGGTCTGTTTGCTCCCTCACACTAGGGCTGACCATCCAAGCACAGGAGTGACTGTGTGTCACACCAGAGAGTTCATGGGGAATTGAAATACTACCTAGACCCTCTTTGACTCACCTCCATGTTTGTTCTGCAGGTCCGCCTCCTTGGGGTGGTGTCCAAAGGCCAGCCAACACTGGTAGTTATGGAGTTGATGGCTCACGGAGACCTGAAGAGTCACCTTCGTTCTCTGCGGCCGGATGCTGATGTGAGCTGCCTTTATCTCGGTCCCTAGCAGTGTACCTACTCTTAAGTATACCAACCTTGCTAAATGCAATTTTTGACTTTAGAATAACCATGGCTACTGCAATAGATGATACAGATGGCAGCAGAGAGCTAATTGCAACCCCTGTTTTGATTTTAGAATAACCCAGGCCGCCCTCCCCCTACCTTGCAAGAAATGATTCAGATGACAGCAGAAATTGCTGATGGCATGGCGTACTTAAATGCCAAGAAGTTTGTGCACCGGGACCTGGCAGCTCGAAACTGCATGGTTGCCCATGATTTTACAGTCAAAATTGGAGGTGTGTCTTAGAATTCATGGTGTGTGTGTGTGTGTGTGTGTGTGTGTGTGTGTGTGTGTGTGTTTTACAGGGTGTGGGTGGCAGGTGGCATGGCAGGTTCTGGCAGTTCTAAACTCAGGTCCTCATGCTGCTCACTCACTGCTGGGCACTTTCCCAGGCCAGAAGCTAACATTTCTCTTCTAGTTTTCTTTTTTTGTTTGTTTCTATCAAAAGTAAGTAAGTAAGTAAACAAAGCAACTTGTGGAGGAAGGGGTTTGTTTCAGCTTGTACTCTATCACTGAGGGAAGTCAGAGAAAAAACTTGAAGCAGAAAGCATGGAAGAATTCTGCTTGCTGTTTGCTCTGGCTCACGCTTAGCTAGCTTCCATATACAGCCTAAGAGCCTTTTCCAAGAGAACAGTGCTGCCCACAGTGTGCAGGGCCCTCCTATATCAATTCGCAATCAAGACAATCCCCCATAGACATGCCCGTAGGTCAGTCTGATCTAATGGAGGCTTTCCTCTCTGGTCCCTCTAGCCTGTGTCAAGGTGGCAGTTAAAACTTAGTTGTACAGGTTGTGAAAAGACTGAAGTTTGCACCAGAGAATGCTGAAGAAGGAGACTGCAGAAGCAGATGCTGAGTGCCCACATGGCTGACTGGAGTGTGTGGATAGGATGGGCATAGAAAGGCCCAGGACAGTGAGATGTGAGGTTGAACTGAAAGCAAAGAAACAGGTGTTTAAGAGCTTTGTACATCATAGGGCTTGCCTCTCCCCTACAAAACCACTGAGAATCAGGAAAACACAAAGTCCTGTAGAGAGCCCCTTCCCCAGTACACACATTAGTTATGGAGGCAGATAGGGAAGTGAACCTATGTGTGATTCCAAGAGATATTCTTTTATATAACATTGGGAGTCACAGGAATATGACCCAATGAAGAAAGGTAGGACACGATTCTGTATTTGTGATCCTAATGACCTTCCATATTAACAAGAAAACCCCCCAACACCCAGGTTTTGTGGTGCGTGTATTCAGATACTTGGGGAGGTAGAGGCAGGAAGATCAGAAGCTCCATATCATCTTCAGCTACGTAGCAAGTCCAAAGCTATCCTGGATTAATGGAGCCCCTGTCTCAAGGAAGAAAGAAACAAAGCATTGGGAGTAGGAAGGGGTATGGTTCTGTTTACATAGGTGCCCTTGCGTAGTGTGATATTTCCAAGTGCGAGGATACGAGAGGGAGAAAGGGAGGAGGAGAGCCTGGATTGGGCAAGGACAATGGGAAGTGATATTGATTAGAGCGATGTAGAGGCAGAAAGGCCTGCTTGCCCACTATTTGGGAATGTAAACAAAAGGCAGGGTCATCTTAGCTAAGGGAGTAACAAGCTGTCTGGAAAAAGGAAAGAGATCTGTTTGGGACACTGGGGAAGGATTGGTAGGAAGGATGAGTTGTTGAGAGCTTCAAGCCAGGCTGTTGGTTCTTTATCACTGGGGGCAGAGCTCCTTTTCTCTCCCTTTAATCGGCAGCCCTATTCTCCGTCCACATCCTTATGATCACCCCTATCATCCCCTCTTGGAGAATTTGCCTGCCTCCTACAGGACCTCTAGTGGTGCTGTGAGTGACGGGGCACGCAAGATGCTAGGGTGATGGCCTAAAAACATGTGAACTGTTTGTTGTCAGACTTTGGAATGACAAGAGACATCTACGAGACCGATTACTATCGGAAAGGGGGCAAGGGTCTGCTGCCTGTGCGCTGGATGTCACCCGAGTCCCTGAAGGACGGAGTCTTCACTGCTTCTTCTGATATGTGGTGAGTTATGCATGGATGCATGGATATTGGCTTGAACTCCTCCAGGGGCCCCACCAGTGTGATCATCAGCGAAGCCTGCCTTTCACATATAGAAATGCAGGGGGTTCTGTCTGGCTTGTCTTACATGGCTACCTGTATTTATTGATTGAGGATGGTCTTTAAAAAGACTTTATTTATGAATGATAACACAAATCTCTCTCTGTGAGTGTGTGTCTGTGTGTGTTGAAGGGGAACATGCCACAGCACAGTTGTGGACATCAAAGGACACTTGTGGGAGTCAGGTTCTCTCTTCCCACCACCATATCAGTCCTGGGGATCGACCTCTGGCCTTTGCCCACTGAAGCTCTTTGTGTGTTTTGGGCACTGAACTCAGGTACTCATGCTTTGGTGGGGAGCACTTGGCCAACTGAGCTATTCCCTTAGTCCATCAAGTGCTTTAATCATTGGTCAACAAAGTTCTAGTAAGTCAAAAATGAAGGAAGGAATATGTGTGTGTGTGTGTGTGTGTGTGTGTGTGTGTGTATATGGGAGAGAGAGAGAGAGAGAGAGAGAGAGAGAGAGAGAGAGAGAGAGAGAGAGAGAGAGACTCTTGTGTGTTTTGTTAACTGCTCTCTCTATTGTCATTGGCAGGTCCTTTGGGGTGGTCCTTTGGGAAATCACTAGCCTGGCTGAACAACCTTACCAAGGCCTGTCTAACGAACAGGTGTTGAAATTTGTCATGGATGGAGGCTATCTGGATCCACCTGATAATTGTCCTGAGAGACTGTAAGTATAGAAAAGATCTAGAGAATGTGAGGAATTTATTCAAAAGGCTTTGCACATTATGTATAATTTTGTATCTGTATATCTCAGGTATATATGCATGGGTTGGGTTTGTAGGTCTTATGCCCACATGTGTGCTTTATAGCATACCTTTATATCCAGGCTTGTGTTTGCATATTGTATCTTGGATGCACCTTTACATTTTCACAGGTGTCTACATGTGTGCTTCTGTTTGCATATATGTGTGACTGTGCTTGAGTCATGCAGTCTACATGTATGCATTTGCATATTAAATCTGTTTTAAAGATTTATTTTTATCTTAGGTATATGAATGTTTACCTACATGTTTGTATATAAATAACATGTATACCTGGTGCCCAAGTACCACAGAAAAGGGTGTTAGATCCCCTGGTCCTGGAGTTATAGGTGGCTGTGAGTCAATACATGGGTGCTGGGAACTAAACCTGTGCCATCTTCAAGAGAAGAAAGTGCTCTTAACTATTGGGCCATTTCTTTAGTTTCTTACATCTTTTTTTAAAAATGCACTTGTGTGTACCTGTGTATATATACACGTGTAGAGGCCAGGGGACAACCCTGGGTGTCTTCCTCAGAAGTACCATTCACCTCCACTGAGAGATGGCCTTTCATTAGCGTTGCACTCAGTGATTCAGCTAGGCTGGCTGGCTAGCCGGCAAGTTGCCAGGATCTTCCTGCCTCTGTCTCGATAGCACTGTGTACATTTTAAATGTAGGTTCTAGGGACCTGCCTCAGGTCCTCAGGCTTGAGGAGCAAGCACTTTACCAATTGAGCCATGTGCCAACTTTGCATGTCAAAGCTTTATAAACATTTGTTTTCGTCTCTGTGTCTTTCACGTACATGCTTTCATTTGTTTGGTATTTGTATTTATCTCTTCATGTTCACAGTTTTCTGAACATTGCCTCCGCAAGGCCCTCTCCTGACCAAGAGCAGTTGTTGCTGGTTAAGAATTGGGGAACTTATCTGTGATGGTTTTAATTGTCAATTTGACATAGTCTGGAATTCTCATAGAGGGCTTGTCTAGATGCCCTGTGGGAATGTCTGCAGGCAGTTGTCTTGATTATGTTAATTGATGTCACCCACTGTAGGCGACACCATTTCCTATGCAGGGGGGTCCTGGACTGTTTGAAGTGGAGCAAGCAAGCTGTGCAAGCATGCGTGCATTCATTTTCTATCTGCTCTTGTCTGTGCACATTATGTGACTAGCTGCTTTAGGTTCCTACTGGCTTCATTTCCCCAGTCTGATGGACTGCAGCCTGGAGTTGTGAGCTAACTAGCTCTTTCTCCCCAGCTGCCTTTTATTGAGGTGTTTTATCATCCTAGCTACTGGAAAGGAAGTTAATCCCCAGGACAGAGGTTTGCACCTGTCCTCAAAGGCTATATTGTACATACTGACACCATGGTGGCCCTGTGTGGCTGGAGCTTGAACACAGTTAGAGATGTTGCATAGATGCATGGATGAGGCCACGTGTCTTACTTTCACTGCTAGGAAATACCTGAGGAGTTTGACTTAAAGGCTTACTGTGGCTCACCGTTTCTCAGGTCTCACTCCATGCTCTCTTGGCTCCACTGCTTAGAGCTGTGGTGCGGCAGAAGATCATGGCTGGGAAGGGAGAGACAGAGACTGAGACTGAAGGTAAAATACACACTGAAGAACAAGCCTCCAGGGACTTACTTTCTCCAGCAGGTTCCTTCCTCCTAGAGTTTCTCGTAATCCATTGATGGTGTCAGTGATTGACTAGGTTCGCACTCTCATGATCCAGTCACTTTCCCAAAACTCCGCCTCAGAACGCTATTGCATCAACCACTAAGTGTTTGGAGGGCATCTAAGAAACAGCCCAACATCCTGCGAAGTAAAACTTTATAAACACATTCAGGAGGCCAGATTTGAGTCAAGGTCTGAATTTGCTCTAGGGCAAGTTTACATGGGAGAAAGGAAGAGGTCAAAATGAGAATGGGAGCCCTCGGTTCTTGTTCTGAATGCTCTGGGCTGAGCAGAGTAGAATCCTGGGGCTCTTGAGGTGGTGGTGGGACAACCTGTAAGGATGTGAGGCAGCAGTTAACCTCAGTCCTGCAAATACGGCATAGCCCACCAGTTGGGAGCTGGCTTCCTGTGCTCAGCCCATATAGTTGCACCTGCCAAAGCTCAAGGATGCCAGCCCTGAAGCTGAGAATGACTGTTGGGTACAGGTAAGCCTCCGCAAGCAGTCCCAGGCAGGAGTCAAACACACCAAATGCGGAGGCACAGGAGACAGGAGCTGCATATGGTAATAAACGATGTACAATGTAGTGCCTGCCCAATTTCTGTCCTTTTAAAAATATCTCTGTTGCCATGGTAAAACATGACCAGAAGCAATTTATAGGGGGGGGTGGGGGTGGGTGAGTAACAGGATATTTTTTGGAGTCACTGATGAGAAAGTCAAAGTAGGCACTCGAAGCAGCTAGTCACATCACGTCCTCTGTCAAGAACAAAGAGAGATAAATGTGTGGCTCTTTGCTTGCTTGCTCTCAGCCTGCCACTCCTCTCATGAAATTTAGGAGCCCCTGCCCAAGGTGTGGTGTTATCCACACAGAAGCTGGGTCTTCCCACATCAATTAACATTCAGAACAAGCCCACACAGGCATGTGCACACCCCAACCTAATCTAAACTTTTCCTCTTTTCCCACTTGGCAGCTTCTTGGGCTTCATTGTGTTATTGTCTCACCACCTCCCTCATCTCTTTCTTCTTCCCTCCCCAGACCCTCCTGTTTTTTGTTTTTAACAAAATTGTATTTCTTTCTCAGTTTTTCTCTTAACTCGCTATCACACAAATAATTGAGACTCCATCATTTTTACCAAGTGTCACAGCACAATCCTGAGCAGTATTAACTCCATTCTTAGCCCTCTAAGCTAATCTGGTTTCCTCCCAGCGTACGTCCCAGAGATACTTGCACTTTTGTGACTTTCCTTGCTGAGCTCTTTCCTGGACATCCTCATCTCTACTGGACATCCACCCCTGGACCAGTCCCCTTACTGAATCCCCTACTTTTTCTTCCCCTAGATGTAAGGAAGTCCAGCTTTATTCTCTCCTTGGCTCAGCGGTCAGCTGTAAGCTGTTTTGTTGGTTTATCAGGGAACAATTGGGGAGCAGAGTTTATACAATGTTGAGACAGGAGATTCTCAGAACAAGGCTTGCAACCAGATGTGGGGGCTGTAGAAATCAGCATTTGAATTACACAGTAACCTTATGCCTATACCCTCCTTTCCCTACTTTTTCTTTTCCTTTTTACTTCTACTCCTTTCTTTCCTTTGCCCTCCTTCTCCCTCTACTGAGCACTATACCTCTTTGTACTTTTTATTTAAAGGCACTGGTCTCACTAAGGTGCCCAGACTGACTTGAAAGTCACTCGAAACTGTGAGGCCTTGAATTTACAGTCCTCGGACTTCAGCCCCCAGAGTAGCTGGGATGACAGGCCTGCATCACCAAGTCTCTCTGGCTTGCTTTTCAAAGTGGTCTTTCAATCCCGCTAGGACTGTTGACAAAGCCTTGACAGTACGTGCAGCCACAGCCAACACAAGAGCTCCTACTGCTTGGATGTGGTCAATAGTGGGCAGGGCATGGCTGGTGTGTGTGTGTGTGTGTGTGTGTGTGTGTGTGTGTGTGTGTGTGTGTGCGCGCGCGCGTGCGCGCGCGCGAACAGCTTGCCTATACCTTGAAACTCATTCCCCCTGGTTCTTGTCTCCATAGCACTGACCTGATGCGCATGTGCTGGCAGTTCAACCCCAAGATGAGGCCAACCTTCTTGGAAATTGTCAACTTGCTCAAGGATGACCTCCACCCCAGCTTTCCAGAAGTTTCCTTCTTCTACAGTGAGGAGAACAAGGCTCCTGAGAGTGAGGAGCTTGAGATGGAGTTCGAGGACATGGAGAATGTCCCCTTGGATCGGTCCTCACACTGTCAGAGAGAAGAGGCTGGGGGCCGGGAGGGAGGGTCCTCTCTGAGCATCAAACGGACCTATGATGAACACATCCCTTACACCCACATGAATGGGGGCAAGAAGAACGGGCGTGTCCTCACTCTGCCCAGGTCAAACCCTTCCTAACAGCACCTTCTCAGGGAGGGATTCTTTACTTCTCTTTCTTATTCTTTAAAACTCTTCTCTAGTTTGACCACCTCCAGGAAACTCAGGATTATCAGGACTCTACCCAGATGTGAAACTGAGCTCAGAAATAGTTCATACACGTTTCTGTTTGTCTTTGACCTAAAAACACACAAGTGTGATTGCCAACCCTGCGAACCTGTAGAGGGGCTTACTGTGAACTTAGAGGGGTGGTCTTTCCACGGCTTCCCCTCCACCCCATCTGCGGTTATCAAACAAGGATTTTGTTGTTGTTGCTGTTGTTTTCCTCATAGAATGAAAGACTGCATCTGTTTTTACAGACAATTTTCTTTTCTTGCTAGTGTCTGAGTTATAGTTAGTTGTCAAAGACAGAA
Organism: Acomys minous; assembly: GCF_964271855.1. NCBI lineage: Eukaryota > Metazoa > Chordata > Mammalia > Rodentia > Muridae > Acomys > Acomys minous. The sequence continues at coordinate 60,461,588 of NC_140498.1, forward strand.
TTTATTTATGGAGCACAAGTCAGAAAGCAAAGGAAAAAGACAGGGGGAAAAAACCTCACCTATGGAACTCGGTTCTAGAATGACATGTTTTGCAGGGTTGGGCTTTGAGAAGTTTTCATTAATCCGAGAGAAGGATTTTATTTTATTTTAGTTTATTTTTTCCTCATTCACAAAATCAGTTCCTCAAATTGACCAATAGCTGCTGCTTTCATATTTTATTTGGGGAAAGGGTGTGTAGTGCTAAGTGTGTGCTCATGTGCACTCCTTTGTGCATTTGTGTGTGTGTGTGTGTGTGTGTGTGTGTGTGTGTATGTGTGTATGTGTGTGTTGTGTCCAGGTTAGAGATCACAGGGTGGAATGGGGGTTGTATGTGTGTGTTAAATATTCTCTGGACTGATGCTTGGGGAGTTGGCTCATGAAGCTCCTGCTGCTCGGGAGTGGGCAACCTCATATTGTCCTCTTCCTTCTTATTAACTGGGAGTCTGTGCCTTGCAGAGGTTCTTCTCAGTCCCATCAGAAGTCTTGCTCAGGTGTCTTTCCCTTCCCATTGGTGTTTGTTTAAAAACAAAACAAAACAGGGAACACCATTTGGTCTGGATTCATCCAGGATCTTTGGAAGACCAATCAAAGCAAAGGACACACACACACACACACACACACACACACACACACACACACACACGAAGGAAGTGAGACAACAACTTTGGGGATATATTTGTAACATATTTAATGTTCATGGAATCTCTGGCGTGTGCCTAATAAGTTATTTCCTTGGGAGTGGGTCAGGTAGTGGGCACATCTGCTTGTGTGGGGAAGCAGGACAATGCATGAGTCCCTCTGTGTTTGGTCTTTGAAACATGTATTTTTTTTTCTGGGAATTATACCACATTCGCTGCTAGCTCTTTAGGACTCAGTGAGGTCTTGTGGAATATGTGGGTAACTGGATTTTTGACTGGTTCAGAAAGCAAGAACCAGTGGATGTTTCTTGCTTGGATACACTCGTGGTTACTTGGAGCTGAGCTGGCCTTCCAGAACACCTGTGTTCATCTGTTTTTGTTTTTGTTTTTCCTCCGCTTGTGTACCTCACGTCTTCAAGGCCTACACTTTGCTCAGTCATAGTACAAACACAGCAAACTCAGATCCCAAAGACCAATGACACAGATGGGCTTTGAGAACACTAAGCAATATATAAGGAGATGTACCCTTGGAATACCTTTGGTCTCTTCCATCTTTGTGGTATCTGGCTATTTTCCATGCTAAACTCCCACAGCTGCTCTTGGTGCCCAGGGATGTCAGCTTGGGCCAGGTGTAGTACCTGAGTCTATGTCTCAGGTGCTCATGTTTTAGTCCCTAAGAGTCTAAAGTCTGGAGAAGACATCAGAGACTTTCTTCTCACCACCAAGAACTTGTGAAAGGATGTGAACCCATGGCTTCTTTTCTGCATAAAACCAAAGCTGCTCAAGTGAAAGAAACAAACAACCACGATGAACTCAAAATCCTCCCAAAGGTTCTTTTCTGCGTGCATTTCCCCAGAAATCTTTGATGCCTTTCTTCTCCTCCTCTAGGAGATGTGAGATAAAGATGCAATGGTCACTCCCAAAATCCTCCTAAGTTTGGGTGGAGAATACAAGTAGACATAAACCCTGGTTGCCAGTTGCTGTCAAATTTTTATCAGAAAAAGGGCAGCATGTAAAAATGTTACCAGGCGATTCAAGGATTGGTACAAGGAGCAAGAGTTACAGTTACCTTTATGCAAATCACCTTGTAAATAGAGGGTGTGTGCATCAGTGGAAGACACCATAGTTCTGGGTATTTTTTCTTTGTTTTTTTTTTTTTCACATTAAATTGGTAGTGATTGAATGCTACTACTCTAAGCAGAAATTTTCACATTTTTCTAATTCAAAAGATTTTCTTATATTACTGGGGAAAGTATTTATTTTAATATATAAAATCACTCTTAATCACTTTTGTAAAAAAAATGGTGTGCATGTAAATTTTTTTTATCAAGGAAAAATAAAACAGGTGAGCGTGGGTCATGTTATTATTATTATTTTTTCCTCAGCACAGTCTACCTCAGTGTCTTGTTGGGGTGTGGTTCAGTAACAGACGTTGAGGCTTTGGGATTTTGGCTGCATTATGTTCTGAGTTGGGGAGCTGTGTCCCAGTTGAGTTTTGAATGCCAGGGACTAGAAAGAATTTTGAGGGAGAGAGTTAAGAAGTTAGAGCCTTCCTCTGAACCCAGATTCTTCTCTTCCCTCATATCTGAGTCTAACTTCCTTATAAAAACCTGTTTGTTGATAGCATGCTCCTCACACAAACCACACTTCAGGCCATCATGATGAAGCCTCTCTGCGAGGCCCTGCCTAAGGCCTTTTGGCAAATGGTGGTCGTCCCTTTTACTGATGAGGCTGTGAGCCATCACCTGCCCCTGTCACGAGAAATCCTCCAGACACAAATGCAAAGGCACTGTGGGTTCTCTGGCCATTACTTCTTATCCTTTTCAGACCCACGAGGCTTTGGGTGTTTGTCAGCATCTCCTATACAAATAGCCAATGTGAAGGTATTTTGGGGGAAATCCTAATCCAAAACCTATCAATCAGTTTCCTGGGCATATCTGAAACAATACGATAGGAACTGCATGCTGGGGTTTAGTTGACACTGTTTGGCCTTGGACAATTTTGAGAACTCTAGAAATCAAGGGCAGGGCCAGCAGGGCTCCTGTTATGAAGCTTTGCCATACTTGTTTTCAATTTAGGTCACTATCCTTGGAAATTTACTCTTTCCCATATTCTCTGGAAAGGTGCACCAACTCGAGTGACCCCACCAAAAGGGCTCCACCTACAAAATTCCATTTTGATGTCTACTGTTGCTGGGAAGGAAACAAGTCACTCTTGGGTCATGAGTCTCATTTTGGCTTCAGAAGATGTTAGCTTTGTAAGAAAAGAACCTTGGGGCCTAGAAAATCGTGGCTACCCTACAAATTTGTAGTGACAGGTGCAAGAAAAAAAAAGCAACAGAGCCAAGTTACATGGACACTTCTTGTTGTGTGTTTTGGAAGACGTCTCATTTTAAATCCTTTTTTTTATTATGGTGACAGCCATGGAGTCATTTCTTCTAGGATAACAGCAGATGTGTTTTCTGTCTGGTTCAATAAGGCCAACCATACATCAGGAAATAATTCATGTTCTTGAAGCCGTTGTAGACGCTTCCCTGTCATTTGAAGCTAGCTGGAAGGAGGAGCACTGACGGTTTTCTGGATTCAGGCTGAGCACAGTTTGGGAGGATATGGAGATTGTCAGGAAGAGCTGAGCTGCATGTCTGCTTCTGCGGCTGCTGAGAGTGATGCCACCAACAGAAGCACAAGTCACCCTTAACTATATTACCCAGGACAGATAGTCTACCATGCAGAGTGATTATTGGGTTAAGGACTGTAGTTTTATTTGAAGCCCGGTGCGCAGTAACACTGTGATAGCCTGGTCCATACTAGCAATCTTGGTGAATGACTGATGGTGATTCTAGCAATGGTGGTTGTACTGTGTGATAGATGGATGTGTTCTGGATGCTAGCTGGCGAATTCTTGGCAACATAGGCTTTTTGACATGAGAAAAGAATAACACTGTTTTTTTTGTGTGTGTAAATGGTGCACGTAATATAGTCATTTTAGAAAACCTTTCAAAACGTTCCTCAGAATATGAATTTACACAAGAGATGAAGTTGGGTAACAGGAATAACAGATAATCATTGCTGTTTAAACTACACAAAATAAGATGGTCTTTTAAGAGGTCATGACTGAAGGCATCTGCATTCTCAGGTAGTCCTCAGTAAATGGAGATCAGTAAGTGCTTAAGCTCACTTGATACCGATCAGGATCCAGAATGAGTCTCTGGTCAAGTTATTATCTGTCTTTGGGCCATTAAAATAAAGAAACAAAACTTGTTAAGAACTAGGCCATGGACCTGGGATCCTTGTTATTATTTGAGAAGGAAGGAAGGACCCTCAAAGTGTGTGTGTGTGTGTGTGTGTGTGTGTGTGTGTGTGTGTGTGTGTGTGTGTGTGTGTCCATTCACATGTTCAGGAATGGCTTGTTTGGTCCTTATCCTTTGTGTCAAGGTTGCTGCTCATTGCCCCTTCATGTGCCTGGGTGGCTACACCCCATGTTTCAGTGGCATGGGATCAAATATGCCACAGCACTGCAGAAAACTCGGAAACACAAAACCCGCCTAAAGCACAGTGATGTTTTCCTACAAGAGCCAAGTAGCGTCATGTACAGAATATGCCTTTTTTGGGGGGGGGGCGGTGGGGTGGGGATGAACTTGTTCTGCATGTATAATACAGGCAAATTACTTGTTTATATTAAAATTTGGAATAAATTATCTCAGACTATTTTTGTGTGGTATCCAGGTTGGTCTGGGTGGGTCTATGGCTTTGAGATTTGCTAAATTTAAGGGGAAGTATGTGTGTGTGTGTGTGTGTGTGTGTATGTGTGTGTGTGTGTGTGTTCATGTGTGCAGATACACAAGTGTGTAAGTGTTTATTTGTGCAAGAGTACAAACACATCATACACATGCATATGGGAGGGTAGGGTTGAGAGAACAGTCTCAGATACTGCTTCTCAAGTGCTGTCTGCCATTCATTGTGAGACAGGGTCTCTCGTAGCTGGCCAGCCAGTGAACTCCAGTGATCTGCTTGTTTCTTCCTCTGCCTCTCTAGTGCTGGGAATATAAACACATTCCACCATAACTTACTTGAAGGGCTAACAAGTGCTTATGGCGATATTATAATTCAAAATGCATTGAGTCCAACTTCAAAAGACTAGTCTTTCGGGGTCTCAAGAGTCCTTAAAGCCCCAAAGTCTCTTCTGAGACTCATGACAGTCTGAACTTCAACTCCGTGTAAAATCAAAAGGAAAAAGCAGGTCACACGTACTTCCAACATACAGTGGTGCAGGGTATGTACATTACCATTCCAAAAAGGAGGGAAGGGAGGATAGTGGGGGAAATATTGGACCAAAGAGTACTGAAAACCAGCAGGGTAAACTCCAGATTTTGCATCTCCATGTCTGATGCCAAAGCTCTCTTGAGACCTCCAACTCCTTTTAGCTTTGTTGACAGCAAAACACTTCTTTCTCTTGGGCTGGTTCTACTTCCGGTCCTTGGCTTTCCTTGGCAGGTATCTCACAACACTGTTCCTTCCAACATCTTGTGACCTCCAATGCAATCCAGGTTTCACCTTCACACCTTGATGAAGTGACCTCTTTAAGCCTCCATGGAGGGACACCCCGGGCACAGGCCTGGCCGCAGTGGCTCTTAGTTGCAAAGGGTGATTCCACAACCTCTTGTGTCCTTGACTCTACAGCCAGAACCACGTGGATGACTGCCAACTTCCACTGCTTCCTGGGCCTGGAACTTGGTTCCTCCCTTTCTTCAATTACATCTGCATCAGCTTTCTGTTCTTTATTTTTTCCTTCACTGGTGAAGCTTTCCTTTAAATTCCTCTCACAAGTTGGGAGCTCTGTTGGTTGGGGTTTTGGCCTGAGATCACCAACCCTCTTACTCAATTTAGTATCAGGCTTTTCTTTAAAGTTTTTATCTCGTTAGCACTGGGCTTGGTCCCAACATTACATTCCTGGTATTCCTTCTCTCCTCAAACTGTATATTTCGAATTTTTCCTTGCTCAGCTTGTTCTTTTTCATTATAGATCTGCGTTTGAATGGCCTTTAATAGTCAAGCAACATAATCCTGAAAAAGTAACAAAGGCTGCCTTTAAAATCACTGTGAAGTCCATTAATTCAAAAGTTTTTAATTTAGCTTCAGGCAGATTTTTAGGACAAAGGTAAAAAGCAGCCACATTTTTTTTTTTTTTTTTTTTTTTTGCCAAAATATCAGAAGAATGGTTTCTAGGCCACTCACTGATATTCTTTCTCTTTGAAACCTTTTGATCTGGGCCTTACAGTTCATAGCACCCTCAGCACTGTCTTCCACGCTTCTGCAAGGGTGGCCCATTAAGCACCCATCCATTTTTCTAGTCCAAAGTCCCAAAGTTTTCCATATTCCCCCATCAAACAGCGTGGTCAGGCCTGTCACAGCGATACCCCAGATCCTGGTACCAAATTCTGTCTTAGTCACTGTTCTATTGTTCTGAAGAGACACACGAACAAGGCAGTTCTTATAAGAGAAATCATTTAATTGGGGATTTGCTTGCAGTTTCAGAGGTTGTGTCCATTACCATCATGACGAGGAGCATGGTGGCATGTAGGCTCTGCTAGCTGAGAGTTACCATGGAGACACACACACACACACACACACACACACACACACACACACACACACACACGAGAGAGGGGGGGAGGGAGGGAGGGAGACTTTTGAGCTTGGCATAGGATTTTGAAACCTTCAGTGACACTTCTTCCAACAAGGCCACACCTCCTAGTTCTTTTAATCCATTTAAGTAGTGCCACATGTTAGTGTACTTTTAAAGTACGCTTTTACTTTGGGTTCCTTATATCTCTTTCTCTCCTCTCCACCTCAGTCCCTTCCAACACTCCAACACCAGTAGGAGAGATAGGTTAGTAGAAAGAAGGGATGTAGTTTTCCTTAGCTATATCCTGCTGTTTGGGGTTGTCAGGTTCCTTGGGGCAAGTCCAATCCTCCTTTCAGGATATGTGCAACTTCTCGACAAACTGAATCAACAGCAACTAGGAGCAGCAAGGACAAGGGTAGGGGGGTGGAGGAGGTGGGGGGTGGAACACAAGCAGCACTCTTTATTGGAGCTGTGTCATGTCTCTCTCTGGGTCTGGCATTTATCCCAACTGGCAAAGACCAAACACCCACAAAAGGTAGTCCCTAGCTGACAAAGATCACTTGCCTTCTCATGAGGCAGTTACCAGCTGTGGACAAACTGGAGCAGACCCCATATCTCAAAAACATATTTACATATAACCCAGAACTTCTACAACAGCCACTCCCTGAGGACTAATCATTTAAATATTTGAGTCTGTGGGAGCCATTTTTATTCAAACAACCACACTCGGGTATTTGTGTTTGGAAGGTGAGCTTGGTTATCTTTATAGGCTGCTGGTTGATTAGGGGTAGGGGAAAGCATACTATGCGCAGCACCATCCCTAGTCAGGTGGGCCTGGGATGTCCAACTGGTGAGAAGAAGCCACCAGAGAGTAAGTTACTAAGCAGCATCTCTCAAAGGTTTCTGCCTCAAACTATTTCCTTGAGTTCCTGCCTTGGTTTCCTTGACGATGGACTAAAGTTTAAGATGAAATAAACCCTTTCCTTGCCAGTTGCCTTTGGTTGTGGTGTTTATTATGGCAAAAGAAAAATACACAATAACAGAAAGCAATTGCTTTACTCATTGGGGCATCCCCACTTCCAAGTAGTAGATTCTGAGAGGAGACTTCTAGATCTTCAGCGTGTGTGTGTGTGTGTGTGTGTGTGTGTGTGTGTGTGTGTGTGTGTGTATGTATGTTTTACCTTCATGTCTGTGTTCCATGTGTGTGCAGTGCCTGTGGAGGCTGGAATAGAGTGTCATATCTCCTGGACCCCAAGAAGAAACTGGGCATGGCTATATGTATCTGTAACCTCACTTTTGGGAGACAAATTGTAGCAGCTTGCTGACCAGGCAGCCTAACAGAAGTGATGAACATCTACTCAAGACCCTGTCTCAAGGCACTAAGGTGGAGCATAATAGACAAGTCCCATGACATCCTGCTCTGGTCTCTGAATGAATGTGCATAGATGCACATATCTACACTTTCATGTAGATGCATCAGGCATCAGGCATCCATGAATACATACATGTGCAACTCTGTAGTGTTCAATGATACATAAATTCACATGATGTGCAAAAACATCACCAGAATTTAGTGGAGTAAAACAACATTTTTTATTTTTTGTATATATGTATGTGAAAGTGTGCTTGTGCAGGAGTGCATGTACATGTGAGAAAGCATGGATACGTATATGTGAATTTGTGCATGTGGAGGACCTTTGGTCTTATTCCCAATTCTGGGCCAACACCCCAAAGATGCTCCACCATACAACAAGGGCAACTCAATTATTGCAGCTTTATTCATATTAGCCAGAATCTGGAAATAACCTAGGTGTTCCTCAACCAAAGGATGGATAAAGAAACTGTGTTACATTTACACATGGAATACTACCCAGCCATTAAAGACAATGAACTCTTGAAATTTGCAGGCAAATCGATGGAACTTGAAATGATCATATTGAGGGAGGTAACACAGACCCAGAAAGACACACATAGTATTTACTCACTTATAAGCATATATTAACCACCTAGTAAGGGTAAGCATGCTAGAACACACAGACCTAAATAACGTTTTTGATCTCCACATCCAAAGATAAGCATTCTCTTCAAATGCTTCTTCCAAGTCTGTCCTTTGACAGATGGGCCACCAGAATCTATAAAAAGGAGAATAACAAAAGAGAATAGCATGGGAAAGGACACTGTGTATTTTTTTTACAGTATTTTCTTTTTTTTCTCCTTTATTAATTTATTCTTGTTACATCTCAATGGTTATCCCATCCCTTGTATCCTCCCATTCTTCCCTCCTTCCCATTTTCCCCTTATTCCCCTCCCCTATGACTGTTCCTGAGGGGGATTACCTCCCCCTGTATATGTTCATAGGGTATCAAGTTTCTTCTTGGTAACCTGTTGTCCTTCCTCTGAGTGCCACCAGGTCTCCCCCTCCAGGGGACATGGTCAAAGGTGAGGCACCAGAGTATGTGAGAAAGTAATATCCCACTCTCCACTCTACTGTGGAGAGTGTTCCGTCCATTGGCTAGATCTGGGTAGGGGTTTAAGGTTTACCACCTGTATTGTCCTTGGCTGGTGCCTTAGTTTGAGCGGGACCCCTGTACCCAAATCGGCCTATCATAATGTTCTACTTGTAGGCTTCTAGGACCCTCTGGATCCTTCTACTTTGCCATTCTCCCATGATTCTCTCATCTAGAGTCCCACTAGAATGTCCTCCCCTGTGTCTCAGTTTCCTGGTAGGTGAAGGCTTTCGTGGGACATGCCCCTTGGGCTAATATGCAGATATAAGTGAGTATATACCATTTGAGTCTTTCTGCTTCTGGGTTAACTCACTCATTATGATCATTTCTAGCTCAATCCATTTATCCACAAATTTCGGGGATTCCTTGTTTTTAATAGCTGAATAGTATTCCGTAGTGTATATGTACCACAGTTTCTTTATCCATTCTTCTATTGAGGGATACTTAGGCTGTTTCCATGTTCTTGCTATTATGAATAAGGCTGCTATGAACATGGATGAGCAAATTTTCTTGTTGTGTGCTGGAACATCTTCTGGGTATATTCCAAGCAGTAGAATAGCTGAGTCTTGAGGAAGCCCTATTCCCATTTTTCTGAGATAGCACCAGATAGATTTCCAAAGTGGTTGTACTAGTTTGCATTCCCACCAGCAATGAAGGAGTGTTCCTCTCTCCCCACATCCTCGCCAGCATGTGGTTTCGCTTGAATTTTTGATCTTAGCCATTCTGATGGGTGTAAAATGGAATCTCAGAGTTGTTTTGATTTGCATTTCCCTGATGATTAAGGATGTTGAGCAATTCTTTAAGTGTTTCTCAGCCATTTGATATTCCTCTGTTGAGAATTCTCTGTTTAGTTCCAAGCCCCATTTCTCAATTGGGTTATTTGGTTTGGTGGTGTTTAATTTCTTGAGTTCTTTATATATTTTGGATATTAGACCTTTGTCAGATGTAGGGTTGGTGAAGATCTTTTCCCAGTCTGTAGGCTGTTGCTTTGTTCTCTTGACAGTGTCTCCTGCCTTACAGAAGCTTCTCAGCCTCATGAGGTCCCATTTATTAATTGCTGACATTAATGCCTGGGCTGTTGGTGTTCTGTTCAGGAAGTTGTCTCCTGTGCCAATATGTTCCAGGCTCTTTCCCATTTTTTCTTCTAAGTGACTTAGTGTTTCTGGTTTTATGTTGAGGTCTTTAATCCACTTGGATTTTAGTTTTGTACAAGGTGACAAATATGGGTCCAGTTGCATTTTTTTACACATAGACATCCAGTTAGACCAGCACCATTTGTTGAAGATGCTATCCCTTTTCCATCGAATGGATTTGGCTTCTTTGTCGAAAATCAAATGACCATATGTGTGTGGATTCATATCTGGGTCTTCGATTCAATTCCACTGATCAACCAGTCTATTGCTGTGCCAGTACCATGCTGTTTTAATTACTATTGCTTTATAGTACAGTTTGAGATCAGGTATGGAGACTCCTCCAGAGCACCTTTTATTGTACAAGATTGTTTTAGCTATTCTGGGTTTTTTGTTTTTCCATATGAAGTTCAGAATTGAACTTTCAATGTTTTTAAAAAATTGTGTAGGTATTTTGATAGGGATTGCATTGAATCTGTAAATTGCTTTTGGTAGGATGGCCATTTTTATTATGTTAATTCTCCCGATCCATGAGCAAGGAAGATCATTCCATCTTCTCATGTCATCTTCAATCTCTTTCTTTAGGGTTTTGAAATTTTTTTCAAACAAGTCCTTCACTTGCTTAGTTAGAGTAACTCCTAAGTACTTTATATTGCTTGTGGCTAATGTGAAGGGTGTAGTTTTCCTAATTTCTTCCTCTGCAAGCTTGTCATTTGTGTATAGGAAGGCTACAGACTTTTTTGAGTTAATTTTGTATCCAGCCAATTTGCTGAAGGTGTTTATCAGCTGTAGGAGTTCTCTGGTGGAATTTTGAGGGTCACTTATGTATCATCTGCAAATAGGGATAATTTGACTTCCTCCTTTCCCATTTGAATACCCTTGATCTCCTTAAGTTGTCTTATTGCTCTGGCTAGAACTTCGAGTACTATATTGAAGAGATATGGAGAGAGTGGGCAGCCTTGCCTTGTTCCTGATTTTAGAGGAATTTCCTTGAGTATCTCACCATTTACTTTGATTTTGGCTATTGGCTTCCTATATATAGCCTTTATTATGTTGAGGAAAGTGCCTTGTATTCCCCATCTCTCTAAAACTTTAAACATGAATGGGTGTTGGATTTTATCAAATGCTTTCTCTGCATCCAAAGAGATGATCATGTGGTTTTTTATTTTCATTTTGTTTATGTGGTGGATTACATTGATGGATTTCCGTATATTAAACCATCCCTGCATGCCTGGTATGAAGCCTACTTGGTCATGATGAATGATATCTTTGATGTGCTCTTGTATTCATTTTGCTAGTATTTTATTTAGTATTTTTGCATCGATGTTCATCAGAGAAATTGGTCTGAAATTCTCTTTCTTTGTTGAGTCTTTGTGAGGTTTAGGTATCAATGAGACTATGGCCTCATAGAATGAATTTGGTAATCTTCCATCCCTTTCTATCTTTTGGAGTAGCTTGAAGAGTATTAGCTCACCCTTGAAGGTCTGGTAGAATTCTGCACTGAAGCCATCTGGCCCTGGGCTTTTTTTGGTTGGGAGAGTATCAATGATTACTTCAATTTCTGTAGGGGAAATGGGACTATTTAGCTTGTTTATCTGTTCTTCACTCAACTTTGGCAAGTGAAATTGATCCAGAAAATCGTCCATTTCCCTTAGATTTTCAAATTTTGTGGCATATATGCCTTCAAAGTAGGATCTTATGATTCTTTGTATTTCTTCAGTGTCTGTTGTTATGTCTCCCTTTTCATTTCTGATTTTGTTGATTTCAATACTGTCTCTCTGCCTTTTAGTTAGTTTGGCTAAAAGTCTGTCTATCTTGTTGACTTTCTCAAAGAACCAGCTCTTGGTTTTGTTGATTCTTTGGACTGTTTTCTTAGTTTATAATTTGTTAATTTCACCCCTGAGTTTGATTATTTCCAGACGTCTACTCCTTTTGGGTATTTCTGCTTCTTTTTTTCTAGGGCTTCCAGTTGTGTTGTTAAGGTGTTTATGTGCGATGCTTCCAATTTCTTTTTAAAGGCACTTAGTGCTATGAATTTTCCTTTTAGCACTGCTTTCAATGTATCCCACAAATTTGGGTATGTTGTTCCTTCATTTTCATTGAATTTCAGAAACTCCTTGATTTCTTTCTTTATTTCTTCCCTGACCCAGGTGTCATTTAGCAGAGAGTTGTTTAGTTTCCACATACGTGTAGGCTTTTTGTTATTTCTGTTGTTGTTGAATTGCAGCCTAAGCACATGATGATCTGATAGGATACAAGGTATTATTTCAATCCTCTTGTATCTGTTGAGGCTTTCTTTGTGAACTACAATGTGATCAATTTTGGAGAAGGTTCCATGGGGTGCAGAGAAGAAGGTATATTCTTTCTTGTTTGGGTGAAAGGTTCTATAGATATCTGTTAGATCCATTTGACCCATGGCATTGGTTAATGATGTTATTTCTCGACTTAGTTTCTGTTTCAATGACTTGTCCTTCAGAGAGAGTGGGGTGTTGAAGTCTCCCACTATTATTGTGTGTGGATCGATGTGTGGTTTAAGCCTTTTTAGCAGATCTTTTACAAATGTGGGTGCCCTTGTATTGGGAGCATAGATGTTCAGAATTGTGATGTCATCTTGCTTGACTTTACCTTTGATGAGTATGAAGTGTCCATCCTCATCCCTTTTGATTAATCTTGGTTGAAAGTCTATTTTGTTCGATATTAAAATGGCTACGCCTGCTTGCTTCTTGTGACCATTGACACTGTGTATTTTTAAATAGCTAAAAGTAAAAAAAAAATACGCAATAGGGATGATGACTCTTAATCTCATTCTACTTTTCTTGGTTTTATTTAACTGTCTGCTTTTCTCTCTCTCTTATTTCTCTAAAAGTCCAACACCCCTTCTTGATAAAAGTCTAGGAGAGATCTGGGATACAAAAAACCACACCTAAACATACTCAAAGAAATTCATATCAAGCCTATAGCCAACATCAAATTAAATGGAGAGAAATTCAAAGAAATTCTACTAAAATCAAGAACAAGAGAAGGCAGTGCATTGACTTCATATCTATTATGAAGTCTATAGGCAACATCAAACTAATAAGACAACTAAAAGGTATTGAAGGGATAAAAATGGAAAAAAGAAGTTAAAATACTCATATTTTCACATGATATGGATATATATCCAAAAAGTCTACCAGAAAAAACCTACAGGTGAAATACAACTTCAGTAAAATGAATGGGATAAATCATTAGCACAAAAACTAGTAGTCCTCATATACACATAGCTGTAAAATAAAAGATAATTTCACCATAGCTCAGAGACTCAGAAAAGCTTTGTAACGAGGAGGGCTTCAGGGGAAATACAAAGATTTCCCTTGGAAGTTGCAATAGAATAGTGTTTTACTGGTATAAATTGTTCTAGATAGAACAATTGGACAACTAAAAGAAACTGAAGGGTTAAAAATTGGAGCGAAACAATACAAAATATGGATATTTTCAGATGATAAGGCTATATGTGTATGTATATGTAGATTGATAGATAGGTAGGCAAATAGAGATACAGACATGGGTATATAGACAGACAGACAGACAGATATACACAGGTAGAGATATACACTTTACCCAAAAGTCTACCAGGGAACTCCTACAGGTCAAATACACATTCACTCTCAGTGAACTTAATGGATGCAACATTAACTCAAAAAAAAAAAAATCAGTAGTCCTCCTATATACAAGTGATAAAATATCATACACACACACACACACACACACACACACACACACACACACACACACAAAGGTAATCATGCTACAGCACACAGATTCAGACATGACTTAAAGTGAGCTGCAAAGATCTCCTAGGGAAGGGGAAGCAGAATAGTTTTTACTGGTATCCTGTAATTAATGATAATGTGGACAGGAAGGATCAATGTAGGGTCAGAGTAAGGAGGCAGAAAATGCTGGGAGAAATGACTGGAATTGGGGAGAGAATTTAAGGGGCCAGGTGAAATCCCAATCCAATGGACTAGTGTAATCCTCACAGACACCTAGTAAAAGGGAACATGGACCCTGAATATGCCATCTTCTGGAACCGGGCATGGCCTCAGTGAAAGAATTGAGACACCAATCCAGACGTAAATCTTCATCTTAAAGCTGGTCCAGCCTGCAGTGTTCTGGGATGGGAGACGAGCAGAATCAAAAGAATCCAGCAACTGATGGGATCTTTCAGAGCCCCACAGCAGAACATCAGGGGCAGCTCAAAGAGTCCCAGGAGGAAGGTTAGAAAGAATCAAGTGAGCCAGAGGTGTCAATGACACCACACAAACATAGCCCACGAAAGCAAACTGACTAGTACTCTTGGGGACTGGTAGATAGTCTGTAGGCCTCTGACCTAGGTTCTTGCATATATGTTATAACTCAATAGGTTGGTGTTCTCCTGAGATTCCTAATAGTAGGAGCAGGTTCTGTCTGTGACAATTTGCCATACTTGGGAAACACTTTTCCTTCTACTGTGCTGCCTCATCCTGCCTAGATATGATGGTATCACAGGTATCAGGCCTGGACTTTGTAGATCATTATGCTCTTTGCGGTTGATGTCCCTGGGAGTCCTGCTCTTTTCTGAGTGAAGGCCAAGGGGGTGTGGCTCAGAGGGAGAGAAGAGATAAGGGAATCAGACTGGGCCAAGAGTAGGAAGGGAAAACTGTGGTAAGAGTGTAACATGTAAAAGAAGAATTTAAGAATTGTTTTGTGCTGTTGAACTGTATAAAAAAAGTAGTTCTGGAGTTGGGTTTTTGGCCCTCCAGATCCAGAGATAAGCATGTTCTTCAAAAGTTTCTTACAAATATATCCTGTATCAGGTGGGCCACCAGAATCTATGACAAGACAGAGAAGAATAAAAACACAGAATAGCACAGGAAAGGACACTGTTTTTCAATAACTACAAAATAATTGATTCACAACAGGAATTATGACTTTTAAACCTCATGCTCTTTTTCTTTATTTATTCATCTGAATATTTACCTCTCTTATATTTCCAAACAGTTTTCTACAACATAAAATTTATCTCAAGATTTATAAGAAAATTGTATAAGCTTTTTAAAAATATTTTTTAAATTTTAATTTATGTACATGTGTTGGTGTAGGGGTGTCAGATCTTGGCGTTTCAGACAGTTGTGAGCTGCCATGTGGGTGCTGGGAATTGAAGCAGGTCCTTTGGAAGAGCAGGCAGTGCTCTTAACCACTGAGCCATCTCTCCAGCCCCTGAATTAAACTTTTTGTAATTCAGAATTTGTAACTTCGTTGCGTGTTGCTTAGAATGTTTTAAATATGTAACAAAAAAGTCATGTTAAATATGTAAAAATAAAAAGGGTGTGTATATAGTTAAAATTTACGGTATGCTTGTATATAACTAAAATTCAACTCTTGTTAGAAAAATATAACAGCCACAGAATACTGTATTTTTGTTGACATTATTTTTTGTTTATAGAAAAGAGAACCCTAATACCAAATATTGGATGAAAGCTTATTAATTCCCAACTTTATACAAATCTATATTCAGTTTAACAGAAACAGACTGGGAGAGGTATGTCTAAAATTCTACTGTCTATAATCACTCTTACATCTTCACTGCTTTAAAAACTATGCTTGCTCATTTCTAGCTCAATCCATTTATCCACAAATTTCGGGAAGTCCTTGTTTTTAATAGCTGAATAGTATTCCATAGTGTATATGTACCACAGTTTCTTTATCCATTCTTCTATTGAGGGACACTTTGGCTGTTTCCATGATCTGGCTATTATGAATAAGGCTGCTATGAACATGGTTGAGCAAATTTTCTTGTTGTGTGCTGGAGCATCTTCTGGATATATTCCAAGGAGTGGAATAGCTGGGTCTTGAGGAAGCCCTATTCCCATTTTTCTGAGATAGCACCAGATAGATTTCCAAAGTGGTTGTACTAGTTTGCATTCCCACCAGCAATGAAGGAGTGTTCCTCTCTCCCCACATCCTCGCCAGCATGTGGTGTCGCTTGAATTTTTGATCTTAGCCATTCTGATGGGTGTAAGATGGAATCTCAGAGTTGTTTTGATTTGCATTTCCCTGATGACTAAGGAGGTTGAGCATTTCTTTAAGTGTTTCTCAGCTATTTGATATTCCTCTGTTGAGAATTCTCTGTTTAGTTCCAAGCCCCATTTCTCGATTGGGTTATTTGGTTTGGTGGTATTTAATTTCTTGAGTTCCTTATATATTTTGGATATTAGACCTTTGTCAGATGTAGGGTTGGTGAAGATCTTTTCCCAGTCTGTAGACTGTCGCTTTGTTCTCTTGACAGTGTCTCCTGCCTTACAGAAGCTTCTCAGCCTCATGAGGTCCCATTTATTAATTGTTGACATTAATGTCTGGGCTGTTGGTGTTCTGTTCAGGAAGTTGTCTCCTGTGCCAATATGTTCCAAGCTCTTTCCCATTTTTTCTTCTAAGTGACTTAGTGTCTCTGGTTTTATGTTGAGGTCTTTAATCCACTTGGATTTGAGTTTTGTACAAGGTGACAAATATGGGTCCAGTTGCATTTTTTTACACATAGACATCCAGTTAGACCAGCACCATTTGTTGAAGATGCTATCCCTTTTCCATCGAATGGATTTAGCTTCTTTGTCAAAAATCAAATGACCATATGTGTGTGGATTCATATCTGGGTCTTCGATTCGATTCCACTGATCAACCAGCCTGTTGCTGTGTGTGAGTGAGTTAAGCCAGAAGCAGAAAGACTCAAATGGTATATACTCACTTATATCTGCATATTAGCCCAAGGGGCATGTCCCATGAAAGCCTTCACTTACCAGGAAACTGAGACAGAGGAGAGGACATTCTAGTGGGATTCTAGATGAGAGAATCATGGGAGAAGGGCAAAGTAGAAGGACCCAGAGGGTCCTAGAAGCCTACAAGTAGAACATTATGGTAGGCAGATTTGGGCATAGGGGTCCCGCTCAAACTAAGGCACCAGCCAAGGACAATACAGGCAGTAAACCTTAAACCCCTACCCAGATCTAGCCAATGGACGGAACACTCTCCACAGTAGAGTGGAGAGTGGGATATTACTTTCTCACATACTCTGGTGCCTCACCTTTGACCATGTCCCCTGGAGGGGGAGACCTGATGGCACTCAGAGGAAGGACAGCAGGTTACCAAGAGGAGACTTGATACCCTATGAACATATACAGGGGGAGGTAATCCCCCTCAGGAACAGTCATAGGGGAGGGGAGTAAGGGGAAAATGGGAGGGAGGGAAGAACGGGAGGATACAAGGGAGGGGATAACCATTGAGATGTAACAAGAATAAATTAAAAAAAAAACTATGCTTGTAAACCATCTAGAAAATGAATACATCTGTTTAATATATAAGGTATGTTTGATCAATACTGTTTATAAATTCCTAAGGTCCTCTAACCAAGCAAGTGAAGGACTTGTTTGAAAAAAATTTCAAAACTCTGAAGAAAGAGATTGAAGATGACATGAGAAGATGGAATGATCTTCCTTGCTCATGGATCAGGAGAATTAACATAGTAAAAATGGCCATCTTACCAAAAGCAGTTTACAGATTCAATGCAATCCCTATCAAAATACCTCCACAAGTTTTAAAGACATTGAAAGTTCAATTCTGAACTTCATATGGAAAAACAAAAAACCTAGAATAGCTAAAACAATCTTGTACAATAAAAGATCTTCTGGAGGAATCTTCATACCTGATCTCAAGCTGTACTATAGAGCAATAGTAATTAAAACAGCATGGTACTGGCACAGCAATAGGCTGGTAGATCAGTGGAATTGAATCAAAGACCCAGATATGAATTCACGTACATATGGTCACTTGATTTTTGACAAAGAAGCCAACTCTATTCAATGGAAAAAGGATAGTATCTTCAACAAATGGTGCTGGTCTAACTGGATGGCTACATGTATAAAAATGCAATTGGACCCATATTTGTCACCATGCACAAAACTCAAATCCAAGTGGATCAAGAACTCAACATAAAACCAGATACACTAAGTCAGTTAGAAGAAAAAGTGGGAAAGAGCCTAGAACACATTGGCACAGGAAACAACTTCCTGAACAGAACACCAACAGCCCAGGCCTTAATGTCAACAATTAATAAATGGGACCTCATGAGTCTGAGAAGCTTCTGTAAGGCAGGAGACACTGTCAAGAGAACAAAGCAACAGCCTACAGGCTGGGAAAAGATCTTTACCAACCGTACATCTGAATTATGAATTGTAATACGGTTATCATGTACATCATCAGTAAAATCCATTATAAGTGAGTACATACCATGGTTGTCTTCATGGGTCTGGGATATATCACTCAGGATGTGCTTTTCTTTTTTGATTCATTTTCCTGCAGGTTTTATGATATCATCATTTTAATAACTGAGTAATATACCAATGTGTAAATGTATGACACATTATTTATCCATTCCTGCTTTGAAGAACATTGAAGTCGTTTACAGTTGTTGGCTATTGTGAATAAAGCATTTATAATTGTCCTTGTGATATAATGGAAGATCTTGTGATTTTATGCTGAGGTGTGGTTAGCTGGATGTAGAGATAGAACTATTCCCAAATTTTTGACAAATTTTCAAGTTGATTTACAAATTGCACAATTACCACTTCCACCAGAAATGAAGGGGTATTGTCTTTGTTAGCATGTGCTGTCATTTGAGGCTTTGATATTAACCATTCTGGTTGGATTAAGACGCAATTTTAGAGTTGTTTTGATTTGCAATTATGCAGTGACTTTGAAAATTTTAAGTGCTTCTCAGCCATTCAAGACTCCTTTGTTGAACATTCTCTGTTTGATTCTGTATCCCCATTGTCAAATGGGTTATTTGGTTTGTTAATATTTAGTTTTTGAGTTCCTTAAATATTTTGAATATGAGCCCCCTGTCAGATGTTTCCTATTTTGTAGGATGTTTATTTGTTCATTTGTCATTTTCCTTCACCTTATAGAAGTTTTTTTTCAATTTCAAGAGGTTCCATTTATTGTTGATCTTAGTGCCTTAAGTGCTGTGTTCAGCTTAGGAAGTTATTTCTTGTATCAATTTGTTTAAGGATATTCTGCCATTTCCATTCTAAAAGATTCAGTGTTTCTGTTTTTATGTTGAGGGTTTTGATTCATTTGGACTCGATTTTTGTGCAGAACGACAGAAATGGTTATATTTGCATTGTCCTACCTGCACACATCCAGTTTTATCTCCTCTTTGAACGTCTGATTGAATTCTGCCATAAAAGAATATAGTCGTTGGTCTTTTTGTTGGGGGAATTTCAATGAATGCTTCTATTTGCTTGGGGGTTATAAGTTAATTTAAATTGCTTACCTGATCTTGATTTAACCTTGGTAAGTGTTATGTACCAAGAAAATCAAGCATATCATTTACATTTTCCAATTTTATTAAGTACAAGTTTTTGAAGCAAGACCTCATGACCCTTTGGATTTCCTAGGTGTCTGTTGTCCCTCATTTCATTTCAGATTCTGTTAACTTGGATATACTCTTTTTTGAGACAGACCATAGCTTGGCACAATACAAAACTTAATGGTTTCCTTCTCATTTCTTTCTGGATGAAAATATAAAGAAGAGAAAAGCAAATGTCTCTGAGATGCATAGTGAAGGAAGAAAGTTTGTAACTGAGCTTTACATTTCTGTCTTTATAGTTTATTATTCTCAAAGTGAGTATATGTGCACAGAAGAGCATGCACTGTCGTGTAGCCAGAACACAGTTAGTACCTTCATACAAGTACTTACAGGAATGTTTCCAACAGTAGATTTGGATTGATGTCAAAAGGATTCTTTGGGTAAATCTATTGTGATGTAAATGAGAATAAATTCGTTTGGTATTATGTCTGCCTTCATGTATGCACTGGGCTTCTATTTCTCAAAACATCTGTGCTGAGTCATTTCTACTGATATAAACAAAAATTGAGTGGGTAGGAAGAGACAAACAAAGAAAGGGACACGTAAGGTCATTTACTACACAGATACAATGGTCTTCGTGTAGGTTAACCAAGTGTCCTCTTCTTTCAGAGGTCTAAGGGAGGGGAACAGTATGAAAGGGGGGGGAGGTACAGGAAGATACAAATGAGAGGATAACAATCAGGTTGTAATCTGAATAAACTATAAAAAAATAATAATACTGACTCACATAGGTCATGGAACAGGCTTAGACCTCAACAGTATCAGACAAGACTTTGTATGCTACATCTGCTTCTTAGTGATACTACAGGCTTACAGGAAACACATACCCTGTGGTTCTCATGGCAACAAGGGCACAGGCAGGAAGAATATAGACAACTGAACATAAGTCACAGCACTGAGATTGTCCTATAACTGTAACCAGAGTGCCACTGAATGTGCTGGCTTTTCATGCTTATATTTCTCTCTTATACATGTTCTCTGGGGTTTGCAGGTTTTCTTCCTTACTAGTTACCCCCACTTCATTACTAATAGTCCACAGTGACTTTGGAGGACAGTATATCCTGAGACAGAATCGTAAGTCATCAAAGTCCAGCTTGTTGAAGATTGCTATTTTGGAAGACACCTAGAAGAAATTTATAAAGAAGAGAAGAAAAGAAAAGCCATAGATGGATTCCACAAAGCATGCATTTTTAAAATTCCAGAGAATGATTTCAAAAGTGTGTAAAATGCTAATGTTAGCCTCCAATGTCTGCCATTCAGAAGTACATTAATCTTGACGTCTATCTTGACTTCATGGAATGTCCTCTTATGAATGCTGTAATAATCATAAATATGTAAAAAGATGAATGGCATTCCACATAAGTACACAGATTCGTTTCCGAACTCACCCATTCATAATGCTAAGTTTCCCTAGCACTAAACTCATAATCTGAATGCAGTTATTAGTGCATTACAGTTCCAGTCACTCCTCCTGACATTTTGTAATAAATCTTATCTCAATATATACTTCATTTCTAAAATTCTTTATCTTTCCTATAATACTATTTATCAGAAATTCTCCTGATACAATTTAATGGCGTTAGTATATATCACTGATAGTCATAATACTGTATAATACAATTTAAATTTAGGCATAGATATTATATATGTAAAAACAATTTATGAAAAAGTGGCTATGAATTTTCTAAAGAGCTAAGAGAGATACGCAGGAGAATTTGAGGGGAGGACGCAAATGTAATTATAGTTTCAATTAATATATACATAAATAAATGGATGTCTCTTATGTATAACCTTATGAAGTTTTGTTTATTGGAATCCCTAAAATATACAGAGGGTACTTTTTTACAAAACAATATATGTTACTATAAATAGCAGTTTTACACTCAGCTTGAATTAGTTCTTTTTATTCTTCCTATGCTGTCCAGTTTTTCTTTTTTGCAATATATTTTATTAATTTATTCTTATTACATGTCAATTGTTATCCTATCTCTTGTATCTTCTCATTCCTCCCTCCCTCCCATTTTCCCCTTACTCGCCTCCCCTTTGATTGTGACTGAGGGGGACCTCCTCCCCCTGTATACGCCCATAGTTTATCAAATCTTTTCTTGGTAGCCTGCTATCCTTCTCCTGAGTGTCACCAGGCCTCCCCATCCAGGGGACGTGGTCAAATATGGGGCACCAGAGTTTGTGTGAAAGTCATTCCCAACTCTCCACTCAAGTGTGGAGAATGTCCTGTCCATTGGCTAGATCTGGGTAGGGGTTCGAAGTTTACTGCACATATCGTCCTTGGCTGGTGCCATAGTTTGATTGGAACCCCTGGGACCAGATCTGCCCATCATAATGTTCTTCTTGTAGGTGTCTACGACCCTCTGGATCCTTCTATTTCCCTATTCTCCCTTGTTTCTCTCACCTAGAGTCCCAATAGGAAGTTTTCCCCTCTGTCCCACTTTCCTGGTGAGTGAAGACTTTCATGAGAGATGTCCCTTGGGTAGTGTTCAGATATAAGTGAGTATATACCATTTGACTCTTTCTGCTTCTGGGTTAACTCACTCATTATAATAATTTCTAGTTCAATCCATTTGTCCACAAAATTCGGGAATTCCTTGTTTTTAATATCTGAGTAGTATTCCATAGTGTAAATGTACCACAGTTTCTTTATCCATTCTTCTACTGAGGGACACCTAGGCTGTTTCCATGTTCTTGCTATTATGAATAAGGCTGCTATGAACATGGTTGAGCAAATGTTCTTGTTGGGTGCTGGAGCATCTTCTGGGTATATTCCAGGGAGTGGAATAGCTGGGTCTTGAAGCCTTATTCTTATTTTTCTGAGGTAGCATCAGATAGATTTTCAAAGTGGTTGTACTAGTTTGCATTCCCACCAGCAATGAAGGAGTGTTCCTCTTTCTCCACATCCTCGCCAGCATGTGGTGTCACTTGAATTTTTGATCTTAGCCATTCTGATGGGTGTAAGATGGAATCTCAGAGTTGTTTTGATTTGCATTTCCCTGATGATTAAGGATGTTGAGCATTTCTTTAAGTGTTTCTCAGCCATTTGATATTCTTCTGTTGAGAATTCTGTGTTTAGTTCTGAGCCCCATTTCTCAATTGGGTTATTTGGTTTGGTGGTGTTTAATTTCTTGAGTTCTTTATATATTTTGGATATTAAGCTTTTGTCAGATGTAGAGTTGGTGAAGATCTTTTCCCAGTCTGTAGGCTGTCGCTTTGTTCTTCTGACAGTGTCTCCTGCCTTACAGAAGCTTCTCAGCCTCATGAGATCCCATTTATTAATTGTTGACCTTAAGGCCTGGGCTGTTGGTGTTCTGTTTAGGAATTTGTCTCCTGTGTCCATGTGTTCCAGTCTCTTCCCCACTTTTTATTCTAACCAATTTAGTGTCTCTGGTTTTATGTTGAGGTCTTTGATCCACATGGACTTGAATTTTGTGCAAGGTGACGAATATGAGTCTAACTGCATTTTTTTTTACACATAGACATCCAGTAAGACCAGCACCATTTGTTGACAATACTATCCTTTTTCCATTGAATAGATTTGGCTTCTTTGTCAAAAATCAAGTGACCATATGTGTGTGGATTCATTTCTGGGTCTTTGATTCGATTCCACTGATCAATCAGCCTATTGCTAATGATATTTTTAAGTTTCATTATGTTTCATTCATTAACTGTTGATTTAGTTCCTGGACTATTGTTGTTCTGCTCAGGAACTTATCTCCTGTGCCAATGACTTCAAGACAATTCCCTAGTTTCTTTTATATTAGGTTCAGTGTATCTATTTTCATATTGAGACCTTTGATCCACATGGGCTTGTGTTTTATTCAGGTTGATAGATATGGATCTATTTGCATTCTACTGCATAATGACTTCCAGTTAGAGTTAGACCATTACCACTTGTTGAAGATGATTTTATTCCATTGCATAATTCTAAAATTATTATTAAGAAATCAGGCATCTGGGATTTATGCCTTGGTTTTAAATGTCATCATTGACTATAGTGTCTATGACTGTTCCAATACCATGCTGTTTTGACTACTATTGTTCTGTAGTTCAGTTTAATCCTATAGATGGATGATCCCTCAAACCTTTGTTATTTAGCATTATTTTAGTTACCGTGGTTTGTTTATGCATCTATATGAAGTTGAAAATTGTCTTTCAACTCCTGGTAGGGGTTGTCTGGAATTTTGATGGGGATTGCACTGAATCTGTTGATTACTTTTCTTAGTATAGCCAGATTTCCTATTTTAATCCTATTGATCGATGAATAAGAAAGTTTTTCCAACCATTGCCCAGGAATTAAAATAAAAAAATTAAAAATATTGCATAAAACTGAAAATCTTCTGCTCAACAAAAGACACCATAATTCCTACAACCTAAAGAAAGCAAAAAGATTTTTACCAATTACACATCCAAATAAGCTAATATACAAATGTATAAATAACTAAAAAGAAAAAAATCTAGATATGAAGAAAATATATAACCCAAATAAAACACAGGCACAGTTCTAAATAGAGAATTTAATAGAATCATAGAAGAAAATTTCCCCAATTTGAAGAAGGAGATGCATAAGAGCATACAAGAGGCCTACAGAACACCAAACAGAATAGACCTGAAAAGAAAATCTTCCTGCCACATAATAATAAAAACACAAAAATATATGGAACAAGGAAAAAATATTAAAAGCAGCAAGAGAAGAAGGCCGAGTAACATACAATGGCAAACCTATCAGAATTACTCCTGACTTCTCAGCAAAAACCATGAAAGCCAGAAGGGCCTGGATAGAGGTCTTGCAAACCCTAAGAGAACACAGATTCCAGGCAAGATTACTATAGTCAGTGAAACTATCAATAACCGTTGATGAAGAAAACAAGATATTCCATGACAAAAACAAATTCAAACAGTACCTAGCCACAAATCCATCTGTACAGAAGTTACTAGAAGGAAAACCCCACCCAAAAGGGTCAAATTTCAACCAAAACTACATAGGAAATCGATAACTACACCATCGCAAAATCACAACCTCACAAAATCTCGACTGTAACAAACAGCAAAAACGAAGGGACTTAGCAGTCACTGGTCATTAATATCTCTCAACATTAATGGTCTCAGTTCTCCAATAAAAAGACCCAGACTAACTGTGTGGATGCATAAACAGGACCCAACATTCTTCTGCATTCAAGAAACACATCTCAACTACAAGGACAGACATTGCCTCAGAGTAAAAGGTTGGGGAAAAATATTTCAAGCAAATGGTCACAAGAAGCAAACTGGGATAGCCATTCTAATATCTAATAAAATAGACTTTCAACCAAAATTAATCAAAAGGGATGAGAAAGGACACTTCGTACTCATCAATGGTAAAGTCAACCAAGAAGACATCAAGATTTTGAACATCGATGCTCCTAATACAAGGGCACCCACATTTGTAAAAGATCTATTAACAAATCTTAAACCACTCATTGATCCACACACGTTAATAGTGATAGATTTCAGCACCCCACTTTCCCTGAAGGATAGGTCTTTTAATAAAAAACTAAACAGGGAAATAACATCATTAGCCAATGTCATGAATCAAATGGATCTGACAGACAGATCCCAAACTTTTCACCCAAACACAAAGGATTATACTTTTTTCTCAGCACCCCATGGAATGTTCTCTAAAATTGATCATATAGTAGGTCATGAAGCAATCCTCAACAGATACAAGAAGATTGAAATAATACCTTGTATCTTATCAGATCACCATGGTCTAAGGCTGGTCCTCGACAACAACAGAAATAACAAAAAGCCTACTCACACGTGGAAACTAAACAACTTTCTACTTAATGACATGTGGGTCATGGAAGAAATAAAAGACTTCCTGAAATTTAATGAAAATGATGGAACAACACATCCAAATTTGTAGGACACATTGAAAGCAGTGCTAAGAGGAAAATTCATAGCACTAAGTGCCTTTAAAAAGATAACGGAAATATCCCACACAAACAACTTAACAACACATCTGGAAACCCTACAAAAAAAAAAGAAGAAGAAGCAGAAACACCCAAGAGGAGTAGACATCTGGAAATCAAACTCAGGGCTGAAATCAATAAATTAGAATCAAAGAGAACAATCCAAAGAATCAACAAAACCAAGAGCTGGTTCTTTGAGAAAATTAACAAGATAGACAAACCGTTAGCCAAACTAACTAAAAGACAGAGAAACACTATCCAAATCAACAAAATCAGATACGAAAAGGGAGACATAACAACAGACATCAAAGAAATACGAAGAATCATAAGAACTTACTTTAAAGGCATTTATGCCACAAAATTTGAAAATCTAAGGGAAATGGACAATTTTCTTGACCGATTCCATTTGCCAAAATTGAATCAAGATCAGATAAACAAATTAAACCTTCCTATTTTGCCTATAGAAATAGAAATGATCATTGATAGTCTCCCAACCAAAAAAATCCCAGGACCAGATGGATTTAGTGCAGAATTGTACCAGGCCTTCAAAGAGGAACTAATACAGATACTACAAGCTATTCCAAAAGAGAGAAATGGATGGAACATTACCAAATTCGTTCTATGAGGCTATAGTCATGTTGATACCTAAACCCCACAAAGACCAACAAAAAAAGAGAACTTCAGACCAATTTCTGTTATGAACATTGATGCAAAAATACTCAATAAAATACTCACAAAATGAATACAACAACATATCAAAGACATCATTCACCATGACCAGGTAGGCTTCATTCCAGGCATGCAGGGATGGTTTAACATACGGAAATCCATCAGTGTAATCCACCATATAAACAAACAGAAAGAGAAGAACCACATAATCATCTCCTTAGATGCAGAAAAAGCATTTGACAAAATCCAACACCCATTTATGTTTAAAGTTCTATAGAGATCAGGAATACAAGGTACATATCTAAACATAATAAAGGCTATATACAACAAGCCAATAGCCAACATTAAATTAAATGGGGAGATACTCAAGGAAATCCCTCTAAAATCGGGGACCAGACAAGGCTTCCCACTTTCCCCATATCTCTTCAATATAGTTCTTGAAGTTCTAGCCAGAGCAATAAGACAACAAAAGGAGATCAAGGGGATCCAAATGGGAAAGGAAGAAGTGAAATTATCCCTATTTGCAGATGATATGATAGTGTATATAAGTGACCCCCAAAATTTCATCAGAGAACTCCTACAGCTGATAAACACCTTCAGCAACATGGCTGGATACAAAATTAGCTAAAAAAAAAAAGTCAGTAGCTTTCCTATTACAAACAGGCAGAGGAAGAAATAAATAGATAATTCTTAAAAGAGGAAATTTAAATGGCTAAGAAACATGTAAAGGTATGTTCAAGACCATTAGTTATCAGAGAAATGAAAATAAAAAGTATTTTCCATTGCATCTCAAAAGAGTCAGAATGGCTAAGATCAATAATACAATTACAGTTATTGCTAGCAAGGATCAAGAGAAAGGGAAACATTTATACAATGCTAGTAGGAATGCAAACTTGTGTTAGCACTAAGTGTATACTTGTGATTATTTCTCAGCAAGATAGCAATTGTTTTACATTGATATCCAGCTAATACCTTTCTTCCTCATTTACCCCAAGATGTTTCATCCTACTACAGATATATTTGTTCAAAGATATTTCTTGCTGCTCTACTCAACATATCCAGAAATTTGAAACAGCCAAATGTCCACTAAAATGATAACAGATAAAGAGAATTTGGTGCATTTACACAGTGGAATATTACTCGATTATTTACAAAATTAACTCATGAAATTTCAAAATAAATGCATATTTACAGGGAAACCAGAGAAATCATTTTGAGTATGGTAATCCAAACTCAAGAATACAAATATGGTATGTTTTTACTTATATATGAATATTAGTTCTAAAGCGAAAGATAAGGAAGTTGCAGTACATAAAAAAAATGGGGGAATGCACATGGAGTAGGGACTAGGGGTTGAGAGGAGGTGAATAGATATCCATAGGAAAGGGACATTAAAAACATAGTTATAGATGTAAAATGGGCTAGAGAAAAGAATAAGTCAGAAGTGGTGAGGGGGTGGGTAATGAAGAAGATAATATGAAGCTGAAAGTTAAGGTCATTTGAATAGTATTGTAGTAAGCATGTACAGTAGAAGCTTCATAAAATATATACATATATGAAGCTGATCTAGATGAAATTATATAACGAGAGCATCAAAACTAAACATCAGTGCTCATCAAATGAAGATTCTAAATCTGGTAATGGTGAACATCTACTTGAGATGTTGGCCACGGGACTCCAATTGATATGTCCAAACAATAACGGCATTTGTCAAGGCTATATGGTTCTGTTTACAAATTTATTGCAAGACCCAACTGCTAACAAAACACCTACACAACTCATTAAACATAAAGGAAGTGATCCGGTGCCTACATAGAAACTTCATGCCCAGATCCTAGTAACTTTGATAAAGGACGGTACTCTGCACAGTATAAAAGCAGAAAAATAACAACGAGTTATAATGGTGTCCTACCTGCAAGATATGCTAGTGCAATGTTATTGTTACCCCTATATTTGTAAAATAATGACTTGTCCACTCATCATCAAAGAAAATTCCTCCTGTAGCCGATTGCAAATAAATTCAGATACCCACAGACACAATTTGCAAAGAGTTAGAAATCTCAGAATACTCAAGCATAAATGGGATGTCTGTATCAAACCCATCTCTTCCAGGCTCAGGGAAATCTCCAGTAATTGAGCCGGAAGAACATAATAGCTAGGAAAGATAGGATTTTAAAAGATTATAATTAAATGATATCAATTTATTTACTTATATATTAAGATTATAATAACATCATTTCTTAACTCTACTCCCTTCAAAATGTACAGCAAGTAGAGAAAAATCATGACCACCTTTTATAATCTTTTTTCATATGCTATTCATATACCAGAATTTGATTTTTTACTATATTAAACTAACAGTGATAAATAATAATGATGAATTTATATCTAGAGGCTTTATGATAAATAGTGCTATAGGAAAGAGAAAAAAGTATAGAGATGAAGAAATATTCCATAAAATTATTAGGAGATAGTTGCCTCTGCCATGCCATCTCAGGAACAATCTCCATCTTGCTCTCATGTTCAAAACCCATACCCAATAACTGATACCTATGCTACTTCTATTTTTCTTTCACGTTTGTGCATGAACAAGTTAAGAAAGCAAAGAGCAAAGTTACTAATTATCTAAATTAATGCACACAAGTCAAAAATCTATTTCTTGTCACAATGTAAACTGACTACATGTGTCTTTCCTACTCCTTTGCTTTCTGATCATTCTGAATTCCAAATTGGAGTCCAGAAGAGGACCTGATTGCAAAAGCTGAGTCAAGAACCCTAAAATCAGAGGACCCAGTTAAGGCTCAGTCACCAATGTTTACTTCCCTGTTCAAACCACTGTCAAAATATGGTGGGAACATGCTCACCCTGCCCATCTACCTACTGCTTTGTGGTTCCATCCTATAAAAGTACTGCATGGATTCACTTTAGAGTCACAGGTCACCTCTTAATCTGCTCTGAGAGCCTACTCAATCAGTGGAACTCTGTACAATAAGATTTTGTCATCTGCTTAAATATTTACTAAAATAAAGGCTCAAAGAATTGGTCAGTACCCAAGTATTTGCATCTATGCCTGACTGAACAGTTTTTATTGCAAGATTCTAATAAAGATCTTGCTTTGGTGAACCCTTGGATTGCTTTCCTGTTTCAGAATCCAACTTTGTGATTTATTATGAAATTTAACTGGGGAGAGGCTGGTGCAAGAGTTGTCTTGAAAGCAAAACGTAGTTTGAGATTTTAATGGCTGAGAGTCTTAATAGAAAAATAGATGAGGTAGAAAATGATGATCTGTCCTTGTCTGTAATATCCCCTGTTTTACAGCTTTAAAATTATAGCTGGAAGGAGAAGAGTACTGATCAGGGAGACAAGATAGATACAAGGCTAACGTGATTTTCAACGGCAGAAACTAGAAACCGTGGTAACCAGCACCAGCTCTTGAAAAAAATTTTTTATCAAATATTTAAGTGTATTCTTCATGGAATACAGCTATGTCTTTAAAAAAAAATCTATTTCACAACAGCAATCCAAAACAAGCAAGCTGTTTTTTCATGACATACAGTTCTGACTCAGGCCACGGTACTCTCCAAAGTCACTGTGGGTCATTATGAAATAACAAAGGTTGGGGAAGAAGGTAGGAACCAAACATGTTTTCCACCTCCATAGTGGAAGCAGGTGCAGTATCCTGGGGCAAGCAGATCCCCAGAGCATGTATATGAGAGGGAAATAGAACAATGAAAAGCCAGTCAATGCAGGGCAACTCCGGTTAGAGTTACAGGAATATCACAGCACTGTAACTTACCCTCAGTTGTCTGGACTTTGCTTCAGTCTATGCCTTGCCCTGTCTTGAGAACTATTGGATATGTAGACTGAGAGCCTGAAGTAGAAGTAGGAAGCAAGTGAATCATACAAAGTGTTCTCAGACATTGTTGAAGTCTGAGCCTGTTCCACGACCTAAGCCTATATTCTCTTTGGATCAACCTAGATGCCAGACATTGCTTTTGTGTGGTGAAGACCCTGACATGTTCTTTCTCTTGCTTTGTCTCATCATCCTCCTGAAGTCTGTGCTTACATCAAAAGACCTGGATCAGTATGTCTGTTCTAAGTACTGGAAGCCCAGCACCTACAGGGAGGCAGACATAACCCTAGCTGTGTTTATTCCCATTTACATCACAATCAATCCACCCACAAAGATCAATATAGATTTTGCCAGCAATCCGTATATACTATGGGAAAGCTATCTGTGAGTATTAGTGTGAATGTGCTAAGGGTGTTCTGGCTACAAGACAATTCATGTTCTGCTGTATATATGTTCATTATTCATTAAGAATAATGAACAACATAGAGATGTAAAAGACAGTGTCAAACATTCCTTCTTCATTATGTGTCTACAAACATTTACATGTCTTCTCCTTGTTTCCAGTCAGGAAGACATCAGAGAACGAATGATCCAACTTTTGTGTCTGCTCCACAGTGTAATTTCATGGCCAGTCTTAAAACCTGTTTAAAAACCTGTTTCTTCCTCAAACTTGGAGAGTTTTTGCTAAAGTGAAATTGAATATCTCCATGTCTTTAGTACAAATGTTAGCATATCCTGATCCATATTCTCTGTTTTTAGTCTCTTTACAGTATCTCAGAGTTTGGATAGAGTGGTTTTAATTTATTTAGTTCTCAGTGATATTTTAATGCAGTGTACTGAATGTCATGTGTTCATGCCTGATTGTCTCTCTTCTGCATACTTTGCTCTCTTGAATACACAGTGCTTTGTGTTTTGGTTAGAGATTTTGTGGTTCCCGTTTCTAAACTTTCTATCTGTCCTCCTTCCCCAGAATCATAATTTTACTTTAGAATTTGTCTGGTTTTTTTCTACTCAGTATTTTATGTGTATGATGTTTTTCCATCATCCAAGTTGCTTCTTGCCTCAATGCCCAGTTGAACCCATAGCTTGATCTTATCTTCATTTGGATTATTCATCTTCTTATTTTCTGAGGTAGTCATCTGTTCTTTTATTTCTCTGAGTGTATTTCAGTTGATTTGTTAGTTATTTTTGGTATTGTTGAGTAGCAATTAGCCTTTTCCATAAATCCTGTAATTCTGTTAGTGCTATAATTAGCATATTTTCCCTTTGAACAACAATTTCTGCATCAGGATGTTCCTTTATTGAAAGACATGCTCTGGAAGCCTCAATTCATATTTATTCTGTTAGCAGGAAACAAACATAAAGGCCTGTGGTCTTGGTAGTTGTGGTATTATGGAGTTCATAAAAAGAAAATTCCAGAATACTTGATTTATTTTTGCAAGTAAATCACTCATAGGAATGCTTTCAGAAGATGGAGAAAATATAGCTCTGTATCTAAGTACAAGGGAAGGTAGAGTGATTCCCATGTCAAGAGAAGCAAAGAGCCCATTCTTAATGATAAGTAGTAGTCAGAAAATATTGAAATTTTAATGGACAGAAGTCTTAATCTATATTATGTTTGACCTGTGATAGGTGGATCAAATTTCAATTCACTGATGCTGAAATTATAATTTTTAGAGTTTATGTAAGAGATAAAATTTTATGTATATTAATAGTAGTATTGACTACAACAATAATATACCCTGAATTCCTTTCTGTAGGAAAGGCAGGTAACAAGTGTCTGTAAACAGTTTGATGAGAGCAATGCTTTCCAGCAATAGCAAAAGCTTTGTAACTGAAAAGGATGCTTCTGGGCTAATGCCATGAGCAATGGACAGACATTTTCTTTCTGTATATATACTGACAGAGAATCTTTCTGAACAATGAGAAACACTGAAACAGATCTACAAAAACAATGTAGATACATTAAAAGTTTTGAGTCTGTGACCATGAGAAGAGTTGCCAGTGCTTTCACAACGTGAGTTTAACAGAATACCAGAACTCCAATGATTAATATTTTAAAACTCTGAACTTCATAAATCTTTAAGTCTCATATCAACATATCTTTAACCACTTCCTCAGATGAATATGACTTGCATTTACATAATGTATATCAGGTTTTTAGACATTCAAAATTTTATTAAACTCTAAAGCATTTCCCTCATCTAGTCATTTACCAGGAGACGGAGGTGATTGATAAATTGGAGCAGTAATTTAGAGCAAGTTCTTGAATGTCTATGCCTAGATAATGTTTCTCATTGGTTACATAATTCCTGTGATTTATTAGTAGATGCTATTCTTCATATGGTATGAATGATGATTTAAAGATGTCGTATTCTTCTCATACAAAGTGGAGAGAATCAGCCTTAACTGTATAATGCTTGTGAAAAATGATATGTTTTCAGACTAAAAGAACCAGACATTGACACTGGATCAGACCTGACAGGATCCAGTGCTCTCAGCATGCTGGACACTGACATCCTGCATCCTTCATGTTCCAGGACCAAATGCCCCAGTTGCTGTTTCTTATGAGAAGAGGACAGCTCCCAGGGCCCCTTCGAAGAAAGCTTTCAATCCCAATTGATCCTGCATTTCAGACTATCTCACAGAGGACTTTAATTAAGCCTGGACGTTCTCAACATTTAGTAATTGGACCACAGATGCTATTTTTAACTTGTTTAACCATTTCCCCAATTTTATTTGGGCCCCTACAAAGGTATTATTCACACCAAACCTTAGGAGAATGATACCTCATTTACATTAAGAGGGTTGAGGAGGCTGTTGGTTGTTTTCTTGGGAGATAGATGTTTATTTTCATTGGGAGATGGTTATAAATATTATTACTCTTATTTAGAAAGAAAAGAAGGTTGGACTCAAGAGATGTCTCTTTTCCTTTGTCTTTCATTCTCAGTTTGGCAATAGGGGTTGAAAAGAAAGAAGCGGGGCTCTAGAAATATATAGAGACTATAGGACAAAAAGTAGATTAGTGAATCTAATCCCCTATTTAATGCCTTAATAGTTATTCCCAAGGTTATTTTTAATTCACTTGTATAGAATTGTGTATAGAGAAGCAAAATTAATTTTTGATACTTTGGATGGAATTCAAATTTAAGATTATTTTTCACACACATTATATATATTTCTACTCTAATATGAGGTATTGACCCATACAATTCAATTATAATACAAGGGTTACTTCCAAAATTTTGAAAGGTTTATTTCAGGATGTTTAGGATAAGCAAGTTATATGTTAATTGATAGTTGATCTAATTATGTTCATATAAATTACTAGTCAAATTTATCACAAGAATAGATGTCATAGGTGCAAGAGAAAGAGATGGTTTTATAGAAAGACAAGGTAAAATAGATAAGGTCTTCAAAAACCTCAGAATCCTACAGAATATGGCATTTAAAGATGTTTTTATTATTTTGAAGATTCATACAATGAGACAGGTTAACTACTGGCATCACCCAGCCTACCTCAAAGAAGATGATGAGCATCAAAGACCCTCCTTTTGGAGCTGGCTTCAAATGTGGCAAACAAGCCACTGGGGAAAAGATCCTTGTTTCTACCACAGACAGAATCCTACCTAAAAGTGGGAAAGCTAACATGCAGGAAGAGTTGACAGCCAAACTCTGCCAAGACAGGGTAAGCAATTCCTCAATATTTCCCACCTCATAAATATGTCTGTCAGATATAATGGGCCAGAAGACTGAAGATGATGATCCAAGTTTATAGAGTTTTGGGTGACTGTTCAGGCAGCAAACTGTCTCTGTCATTTTCTCATTTTGAAAGCTGCTAACATTCATTCCATGAATACTCAGGTAATTAATTTTATTCCTTCTCAAGACTCTGTGGAGTTGAAAACCAAATAGTGTAGTATTATAGTTAGACTTAGTTGTTTAGGGGTTAAGATGTTTCTAGGTTTAGAGAGGTGTTTTTAGTTGATAGAGATGAGATATGATATATAATGATTGGCACCAAGTCCATTCCTGTGAATACAATTCTGTTTTTTCCAAATTCCATGTTCCAATGCAGAAGCAGTTTTCATAGTAACAAAATAAGTAAAGCTCTAAGCCCAATACATTGGTGGAAATATCATCAAGAAGTTGTCAACAAGACTAGTTCCCCATATTTGACCACCTCCTCTTGGTGGGGAGGCCTGAGGGCACTCACAGCAAGAATAAGCAGGCTACCGAGATGAGGCTTGATAACCTATGACCATATAGAGGGGGAGGAGGTCCCTCTTGGTCGTAGACCTAGGGGAGGGGAATAGAGTGAAAGCGGGAGGGAGGGAGGAACTGGAGGATACAAGTGATGGGATAACAATAGAGTTGTAATCTGAATAAATTAATAAAACAAAATACAATTTGAAAAGATTGGAAAAGATATTGTTCAACCCCACAATGTTATCTCAATTCATTCCTAGCTTTTAGGTCATTAGAAGTCAGTTATGTGCTGGGTTACTACATCCCAAAATGATTTTATTCATTGATTATAGGAGATCAGTTCAATTGCTGAGGTTTCCAGGAAATGGCTATTTCTGGGTCCTACAGGTAGTCTAGGCTATGGTAATGAGCCTCTGGAATTGCAATGTTCCAATCACTCTATATCAATGAAGATCCTAAAGCTATTCTTTTCAGACACAGTTCTTTCCAGGGTTCTCACTGATACATGTATACATTCACACAGTTGAATATTTCTTTCTTTCTTTCTTTCTTTCTTTCTTTCTTTCTTTCTTTCTTTCTTTCTCTCTGTATGTCTCTGAGGATTTGAAGACATCATCTATTTTACCTTACCTTTCTATAGAATCTTATCTAACTGTTGTAACTAGAATGTATATTCTTGTACTCAAAGTGGACTAGTAATTAATGTGACCATGATTTGATCAACTATCAAGTAACTTGTTAAATTATTTATACTAAACAGCCTGTAATAGCACTTTCAAAGTATTGGAAATAAACCTTGTATTATAATTGAATTATATGGGTCTAATAATTCATATTTGAGTAGAAATATATATATATATATATACATATACTTATTTTGCTTCTATATAACTAATTCTATACCAGTGAATTAAAGAAAACCTTGTCAGTGACAATTAAGGCATTAAGTTGAGGAGTAGATCACTAATCTACTTTTTGTTCTGTTTTCCCTATATATTTCTATATTGACCCTTCTTTCTGTTTTCATCCCCTATCTACAAACCTAAATATGGAAGATAAAGGAAAAGAGAGACATATCTGACTCCAATCTTGTTTTCTCTCTACATAAGACCAATAAAACTTATAACTAACTCCCATGTTGATAACCCACCATATCCTAAGATAGCAAGCAGAAACCTACCCAACACTGAGATGGGGTGTCATTCTCTTAAGGATTATTCTGACTGGTTGGCGACAAATAATACCTTTGGAGGGGCCCAAATAAAATTGGAGAAATGGTTAAATAAGCTAAGAATAGCTTTGTGGTCCAGTTTCTAAATGCTGAGAATTTCCAGGATTAATTAAATTTCTGTTTTGGACAGTCTGAAATGCTGAACCAAATGGGATTGGAAGCTTTGTTAGAAGGTGCCCTGGGAGCTGTCTTGTGATGAGGAACAGCAACTGAAGAAAGTGTTGCTGTAACATGAAGGACGCAGCGTGTCTGTGTCCAGCATGTTGAGGAGAATGCATCCAGTCAGGTCTGATCTAATGTCAGTATCTGGTTCTTTTGTTCTGAAAACATAAAATTTCACATGATCATTATGCAGTTCTAAAATTATGTAAGGTGTGTGTGATGCAGCAAACAATTGAGGCTGGTTCTCTGCACTTTGTATAAGCAGGAAAAAAGACATCTATAAATGTCCATCCATGCCGTGTGAAGAATGGCATCTAATAGTAATTCACAGAGGTTCTGAAGCCAACAAGAGACGTTGTCTATGCCTAGACATTCATGTCTCAGCCACTCATAGAGTTACTCCCATATAGTTGTATTAGCAATATACATTACCTGTTTCTTCTGGACTTTAAATTCATCACATTCAGATTGTATCCTCATCCCTCGTTCCCTCCAGATTCCACTACATGACTCATACCTTCTCACTCCCTCTGGTAGTCCTCAGAGTAGGGAGCCCTCCTCTCCTAACAGCTGACCTCAGCCTACCAAGTCTCATCTGTATCACCAGTAACCTCTTCCTTTGTAGCCTGGCAAGTCCGCCCTGCCAGAGGAAAGTGATCAAAGTTTGGTGATCATTGTCCATTTCCAAAGTAATCCCTATGTTCCACATTTGGGACTCTCAAGGAGACTGCTACTACATCTGATCAGAGTGTCTACATCCACATCATACATGGTACTCAGTTGATATAGCAATCTCTATATTGTAGCATAGTTTTCCTGTATTATGTGTCTAATGTTGTCTTATGAGTGAGTATATACCATGTATGTCTTTTGGGGTCTGAGTTAACACACTCAGAATGACCTTTTCTAGTTCCATCTATTTGCCTGCACGTTTCAAGGCTTCCTTGTTTTAAATAGCTGGATAGTATTCCATTGCGTAAATGTGCCACAATTTCTTTATCCATTCTTCAGGTGAGGGGCATTTAGGTTGTTTCCAGGTTCTGGCTATTAGGAATAAAGCTGCTATGAACATAGTTGATCAAATGTCCCTGCTGTATGTTGGAGCATGTTTTGAGAATATTCCCAGGAGTGGTATGGCTGGGTCTTGAGGTAGAATTATTGCCAATTTCCTGAGTAATACCAGATTGATTTGCAAAGCGGTCATACAAGTTTTCACTCCTGCCAGCAATGGAGTAGTGTTCCTGTTTCTGCATCACCACTTCAGCATCTGCTCCCACCTAAATTTTTTATGTTACCCATTCAAATAGGTGTAAAATGGATTCTCAGAGTGATTTTGAGTTGCATTTTGCTAATAACTATGTCGAGCATTTCTTTAAGTGTTTCTTGGCCATTTGATATTATTTTGTTGAGAATTCCATGTTTAGTTCTCTTCCACATTTTTAAAAATTGGGTTATTTGGTTTGGTGGTGTTTAATTTTTTGAGGGTTTTTTTTTTTACAGAATAAGAGGATCTATTTATTTATCTTTAGCATTTTATTTTATTTTTTTAATTTTTTAATTTTAAAAATTTTTTTATTAATTTATTCTTGTTACATCTCAATGGTTTTAAAAAATATTTTGGAAATTAGCTGTTTGTCAGATGTATGGTTGCTGAAGATCTTTTCCTAGCCAGTAGCTAGCCATTTTGTTTTGTTAACAGTGTTCTTTGCCTTACAGAAGCTTTTCAGTTTCATAAGATACCATTTATTTATTTATTTATGTTAGGGTCTGAGTTGTTGAAGAAGTTGTTTCCTGTGCCAATAAGCTCAAGAGTCTTTCCCATTTTCTTCTAATACCTTTAGTGTATCTGGTTATGCATTGAGGTCTTTAATCCATTTGGACTTCAGTTTTCTGCAGGGTGACAGACATTGATCTACTTTCATTTTTCTACATGTAGTCATACAGTTAGACCAGAACCATTTGTTGAAGATTCTATCTTTTTTACACTTTATGGATTTGGCTTCTTTGGCAAAAAAAAATCAAGTGTCTATAGGCATGTGTATTTATTTTAGGATCTTTGATTTGATTCCTTTGATCAATCAGTCTATTTCTATGCCAGTGCCATGGTGTTTTTATAACTATTGCTCTATAGTACAGCTTGTGATCTGGGATGGAGATTCCTCCAGAAGATTTTTTTTTATTGTCCAGGATTGTTTTAGTTATTCTTAATTTTTTTCTCCATATGAAGTTGAGAATTGATCTTTCAAGTTCAGTAAAGAATTGTCTGGGTATTTTGATGGGAATTGCACTGAATCTGTAGATTGCTTTTGGTAACATGGCCATTTTTAGTATGGTGATTCTTCTGATCCACAGCATGGGAGATCTTTCCATCTTTTGAAATCTTGACATTCTTTCTTCAGAGATTTGAAGTTTTTTTTTCATACAAGTCTTTCACTTTTTTGATTAAAGTTTCTCCAAGATATTTTATGTTATTTGTGGATTTTGGGAAAGGTATAGTTTCCCTAACTTTTTTCTCAGCCTCATTTTCGTTCATTTGTATATAGGAGGGCTACTGATTTTTTTTTTTTTGGTGTTTTTATCCAGCCACTTTGTTCTAGGTGTTTATCAGTTACAGTAGTTTCTTGATAGACTTTTTAGAGTCATTTATGTATACTATAATATCATCTGTGAATAGTGATAGTTTGACTTTTTCCTTTCCAATTTTTATCCCCTGGAATTCCTATGGTTATCTTATTGCTCTAGATAGGACTTTAGTGCTATATTGAAGAGACACAGAGAGTGGAGAGGCTTGTCTTTTCCCTGATTTCAGTGGGATTGATTTAAGTTTCTTTGCATTTATATTGATGTTGGATGTAGGGTAGCAGTATGTTGCCTTTATTATGTTTAGGTATGTGCCTTGTGTCCCTGCTTTCTCTCGGACTTCTAACATGAAAGGGTGTTGGATATTATCAAAGTCTTTTTCAGCACCTAATGAAATGATTATTTGGCCTTTTTCTTTCAGTTTTTTTTATATGCTGAATTACATTGACAGATTTCTGTATATTGTACCATCTGTGGATGCCTGGAATGAAGCCTACTTGGTCATAGTATTGATGTGTTCTTGAATTTGGTTTGTGAGTATTTTCTTGAGCATTTTCACATCAATATTCATATGATAAACTGCTCTCACATTCTCTTTCTTTCTTTGGCCTTTCTGTGGCTTAGGTATGATGGTGACTGTGGCTTCGTAGAATGAGTTTGGTAAAGTTCCTTCTGATTCTATTTTGTGGAACAGTTTGAAGAGAATTGTCATTAGCTCTTCTCTGAAAGTCTCGTAGATTTCTGTGATGAATCTTTCTGGTGTGGGGCTGTCTTTTTTGGATTGCGAGACTGCCTCTATTTCCTTCAATGTTACAGGACTATTGAATTTGTTTTCCTAATCTTGATTCAATTTTGGTGGTTGGTATCTATCAAGGAAATTGTCCATTTTATGTAGGTTTTCAAATCTTGTGGTGTATAGGCTTGTGAAGTAAGACCTGATGATTCTTTGTATTTCTTCATTGTTTGTCATTATATCTCCCTTTTCATTTCTGATATTGCTGATCTGAATATTCTCACTCTGCCTTTTAGTTAGTCTAGCTAAAACTTTGTCCATCTGATGATTTTAACAAAGAACCAGCTCTTCGTTCCTTGATTCTTTTTATTTCTTTTTCTTTGTTTCCAATTTATTGATTTCAGCCCTGAGTTTGATGAATTCTAACCATACACTCCTTTTGGGTTTTTCTTTGCTTCTTTTTGTTCAGGAGCTTTCAGATGTGCTGCTATGATGACAGTATGGGATCTGTCCACTATCTTTTTAAAGCACTTAGTCCTGTGAACTTTCCTCTTAGCTCTGCTCTCATTGTGTCGTGTAAGTTTGGGTATTTTGTGCCTTAAGTTTCATTGAAATCTAGGAAGTTTTTAATTTATCTTTTTATTTTGTCCCTTATCCAGGTGTCATTGAGTAGAGAGTTGTTCAGTTCCCATGTGTTTGTAATCTTTGTTTGTTTCTTTTGTTGAGTTCCATCTTTAACCCATGGTGATCTGATAAGATGCAAGGGATTATTTTGATTTTCTTGTATCTGTTGAGGTTTGCTTTGTGCCCAAGTATATGGTCATTTTGGAGAAGGTTCTGTGAGGTGCTGAAAAGAAGATGTGTTCTTTTGTGTTTGGGCGAAATGTTCTGTATATCAATGAGGTCCATTCGTTTCATGATGTCTATTAGTTTCCTTCTTTCTTCATTTGATTTCTATCTTGATGGTCTCTCTATTGGGGATAGAAGGGCTTTGAAGTCTCCAACAATTAATGTATGGGGTTCAATGTGTGCTTTAAACTTCAGTAATATTTCTTTTACAAATGTGAGGTCTCCTTTATTGGGGTAGAGATATTCAAAATTGAGACATCATCGTGTTGCATATTTCCTTTGATGAAGACGAAATGACATTCTCTATCACTTTCTATATTTTTTGAAAGTCTATTTTACTAGATACAATAGTGGTTATACCATATTTCTTCATGTGTCCATTTGCTTGGAATACATTTTTCCAACTCTTTACTCTGAGGTAGTATTTATCTTTATTGCTGAGTTGAGTGTCTTGTATGCAGCAGATTGATGGATCCTGTTTTCACATCCATACTGTCATCCTTTTTACTGAGGAGTTAAGGCCATTTATTTTAAGAAATATTAATGACAAGTGGTTATTAGTTACTTTTATTTTGATGTAGATAGTGGTAGAGTATGTGTGTGTTTCTGTGTTTTTGATTTGTAGATGTGGAGTTATTTATTTCTTGTTTCCTAGGTGTAGTTAGCCTTCTTGAGTTGTAGTTTTCTTTGTAGAACATTATGTAGGGATGGATTTTTAGTTAGGTACTAGTTAAACTTGGTTTTGTCATGCAATATCTTGTTTTCTCCATCTACGTTGATTAAAAATTTTGTTGGGTAAAGTAGTCTGGGTTGGCACCTGTGGTCTTTTAATGTTTGCATGACATTGTCGATGACCTTTTAACTTTCATATTCTCTGTTGAGAATTCAGGTGTAATTCTGATGGGTTTGCTTTCATATGTGACTTGACTTTTTCCCTTAAAGATTTTAATATTCTTTCTTTGTTATGTACACTTAATGTTTTGATTATTATGTGGTGGGAGAAATTTCTTTTCTGGTCCAATCTATTTGGAGTTCTGTAGGCTTCTTGTATGTTTATGGGGATTTCTTTCTTTAGGTTGGGGAAGTTTTCTTCTATGATTTTGCTGAAAATGTTTTCTGGACCTTGGCTCTTGGAATCTTCTCCTAATTCCTATTATTCTTAGATTTGGTCTTTTTATAGAGTTCAAGATTTCTTGGGTGTTTTGTATCAGGAACTTTTTAGGTATCTGGTTGTCTCTGGTGTTAGCAGACCTGGAGGTTTGTCCTATGATTTCGCTGTCTGTGTACCATAAGGGCCAGGCCGTTGAGAGCAAGTAAAGAGAGCTCCAAGCCAAAGGTTGTTTGCTATAGCTCCTTAGAGGCCTCCTCAGGATGCAGGACTGTGGGTGTTAGAGCCTGCACAAAGCTTGGCACAGCTCTGTTCTCGGTGTTCCAGTTAAGTCAGGCAGGAGTAGAGTGGGTTGATAGATTTCCAAGCCCAAAGCAGGTTAAGTGTCCTACAGTCCTTTTTGAGAATATAGGGCTCTGCCTATCTGCTTAGTATTCCATATGGGCTAGGTAAGTAACCAGCTGGGGAGATTCAAGCTTGAAACTGCTCGTGTCTTACGAACCTTCTTGACATGGCAACAAATGTGTGTCTTGGCTCACACCAGACTCAGCTTGGCTTATCTCCTCTGTATCCCAGATGGGCCCAGCTGGGAAGCAGGTGAAGCACTGAAGGGGACCAGAGCTCATAGCTTCTGGGGTGATCAACAGGCCTTCTTGAGATGACAGTGCTCTGTTTTCTACTCTGTACCCCAGTTGGGCTAGGCCAGCAAGTTGCTGGCTCGTGAAGAGATATCAGAGCACAAAGCTGCTCATGGAATAGCAGCTAATGTGGAGTATGGCCTGCATAGGTCATTCCTGTGACAGTCTCGTCTGTGACTCATCTGGGATAGGCCTGTAAGCAACTGGGCATCTGAGATAGATCAGATACCAAAGGGGCTTGGATGCCCCACAGCTAGTCAGAATCAGTGTGTGATCTATGTCACCATCTTGGATCACCCCATAAGATTACTTTTTAAGATTACTGATTATTTCATTGTAACTGTATATTACAGTCTGCCTGTAAAAATAAATAAATAAATAAATGCTGGCACAGAAAGTACCTTGCTTGTTATACTCTGTTAATATGTAACAAGTTATTTAGTTACAAATGTACATAGATTCCTGGAAAAAACTTGTTTTTCATGTATGTTTTCATCCATAGTATGTAAAATGTTTGAGCATGTGAAGGTATTGGAGAACATGTTTCTATTACATATACTCGTTGTAACTAGTCAGTTAGAGAAACATAGAATGTAACCACTTTGTGATTTTTTTTAATTGCTTAGAACATCTTGCTGGGATACATAAGCTGTAGGAGAAATAATAAGGTTGTTGGAATTCCATCTTCTGAGTTTTTTTCCCCATTAACGAAATATGTGTATGTATACTTTTGTCCATTTGAATAATGCTCGCTGGTTTGCAACTGGATCTTTGGAGTTGTTCCATCCATTAACATATTTTTATTTGTGTATATGCCTTGTAAGTTTGTTGCAATATATTTCTATTCTCACAATACATAAATGTATTTATGTGTGTATGTACGTATGTAAAATTTGTAAAGTAAGAGAAGTTTTAAAGAAGAAGCTTGTTGGAATCTACCTGTTGGAGTCTGCCTTAATTCATCAAGTGCAAGCATGTGTATGTGTGTGCATGGTTCTTTTCTCTCCTTTTGCTTTCTTTTTTAGATGCTTTGTCACTAACAGTGGAAAATTCCCTCTGGAAGCCATCATCCCTAGCCATCACATGCCACCATCAATGAAAGGTCCCTCTAGGAGCCATCAGCCCTAGACATTGCTTAAATGATAGCTGTAAGCACCCACCTGGAACCCATCAGCACCAGCTCACCTTGAGCAATTTAATTCTGGCCTCCCAGTTTGCCACTTTCAGTGGAAGCCATCTCTGGTAACAATCAGTTATGGCCTTGAAAGCTGCCCTCAGAGAAAGGATGCAGGGACCCTAGACAGTTGCTGGATCTATGCCCTGACTCAGTTTTCCCAGTTGATGTCTAAGCTGGTCTTACTAGTTCCTTAACATAACTCAATGTACCTCAGGCTCACAATTGCTCTTTAATGCTTCTAGTGATGCCAGCCATCTTGTGTCTAACACAGGTTGTGAAAGTAGCTACCAAGGATCCCTCCACTACCACCCAATGCCATGACTGAGAGAGTTCAGCCTACCTAGATGCATCAAAGTTTCATTTCCTCCAATCGTGAGCACTCTTTTACTTAATGGACTCAGGTTTTTCTCTTTTCATTTCACTTTTTAATGATTTTATCTATTACATATTTGTATTATTTCTGCTTTAATTATTTAAACTACTTATTCGCTTTACTTCTTGACCATAGCCCAATCTCTCCTCTCTCCATGGACCCATACTCCCTCTCTGTTTCCCCATTTCCCATTCCATACTCCCCAGACAAGGCAAATCCCCCACCCAACACAGCATATGAAGCCATATCATAATTGAGAGCATTTCTTCACCTATGGCCAGGCAAGGCAGCCCTGACTGGGGAAAGTGACATAAAAAGCAGGCAACAGGGACCATGTCAGAGCCAGCCTCACTAGGTTACCTCTTATTAAAATGCTAGTTTTACTTACTTTTTTCTTTCACTGCCTTACGCAGGAATCTGTACTCATTTTGTTAATATACAAGCTTAGAGAAACACTTTTCCTCTTGCTATTAATTCTTACATTTTTATAAAAGTTTATTTATTGTTTATTAATTTATTTTATGTTTCTATGTTTGTGTGTGTGTCACATCTATGCCTGTACCTGCAGAAGCAAGAGCAGTTCAGAGATCCACTAGAACCTGTGTAACATACTATAGTAACCCAAAGCATGTCCAATGTGATGTCAGTCATGA
This sequence comes from Acomys minous, assembly GCF_964271855.1. Lineage (NCBI taxonomy): Eukaryota > Metazoa > Chordata > Mammalia > Rodentia > Muridae > Acomys > Acomys minous. Next base: position 60,505,159 of record NC_140498.1, read on the forward strand.
TCTTCCACAAGAGTGGGGAGTAATCATAAGGCCAGAGTCATTTATCAAGCCCCCAGAATAGGTTTATTTATCTTTATTTCATGTATTTGATTGTTTAACTTTTTGTATATGTGTGAATGCCACATGTGTGCCTGGTGCCCACAGATGACAGAAATATAACTTATCATCTGTAGGAACTGAGAACTGATGCCAAATTTCCTTCAAAGGGGGGTCGGTGTGGCTAAATGCCTGGCCATCAGTCCATCTCCCAAATGGACACTTTATACTAGGAATGTATGTAAACAAGATTTTTTTTTACAATTTTTAAGTAATACAAAATTGATTAATTGCAAAATAAAAGCATGTGAAGATCATATTTACCTATATGATGAACCTCTTTGTGACTCTTCTGTATCACCATGTTCCCCTAAAGAGAAATATCATAAACACTTATGTATTCACCAGTAATTGGAAAAAAGCAAGTTGCACTTGAATTTATAAATACACTTCAAGAAAAAAAATTTCTTAAAAACAAGTCAATATCTGATAATTCAGGAGTGAGTCCATGATGTTCCTGAGTTGTCCGTTCTCACTCACACAAGCTTAACATGTCAAAGGAGAAGCCAGGGCTTAAGACATATATTGTCCTAAATTTAATAAAGAGTTTCTGAGAAAAATGGTCTAACTATACTCATCAGTCTCTTCCTATTGTTTAGCTGGAAATGGAAAAACCATCAATACATGTTGATCTTATACTTTGCCATTGAGGAGATCAATAAGGACTCACACCTGCTTCCCAATGTGACCTTGGGTTTCCACCTCTACAATGCTTTTATTTCTAACAGAAAGACCTTGGAGGGGCCTCTGATGTGGCTGTCTGGAAGGAGTGAGTATATCTGTAACTACAACTGCAAAACTCAACACAAAGCTCTAGGAGTTCTTTCAGGAACCATGCCTGAATTTTCTGCTGCAATTGGAACACTTTTGGAGTTCTACAAAGTCCCACAAGTAAGTTAGGAAAGTATTTTTGTCCACAATCACATAGCTACATGACCCAAATAAAACAGATATGGGGTTTATATTTACTGTAGGCAGATTGAAAATAACAGTGAATGAGTTATTTTGATATAGCAAGAGTATGATGAGAAGCATGAGCAGTAAAGTATCTGAATTTCTAACAGATCACTAGTATTAATTATGATTCCATCTCCAAACACCGGAAAATATACTGGAGATTCTCAGGCTACATTTGCTCATAAGTCAAAGTTTACAATACAGCTATGTAACTAAACAAGATAGCATGTAAACATGTCATAATTCATACAGGCTGATGATTCCTACTACATAGTAACTCACACTCTCTGTTTTTGCTTCTTTAGGTCACATATGGACCTTTTGATACTGTGCTAAGTGACAAAGGTACATTCCCATCCCTTTATCAGATGTCTCCTAAAGACAGAGCTGTAACCCAAGCTGTCATCTCTTTACTGCTACACTTTGGCTGGAAGTGGGTGGGGCTTCTTGTGGCTGATGATCTGAAAGGAAAGGAGTTCCTTTCTCAGCTTAAAGCTGAGATGACTTCAGAAGATATCTGTGTGGCTTTTACACATATAATCCCAGTTAATTGGAAATTGTGGGGAAAATATGGTCTTGGTATTTTGAACATGAACCAACATACACAAGTAAATGTAGCAATATTCTATGGTGATATAAATGACCTTCTAATGTTCCTTATTGCAAATAATGTACCTCTAACAAAAAAGATAGTATGGATCATGGCAAAGCAACACTTTACATATTTAGAAACTATAGTCTATAAAAAAAGTGATTGGATTAACTTTTTCAGTGGAAGCTTTTTATTTTCAAAGAAGAAAATGATCCCTGGCCTCAAGAACTTTCTTGAGGCTCTTACACCATCCCAGTACCCAGGAGATTTATATTTCTTTAAATTCTGGGTTGACAATTTTTATTGTTCTCCTCCTGATTTGCTATGTGGAAATCATACACTCTGTCCATCAAACATGTCCCTAAAGAGTATGTATGAAAAACATGAAATGATGACAGTTTCTGAGCCCAGTTATTCCATATGGAATGCAGTGTATGCAATGGCCCATGCCTTACATAAAATGCTGTTGCACAAAACAGAACTGGGCTCTCATGAAGACACAAACAATGGCCAGCTTCTCCCATGGCAGGTAAGCCTCCCTCATAAGCAAGGGAAGCATCAGGAGGTTAAAATATTACTATGTAATTTACTGTGGTCAAGGAAATACACATCTTTATCTCATAATTAAAAGTAAAAATTAATATGGAAAAGGGTTCTATCACAGTGTATGTGTATATATCTGTAATTATCTTACATGATTTGGGGACTAAATGCAGATTTGAAGACATTACATTTGAATGAATTTCAACAATAATTTTCCTAGTGTGGTGAAATGTTTTAAGATATAAATGTAAATAATGCCAAAATATAGAAAATTCAACAATCAAAATTTACAATTTTCATGTAATATGTCCATTGCCAAAAGATATACACATATTGAATACATCCAAAGCTGCCATTTCATATAAATGCAATCTATTTAATGGCATGAGACCTTAGCAAGAATCCTTTTGAAAAATAAGTAGCCTGTTCTAGAGTCATAAGTGACTGAAAAGTAATTGGTTTTACAAATTTTTTATTCTTAATTAGGTAAAATGCAGGTAAGACCAAGGCTGTGCTTCCATTATTACATGTTGAAACACTGACAGTGCACATGAGCCTTGGCCATATTTCCATGTATTAATAATAAGTGGATATGTTTGGGGTTTAAACAATAAGATATAGACCGAAGATTCATTTACAGCTATGAGCCTTCATGGCTACTTTCAAATAGGGTGTCATCAAGAAGATTGATGAACAGGTCAATTGAGCTTTTAAGTTAATCAAAGATAGGTGAATAAAAATAAATTTTGAATGTAGAATGTAATATATAATTTTGAGTATGATGAAGAACAATAATATTTTACATAGACATTGATGCAATTTTTGAATATGGCTTTCTGTAGATGATATATTAGGTTAGTTAGTGTGTACCTTGTATAAATAACTGAGTACATAAGCAGCAGGTCCTTATAACAGCAATTGTTAATTAGGTAAAACAACAGAAGGTAATAATTCAACAGAAGTTGAATTATTAAGCCATTGTATTAAGTTAGGTGTGTAATTAAAGGATGCTGAAGGGATGACTCAGCAATTAAGAGCATTTTCAGAGGACATGAGTTAGGTTGTAAACACACACCCATGATGGCACACAGTTGTCTTTAACTCCAGTTACCAGGAGCATGGCTTACATATCTGCCCTATTCATTTATAAGTCATGGACTTGGTACACACACACACACACACACACACACACACACACACACACACACACACACCATACATTTAGGCAAAAAAAAAAAACAAATTAAAAATAACACAAATCTAGAGGCCAAAGATTTCTCAGCGGTTAGAAGCACTTGTTGGTCTTGAGGAATCCCAGGGTCTGGTCCTGGTACAAAATATTGCAAGTCTCTGTAACTGGTGGATATGCATTCTTCTCACATTCACAGGCAGGGGGCATATGTGTAGTGTACATACATACATGTATGAAGAACACTCTTTTTAAAAAATAAAATAAGTTAATCTAAAACATAAAGTAATATTTTTAAAACTTGAGTTAAGTCACAGAAAACTTAGACAAAATTTTCTTACTTATGATTCATATCAAAGTTGAAAGTCAAATGTGACCCAAAATAGATCAAGTAGCGAAGAGGGGCCCTGTGATCCTCGTTTCAGTTTCCTTAAGTAAAACTGACACATAATTTTGTGCACGTTTAATATACATTTTTTCATGATTTTCACAGTTTGTATAAACTCCTTTTAATATTATCACGTCAAGGAACTCTCTATATCTCCATGTCTAGCTGTCTACCTAAATAAAATGTTCCCATATGTTCATTTTGTGGCATAAAATGGGCACACCTTACTACATATGAATTTCAGAAATAATGGTGTTTATATTTGTACTCAAATTTTACACTAAAAATATATAAATTTTCTAATTGGAAACTGTTTTCTGGTGCTGGGGAAAGAAACAGAACCTTTTTCCAACTAAGAACGTGCTCCACACTATGCTAGGTTCCATCCCTTTGACAACGTGTTTACTTGTGTTCAGTAATTCTTGCATTACTATCATGGGGGGAAAAATGTTTATTTCACTAAATGAGCTGGAGAGACATCTAAACAATGTACACATCTTCAAGAAGAAACCCATGTTAGAGAGAGAGAAAAAAAATAAATTTCTTTTAGAGATTATCAACCGGTAATTTGCATGAACTACTCCTGTCCAAATGTTGTCCCTCTGCAGCTTCGCCCCTTTCTGAGGACAATCCAAGTTAAAAATGCTGCTGGAGAAGAAATAAGCTTTGATAAAGATAAGAGTATTACGGAAATATATGATATACAGAACTTGATGGAATATACTAAGCATCCCTCATTACCAGTTAAAGTGGGAGAGTTTGTCTTTAAAAGTCCACAAGATCAAGGATTTTTCATCAGTGAAGTTCTGATTAAATGGCCAAGCAACTTTAATCAGGTCTGGAAATTTTCAATATTTAGTATGTAGAGAAATTTTTTTGTAAAGGATTATGAAAATTGATTGTGTGATATATCTTTGGAGTTTTAAAATAATTGTTACATATTAAGATTTTAGGTTATTGTGATTTTATGCTCATGCATGTGAGCATATATATGCTTATCTTCTTCTGTTGCTCTCGATTTCATTTTTAAACAGGATATCTCTCTGAAACCCTTCCTTTCAGATTTTGCTGTACCCAGTTGATAGCATTACTTAGCCTCTATCCCTGTCTTCATTATTGAAAACTTCGGCCTTCAAACATGTTTTTGCCTATGCCCAAATTTTGTTTCCATCCATCCAGCATGATCAAATTCAGATTTTCATTCTTCTTTGGCAAACATGTTAAATATTAAATCACCTCCTTAGTTGTGATTAATGACTTTAAATTAGAAATAAATCATTAGAATTATGTTAATTGAATGTTAATGTGTGTGTTCATTAATGCTGCAGTGGAAAGATGAATGTGTGTTCATGGTTATATATAGGTGTATGTGTGTGTGTGTGTGTGTGTGTGTGTGTGTTCTTATCTGTATACATACACATGTACACAAACATATATTTATATATTCACAGATTTACATTATACATGCCAGCTGAAGTTAAGTGCATCCTTCCATTAACAAAATTCACAGTCAAGTATATCAATATTTTATTACTTTTTGAGTTAGCATAAACAAGAAAAATTATGCAATTTCTATAACAAAAATATATGAGCTCCTTAATGTATGACTTAAGAACTAAACTGAAATTTCTCTGTGAGAGCAACATGGATTCTTAACTGATGAGCTAACCCCCCAGCCCCACTTTCCTGTTAATCTGTAGATATGTATGAGACAGAAGCTGAGTCCAAATCAATGCGGAAAAAGGTCTAAGGAAAGATAGAAATATGCCTGTCCTATACAATTACTAAAATATGACAAGTTGTGCTAGAAATTTGGTAGTTAATGTGATCAACTAAGAATGCAGATGTTGAAAATCCTAAGAGAAGACATCACTAATGTTTGAAAGAAAAAGCATAGAAGTATTCTTAGCATTGGTAGGGAAGGTTGAAAGTCACATTAATGTTTCATAACTCAGTGTCTATAGAATGTCAACATTGATGGTATCAGGAGAAGCTGTGATCATGCATCCAAAATATCTTTCCTGAGCAAATTGACCTTCCTCCTACAGCTGAATCATTTTTGGTGTTACTCTATGATGGTTAATATAAAGGGAGAAATGGATGAGGCAAGGGTAACTAGGTTTCAGGGTGACAGTCCAACTGTTCCTCTTCCATAATTCACAAATAGAAGGAGTTCTGGATTTCTGCCTCATAGCAGAGAATATATAGACACTCTACACATTTCACAAAGGTTAGACAGATGTGAGCCTCAGTTTGATCATCATAAAGGAATGCTGAACATTTAGCATTGGGAAGTATGCTAACTTCAACTGCATTCAGCACTCCCATATAGAAACCACACTGTTCCATAGGATATGTGCATTTACGTTGATTAGCTTAAAATATTTCAAACTACTGTTCAATATTATGATCAGTTTTTCTTTGTTGCCCTCAGACTCCTCAATCTGTTTGTACACCGAGCTGTGGTCTAGGACTCCGGAAAGTTCTACAAGAAGAAAGACCTGTGTGCTGTTTTTCTTGTGTCTTATGTCCAGAGGGGCACATTTCCAACCAGACAGGTTAAAAAAATATTACCATTACTCTAACTGCTTCAGAATGTGGGAGAAAACTAAGAAGTAACTTTGTTATTGTCATAATGCAGTGCTGTTCTCCATGTCTCCTTCACTCATCCCCATATCCATTAGTAATCACTGCAGATGCCATGCAATGAGTTAAGATTTGAGTTTATGTTGTCACGCTATTGTGATGTCTGCATCCTCCTTCCAAAACATGACTTTTGTCACATGGAATTGCCATTTCAAATCTTGCAGTAATAGTATAGGCTCCCCATTAAATGTGAGATCTTCAATTTTCCAGGACCACTTTGTATGTTGAATAAACAAGGCTGGAGATTCTTCCCTGAAATTAAGCCGAGGTTGTCATTTAGAGTATAGACAACAGTAGGAAATATAAGTCTTTATAAATGAATATATGGATCCCTATAGATCTTTGTGGTCCACCATGAGAAAACATATACAAGTAATATTATATGGACTGAGCATGTTGTATTTATGAATACAAACACACACACACACACACACACACACACACACACACACACACACACACACATACAAATACCATTTAATGAAAAGAGGTCATGAATTTTGTGTCAAGTATATGGTAGGTCCAGGAGAAGGTTTAGAGAGAACAACAAAAATAGGAATAATGAGATAAATGTGTTATAATTTAAAAATTAAAAAATTACAAAGAATAAAAAAGAAGGAAAATAGAACATTCTAATAATGATGACAATTTACTATTTAAGTACTATCTTCAAAAAGTACAACCCCTTGCCAAGCAGTGGTGGATCATGCCTTTAATCCCAGCACTTGGGTGGCAGAGGCAGGCGAAGCTCTGTGAGTTCAAGGTTAGCCTGGTCTACAAAGCAATTCCAGGACAGTCAAGGCTACACAGAGAATCCTCAAAAAACAAGAACAAAAACAAAGAAAAAACCAAAAAAGGCCAACACTTAACTGTATAGCAAAAAACCAAAACAAAACAAACAAAAAAAACCCAACTCCATTGTAAACAATGAAACATTGAAAAATTAATTAAATATTTTTATTTTCTAAGAACTATTGTTATGGTACATTAAATTCCTTGCAAAAATTATATAATATTGTCATCACTTTAAGGGAATGAACCTTTATTTCCACTTACAAAGAATAAGTAACAGATATCTACAGGTAAAAATAAGATCTTAAAAATATAACCATTATTTTTCATTGTGTATCTTATCTGCTTCCTGTCTTCATATCCCCCTCCATCTCTGTGTGTATGTTTGTGTGTGTTCCATATGGACATGAGAGGACATTATTGTAAATCTGTTTAAGGCTGTGCACATATTCTGCTCTCGAGGATACACAAGACATTCCAATTAGTGTGAAGTGATCAAATACCAGGCAAAAGAGTCAGAGACAGACCCTGGTCTTGCTGTTAGGTGTCCCACATGAAAACCCAGCTGAACAACTGCTACATATGTGTAGCAAGCCCAGATGAATCCTATTCATAGTCTCTTATTGGTGTTCACTCTCTATGAGCCTGTGCCTGGGGCATCCTGGGGGACCTTCCTGAGAATGAAGAAAAGAGTCAGCAGGCCTTCGCTAACAGAGAGGTCCTCAGAGATGATAAGGGGTCAGCAGGGGAGAGAATGGACCAAGCACAATGGTCAGGGGAATCTCACAAATGACCACTAACAATTAACCCTTTCTGTGGCCATGAGTTTATAGACGTCAGGCTGTTTCTGTGCCTCTGACTGAGTAGCAACTAGGTTTTTTTTTACTTATTCAAGTTTCACAACAAAGACCAGCTAATCATTATACAAGTGGTAGAGAGCAGGTGTTTGATTTTTCATTGCACATGCAGGGTTACAAATTTATTTCAAATTATAAAATACAAACAGGACAGACATTGTTATTATTACTACTCCTATAATTCTAATTTAAAATTCTAATTAATATCTCCTCCAAGAAAAACACATTTAGTATATGACATCCAAACCTAAGGCTGGCAGGGTTAGCACTATAAGAGCACTCTAAACTCAAAATAACATAACTTGTCTTTTTATGAATATCCAATGCTAATAACTAACTGCTTTTACTATATGTGTCATCACCTATAGTATACATAGGGAAAGTTTACTTTAGTCAAGCTATCTTTCTTACTGAGATTTATTCCTTCAGTAGTGTATATTGTCTGACTTCCCACTTTAAGGTGCATTTTCTGAGAGGTCTAAGCCTATACTAAAAGAAAATATTAAAGCTAAAACCTAAACCTAAAATTAGAACAGTTTCCAGGTTTATTCCTGAATTAATAATAAAAGACAGAGTGTCCTGAACTGAATCAAAGGATGTCAAAGAGTATAAAAGTTTGTTTTGAACTTCTGCAGTTGAGAATATTCCTGATTTATCTGATCTTACAGCTGCAATTTGTTGATGCAAGGGTTGTATATTTATTGTCAAATGATTATTTCCTAGTCCAAAAAGATGAGATCTAACTTGTTCCCACCATACCTTAGGAGAATTATACAGAAGTGGATTAACAAATATCAACTTAAACTGTGAGTATTCAAAAATAAAAACCAACCAACCAATAAAGAAAACCCTAAAAGTGCTTATGATGGTGAAATCAGTGATGTGTATTTTGATACGCCTATGTGAACAAAACACATTGTACACATATTTAGAATCTCAAAGAATGAATAAAAATAAATAATTTTTAAATTCACTTTGTGGATTGCTTGATAGATTTACTTTATCTGTATATGAGTGATATGGATTTCACTTCAACTGCCTTACAAAAACAAGATTAAACTTGTGAGCAGAAGGCTTATTATTAAGTAAATAAGATGAATGAGGGAAATGGGATTTATAAAAGTTTCATATTTTTGGCACTATCAAGAAGTAGAATATTTCTTCCTCCCCAAGTTTTGTTTTGTGTGTGTGTGTGTGTGTTCGTCTTTTTTGGCAAACGACATTGATAATTAGTCTTCATGATTTGAATGTGGAATGAGTAAATAATTGTGCAAACTGAAATTTTGACTCACTTCCTACCCACAGATCAGAAGGAGTGCATCCCTTGCCAAAGTCAAGAGTACCCTAATTCTGAGAGAAACTGTTGTCTGCCCAAGTCAATTATCTTCCTGTCCTTCGAGGATCCTCTGGGCATGGCTCTGGCCTGCACAGCTCTGTGCTTCTGTGTCATCACAGCCATAGTGTTGGGGATCTTTCTCAAGCACCAAGACTCATCCATTGTCAAGGCCAACAACAGAACTCTCAGCTACATCCTGCTCATCTCCATCCTCCTCTGCTTCCTCTGTCCCTTTCTCTTCATTGGCCGCCCAAACAAGGCCTCCTGTATACTGCAACAAATTACATTTGCACTTGTGTTCACGCTGGCTCTTTCCACTGTTTTGGCCAAAACTATAACTGTAATTATGGCTTTTAGGGTCACGAAACCAGGAAGGACAATGAGAAGGTTGTTTGCCTCAGGCATCTATAACTCTGTCATCCCCATCTGTCTCCTGATCCAACTTATTCTCTCTGGAGTCTGGCTGGGAACTTCACCTCCCTATATTGACACAGATGCACACTCAGAACATGCTCATGTCATCCTTTTATGCAACAAGGGCTCAGTTACTGCTTTCTACTGTGTTCTAGGATACTTAGGGACCCTGGCCTTGGGGAGTTACACTGTGGCTTTCCTGGTGAGGAATCTCCCTGACACTTTCAATGAAGCCAAGTTCCTGACATTCAGCATGCTGCTGTTCATGAGTGTTTGGGTCACCTTCCTCCCTGTCTACCACAGCACCAAGGGCAAAGCCATGGTGGCCGTGGAGGTCTTCTCCATCTTGTCTTCCAGTGCAGGGCTGCTAGGGTGCATCTTTTTCCCAAAGTGCTACGTTATTTTCTTAAGACCTGATAAAATCTCATTGAGATGTTTAAAAACAAAAGGCATCATATAAGAAAATGACCACTTGATGAGTTAAGTCTCTGAAATAAACCCGTTATAATACTGAAATTGAAATATTTACCTACTTTTCAGTAATTTTACAGAAATACATATGTCAGCAAAAATAAGTGCCCTTTGCTCATAGACTCAGACATACTATCTCAAAACAGAACCTACTGCTGAAACACGTGTTTGTAAGTTATTCATGATATATATTAATTTTAGACAATATAAATAACCACAATTTAGGTACAGGATACTGAGGTAAATAATACATGAACAAAACACTTGTTCTCTTTGTTGTTCTTTAGTATAATGGGCTTTCTGTGGTATGGGATATTCTCCTATGGAATTATGGGTAGAACTGGATCTCTGGAAAGGGATTTTAAACAAGTTGAGCATTACTGTTATCAGTGTGAAGAATTCTCCAAATGATAAAAATAAATCTACCTTATGACCCAGATGTCCTATTTATTGACATGTGCTGAAGTGACTAACCATCCACTCCAGAGATACTTCTCTAGTCCTTGTCTTTGCTTATTCTACTCAACAGCTAAATGCCCTTCATTGGATAAGCTTATTTAAAACTGGCATTTGCATAAATAGATGAAATTAGAATAAATTATATTGATTTGTTAACCCAGATCCCAAAAGACAAATATTACTAATTTTCTCTACTCTAAGATATCTAGCTCCAAATATTCATATGTGAATATTCAACCTGGACTAGCTGTAGAAAATAGCAGACATTGTGAGGATGCAATACAATGCCAGGGTGCAATTGATCTGTTTGGGATAGTGAATGGGACGTGCACTAAATACGAAGGTGGATTAATATAAAAGAGTGAAGTGGCTGAAACTACAGTCAATGTGTGTGAAAGAGTGTTAAGCAATCATTTTATGAATTATCTACCCATCAATACCTATACTGGTCAATTATATGGATAACACAGAAATGTAGATTAAATGGTCCACACACAATGATCACTTTAATAAGCCAGAATAATGGCTACCTAAATATTCTCATAACCGCAGTGTGTAAGTATAGACCATAGCTTACTAAATAAGCTTTCTTTGCAGCAAGGATCATGGCAGAAAAACGAGCAATCACAGGCAGAACTTTGGAAAACAGTCAACTCTGATGCATCTACAAAACAATTCCTACATCTAAAGCTCTGAGAATAATGCACATTTTGGGGCAAAAGGGTTGCAAAAGGTAGAGGATCAGACTTTACTCTCAAAGTGTGTATCCTAATAATGTCGGATGTTACAAACCATAAGACTTACCAATATATTTGCACATACATAAAATGAAGAAGGTAATGTTATTACACATACTGAAGTGGTCCATGAAGAAGCCATAGGTTTCAAACTGAAACAAAATTCTACAGAGAGCTAGTAAAGGCTGAGAGTGGGAGAAATAGTTTTTTCCAGGAAAGAGTCTAACAATCATTTAGTTGTTAAACACCAAACAGTCATCCCTGAAAACATACACACAAGTACCATTATAAGACTGATCAGTTTATATTAGGGAATATACATGCAGATAATATCTATTAATGAAAAAAGACCAGTAATTTGAAAGAGATACAGAAGAGGGGTTTGGGGGGAAGGAAATGAAAACACATAATATGATATAATCATATTATGGTCTCAAAAAAAAGAGAACTAAATAGTAGTCATGTTCTTAAAATGAATTATTATTCTGCATTATAATAAATGAAATTCACTTATAAATGGATGTAACCAGACAAATTCATGCTATTTGAAGTAATTCAGACACAGAAAGACAAACCTTGCATATTCTGTCTTCTGAAGGTCCTAATTCCAAATTTTAGTACGTATGTACTCAGATGTGAATCCGTGTCTTGCAGTAATTGCAAAAACCAGTACTGTAAAAAAGTTACCATATCCAGGTCTAAAATGGAGTTGTTGTCAGAGCAGTAGGAAGTAGGCAGCTATAAGGGATTTGAAAAAGGAAATGGAAAAACCTGATGAGGTGATATTAATTAAGAACTAGAGAGTTAGAAAAATATAGCAGAAATTATATCTGGAAAAATAAAAAAAATCATACTAGAATGTATCTACCTAAAATATTTCTAATACTTGCAAGTGTGAGTATAAAAATAAATTTTAGTTTAAATGAAATTTTGCCATCTGTGATGACAATGGTCCTGCCATCTGCCTGCAACTCCAACACCAGGCATTACAAGTCCACTTTTGAGTTACTGGTAAGAGTTGTCTAAGAGACTCTTCCAACATTTTATGCTATTGATATTGACCTTTTTTCCTGAAGGTGGAAGGCATATTCCCTCTTGCTGACGACAACAAGCTCTTCAGACACAAGCCCAGAGACATTTTAGATGAAACTGACTTGAGCACACCCACCCTGGGGATTAGCATTCATCTACCAGAAGGTGCCATTTAAGCTTCCAAAAGGAGGAAATCAAGCAACAGTTCCATCTTCATTTGATGCCTATGAACAAACAACAATAATCAGCATCACATGATAACTCTAAGAAGTAGTGGCACACATACCTTGGCCATAACGCACCAGCAGATTTCCTAGCATCATCCCAATTATTTGTCCTTACACTCGTAGATAAGTGTGGCTTTCATCCTGCATTAGGCACCTTCACTCTGTAATTGAGAAAGAAGTAGTAGAAACACTGTAAGAGACAGAGGATCAGGGCCTTTGAATAAGAATTCATTTCCTAGTAATATATATTTATACCCAAAGATGTGTGTCTGTGTGTGTGTGTGTCTGTGTGTATGTGTGTCTGTCTCTGTGTGTGTGTCTGTGTGTGTGTCTGTGTGTGTGTGTCTGTGTGTCTGTGTGTGTGTGTCTGTGTGTCTGTGTGTGTCTCTGTGTGTGTGTGTGTGTGTCTGTGTGTGTGTGTGAAAGAGAGAGAGAGACAGACAGGCAGACAGACAGAGATAGAAAGAGATATATTGTAATGAGGAAAGAAGGAAAGAAGGGGAGGGAGTAATGATAAAATCATATTACAATTGAAAAATAGAAAAAAAGAATAAAAAGGCTAAATAAAATCACCAGTGTTTCTTTGTTTACATTTGTAGTTGATGAGATTGTTTGAAAATTAATGAAAAAGAATGATGAAACATAGGACCTCTTTATATAAAAATATGGATTTAGATGAACAACTTACTTATTGCTTTCTTCAACCATAATTCCCTTTTGCTATTTTATTTATTTGACTATAATTTATTTTGCGACTGTAATTTAATTACAGTTTGTATTCCTTCAGCTTTCTCAATCCAAACCTTCACACATTCTTCTCCCTGCTCACATTCAGATTCCAGACTTGTTACTTTGCTAATTGTTATGTTGTGTGTTATAGACACATGTATTCTGAAATATAACCCATCCATTTTGTATAATGCTAACTGTAGGTAAGTTTTCAGGGCTGAAAATCATGTTTGATTTCATAAGAAAATTAAATGTTCTAAGTGGTTACACTTAAAATAAATTTAAAGATAGGAATTAAAGGTAGCTAGTAGTAGTCACATTTCAAATCTAAGGTAACACCAAAACATATGAATTTATAAACATCTTTAAGTAAAATGTCAGTAGTAAGGGACCCATTTCTCCCAAAACATGGAAAAGATTATTAGATAAAAAGATCATCTTGACCTTTTAATGGCTTCAAGAAGTTTCAGTGCATCAATCATAATAATTTTATTTATCATTTTATTATTTCTTTTGTTTTCAATTATTATATAATTTAAAATATAATATAATTTCATCATTATCCCTTCCTCCTTCTCCTCCTTCCATAAACTCTCACACACAGCTCATTCTTTTTTGAAATCATGGGTTTTTTTCATTGTAATTACCTCCACCCACAATGTACAATCACAGTCTTTTAGCAAAGCAATGAAAATCCTAACACACACAGACACTAAAGAAAATATGCCTATCTGAAAATGCTTCTTCAAAAACCACCCCATGCTCAAGAATAACTTTCATTCATTCCATAACAAAACTTCTGAGGCAGGAGTAAGTCTAGGCCATATATTATATATTATATATTATATATTATATATTATATATTATATATTATATATTATATGTTATATATTAGTGGTAGTAAGTGCATCTGTTTGAGTTTTAAACCAACAAGATATATTCTCTGGACTAATTCACACAAATAAGCTATGATGATCACCTTGAAATATGGTATCATCAAGAAGATTGTTAAGCAAGTTAATGGAACTTTTACTTCAGCCAAATAAGTAAATAAATAAATACAGATAAATAAACAAAACAGAAATTCTAAATGTATAGTGTTCTATGTAATTTTGAGTATAATGAAAACCAATATTTGACATAAACATTGGTACAGTTTCTTGAACGTGGCTTTCGAGAGATGTGATATTGGGTAAGTCAGTACATTCATTGTATAGATAACTGAGTCCGTAAGCAGCAGTTCCTTATAATGAGAGTTGTTAATTAGGAAATACAACATTGAATCTCAGAATTTGAAGTATTAATCCATTATATTAAGTTAGATAGGTAATTAAACCATGCTCGGGGGATGGCTCAGCAGATAGTAGCATTTGCTGCTCCTCAAAAGGACCAGAGTTAGTTTGTTAGCACACACATGGTAGTTCACAACTGTATTTAACTCCTGCTCCAAGAAACCCGGAAAAGCCTCTTGCCCTCTGTAGGCATCAGTAATATGCTATGTGTGATACATACATGTAAGCAGTACACAAAAAATTAAACAAATAACACAAATCTAGCAGCAGTGATGGCTTAGTTCTCAGAAGTACATTTTTCTCTTGAGAAGACCCTGGTTCAGGTCCTGGATTTAGAACAAACATAGAGTTGCCTGTAACTCCATGTCAAAGAATACAGTACACTCTTCTGGGCTTTACAGGCAACACATACATACAGGCAGGGAGATTACTCATACACTAAACCAAAATAAATTCATCCAGAATATAAGGTAATCTTTTAAAAATTGTGTGGAGAGCAAGGAATGACTCTGACATGAACTCTGGTACCCACTTTTTGAGCACTTCCACTTGGTAGGGAGGCCTGGTGGCACTCAGAGGAAGGGGAGGCAGGCTATCCTGATGAGACTTGACAGGCTGTGATCATATGGTGGGGGAGGAGGTCCTAGTCTGTCACAGGTATAGGGGAAGGTAATAGAGTGAAAGAGGGAGGGAGGGAGAATGGGAAGGTACAAGTGAGGGGATAACAATCAGGATGTAAACTGAGTAAATTATTTAAATAAAAATATAAATATGTCAAACAAAATATTTAGTAAAAACACAAAATATTTGAATTTAATTTTGTATGACGTAGTGTCCATATCACAGTTGAAAGGCAAATATTGTGGCCCAAAACAAATGAAGGAAAAATTAAGACAGTCAGTGTGTCTCTTTCCAGTTTCCTGAAGTATAATTGATGCATAAAATTTAAACATATTCAATATACAATATTCATGAACTTGGAACATTATATAAAGTTCTACAATTATTGTCGCATGAAGATTTCTCTATATCTACATATATTCATATCTACCTATCTGTTCATTGTGTGGCATAAAAAGGTTCATATCTTAACACATATTATCCCACAGACATACAGCAGTTTACATTTTTACTCAACCCGACCTATAATCAGTCATCAGCTATCCAATCTCAACCAGAGAAGGTCACTACAAACTACCTTCCAACATCAGAGTCACCAAAATGACAAGAGGACAGTGAAAAAACGCTAACAAAACCCAAAACAGTTTGGTATCTCCAGATCCCAGCAATCCCAATGAAAACAACCTGGAGAACCTAACAGCAATTGATAGTCAAGAAAATGACCTAAAGTCCTTAGTAAAGAAGATGATAATGGAAGAAACAAATAAAATCTGTAAACAAATGCAGGAGGAGGCAAACAAGACGGCTGAAGATTTAAAAGAGTCATATAAAGAGGCACTTGAAGAATTTCAGAAAAATATAAATAACCAGATGAAGGAAATCATTAAAACAGATCAAGACCTGAAGATAAAAATGGAAGCTATGATAAAGGAACACCCAGAAGAAAAATGTGATCAAGAGGCATCAGAGAAGAAAGCAAGCATCTCAGAGGTGGCCTTATCTAACAGATTGCAAGAAAAGAATGAATATCCGGACTTGAAGATACAATCGCAGAACTGGAAACAACCATAAGGAAAATGCTAAATCTGAAAAGTTCCTGACATAGAACATTCAAGAAATCAGAGACACCATGAAAAGACGAAACTTGAGAATAATAGTTATTGAGGAAAGAGAAGACAACTGACTCCACAGCCCAGAAAATATCTTTCATAGAATCATAGAAGAAAATTTCCCCAATTTGAAGAAGGAGATGCGTATGAGCATACAAGAGGCCTACAGAACACCAAATAGAATAGACCTGAAAAGGTACCCTGTACTGAGGGTCCTGGGTCTCTGAATGTGCCTTCAGACAGGCCAAAGTGTCCATAGCCTTATGGGTCCCCTTGTAGCACCGGAGCTCTCAAGGGACTGAAGCAGGTTGGGCAGAGGTGGTCTGATGGCCACTCTACTCCCTTTCTCCCTGAGATTTCCTTAGTCCTGGAGATTTGATGCTTCGCTGGTCTTTGGTTCCCGGTAGCATTTTGGACCCAGACTGCTAGCAGAGTCCAGGTTAGTGCCATGTGGTCCAAACTGCACACACACTGAGTCCAGTTCATGTGTCTGGACCCAAATGGATTTTGGGGCCTAATTCACACACTTAGTCCAGTTAACACTGAGTCCAACTGGGGTTTCGGGCCCAAACCCCACACTGAGATCACTGAGTTCAGCTAGAGTCTCAGGACCCAGACCTCACGCCAAACTCAGCTAGAGTCTCTGGGCCCAAAATGCCCACCAAGCTCATCCAGGGCTTCTGGGCCCAAACCATGCACTGAATTCAGCTAGGGACTCTGGGCTCAATCCATGCACTGAGTCCAGCCAGAGTCTCAGGGCTGAGACTGGGCACCAAGCTCACCTAGAGTCTCTGGGCCCAAACTGCCTGCTGAGTTCAACTAGGTTCTCTGGGCTCAAATTGCTGCCAAGTTCAGACCAGAACTCTGGGCCCAAACCACAAACGGAATTCAGCTAGGGACTCTGGGCCCAAACCGCGGCCAAGTCCAGCCAGAGTCTCAGGGCCGGGACTGTGTGCCAACCTCAGCTAGAGTCTCAGGGGCCGAACCAGGCACCGAGTTGAGCTTGGGCCACAGGGCACAAACCACGTGCCAAGATTAGCTATGGTTGTGAGGCCCAAATCTTGCACTGGGTTCCCTCTCATGCAGTAATTACCACCAGTTACCATGCCAATGACATCTGCCAGAAGGTTCCAGCTGCAAACCTCATCCAAGACAGGGTAAGCAAGTCCTCAACAGTCACTGTGTCACAAAAATGTCTGTCATATACATTGGGCTGGAAGGCTGAAAAAGATGCTCCAATATAATAGAGCGTTTTGGTTGACTATTTAGGTAGAAAACTGTCTCTGTCATCTTCTCATTTGGAAAGCTATGAACCTGCACTCGTGGCATATTCTGGGAGTCAAGTTTATTCCTTCTCTAGTCTTGTGATGGAGTTGAAGACCACATAGCTTAGTTTTGCAATGAAGCTTAATTGTTTAGGAATTAAGATGTTTTTAGGTCTACATAGATGTTTTAAGTTGATAATGACAAGAGGTGATGGAGACTGATTTACATTCAGAATTTTTGACACACCAAGATAGGAAAGTTGTGTTCTTCAAGGCTGTCAAATACAAATAACTAAAACACTTAGAATGTAACATTTATATAATTTCTGATTATGTCATGATTATTCTTGCTATAGGTATTTTATTTTATATATGTGGAATAATATAAGTGTATGTGTAAAAAATAAAATAATATAAAAAGTTACTGTTCAACATTATTCTAAGATGTCATCATCAAACATAGTCTGTGCTCTTAATTGAGCATAATGACCTTCACCTAGTAACTGATCCTCAACATCATTAATGCCTCTGGTTCTATTTCATTGCACCATAACAAAACATTGCATCTTTTCACTATATTAGCCGTTCTAGTGCTAGTGTTATCATGGCCTCATAGAATGAATTTGGTAATGTTCCACCCATTTCTATCTTTTGGAGTAGCTTGAAGAGTATCAGTGTTGAAAAGAGATTCCCGCCGGGCGTGGTGTCCCAGCACTCAGGAGGCAGAGGCGGGTGGATCGCTGTAAGTTCAAGGCCAGCCTCGTCTACAAAGTGAGTCCAGGATAGCCAACTCTGCACAGGGAAACCCTGTCAAAAAAAGGGAAAGAAAACAAAGAGATCCCTAACTGAAATCCCTGCTTAGAGAATAATGTCTAATTCCTGTGAAATAGGAGCTTAGAGAGTTAAGCAACCTAAGGTCACTCAGAAACTATGTGATGTACCATATATGTAAATAAATTCTCAATTCCTAAAAAAAAAAAAAAAAAAAAAAAGAAAGAAAGAAAGAAAGAAAAGAAAAGAAAAAAGAATAAAACTCTGGAGACAATTTTTAAAGAAATATTAAAACACGTTTTTTTTTCCCATTGAAGAAGGATTGATGGGAAAGTTTTAGAATAAGGGCAGTTTTACAGGGGTTAGTCAATATAGAGCCATGAAGGAAAAGGAGAGGTAGCTGAGAGGCAGGACCACCTGGGATAGGCAGAGACAAAGTAGAAACTATATCTAAATTTCAAATTTTTCAACCTTGCTCTAGTGATTGACCTTTAGAAATACTGATCACTTCTTCATAGCATCAAGCATTATCCTGAAACTAAAAAAAGTTAAAAATGATTTCACAAGTCAGCTCTTAAGTCTGCTCCAAGGTCCTGATCAATCAGTAGCAGTCTGAGTAAAACAAGATTTTTGTCATCTGCTTAAATATTTACTAAGATGAAGGCTCAAAGATTTGGTCAGTACCCAAGTATTTTCAGCTGTGCCTGACTGGATTTTTTTTTTGTTAGATGATTCTAATAAAGATCTTGCTTTGCTGGACTCTTGGAGTGCTTTACTGTTTCAGAATCCAACATTGTGACTTATTACAAAATGTAACTGGGAAGTGGCCGCTGCAAGAGGTGTACAAATAGCAAAACATATATTGTGATTTTAATGCCTGAGAGTCTTAATATGACAAATGGATGAGGTAGAAAACAATCATCTGTACTTATCTGTAATATTCTTTTGTTACAACTTTATAACTGTAGCTGCAAAGAGAAGAATACTGATCCGCAGGACAAGACAGATACAAGGCTAATGTGATTTTGAATGGAAGATGCTAGAAACAGTAGTCACCCATTCCTCCTCTTGAAAAAGCAGTCTATCAAATATTTTAAGTGTGTTTTTTTTTGTGGAATACAGTTACATCTTTTTAAAAATAACCTGTTCAACATATATTTCACAACACCAATCCAAAACAAGCAAGATGTATTTTGGTGACCTGCAATTCTGGCTCAGACTATGGAACTCTCCAAAGTCACTGTGGACCATTAGGAAATAACAAAGGTTGGGGAAGAAGTTCGCAACCAAACATGTTTTTCATCCCCATAGTGGAAACAGGTGCAGTGCTCCGGGGTGAGGCGATCCCCAGAGCACGTGTATGAGAAGGATGTAGAACAATGAAAAGCCAGCAAATGCAAGGCAACTCTGGTTATAGTTACATAACTATCTCTGCACTGTGACTTGCCCTCAGTTGTCTGGGCTTTGCTTCAGTCTGTGCCCTGGAAGAGAACTAGTGTATATGTTCAGGCTGAGAGCATGAAGCAACAGTAGGAAGCATCTGAAGAGTGCGAACTGTTCTCAGACATTGTTGAAGTCTGAGCCTGTTTCATGATCTAAGTCTATATTCTCTTTGGATCAACTTAGATGCTGCACATCGTCTCTGTCTAGTGAACATCCTGACATGTTTTTTCTCTTGTTTTGTCTCATCTTCCTCCTGAAGTCTGTGCTTACATCAACGGAGCCGGATCCCTATCACTGTTCCAAGTACTAGAAGCCCAGCACCTACAGGGAGGCAGACATAATTCTAGGTGCATTTATCCCCATTTACATCACCATGGAACTGACCCAAAAGATCAATATACTTTTCAACAGAAATCCATATGTTCTATGGGAAATCTTTATGTGAGTACTCGTGTGAATGTGCTAAGGATGTCATGACTACAAGACAGTTCATGCTCTGCTGTATATATGGAATTCCATTGTGAATAATGAACTAGAGAGAAATATAAAAGACAGTGTCAATCATTCCTTCTTCTTTATGTGTCTACAAACATTTCCATTTCTCTTCCTCATACTTCTAGTCAGGAAGACATCAGAGAGAGAGAAACCACCAACTTTTGTGTCTGCTCCATGGTGTAATTTCATGCTCAGTCTTATAAATGTTTTAACACATTAAGTCAAGTATGTCAAGGAAAATGTCCACTCTGCTCACCTTTGTTTGGGCATGTAAATTTTTTATGTTTGAAAACCTGTTTTTTTTTTCCCCACAAAGTTGGAGAGTTTTTGGTAAAGTGAAATTGAATATCTCCACATCCTTAGTACAAATCTTAGCCTCTCCTGTTCCATATTCTCTAGCTTTAGTCTCTTTACAGTATCTCAGAGTTTGGACACTGTGGTTACAATTACAAATCTTGTTCCTCACCTAGGTGTTTCTAGATGCCTGTTGTTTAAAAGAGTTAGTAGAGATATAGGTGAGTTCTTAGGCACTCATAAACTTAGAAATATTTCTGTAAGTCAATTTATGTCAACCTGAATTGACTTTTATGACCTTCTGAATTTACAAACCTTTGTCAAATCCTTAATGTTAGTAAGTAATGCTTTCCACATACAGAAATTTTATCCCAGTAACATACACACTATGCTATTGCAGACCTATTTTTTCTAAAAATGATTTGAATTCAAGTTGCACACAAGCATACTGTAGTTTGTTTTGTTTTGTTTTTTTTAGCTATCAACAATCTTTTATTACAAAATTTAACCTGACATTTTGTTAAAGATTTACAAATATTGAAATCATACCCTAAAAGAATTTACAAATCCTGAGATATGGAAAGTATACAAAATAGTCCTAGAAGTCTTGAAATTAATTTTATACATTAGCTGAATATTTTTACTCCATTAATTTATTTATGATTTCCCTTTCCATCCTAATTACAGCTCCTCATTCTTCTCCAGTCTCTCATTTCACTCACCAGTACACCTCATTCTCCCCCCTTCCTCTCCTTACAAAGAGGCAGGTCCTATATGGGTACCAGCCAGCCCTGGAACAGGAAGTCGCTGCAGGTCCAGGATCATCCTTTCCCACTGAGGCCAGACAATTCAGCCTAGCAATGGAAATGGGATCCAAAAGCAGACCTCAGATTGCAAAATGTTCAAATCTGTAGGAGTAGGAAATTTTTGGACAGTTAAAGAAACACCAAAAATGAAAACATAAGATTAGCAGCCATATCCATTTTGGGAATAGTTTGCTTTTGAGCTATTATACAAACAGTGTTTTTCCCATGCTTTTCTGCCTTGTTCTCCTCCTTGCCATATGTTCCACTGGGCAATCTGACATAGGGAATATTTGGAAAAAAACCTATTAAATAGAATTCTTAGCTCTGGAGGTGAAAGGCCAAAACCCAGTTCAGAGTCACCTTATTTATAGAGTAGAGCAGCAAAAAACAATTATTCTAATAAATCTCTCATATATTGCATTGTGATGGAAATTTCCCTCACCTCCCCCTTTTCAGAGTCTTTTCACATCTCCAGATCCACACTCCCTGTGCCTCATCTCAGAAAAGAACAGGTCTCAGAAGGACATCAGCACTGCATAAGATGCTCCAATAAGGCAAGGAGCATACCAGAACACCACGGCTGGAAAACATAGGCAAAAAGTCAGAGAAATTCCTAGGAATCACTATTAGAAAGCTCACAGGAACTCTAAACTTCTCCACCATAATATATATGCAGAAGCCCTAGGTCAGAGCCCTACAGGTCCCATAATTCCTAGTCTGTGGGCAGTGTTCTCACGGTGTCTCTGTACCTCTGGCTCTTCTGATCCTTCCTCCCCCTCATCACAGAACTCCACAGTTGTGCCTCACGTGTAGCTGTGGGACTCTGCATCTTCTCTCGTTAGTTGCTGGATGAAGTCTCTCTGACATATGATGTTGATTATGCTAGATTCCAGTCCCAGACCTCACTGGACACAGGACAAACTGTAGTTTAAATGTTTGTGGCTGAGTTGATATCCCAACCCTCCATTTAAGAACTGGCCTTGGTATAGAAGATGGTAGATTCAGGGTTTGTGTATTTCTAGTAGCATTAGTAGTGTTACTAGAAGAATTTTCAAGGGTTAATCTAGTAGATTCCGTGGAGTTTCAATTGCAAGAGCTTTGAATCTGTTTATCAATGATTATGTGATAAAAATTGCATAAGAATTAACATAGGTGCTCCAAAATTTCCACAGTAATGTATGTAGTCATTTTTTTATATTTCCAGGAAAGAAAAATACGGAAAATATTGTAGGTACTTTTCTATATTTTAGAGGGCCTCCAAACTAACTTCATAGGGACTCCACTGTTTTGCTTTCCCCTAAATTCAAATATATGCCAATATTTGTTCTTATTTTTGTTACTGCATAAGTTGAAATCTCATAAAACTTTTAAATTCAAAGGTAGATTGGAGACAGGTGTGGCTAGGAATAGGGTTTCCAGGACAGGATTGTGGTTATAGTAGTGAAATCTTGAAGGAAAACATTTGAACTGTAGGACATTTCTGAGGCAAGTAAGGAACTTCTTGCCATGATTGTTAAGGATATTGAATCCCTTTCTAATATTTCTCAGTCATTTGTATTTCATCTTTTCTAAACTCTTGATTTTCTTCCATGGGTTTTAAATTAGGTTTTGCTTTCTCTAGTTTCAAGTCAACCTTTCTTTATAGGGCATTGGGGCATCTGTTAGCTGTTATCTCAACTTATCTGGCTTGGGATCAGGTGAGAATGTTTGAGATGCAGTCGTGAGGCTACTTACTGATGATGTGTGAATGAGAATTTCTAGATTGTCAGAGTTTTTTTTAAGCCTCTTAAGACAATAATGAACCCTTTCAGGAGTTGACTGGTTCTTACTGCCCGCCCTCACAAGATATCCTGGCCTCAGATGTCTGTGACAGAATTCCTTTAGTAATTCTAGGTGGTAGGTGATGGTGGTTAAATAGTGTGGGGTGGTGCTACATGTGGGATGCCATCAGGGATCCAGAGGCATGAAGAGGATGTGGATTCACTAGACCTGGATAACATACTATAGTAACCCAGACTGTGTCTATTGTGACCTGAATCAGGATCCTTCACAAGACCGGGAAGTATTCATAACATTGAGTCATTTATCAAGCCTCTGGAATACTATTTTACACATGTTTGTTTGTTTTTATTTTGTGTATTTGCTTAACTTCTTGAATATGTGTACATGCCACATGTGTGCCTGGTGCTCACAGACAACAGGAGACTTATGACCTGTGTACACTGAGGACAGATGCTAACTTTCCTTCAAGGGTGGCCAATGTGGCTAGATGCCTGGCCATCTGTCTATGCCACAAAGCAACACTTTAATGCTAGAAGTGCATATAAACAGATTTGTTACAATTTTTATAAGTGACTATGAAATTGAATGATTGTAAACTAAAAGCACATGAAGCTCGTATTTACATTCCTGATGAACATCTTAGTGACTCTTCAATATCAAAATACAGGAACAGAAAACAGCATTAGCACTCCCACACTCAATGGTTATTGGACACAGACAAATGACACTTGAATTCACAAATGCACTGCAAGAAAACAATTACTAGACACAATTCAATTTCTGAATTCAGGAGTGAGACCGGGGATTTTCCTGAGTTGTTGTGTCTCAATCACACAAGCTTTACATGTCTAGGAGAAACCAAGCTAAGACCTCTATTTTACTAAATTTGATAAAAAGTTTGGGGAAAAAATGGACTGGCTGTACTCATCACTCTGTTCCTCTGGTTTAGGTTCAGATGGAAAAACTATCAATATATGCTGACCTTATACTTTGCCATTGAGGAGATCAATAAGGACTCACACCTGCTTCCTAATGTGACCTTGGGTTTCCACATCTACAATGCTTTTATTTCTAATCTAAAAACCTTGGAGGGGCCTCTGATGTGGCTGACTGGAAGGAGTGAGTATATCTGTAACTACAACTGCAAAACTCAACACAAAGCTCTAGGAGTTCTTTCAGGAACCTTGTCTGAATTTTCTGCTACAATTGGAACACTTTTGGAGCTCTACAAAGTCCCACAAGTAAGTTAGGAAAGTATTTTTTCCATAATCACATAGCAAATCTGACAAATAAAAAAACAGGTATGTGGTTTCTATTTACTGTAGGCAGATTTAACATAACAGAGAATGAATTGTCTTGATATGGCAATAATTAACAGTGAAAAGAGCATGATGAAAAGCATGAGAGGTAAACTCTGAGTATTTCTAAGCCATCACTTAGTAGTAATTATGATTCTATCTCCAAATACTGGAAAATACAGTGTGGATTCTCAGGTTGCACTTGCTCATAGGTCAACGTCTACTACACAGATATGTAACTAATCAAGCTACATGTAAACATGTCACAATTCATACAGGGTGACAACTCCTAATACATAGACACTCATAATCACCTCTTTTTGCTTCTTTAGGTCACATATGGACCTTTTGATACTGTGCTAAGTGACAAAGGTACATTCCCATCCCTTTATCAGATGTCTCCTAAAGACAGAGCTCTAACCCAAGCTGTCATCTCTTTACTGCTACACTTTGGCTGGAAGTGGGTGGGGCTGTTTGTGGCTGATGATCTGAAAGGAAAGGAGTTCCTTTCTCAGCTGGAAGGTGAGATAACTTCAGAAGATATCTGTGTGGCTTTTACACTAATAATCCCAGTTAATTGGAACTCTGTGGAAAAACATAGAGCTGCTATTGCGAACTTGAACCAATACAGAGAAGTAAATGTAGAGGTATTCTATGGTGATGTAGATGACCTTCTTTTTTTCTGCATTGAAAACAACGTACTTTTAACAGGAAGGAAAGTGTGGATCATGGCAAAGCAACACTTTACACATTTAGAGACTTTATTCAATGAAAAGAATGATTGGATAAACATTTTCAGAGGAAGCTTGTCCTTTTCAAAGAAGAGAATGATTCCTGGCCTCAAGAAGTATCTTGAGGCTCTTACACCATCCCAGTACCCAGGAGATTTATATTTCTATAAGTTCTGGGTTGACAATTTTTATTGTTCTCCTCCTGATTTGCTATGTGGAAATCCTAGACCCTGTCCATCAAACATTTCTCTAAAGAGTAAGCAAGAAAAACATGATGTGATGACTATTTCTGAGCCCAGCTATTCCATATGGAATGCAGTGTATGCAGTGGCCCATGCCCTCCATAAAATGCTGTTGCACAGAACAGAACTGGGATCTCATGAAGACATAAACAACAGCCAGCTTCTCCCATGGCAGGTAAGCCTCCCTCATAAGCAGGGAAGCATCAGTAACGTAAATTATTAGTATGTAATTTACTGTGGTCAAGGAATTAACACATTTTCATCTCATATATTAAAAGTATAAATTAATATACAAAAGTGTTATCTCCCAGTGTATGTGTATACATGTGTAATTATCTTAGATGATTTTGGGACTAAAAGTAGATTTGAAGACATTACATTTGAATGAATTTCAACAATTTTTTCCTAGTGTGGTAAAATTTTGTAAGACATAAATATAATCAATGCCAAAATATTGGAAGTTCAATAAACAAAATTTGTGTATTTTCATGGAGTATGTCCATTGCCATCAGGTATAGATAGAGTGACTATGTCCAAAGCTTCTATTTCACATAAAATGCAATCTGTAGCTTATAACACGACCATGCTTAGAGCCTTTTGTGAAAAAAAGGAGCCTGTTCTAGAGTCGTAAGTAAGTGAATAGCAATTGCCTTTACAAATTATTCTCAATTAGGTAAGATGAAGGAAAACCAAGGCTGTGCTTACATTATTAAATGTTAAAACACAGACAGTGCTAATGAGCCCTGGCCATATCTTCATGTATTCATAATAAACGGACATGTTTGGGGCTTAAAACAATAAGATATAAACCTAGAACACATTTACACATATGAGCCCCAATGATCACTTTCAAATAAGGTTTCATTAAGAATATTGAAGAACAGGCCAATTGAACTTTTAATTTAATCAAAGATAGATGAATACAAAATAAATTTGAGCTATATAGTGTAATATGTAATTTTGAATATAATGGAAAACAATAACATTTGACATATCATTGAATCAGCTTGTGAACATAACTTCCCAGAGATGTGATATTAGGTCAGTTAGTGTGTCCCTTGTATGAATAATTAAGAACAGTTCTTTAATAACAGGAGTTGTAATTAGGTAAAACAACATTTATTCTCAGAAGTTGAATTATTAAGCCATTGTATTAAGTTAGGTATGTAATTACAGCATGTTGGGGCAAGGGATGACTCAGCAGTTAAGAGCATTTGCTGCTCTTGCATAGGACATGAGTTAGGTTGTAAGCACACACATTATGGCACACAGTTGCCATTAAATCCAGTTACAAGGAACGTGGCTGTGCCATGTGTTTACAAGGCATACACTTTGTATACATATGTACAAACATTGGGGCAGTAAACAAATTAAAAATAACACAAATATATGGGCCACAGATTTCTCAGTGGTTAGGAATACTTGTTGCACTTTGGAAGTCCCAGGTTCTATTCCTGATACACAGATAAAATGTTACAACTGTCTGTAACTACACTTTAGGGAGATATGCATTCTTCTGGCCTGCAAAGGGTCCAGGCATGTCTGTAGTTCACACATACATATGCAGGAAGAACATTCTTTAAAAAAAACAGAATAAACTAATCTAAAATAAAAGGCAATGTTTTTAAACCTCAGTTTAAAGCACAGAAAACTTAGATATAATTTTGTCACACATAGTGTGCATATCAAAGTTGAAAGCCAAATGTGACTCAAACCAAATCAAAGAGAAAAGAAGGAAGTCTGTGGTTGTCTTTTCAGTTGAGTACAATTGTCACGCACGTTTTGTACAAATTTAATATACATTTTTTCCTGACTTTGAAGCTTTGCTTAAACTCCTACTAATATCACATCAAGTAACTCTCTATATCTGCATAACTAGCTATAACTGTCTATCTAACTAAAAATATACACATATGTTCATTGGGTGGCATAAAAATGGACATGTCTTACTACTTATGTATGTACAGCAATAATGCTGTATACATTTTTACTCAATTTTTATGCTAAAATAGGAAAACATTTTCTGGTGTTAGGGAAAGACACAGGACATTTTTCCCACTAAGAACGTGCTCCACACTATGCTAGGTTCCAGCCCTTAGAGAACATATCTACTTGTGTTCAGTAATTCTTGCATTCCTATCATGGGGAGAAATGTTCATTTCAGTAAGAGAATTGAGGAGATGCCTAAAGAAACTAAGACTTTTCCAAAAGAAAGTCATGTCAGAGAGAGAGATAAAATAAAAAATTTTAAAAGAGCATCCACTTGTAATTTGTATGAACTACTCCTATCCAAATGATGTCTCTCTTCAGCTGCACCACTTTCTAAGGACAATCCAAGTTACAAACGCTGCTGGAGATGAAATAAGCTTTGATAGGAATAATAATATTATGGAAAAATATGATATACACAACTTTATGGAATACACTAATTATACCTCATTACTAGTTAAAGTAGGGGAGTTTGTCTCTAAGAGTCCACAAGATCAAGGCTTTTTCATCAACGAAGTTCTGATTAAATGGCCAAGCAACTTCAATCAGGTCTGGAAATTTTCAATATTTAACTTGTAGAGAAATTTTTGTAGAGGGTTATTAAAATTGATGTTTGATATGTCTTGGAATTTTTAAAATAATTGTTATATTTTAAGTTCTTGGCTTTACTGTGATTGTGAGCTTGTGTGTGAATGCTCATGCATGTGAGCACATGTTACTGTTAAAGACACAGACAATACTGGTTTTCTTCTACAGTTGCTCTCCCATTCATTTCCAAACAGGCTATCTCTCTGAAAGCCTTGCTTTATGATTTTGCTGTACTCAGTGGACAGCATTACCTAGGCTCTCTCTCTATCTTCATGATCACAAAGTTTGGATGACAGATATGCTTTTTGTCTACACCCAACTTTTGTTTCCATCCCTTCGGGATGATCAAACTCAGATTTTCATGCTTCTTTGGCAAGCCTGTTAAATACTAAACCTTCTCTTTATTTGTGTTGGATGACTGTAAATCAGAAATAAACCATTAGAATGATGTTAATTGAATTTGAATGTGTGTGTTCATTAATGATGCAGTGAATAAGTGCTTATGGTTATATATAGGTGTGTGTTCTTATGTATATACATACACATGTACACAAACATATTCATATTATTCATATATTGGTATTATACATGCATGCTGATGCTAAGTTAATCATTCCATTACCACAACTCAACTCAAACATATCAATATTTTTATTATGTTGTGAGTTAGCATAAGCAAGAAATAAATTGTGTATTTTTGACAAGTCATTTGTGTGAGAAATGTATATGAGCTGCCCAATATCTGTGTTAGGAACTGTCCTGAGTTTTTCTCTGTAAGAGCAGCATGGATTTTTAACAGTTGAGCCTGCTCTCCAGCCCCATCTTCCTGTTATTCTGTAGATATTTAGGGTACAGAAACTGAATCTAGATCAAGGCAGAAAAGAGGTCTAAGGAAAAAAAGAAATATGCCTGTCCTACACAATTTCTAAAATATAACAAACTAAAGTTGTGTTAGAAGTTTAGTAGTTTATGTGATTAACTAAGAATGCAATTGGTGAAAATCCTAAGTGATGGCATCACTAATGTTTGAATGAAAAGGCATGGAACCATTCTTAGCATTTAGAGTCCAGGTCGAAAGTCACAGCTGTGGTTCACAAGTCAGGGTCTACAAAATATCAACATGGACTGTATTAGGAGAAGCAGTGACAATCCAGACACAGTATCTTTCATGAAAACATTGGACTTCCTCCTGCACCTGAATCAGATGCATGAGTGTTACTATGTGATTGGAACTATAAACGCAGAAACGGATGAGGCAAGAGTGACTAGGTTTCCGGGTGACAACCCAACTGTTCCCATTCCATGACCATACAATGAGGAGTTCTGGCTTGCTGCCTCACAGCAGAGAATACATGAATATTCTACATGGTTCACACACGCTATGCTGATGTGAGTCACAGTTTGGTTGCTATAAAGGAGTGTTGAACATTAAGCATTGGGAAGCTGACTAACTACAAATGTACATTCTATACGCCCATGTAAGAACCTCACAGTTCCTTAGTACATTTATGTTGATTAGCTTAAAATATTTTAAATAACGTGCAATATTATGACCAGTTTTTTGTGTTGCCCTCAGACTCCTCAATCTGTATGTACACAGAGCTGTGCTCCAGGATTCTGGAAAGTTCTACAAGAAGGAAGACCTGTCTGCTGTTTTTCTTGTGTATTTTGTCCAGAGGGGCACATTTCCAACCAGACAGGTTCAAAATATTACTGTTCCTCTAACTGCTTCAGAATGTAGGAGAAAACTAAGAAATAACTTTGTTGTCATAATGTGGGGCTGTTCTCCATGTCTCTTTCACTCGTCCCCATATCCATTAGTAATCACTGCAAACAAAAATCCCTGAAAACAAAAGCCAAGGACAAGGAAATGTGGGACTTTTCTTTTAACACAATACAACTGGTATTACATTTACAACATTTACGATTCTCATTTTGCATGTCAAGAACAGTAGGAAATATACTGCTTTGTAAATGAGTATATGCCTGCCTGTAGATCTTTGTGGTCAACCATGAGATAACATATACAGGTAATATTATATGGGCTGAGTATGTTTATCGATGAATACAAACACACACACCAAACACAGACATATACATACATACACACCAAACAGAAATACAATATTTAATGCAATGAGACCATGAATTTTTTAACAAGTGTAAGGCATAACAAGAAGAGGGAAAGAAGATAATTATGTTATAATTTAAAAATTTAAAAACCTATTAAAAATAAAAAACAGAAGGAAAATACAACATTCTAATAATGATGACAATGTACTATTTAAATAGTATCTTTAAAAAGGCCAACCCTTAAACAAAAAGAGAACTCTATTGCAAACAACGAAAAGTTGAAAGATTAATTAAATATTTTTATTTTCTGTAATATCTAATGCCATTATACATTAAATTCCTTGCAAAATGCTATGTTATTGTCACCCGTCACCATTGTAACAGAATTAACCTTTGTTTCCAATTACAAAGGATAATTAACATATATCTACAGGTAAGAATAAGATTTACAAAACATAACTGTTATTTTTCATAGTGTATCTTATCTTCTTCCTGACTGTGCTCCCCCTCTATCTGTGTGTATGTTTGTGTGTGTGCCATCTGGACATGAGAGGACATCATTGTAGATCTGTGTTCCCTTTTTGGCCCTTGGCATATGTTTGGCATTACAAGAAGATCGTGTTGTAACTCCCATCCTCCATAGAGCAGTCTAAGGACTGTGCTGATTCTTAAAGTGTGTCTTACATTACATATTTGGGCTTCTTGGATTTGCTTTCATTTTATTTTGGAATATTAGCATAATTGTTTTATTTCTCATTCTCTTTCCTTCTATGCGTTTTCTCCAAGATATTAGTACTCACATTTGAGGATTTGGAGCTTAGATATTAAAGAATATGTGATATTCTTTAATAGTCTTTGATTCTGGGCTTACTCATACAATATGATCTTTTCTAGTTTTATACATGAACCCACAGAGGTCAGAATTTTATTTATTTACACATTAGAAAGATTGGCTATAGATCTTTTTGCGATATATGGAAGAACTCTGCTGTAACTTCATCTAGACACAGACTTTTAGAAACCTTTGATCCCTTCTTTCTTTTTTGGTAGGGAGATTTTCTTATTGTTTGACTTTCCTCATTGGTCTTTTATGTCTATTTAGGCTTTTTGAAATAATGTTTGAGTTATGTTTTCCTGAGCAATTCTTAAATTTATACATTTCATGTACATTTTAAGCTTGCTGGAATACATTTTTCTCTTATTTAAATGTTTTATTAGAATATGCTGAACCTATAGTTTCTGTATTAATGTGTTATTGCCATTATTGATTCTGTTTATTTGAATCCTCTATTTTTTTCTTTGGGTCACTTGAGCCAAGGGTCTGTCAGTGTTGTTCATCTTCACAAAGAACCAGCTCTTAATTTGTTTAATTATTGTATTGTTTTCTTAGTTTCTATTTTATTGATTTCTACTCCCATCTTGTTACTTTCTCATATATTATTAATTGCTTATTTATGTATAATTGCAGCGTCTCCTCTCTCCTCTACTCCAAGGCCCTTCCCTTCACCTCACCTCTCAACCCAGTGCGCCTCTCTTCCCTTTCCTCTCAGAAATTAAAAGCCTCCCATAGATATCAACCAGCCTTGACATATAGAGCTGCAGTAGGCTATGCACATCTTCTCCTATTGAGGATACACAAGACAGTCCAGTTAGTGTAAAGGAATTAAATAGCAGGCAAAATAGTCAGAGACAGACCCTGTTCCTGTTGTTAGGTGTCCCCCATGAAAATTAAGCTAAGCAACTGTTACATATGGTTAGAAAGCCAAGATCCACCCCATGCATGATCTCTGATGGGTTTTTCATTCTCTGTGCAACTGTGCCAGGGGCATCTTTGGAGAGCTTGCCCAGAGTGAAGAAAAGAGTCAGAGGGTCTTTGCTAATAGAGTGGTCCTCAGAGATTATAAGGGGGAGAGGAGAGGTCCAAGCACGATGGTTAGGGGAATCTCACAACTTACTACTAAAATTTAGGCCTTTTGTGAGTTACATTATAGAAGTCAGGCTGTTTCTATATCTCTGACTGACTAGTAACTAGGTCCTTCTTTATTTATACAAGTATCACGAAAAGACAGGCTAATCATTATTTAAGCTGTAGAGAGCAAGTATTTGATTTTTCAATACATATCCAGGGTTACAATTTCATTTAAAGTTATGAAATAAAAACAGTACAGATTATTATTATTATTATTGTTATTATTATTATTATTATTATTATTATTATTATTACTGCTGTAATTCTAATTTTAAAATCTAAACAATGTCTCCTCCAAGAAAAACACGTTTAATATATTACATCCAGCTTTAAGGCTGGCTATGTTTATTCTAAGAGTACTCTAAACCAAAAGTACCTGAACCAGTCTTTTTATGAATAGTCAATACTAATAACTAACTCCTTTTACTCTTTGTGTATTCATTTATGCTATAAAGTATAAAAGATTATTTTAGCCAAACTATGTTATTTACTAAGGTTTATCCCTTGAGGAGTATACATTGTACATTGTATTACTTCCTACTTTAAACTGCTTTTCCAGAGAACTCTAAGCCTATAATAAAGGGAAATGGTAAATCTATAACCTAAACCTAAAATTAGAACAAATCCCACAATTATTTATGAATTAATATAAAAAAGTGTCCTGTACTGAGTCTAAGGATGGCAAAGAGTATAAAAATTTATTTGGAATTTCTTCACCTGAGAAAGATTGATCTGAGCTTATAGCTACAATATGTTGATGAAAGTGTTGCATAGTCATTTTCAAATTGGGATTATTTCCTAGGCCAAGGATATGAGATCTAACTTGTTCTCACCATACCTTAGGAGAATTATACAGAAGTAGGTTAACAAATTTCAACTTAATCCATGAGCAACCAAAATAAAAAATAAAAACTTAGCAAAGCTTATGGTGGTAGAATCAGTGATGTGTATTTTGATATGCTGATGTGAACAAAAAACATTGTACACATATTTAGAAGCTCAAAGAATGAATAAAATTAAATAAATTTGAAATCTCTTTGTGGATTCCATGACAATTTTCTTTATCCGTATAGAGTAATAAGGATTTCACTTTCACTGCCTTACAAAAACAAGAATAAACTTGTGAGCAGAAGGCCTATTCTCAAGTAAACACGATGAATAATACAAATAGGATTTATAAATATTTCATGTTCTTGGAACTATCAAGAAGTAGAATATTCCAGGCTACCCACATTGAAAAATAGTCTTCATGAGTTGAATATGGAATGAGTAAATAATTGTGCAAGCTGAAATGTTGACTCACTTCCTCCCCACAGATCTTCAGAAATGCATCCCTTGCCAACGACAAGATTACCCAAACCCTGAGAGAAATCACTGCCTGCTCAAGTCAATAACCTTCCTGTCCATCAAGGATCCTCTAGGAATTGCCCTGGCCTGCATAGCTGTGTGCTTCTGTGTCATCACAGCTATGGTGTTGGGGATCTTTCTCAAGCACCAAGACTCACCCATTGTTAAGGCCAACAACAGAACTCTCAGCTACATCCTGCTCATCTCCATCCTCCTCTGCTTCCTCTGTCCCTTTCTCTTCATTGGCCGCCCAAACACAGCCTCCTGTATACTGCAGCAAATTACATTTGCACTTGTGTTCACACTGGCTCTTTCCACTGTTTTGGCCAAAACTATAACTGTAATTATGGCTTTTCGGGTCATGAAACCAGGAAGGACAATGAGAAGGTTGTTTGTTTCAGGCATCTATAACTCTGTCATCCCCATCTGTCTCCTGATCCAACTTATGCTCTGCGGAGTCTGGCTGGGAACTTCACCTCCCTATATTGACACAGATGCACACTCAGAACATGCTCATGTCATCCTTTTATGCAACAAGGGCTCAGTTACTGCTTTCTACTGTGTTCTAGGATACTTAGGGACCCTGGCCTTGGGGAGTTACACTGTGGCTTTCCTGGTGAGGAATCTCCCTGACACTTTCAATGAAGCCAAGTTCCTGACATTCAGCATGCTGCTGTTCATGAGTGTTTGGGTCACCTTCTTCCCTGTCTACCACAGCACCAAGGGCAAAGCCATGGTGGCCGTGGAGGTCTTCTCCATCTTGTCTTCCAGTGCAGGGCTGCTAGGGTGCATCTTTTTCCCAAAGTGCTACATTATTCTCCTAAGACCTGATAAGAACTCTTTGAGATGCTTTAAAAACAAAAGACATCATATAAAAAAATGATCATTTTAATGAGTTAATTTAGTCTCTGCAACAAAACTCATCATAATACAAAATTAAATTATTTATCTGCCTTTTCAGAAATGTATATTTAAACACAAAATAAGGGCCTTTTGCTTCACAGACTCAGACATGGTATTTCAAATAAGAAGCTACTGCTGAAAATACATTTTAAT
The DNA here is from genome assembly GCF_964271855.1 of Acomys minous. Taxonomy (NCBI): domain Eukaryota; kingdom Metazoa; phylum Chordata; class Mammalia; order Rodentia; family Muridae; genus Acomys; species Acomys minous. Next base: position 60,539,795 of record NC_140498.1, read on the forward strand.
AAGATATGCATGGTACTTATTAATTTGTGGATACTATAAATATTCATAACTTAATTACATGACACTAATTGCGATAAATAATATATAAGCTAAATACTTGCTCTCTTTGTCCATTTTTAGGGTATAAGGGCTTTGCTTGTTCTTTGAGATTCTTCTATGGAATAGGTATAGAATACCTGTACTATGAATTATCTACACAACAATACTTCTAATTACTCTAAGTATAGAAATGTAGTTTAAATGGACTATATACAACAGTCACCTTAATAAACCAGAGTAATGTTTACATAATATCCTCATATTAGTATCAGGTAAGTAGAGGTCATCATTCACTATATTATCTTTTCTTTACAACAATGATAATGACAGAAAACCACAATCAATCACAGTCATAATTCTGGAAATCAGTCACCTCTGATACATCTACAAAACAATTCCCACATCTAAAGTTCAGAGAACAAGCAGAGCAAGGGTCAAAATGATTGCAAGAGGCAGAGGACCAGAGTTTGCTGTCAAATGTGCCTCCTAATAATGTCACATGTTATAACCATAAGACTTACCAATATACCTACATATACATAAAACGATCTAGATTATGCTAATACACATACCAAAGTGGTCCAGGAAGAAACCACAGGCTTCAAATTCTACAGAGAATTAGTAAAACCTGAAAGTTGGAGAAATAGTCTTTTCCAGAAATGAGCACAACAATCAGTTAGTTAGTAACCACCAAACAATCATCCCTGAAAATATCCATACAAGTAACATTATTAGACTGAGCAGCTTATATTATACTAACAAATAATGCAAAAAGACCATGAATTTGAAAAAGAGACAAGAGAGATGTTTGGGAAAGTTTGGAGGGAGGACATAAGAAAGCAGAAAATGATGTAATTATATTATGGTCTCAAAAATGAACTAAATATTAGTTTATGATTTCAAAATAAATTATTATTCAATATTAAAAATAATAAAATTTGCTGGTGAATGGATGATACTAGGAAAATTCATACTGTCTGAGATAATTGAGACACAGAAAGACAAACTTTACATTTTCTCTCTCTCTCTTCTGAATTTCCTAACTCAAAATTTGAGCTTGTATATACTCAGATGTGAATCCATACCTTGCAGTAATTTAAAAAACCAGGAATATAAAAGTGATTATTTCCAGTTGGGAATGGAGTTTTTGTGGGAGCAGTAGGAAGTAGAAAGCTATAAGAGATTTGAATGAGGAAATGAGAAAACATGATGGGGTTATAATAATTAGGAAAGATTGATAGAGAAATATCATACTAATAACTATCTACCTAAAATATTTCTAATACTTTTCTGTTTGGGTACAAAAATAAATGTTAGTTTAAATGGAACTTTGCCACCTGTGAGAATAATGGTCAGGCCATCTGACTGAAACTCCAACACCAGGCATTAGAAGTCCACTTTTGAGTTATTGATAAGGTTTGTCTAAGAGGCTCCTCAAACATTTTATGCTATTGCTATTGACCCCTTTTTCCCAAATGTGGAAGGTATAGTCCTACAGCTGAGGACACATGCACTTCAGAGACAAGCCCAGAGACATCTTAGCTGAAACTGACTTGAACACACCCACCCTGATGACTAGCATTGATTTATCAGAAGTTACCATTCAAGGTTCCCAAGAGAGAAATCAAGCAACGTTCCTCACTTGATTTGATGCCTATGAACCACAACTATAATCAGCATCACATAATAACCCTAAGGAAGAAGTAGTTGTACACATACCTTACAGAAACCAACTTGCAGGATTCCTAATGCCATCCCTCCTGCATTAGAAACCTCTCTCTGTGACTGAGAGGGAAGGGGTAGAAACACTGTAAGACACAGAGGATCAGGGACTTTGAAATAAGATTTAATGTCCTCTTAATATAAATTGTCACCTAAAGAACATGTGTGTGTGTGTGTGTGTGTGTGTGTGTGTGAGAGAGAGAGAGAGAGAGAGAGAGAAAATGAGAGAGGGAGGGAGTATATTACAATTGAAAATAGATAAAATTGGTAAAAAGAATAAATAAAATCACTAGTGTCTCTTTGTTTATAGTTGCAGTTGATGAGATTTATTGAAAATCCATGCAAAAGAATGGTGCACTGTAGTCCCTCAGTGTCTACAATTGAGGAGCCGTAAGAACAATTTAGTGTACTATCCCTTTTCAATCCTTAAAGTCCCCAATAAAATACTACTCATTCACTGGTCTCTTTTTTTTCTCACTTCTCAGTCGAGGCCCAGCCTGGAAGGTGTTGCAGTACTATCCTCCAAGCTCTGTTCAGCAGAGGAAAGATTCGGTGTTCAAAGAAATGCTCAGTTACATAGTGCTAGGCAAGCCTGGGCTACAGGAAATATTACTTTAAACAGAAATGTATAAAGGAACAGCACTTTAGGAAAAGGAATATAATTCTTAATGACTGGAAACATTGGGGAATAGAAACAAATAAGAGATTACAGCAGTTATACATTAAAGAAAATAACGTTTTTAAAGCAGTTAACTTTACTGACTTTGAAAAAAGGAGTAGGCCCTTCCCTGGTACCACTAAATCCATTCCTAAGATACTGAATGACCTTGGCTCTATGCACAAGGTTAGATACTTCTATCTGTAATTTGAAACACATGACTACATTCAATAAGTGGCCTGGTTCTTAAACCTCTGCCCTGATATATTGGAGTCAACCAGGATTGCACATATCTGCACAGCAGAGTTCCATAATAAAACCTTCAATATTCTTTAGATCAATCTAACCTGCCTAAATTGTAAACCCTCTAACCTGGTCTGCTATCATTCATGTGGCATGAGCGAATACATGCTAGGTTTTAAAGCATCACTCATCCTCTCTTATCAGATTTTTATTCATAATGGTGACCCAGGAAGCCGACTGCCTTAAACCTCATTGTGTAATCCAGCTTTTGTCCAGCCTATTTCTGGTCTGAAGCAAGAAGCCATGCTCTACATGCAAATTCCTTTCTTCTCATTGCAATAGGCAGCCCACCACATGACTCAAAGGGGGTAATTTTAAAATACTGTTGTGTGCCACCAGGTCTCCCCCTTGATACCCTATGAACATATACAGGGGGAGGTAATCCCCCTCAGGAACAGTCATAGGGGAGGGGAATAAGGGGAAAATGGGAGGGAGGGAAGAATGGGAGGATACAAGGGATGGGATAACCATTGAGATGTAACAAGAATAAATTAATAAAGGAGAAAAATGGAAAAAAATTTAAAAAAATAAAATAAAATACTGTTGTGGTACAGACCTCTAATTTAAAATTTTAGTTGGTTTATTAATAAAGTCAGATAGGACATTGCCTTTTGGAGAAACAGACTAGAATCAAGATGACATGAGTCAGCATAGCTTGTTACAAAAAACCATGTTTCTAAGGAGCTAGAGATATAGTTGATCTAGAATTAATACACCTGTCCAGGAAGAAATCACTCAACACTTTAGGAATTAATAAAGAAAAAATTCTTTAATAATAGAGTGCATTCAGCTCTGGCTCCTGCTAAGAGTAGCAAATGTAGAACCTATTTTGACTACTACAGATGCGGTCATTGTCATCTTTCAGTCTCTTTTAGGTTATAGCACCAGGTTACACTCTGAACAATCCAAATAGTGGCAGGCCCAGGGTCATCCTCTCATACTGAGGCCGACAATGCAGCCTCGCTAGGAAGATGTGACCCGAAGCAGACATCAGATTGCCAAAGTTTTAAAGCTATATGAGCAGGAAGTTTTTTGAGAGTGAAGGAAAACCAACAAGGTTAACGTAAGATTAACAGTCATAACCCTTTTGGGAATAGTTTGCTTGTTACCTATTATACAAACAGTGTCTTTCCTAGGCAATCCTGTCTGGTTCTTTTCCTTGTCATAGATTCCATTAGTCCACCTGGCACGGGAAAGATTTGGGGAAAAAGCTATTAAATAGCACATTTAGGCTTAGAGTTTGAATACCAGAGCCGCCTTATTTATAGAGTAGAAAAGCATAAAACAATTATTGAAATAATTCTCTCATATATTGCATTTTGATGGCAATTTTCACTCACTTCCTTTCTTCTGAGTCTTTCTCCTCACCTCCTCATCTCCCCAAATTCATACACCCTCTGTCTCAGTCTTGAAAAGAACATAAAACACAGCACGAGAAGCTCCAATAAGGGAAAGTATCTACCATGACATCAAGGCTGGAACATGTGGGCAAAAAAAATCAGACATTTCCGGCAATCATTCTTAGAGACATGCCAGGAACACCAAGCTTCTCAGCCACAACATGTATTCAGAAGTCCTAGGTCAGACCCTGACAGGCCCCCATAAGTCCTAGCCAGTTGATTCTGTGGGCAGTGTTCTCACAGTGTCTCTCTACCTCTCCTTCTTCTGATCCTTCCTCCTGCTCATCACTGGACTCCACAGTTGTGACTCATGTGTAACTGTGGGACTCCGCATCTTCTCTCGTCAGTGTCTGGATGAAGTCTCTCTGATTCATGATGATTATTGTGCTAGGATCCAGTCCTACACCTCACTGAGCACAGAACAAACTATAGTTTAAATGGTGTGGCTGGGTTGATATCCCAACCCTCCACTTGAGAACTTGCATGAGTATAGAAGATGGCACATTCAGGGTACATGTCTGGAATTACTAGAAGAATTTTAAGGGTTAATCTAGCATATTCCATGGAGTTTCCATTGCAAGAGGTTTTAATATGTATATCAATAATTAATGATAACAAATCATATAAAAATTAACATAGATGCCCCAGAACTTCTACAGTAGAGGATGTAGTCCTTTGGGTATATACCCAGAAATTATAAATAAGAGTGATATCTTCCTACATTTTATGGAACCATCAAACTAATTTTCATAGGTACTCTATCAGTTTGTGGTTCCCTAAACTCAAATATATACCAACATTTGTTGTAATTTGTGTTCTTGCATAAGATGAAATCTCAAAGAACTTTGAATTTCATGAGTAGATTGGAGGCATGTGGGACTGGGAACAGATAGTTCCTGAACAGGGTCGTGGATGGAGGAAAAATTATGAAAGAATCAATTTGAATCTAATTCTGAGGCAAGTAAGAACCTTCTTGCAAAGGTTGCTATGGACATTGAATACATTTAAAATCATTCCCGGTCATTTGTATTTCATCTTTTCAAAACTCTGAGTTTTCTTCCATATGCTTTTATATTGGGTTGGTTTTTCTAGAATAACGTTAACTTTTCTTGAAAGGGCAATGGGACACCTATTTCCTGTTACCTCAACTTATCTAGTTCTGGATCAAGTAAGAATGCTTGAGATACAGGCTTGAGGGTACTCAGTGTTGATGTATGAACTGTTTAGCCTAGAGTGTTTGGCAGGGCTTTTTTTTTTTTTTACAGGTTCTAAAGACAATAATAAGCCCTTTCAGGAGTTGGTTTGTTCTTACTGCCCAACTTAAGAAGGCATCCTGACTAGAGAAATTGTGGAAGGAGGCACAATTCTTTAGTAATCCTAGGTGGTAAAGAATGGTAATTAAATGGGGTGCTGCAGTGCTACATGTGGACATAGAGACCCAGTGGTTCATTGGGTGTTACAAATTGTGTCATAGTATGATGGATGGTCCAACCCTTTCCAGGTGAATAGAATTAATACGCTTCCTCATAAGATGGAGAGATCTCATGCTATCATCTTAATACCACACTTGAAATCTCTAGAGCAAAAAGAAACAAAAGTCTCACAGATGAGTAGATGGCAGGAAATAACCAAACTGCAGGCTGAAATTAATAAAATAGAAACAAAGAGGACAAACGAAAGAATAAATGAAACAGATTCTTTTCTTTGAGAAAAATCAATAAGTTAGACAAATTTTGTCCTAACTAACTAAAAGGCAGAGATTATAACCAAGTTAACCAAATCAAAAATGAGATGGGAGGCATCACAAGAGGCACTAATTTCCCTCATGTACTCTTTTGGAACAATAGTCAATAAAATACTAGAAGATACCATGATCATGTAAGCTGTGTCTAATAACGATTCAACATATGAAAATGTCCTATATGATTATGTTATATTACTGTTGTTAGGAAGTATAATGAATACACACACACACACACACACACACACACACACACACACACACACACACACACATATAAACAACTGCCTTCAGCCTTCAGCTCAAATGGTAAGAGAGAGAAATAAATTTGAGAGTCTATGCCTGTGAACACAACGTAGGTTATTACAAATTCCATCTTCCAACATGGAAGCAGTTTCATGCAGTTTTCATAGTAACTAAATAAAGCTATAAATCAAATACATTGGTGGAAATATCAGAGAGGAGGTCACAGCAAGATGGGGAAAGTTATTTTACAGGCCCACAATATATCTGATATCCTTCTTAGCTTTTAGATAATCAGAAGCCAGTGGTGTACTCGGTTACTACATTCCAAAATGTTTTTTTTTCATTAGTTATTGGTGATTAGCTCAATTGCTGAGGTGTCCAAGACATGGCTATTCAGGGTGTTATACATAGCCTAGAGGATGCTAATGAGCTTCTAGAATTGCAACATTCCAATTTCTCTATATCAATGAAGTTCTGATAGCCAGTCTTTTCAGACACAGCTCTTTCCACGGTTCACAATGATACAAGTATATATTCATACAGTTGAATATTTGGTATTGGATAATCCATCAGGAAGATTAATTCTCCCTCTGTCAATGCTTGTTAGTTGCATATTTTTTACCAATAAATTATCTCGTAACATAGCATCTAGACATAAACCTCAGATTAATACAGTCTAACCAAATGGCATTTCTTTTTGCTGATGAAAGGTATTAAAATAGAATTGTTCCTTGTTGGGGTCCATGCAGGAAGAACAGCAGAACAGCTCTAGAAGTCATGGAATATGGCCCACTGGTTAGCATAGCAATGAGGGGTATGTGTCAGTGAGGCATAACCCTGAGAAGTACTTGTCATAAGGACTTCATACTGTTATGCAGCATACCTATCCTTGTTTCCCTATTGTTAGATTTGGCCTTTTTATAGTGTCCCAGATTTCTTGGATGTTTTGTGTCAGGAACTTTTTAGTCTTAATGTTTTCTTTGATTGATGTATGGGTGCTTAGAACTGATGCGAAATTTCCATCAAAAGGGTGTCAGTGTGGCAAGAATCCTGGCCATCAGTCTATCTCCCAAAGGAACACTTTATACTAGGTGTCAATATAAATAACCTTGTTACATTTTTTTTGTAAATGACTATGGGATTGACTGATTGTAAAATAAAAGTGCATGAAGCTCATATTTAATTTCCTGATGAACATCTTAGTAACTATTCTATATCACAATGCTCCCCTGGGCAGAAACATCATAAGCACATATGTATTCAGCAGTCATTAGACAGAAACAAGTGGTGACACTTGAATTCACAAACGCACTGCAAGAAAACAATTACTAGAAACAGTTCAATTTCTGATAATTCAGGAGTGAGTCCATGATGTTCCTGAGTTGTCTAGTCTCATAGACACAAGATTGACATGTCAAAGGAAAAGTCAGGGCTTAAGATCTCTATTTTTCTAAATTTGATAAAAAAAAAAAGAGTTTCTGAGAAAAATAGATTGACTATACTCATAACTCTGTTCCTCTGGTCTACATGGAAATGGAAAAGCTATCAATATATGTTGACCTTATACTTTATCATTGTGGATATCAATAAGGACTCACACCTGCTTCCCAATGTAACCTAGGGTTTCCACATCTACAATGCTTTTATTTCTAACTGGAAAATCTTGGAGGGGCCTCTGATGTGGCTGTCTGGAAGGAGTGAGTATATCTGTAACTACAACTGCAAAAGTCAACACAAAGCTCTAGCAATCCTTTCAGGAACCATGCTTGAATTTTCTACGGCAATTAGAAGTGTTTTGGAGCTCTACAAAGTCCCACAAGTAAGTTAGGAAACTATTTTTGTCCAAAATCACATAGAAAACCTGACTAAAAGAAAACAGAGACAGGGCTTATAGTTATAGTAGACAGATTTAAAATAACAGATAATGAATTATCTTGATATGGCAATAATTAACAGTGGAAAGAGTGTGATGAAATGAAGGAGCAGTAAACTCTGAGAATTTCTAAGCAGATCACTTAGTAGTAGCTATGATTCTATCTCCAAACACTGGAAAATATACTATGGATTCTCAGGCTGTATTTGCTCATAAGTCTAAGCCTGCACCACAGATTTGTAACTAGCCAAGCTACATGTAAACATGTCATAATTCATACAGGGTGATGACTCCTAATACATAGAAACTCATAATCAACTTTTTTTTTGCTTCCTCAGGTCACATATGGACCTTTTGATATTGTACTGATAAAGGTACATTCCCATCCCTTTATCAGATGTCTCCTAAAGCTGTCTCCTAAACCCAAGCTGTCATCTCTTTACTGCTACACTTTGGCTGGAAGTGGGTGGGGCTTTTTGTGGCTGATGATCTGATTGGAAAGGAGTTCCTTTCCCACCTGAACAGTGAGATGACTTCAGAAGATATCTGTGTGGATTTTACATAAATAATCCCATTAATCTGGAAATCTTGGGAAAAAAATGGTCCTGGTATTGTGAACTTTAACCAACATACACAAGTAAATGTAGAGGTATTCTATGGTGCGAATGAAGTTCTTCTAACAAAAAAGAAAGTGTGGATCATGGCAAAGCAACACCTTACTTATTTAGAGACTATATTCAATAAAAACAATGATTGGATTAACTTTTTCAGAGGAAGCTTCTCATTTTCGAAAAAGAGAATGTTCCCTGGCCTCAAGAACTATCTTGGTGCTCTTATACCCTCCAAGTCCCCAGGAGATTTTACCTCTATAAATTCTGGATTGACAATTTTTATTGTTCTCTTCCTGATTTGCTATGTGGAAACAGTAAACCCTGTCCAGCAAATATTTCCCTAAAGAGTAAGCAATAAAAACATGTTGTAATGACCATTTCAAAGCCCAGATAATCCATATGGAATCCACTGTATGCAGTGCCCCATGCCCTCCATAAGATGCTGTTGCACAAAACAGAACTGGGATCTTATGAAGATACAAAAAGTGGACAGGTTCTCCCACAGCATGTAAGCCTCCCTCATAAGCAATGGAAGTATGAGGAACTTAAATTATTAGTAAGTAATTTACTGAGATCAAGGAAATAACACATTTTCATCTTATAACTAAAAGTATAAATTAATATAGAAAAGAGTTCTGTCACAGTGTGTGTGTATATATCTGTAATTATCTTACATGTTTTGGAGACTAAATGCAGATTTGAAGACATTACATTTGAATGACTTTCATCAATTTTTTCCTAGTGTGGTGAGACTTTGTAAAACGTAAATGTAATTAATGCCAAAATATAGGAAGTTCAATACTCAAAATTTACATATTTTCATGGAATATGTCTATTGCCATAAGATATAGACATAGTGAATATATCCAAAACTGCTATTTCACATAAATGTAATCTATATTTAAGGAAACAAGAACCTTTTGTGAAAAATAAGTAGCCTCTTCTAGAGTTGTAAGTAACTGAAAAGTAATTGCTTTAACAAATTATTTATTTTTAATTAGGTAAAATTAAGGCAAAAGCAAGACTGTGCTACCATCATGAAACGCTAAAACATAGACAGTGTTAGTGAGCCCAGGCCATACCTCCATGTATTAGTAATAAGTGGACATGTTTGGGGTTTAAAACAATAAGGTATACACCTAGGGCTCATTCACGTGTATGAGCCTTGATGATCACTTTCAAATAGGGTATCATTAAGAGGATTGCTTAACAGGTTGATTGAACATTTAATTTAATCAAAGATAAATGAATAAAAAAATTTTGAATGTGTACTATAATATATATATTTGAGTATAATAGAACACAACAATATTTGATATAGACATTGGTACAATTTATTATCATAGCTTTCCAGAGATGTGATATTAGGTCATCTAGTATGTCCCTTGTATAAATAACTGAGTACATAAGCAACAGTTCTTTATAACAGGTGTTGTTAATTAGGTAAAACAACATTGAATCTCAGAAGTTGAATTATTAAGCCATTGTATTAATTTAGGTATGGAATTAAAGCATGCTGAGGAGATGACTCAGCAGTTAAGAGCATTTGCAGAGGACATGAATTAGGTTGTAAGCACACACACATTATGGTGCATAACTGTCTTTACCTCCAGAGACTAAGAACATGGCGTACTTGTCTTCCCTATGCATTACAAAAGTATACACTCTGTATACACATATACATACATTTAGGCAAGAAACAAATTAAAAATAAGACAAATCTAGGGGCCAGAGATCTCTCAGTGTTGAGAAATGCTTGTTGCTCTTGAGAAGTCTCAGGTTCTGTTCCTGGTACATAGATGCAACCAATCAAGAACCATACACGGAGAGGATGTAAGCCCCTATCCTGATGTAGCTAATAGGCAGCTCATTCTCCACGTGGGTCCTCTTTGACATGGAGTCTATTGCCTGCTATTCAATCATTTCCCTCTGGCAGCACCGGTTTCCCAGGCCACAGAGGAGGAGGATGCAGGCTTTCCTTTTCTGAGGACTAGGGGAAGAGGTTAACCCCCTGGCAACACCCGACCTACCTCTAGCATATGCTTAGCATCAAAGAACCTCCTTATAGAGATGGCTTCAAATGTGGCAAACAAGCCACCAAAAAAACCATCATCTTTTCTGCAACAGACAAAATTCTATGCAAAAATGGGCAAGCTTGGATGCAGGCAGAGTTGATAGCCAAACTCTGCCAAGACATGGTAATCAAGTCCTCAATAGGTCTTGCCTTACAAATATGTATGTCAGATATATTGGACCAGAAGGCTGAAGATAGAGTTTTGGGTGACTGGTCAGGCAGCAAACTGTCTCTGTCACTTTTCTTCTCAGTTTGGAAGCTGGTAACCTGCACTTTCAGTTCACTCAAGTAATTAAGATTCATTCCTTTTCAAGTTTCTGATACAGTTGAAAGCTAGATAGTTCAGTTACACTATGGATGATACTGGCAAGTTTATAAATGATGAAGCGTCCTGTAATTTCTGGGATGAACCCAATTTGATTATAACTAAGACTCTTGCTGATGTGTTTTTGGATTCAGTTTCCTACTCTTTTACTGAATAAAGTTGCATTGATGTTCGTGAGAAAAAACGCTCTCTAATCCTCATTGTTGAATGTTTTTGTGGTTTAAGTATCAGTGTGACTGTAGCCTCATAAAATGATTTTAGCAATTTGCTTTTTGTTTCAGTTCTGTGAAATAATTTGAGGAATACCAACATTGGCTCTTCTTTGTAATTCTGGTAGTGTTAGGGGCTAACACATTCTGGTGCTGGTCTCTTTGATTGTGAGACCTTTAATGACTGCTTCTATTTCCTTAGGGTTTATAAGGCTACTGAAGTTACTTATTTGATCTTGAGTTAACTTTGGTAATTGGTATCTATTGTGAATATGAATATTGTCAATTTGTTTTAGATTTTATAACTTTGTACAGGACAGCTTTTTGAAGTATGAACTAAGGATTCCTTGGATTTCCTTGGTGTCAGTTCTGATTTCCATCTTTAATTTCTGATTTTGTTAATTTGGACACTCTCTTCCTTCCTGTTAGTTAGTTAGGACCCGTGTTTGTTCATCTTACTGATTTTACTAAAGAACTGCCTGCTTCATTGATTCCTTGTATTGTTCTTTTTGTTGTTATTTTATTGATTTCAACCTTCAGTTTGATTATTTCCTGACATTGAATGCTTTTGGGTGTGCTTGCTTCCTTTTACCCTAGAGCTTTCAGGTGTGCTTTTGAGTTGCTAGTATGAGATCTCTCCAATCTCTTCATGAACACATTTAGTGCTATGAACATCCTTCTTACCCCTGCTCTCAAATTGTTCTATAGCTCGTATAGAAGGTGTCTGGAGAAGGATTCTGGAAATAGGATGAGCAGTGATGTGGTGGTGGGGCGGCTGAATGGGTCTTTGGGAACCCAGCATAAGCAGTAGAGTAGTTCAGGTCACTTACATGTTCTTTAACACTATAACCGACCATATGCAGGCACCTGCCCTCTGATTCTACATCCATTCCCTAGGACCTGTGCCAAGCACTGCAATGGACTCAGATTGTCTCCTTCCTGAGAACCCCCTCAGTCTTCTCTTCCAGTCCACTACCATTTGCTTCTGTCGATGACCAATAAGCAAAAGCACTCTATAACTGGTCCCAGGTAGCCACATCAAAACTGGGTACAGTTAAATGATTCATACTCTTTCTTATATTCCACTACAATCCCTTCATTCTCACACAGAGCACAGCAGCACGCCCCTTTCAGAGTGCCATTATTCCACCATATTCCAAACACTGAAAACTCTGCCATACCTTGTAGTATGTCCTAAATTTCTTCTACCTAATCATGCTTAAGAGTCTCTCCTTCTATATCATCATTTTTTTTTAGTGTCATCCCCAATATGTAGAAACAGGTTCTATCTAGGAATCCGTAATGGGATATCCAGACCAGAACTCAGAAGAACTCCTTACAAGACAGCAAAAAGGCAACACACTTCCCTATGATCCAGACAGGAAAACAAAAGTGAATAAATGAAACACCATAAACCTAAAAGAGAAACCTAGATAGCGACTAGAATCACAATCATCCCAAAACCATATTCCTAGGCACTGGTGCAAAACAAAAGTTATTAAAACCCAAAACAATATGTCTCCATGAAATATCAGCAACCATATTGCAGGACACCCTGAGAAATTTAATATAGCCAAAGTACATCATAAGGAGTTCAAACAAGAAATTGTGGTACATTTACACAATGGAATACTACTCAGCTTTTAAAAAACAAAGAAATAATAAATGTTCAGGGGTTGGAATCTGCTCTTTGGAGTTTGTTCCATCCACCCACCAATACATGTGTGTGTGTGTGTGTGTGTGTGTAAAGTAAGAAAAACTTGGAAGAAGAAGCTTGTTGAAACAAAAAAAAAACCAAAATAAAATAATAGAAGCGTGTGCTTTGTGGAATACAGCTATATCTTTTTCAATCACCTGTTCAAACTATGTTTCACAACAGCAATCCAAAACAAGCTGTTTTTCAATCACCTACAATTCTGTCTCAGGCTGTGATTCTCTCCAAAGTCAGTATGGGCCATTATGAAATCTCAAACGTTGAGGAAGAAGGAAGGAACCAAACATGTTTTTCATTCCCACAGAGGAAGCAGGTGCAGACTCCCAGGGCTATGGGATCCCCAGAGCACATGTGTGAGAGGGAAATAAAACAACGAAAAGCTAGAAATTCAGGGCAACTCTGGTTACAGTTACAGAAATATCTGAGTACTGTGACTTACCTCTAGTTTTCTGGACTTTGCTTCTGTTTGTGACCTGGCTTGTCATGAGAACTACTGGTTATTTAGTGACTGAGAGCCTGAAGTAACAGTAGGAAGCAGCTGTAGCATACAAAAGTGCTACACTATTGAGGTCTTTGCCTGTTCCATGACTTAATCTAATAATCTCCTTGTGATCAACGTTGATGCAGGGCATTATCTCTGTGCAGTGAAGACCCTGACATGTCTTATCTTTTGCTTTGTCTGCTCTTACTCCTGAAATCTGTGTTTACATCAGTGGAGACGGATCACTCTGGTTGTTATGGGTACTGGAAGCCCAGCACCTACATGAAGGCAGACATAGTCCTAGGTGCATTTATCCCCACTTACATCACAGTCGAACAATCCAAATATATCCAGATACCTTTTGACAGTGACCCACATACACTATGGGAAACCTATCTGTGAGTACTTGTGTGAATGTGCTAAGCGTGTTCTAGCTACAAGACAGTACGTGCTCTGCTGTGCACATGTAATTTCATTGATAATAATGACCTAGATACAGAGCATCCTCTTCATTATGCATCTACAGACACTTCCATTTCTCTTCATTATGTTTCCAGTCAGGAAGAAATCAGAGAGAGAAACCACCAACTTTTTTGTCTGCTCTATGGTGTAATTTCATGGTCAGTATTATATATATATATATGTATTTTTTTTACACATTAACTCTAATACATCAAAGAATGTTTCCTCTCTTCCCACCTCTACTTGCGCCTGTAAATATCTTATGTTTGAATATCTGTTTCTTTCACAGACTTGGAGAGTTTCTGCTGGAGTGAAGTTGAATATATCCATATTATTATTGTAAATCCAAGCATCTCTAGTTGCACATGGTCTGGATTTAGTCTCTTTACAGTACCTTGGAGTTTGGACACTGTGGTTATAAATCTCTCTCTCTCTCTCTCTCTCTCTCTCTCTCTCTCTCTCTCTCTCTCTCTCTCTCTCTCTCTCTCTCTCTCACACACACACACACACACACACACACACCCTGGAGTCACAGTGCTTTTCTTGGGTTTTGATTAGAGGTTTTGTAGTTTTCATTTTCAACATTTCTATCTGTTCTTGTCCTTCCAAAGAATCTCAATTTTGTTTTAGAATTTGTCTTTTTTTGGTACTGAGTCTTTCATATGTATTGCTGATTTTTTTTCCCATCATCCAAGTTTGCCTGTTCCTTGCTGCTTCTTGTTTCAATGTCCAGTTGAATTCATTGCTTGATCTTATTACCTTCCTGGTTATTCATTTCTTTAATTTCTGAAGTATTCATCTGCTACTTTATTTCTCTGAGTATATTTGACAGAGTTTTTGGTTATTTGTGATATTGCAAAGGAAACATTAGGCTTTTCCTTAATTCCCGTTAATCTGTTGGTGGTATAATTACTATACTTGTTCATTGGAACATCAATTTCTGGATTAGGATGCTCCTTTACTGAGAAGTACCTTCTTGAAGTCTCAATCTACACTTCCTCTATGAGCAGGAAACAAATATACAGGCCTATGACCCTGGTAGTTGAGGGATTACGGAGTCCTTGAAGAGAAAAATCCAGGGTACCTAATTTATTTTGCAAATAAATCAAAAGTCAGAATGCTTTCAAAGGATAGAGAAATTATAATTCAGTAGGCCAGTACAGTGTGAGGTAGAATTATTCCCAAGGCCTGGCAAAGGAAAGAGCGCATCATCAGGGATAGGCAGTAGTCAGAAAAGATTGAACTGTTAATTGTCAGAAGTCTTAAACTACTGTCTGTTTGACCTGAGATAGGTGGATCAAGTCTCAATTCCTTGAAGCTGAAATTATAATTTTCAAAGTTTACAAAAAGCGATAAAAGCCTTAAATATGTCAGCGTGACCACAGTCTGTAATATACACTGGTATCTTCACTGCAGAAAAAACAAGTAACAAGTGTCTGTAAACAGTTGGATCAGAACAGTGATTTATACCCATAGTAAAATCTTGGTGGCCAAAAAGGATGGACCTGGGCTAACACCATGAACAATGTACAGCCTTTCTTCAATATACATACAATGACAGAGAAGCTTCATGAGTAATGAAAAGCAGTGAAAGGACATTAAAATGTTTGAGTCTGTGACTATGAGAAGAATATCCAGTGCTCTCACAAGGTCAGTTTACTAGCACATCAGAATTACACTGATAAGTATTTCTAAACTCCTACTTTCAAAGTCTTTAAGTCTCATTTTCCCATACCATAAAACACTTCCTCAGACATTTACAACTTTCATTTATATACATCACTTCTTTAGACACTAAAAGTTTACATCAACTATAAAGTATGTTCCTCCTCCAGTCATTTACCAGGAGGTGGTTGGTTAATGGGAACAGTGATTGTAAAGCTAGTGCTTTTAAATAAAAGGATAGCAAAAAGGTAAATTGTTAAGTATTAATAGTGTGCTGCCTTCAGTTTGACTTTCATTTATATCTATTTTTGTGAGATTGTATTTTTTGTAGTGCGAAGCCTCTCAGCAAGATAAACCTATCTATGAGTCCGCCTTCTTCAGCAGGAAACCTAGTAACTGCAGGGAAGAACTGGCCTGATTTCACTTTTGATATGGACTGATCATGCAGCTGCAGCCTTGTTGGGAGGAACTGCCTAAGGTTAATTTGTTGCTGGCAAACTTCTATATTAAGAAACACCTTGCTGACAACACCACGAGAGATCTGAGAGGGGTGAATGTGAGCAGGAAGTATAATCCAAACGACCTTTGTAGTGGATAAAATGATAGATACTTACCTATTATGTGAGCCCCCAGTTTGTGATCCTCAATCGCGATCTTAAAGACTCTGTTGGGAGAAGTTGACAGTCTTTGGATGCCACACAGGACAGCTTTGAGGCTTCAGCTTCCACAAAGGGCATCGTCAGCCTATGTGATTTTTCTTTGGAAGAGGAATTTGGGAAAACTAACCTGCCTTGGCCATACAGAGTAGGGCATTCAACTAAACTGTGTCATGGGTTGGGCAGGGGTTCAGTGGTGGGTGAAGAATTACATTTCTAACACAATCAAAGTGAAGGCCATTTCTGGCCATCTTATTTGAAGACTGATTTAGCTTCTGACTTTAGATATTGGTATTTTTGTCTGTTGGCAGGGATTTTTAAATTAAATTTCTAAAAACTATATTCACCAGAACTCTTTGAGGAGTTTGGGGGACAGCATTTAATTTATTAAACATACTTTACTTTTTAAAAATCTCTGATTCTTAGTTACTTGCTTAAGGTTTGTCCTTGATAGTGTATACAGAAGCTTGTACTTCTGTGTATGTTTTACATTTGTACTGAGCATGACCACAAGTATAAAGAATTTGATCATTTGTATGGTTACTGACCATTAACTTAAATTAATTCAAGTGATTAATCATCTTTTAGAGTTTACAATAAGTTCATATTTTTGTAAGATTAGAATTTTATACTTTTATCTATAATAAGTTTGAGCTTTAACATTCTGAATTGAAGATATAGTTGAAGATAATTTATACCAAAACAAAACCTTAAGCCATAAAAACAGTCAACAGAGAGACAGAGGATGTTACCTTCCAGATCCATTCATAGTGTAACTTTACAAAATATTAGGTTTTTACATAATTCAGTTTATGTATGCAGATAAACCTTAACAAACTAAGCAAGACAAACAGGCGCTATTTACATTTTCAAGTAAGTTTCTCCTAGCCTTAATAGACCTTAGGAGTTTATAAACCGTATTTAGAAAATATACCTTATTCATTAAATATATGCTGTTCCTCATCTAGGTTTTTCTAGAAGCCTAGTTTTGGGAACAGTTAGTAGTTATATATGAGTTTTAAGACACCTATAAACTTATACATACATCTCAAAGTCAGTGTCTGTTAACCTAAATAGACTTCTATTGCCTTCAGAATTTATAAACCTTGGTCAAACACTAAATGTTAGTAAGTAATATTTTTCACAAACAGAAATTGTACCCCAGTAACATGCACACTGTGCTATAGCAAATCAATATTATAAATGGGAGTGGAATGGAAGTTTCACACAAGCATGCTGTAATTTTTTGGCTATCAACCATTTTTTCTAACAAATGTTAACCTGACATTTTGTTACAGATTTTTAAAATTTTTAAAGCATACCAAAAGAATTTACAAACCCTGAGATATGGAAAGTATATAAAATAGTCTTCGAAATCTTGAAATAAATTTTATACAATAGCTAAATTTTTTACTCCATCAATTTATATGTGTATTCACTTTCCATGTTGATTTCAGGTCCTGAATCTCTTCCATTTTCTCCCTCCACACACCTCTATCTCATTCTCCCCTCTTCTTGTCCTTACAGAAGGGTGTGGTCCTCTGTGGGTACCAACCAGCCCTGGAACAGTAAGTCACTACATGACCAGGATGGTCTTCTCCTGCTGAGCCAAGACAATGTAGTCTAGCTAGGGGGATAAGATGCAAAGGCCGACCCCAGATTGCCAAAGTATTAAAGTGGTAAGAGTGACAAGCGTATGGAGAGTTAAAGGAACCCATGAAGAGGATCGTGGTATTAGTAGCATAACCCTATTGGGAATAGCTTACTTTTTAACTATTAAACAGACAGAGTGTCTTCATACGCTATTCTGTTTTGTTCTCCTCCTTGTCATAGATTACACTGAGCCATCTGACACAGGTGAGATACGGGAAAAATACTATTAAATAGCATGATTAGCTCTGGAGGGCAAAGGCAAAAACCCAAGACCACAGCCACCTTATTTATAGTGTATAACAGCATAAGACAATTATTTTAATAATTTCTCCCACATATTGCTTCCTAATGGCAATTTTCACTCATCTTCCCTCTTCTGAGTCTTTCCCCTTCACATCCTCACATCTCTTGATCCACGCTTCCTGTGCCTCAACTCAGAAAAGAGCAGGTCTCTCAAGAACATTATTAAACACAGCATAAGGAGCTCCAGTAAGCCCAGGCTCATATCATGATATCAAGGCTGGAAAATGTAGGCAAAAATTGGAGATATTCCTAATGCTCACTCTTAGAAACAGGAACACCAAGCTACTTAGCCATAACACACATGCAGAAGTTCTAGGTCAGACCCTTACAGGCTTCCTGATCATGAAAAGTCCTCATAAGCCCCATTGAGTTGATTCTCTGGGCATTGTTCTCTCAGTGTCTCTATACCTCTGGTTCACCTGATACTTCCTCCTCCCCCATCACAGGACTCCACGGTCATGCCTCCTGATTAGCTGTGGGACTCTGCATCTTCTCTCACCAGTTGCTGGATGAAGTCTTTCTAATCTATGATGGTTATTCTGATTGGCTTCAGTCCCAGCCACTCTGAACAAAGGACAAATTCTAGTTTAAATGTTTGTTTCCGGGTTGATATCCCAACCCTCCACTTGAGAACTTGCATGGGTATAGAAGATGGCACATTCAGGGTTCATGTCTGGCACTACTAGAATAATTTTAAAGCCTTAATCTAGTATGTTCCATGGAATTTCCATTGAAAGAGGTTTTAATATGTATATCAATGATTACATGATAATAATTACATATAAGAATTAACATAGATGCTCCGGAACTTCTACAGTAGAGTATATAGTTCTTTGGGTGTATGCTCAGGAGTGATAAATGTTGAAGATATTGTAGGTATCTCGCTATATTGTAGGGAGCCACCAAACCAATTTTCATAGGTACTCTACCAGTTTGTGGTTCCAGAAACTCAAATATGTACCAGCATTTGTTGTCAATTTTGTTCTTGCACAAGATTAAATGTCAAAGAACTTTTTACTTCATGGGTATATTAGAGAGAGGTGTGGTTAGGAAGAGAGAATTCTGGGACAGGGTTGTGGTTGGAGGAAGAAAATAATGAAAGAAACAATTTGAGTTGACACTTCTGAGGCAAGTAAGAAACTTGTTGCAATTATTGCTAAGGACATTGAAATCATTTAAAATCTTTTGCAGACTTTTGTATTTCATCTTCTCAAAACTCTGAGTTTTCTTCCATATACTTTTAATTTGGGCTGTTTTTTTTGTGGAGCAAAATCAACTTTTCTTGATAGACCATTAAGATATCTATTTCCTGTCATCTCAACTGATCTAGTTCTAGACCAGGTACGATTGTTTAAGATACAGGCTTGAGGGTACTCAGTGTTGATGTATGAATTGTTTACTCTAGAATTTTTGTTAGAGATTTGGACAGGCTCTAAAGACCAAGAATAAACCCTTTCAGGAGTTTTTTCTGGTTCTCACTGACCAACCTCAGAAGAACTTCTGACTTCAGAAATCTGTGGAAAGAGACACAGATCTTTGGTAATCGTAGGTGGTAAGGAATGGTGCTAAAATAGGGTGGAGTGGTGCTAAGTATGGGATGTCATCATGGATCCACAGATTCATCAGTTGTTGAACACTGTGTCATTGTATGATGCACGGTGCAACCCTTGACAGGTGAACAGAGTTAACTTGTTTTCTCATATGATGGACAGATCTTACCCTAGCAACTTAATAGCACGCTTGAAATCTCCAGAACAAAAAGAATCAAAAGTTCCAAAGAAGAGTAGATAGCAGGAAATAAACAAACTGAGAGCCAAAATTAACAAAATAGAAATCAAAAGAACAAAACAAAGAATCAGCAACACAAAGATTTGTTTCTTTCAGAAAATCAACAAGATAGACAAATTAGTATTCAAACTGACTAACAGGAAGAGAGAATATCTACATTAATAATATCAAAAATGAGAAGGAGGACATGACAACAGACATCAAGGAAACTCAAAGTATCCTTAGGTCATACTTCATTTGCTGTACACCACAAACATTGAAAATCTAAATGAAACGGATAATTTTACTGATAGATGTCACCTATTAATATTAGATCAAGATAACATAAACAAAATAAATAAACCAACAATCCATAAGGTAATAGAAGCAAAATCCAGAAACTTGAATTTCAAACAGAATTCTACCAAAGAATAGCTAATACCAGTACCCCTCAAATTATTCCACAAAACAGAAATTGAAGGAAAACTGCCAAATTAATTTTCTGAAGATACAGTTACACTGATACCTAAACCGCACAACAATTCAACAAAAAATATTTCAGACCAATTTCCCTCATGTACATCGATACAGTAATAGTCATAAAATAATGGCAGATACCATGATCATGTAACATGTATGTAATAGATAATTCAACATATGAAAATGTCATATGTTGATCAAATTTTATTAGTGTTGTTATGAATTTTAACTCACACATATAAATCAATATATATATATATCCAACTGAATTAATATATTACTCTCTAGTAATGCTTTTATGTGATTGGAAATACCTCACCACTTAGCTCAAATGGTAAAAAAAAAAAAAATGAATTTACTCTAGAATACATTTGTTAATCCGTGGCCTGTGAACACAATTTAGATTACCTCAAATTCCATTTTCCAATGTAGAAGCAGTTTCCATAATTACAAAATAAAGAAAGCTACAAATCCGAAACACTGGTGAAAATATCAGAAAAGAGGTTGGAGAAAGACGGGGAGTGATGTTAGCCCAAGATGCTATTTGATGTCATTTTTAGTTTAGGTCCTGACAGGGCAGTATTGGGTTACTACATTCCAAAATTATTTTATTCATCAGTTATAGGAGATTAGCTCAATTGCCAAGGTGTCCAAGAAATGGCTACTCATGGTGTTGCAGGTAGCCTAGCCTATGGCAGTGAGGCTCTAAAATTGCTACATTCCAATTTCTCTATATCAATGAAGTTCTTATAGCCAGTGTTTGTAGACACAGCTCTTCCCAGGGGTTCTCAGTGCTATGTGTATACAATCATACTGTTGAAAATTTGTAATTCGATAATGCCTGGGGAAGGCAAATATTCCCTCTGGCAATGGTTGCTAATTGCCTGTTTTTGACTAATAGATTCTCTCTTAACATAGCACCTAGCCATAAAACCTAGATTAAGTCAGTGCAACCAAATGGCTTTTTTTTCTGGGTAATGACAGGTCTTAAGGTGGAAATGTTCTTTGTTGGAGTCTATTCAGGAGGAACAGCAACACAGCTCTAGAACTCATGGAATATGGCCCATTGGTTAGCATATGCATGATGGGCATGCCCTGATGAGGCATAACCCTGAGAGGTACGTGCCCTTAGGGCTTCATGATATTATGGAGCATAGCTCTGCTTCTTACTTTTGCAGTCCTAAAATACTCCCAGTATATGAATTGTGTGAGTGCTATAAGGGAGACTTCCAGCCACTCACTGGGCAATATCACTGGCACTCACAATAACAATGCTTGATTTCTTTCAGGTATTTCTGCTGCAAGAGATTAATGATTCAACCACCACCCTTGAAAAGAACCTACAAATGTAGATTGCCGACCATGACCACTACCCTTACAAAGAATTTGGAAAAATAGATTGTTTAGCAATGTTACATAAAGATGTCTTTGATAGTGGCTTTGACATAGAAAAGTTTAGGGAAAATTAGATTGTTTAGAAAGGTTAAGTAAAGATGATTCTGCTAGTGGCTCTGATACAGAAAATCTTAGGGAACAATCTGAAGTTAAGAAAAAGTACACTCTTAATAGTCAAGATAGGGACTCTCTGATATTGGTGCACAAACACAGTATCACAATAAACACTATTTGACTTCACTCTCTCATTGAACCTGGAATTCATGATGACTAATTTCCTATACTTATTTTTGCCTTCAGCCTTCTTATATGATTTAATAGAAATTATTAATGAGTAGATGAACACCTTTAGGATTTACAGTAGAAATGGATGATTGTGTTTATATAGAAATTTAGATGTGGTTCTTTTAAGATTTTATTAATATTGCTTTTTAATATAATTGACACTTTCCTTGTAAAAGCAAATTATAGCCTGCCAGTAAAGAAAAGCTGGCTGAGGAATTACCTTGCTTGCTTATCCTCTGTTAATATCTAATGAGTTGCTTAGTTACTAATGTATATGGATTCTTGGAAATAACTTGATTTTTATGTTTGTTTTTCACCCATAATACATAAACCATTTCATCATTTGAATGTATTGCAGAATATATTTTCTTACATATACTCATCGTAATCATTCATTTAGAGAGAAAAAATAATGTAACCACATGATCCTACGGGGATATATCAGCTGTGGTTTCTTCTATCCACCAAATGTTTAAGTGTGTATATGCGCATATGTACAATAGGTGGTTGGGTTGAAACTTGCACTTTGAAGTTTGTTCTATCCATCAAGATGTGTGTATGCTTATATATGCCTATGAGGGTGTTGGAATCCATATCCATTCTCCCACTATGTGAGTACATATGTATGTATGTATGTATGTGTGTGTGTGTGTGTGTGTGTGTGTGTGTGTGTGTTGTCCATGTGTAAAGTTAAGACAAGCTTGAAAAAAGGTGCTTGTTGGAACCTGTCTGCTGGAGGCTTTCTTACTTCATCATCAAGTGTAAGTGTAGATGTGTGTGTGTGGTACTTTTCTCTCCTTTCTATTTCCCTTTTTGGAAGGTTTTGACTAACAGGGGACAGCTCCTGTTAGGAGGCCTCAGCTCTGGACCCCACTTGCCACATCAATTCAAATCCCTTCTAGGAGCCATCGGCCTTAACCTCTGCTTCCATGGTAGCTGTACTCCCCACCTGGAAGCTGTCAGCACTGTCCCACTGCCAGAAATTTAATTATGGCCTCTCAGTCTGCCACTATCCGTGGAAGCCATTGCTGGTAAAAATCAGTTCCAGCCTGTAAACCTGCCCTCAAAGAAAGTCTGTAGGGTTACCGATTGTTGGATCTACGCCTCACCTCAGTTTTCCCGATTGATGTCAAAGCTGCTCTTCCACAGTTCCCTTAGCAGAACTCAGTAGACCTCAAGCTCGTGATTTCTGTTGCACCGCCTCTCGTGGTGCCCGCCAACTCTAGTCTACCACAGGTTGTGGAAGTAGCTGCCAGGGATCCCTCCACAGTAACCGGATGCCTCAGTGAGACAGTGCAGCCCACCTCACTGCATCAGAGTTTCGTTTCCTACCATTGTGAGCGCTCTTTTACTGTGCTGATGGACTTGGACTTCCTTTTCTTTCTATCTTTAATTCTTGTATCTATTTATTATTTTTATTATTTATTATTTATTTTTTGTTACTTTTCATTTTACTTTCGGGTCATAACCCCATCCCTCCTCTCCCCCTGTTCCCGCCTTGCCCTCCTCTACGCCCCAGAGAAGGGGAACTCACACTCACCATGCATACTTAGTCACATCATAACTGAGGACATTTCGTCACCAATGGCTCAGTTAGGCAACCCTGACAGAGGAAAGTGACAACAAACAAACAAACAAACAAACAAAAACATCCAGGCACCAGAATCCATATCAAAGCCTGCCCCACTTCCATGACTAGGGTACCCGTTCTTAATATGTTAGTTTTACTTAGATTCTTTTTCACTGCCTTACACAGGAAACTCTACTCATTTAGTTAATCTGCAAGCTTATTCAAACACTTCTCCTTTAGTTACTCCTTTTTAAATTTTTGTAAAGATTTATTTTTATTTTATGTTTACAAATTTTTTGCTTACATGTTTGTATGTATACGACATGTGTGTCTGGTACTTCTAGAGGCGAGAGGAGATCGTACCTCCCCTTGAACCCAAAAAGTGGCTACTGTGACCTGAATCAGGGTCCTCCATAAAACAGCAAGTAATAACACCTGAATAATTTCTCAAGCCCCCCAAATACTACTTTACACAGGTTTATTTGTTTTTGTTACATGTATTTGAGCGTTTACCTTCTTGTACCTGTGTGAATGCCACATGTGTGCCTGGTGCTCACAGATGACAGAAGGGATCTCATGGCCGGGAGCTACAGCCAGTTCTAAGGCACCCTATGGGCACCAAGAACTGATGTTAGCTTTCCTTCATAGGGGGTGTCAGTGTGCCTAGATGCTTGCGCCTCTGTCTATCACCCAAAGAGGCCCTTTAATACTAGGCATATAAACAAGCTTGTTATAATTTTGTAAATGAGTATGAAATTGAATAATTGCAAAACAAATGCACACAAAGCTCTTATTTGCATTTGAAGTGAACTTCTTTGTGACCATTCAGTATCAGAATGCTTCCATGAGCAAAAAAACATCATAAGCCCTTACGTACTCAGCAGTCATTGGACACAGACAAGTGACACTAAAATTCACAAACGCACTGCAAGAAAACAATTACTAGATACAATTCACTGTCTGAGAGTTCAGGAGCAATTCCATGATGTTTCTGAGTTGTCAGGGGCTCATTCACAAAAGCTTTACATGTCACAGGAAAAGTCAGAGCTTAAGATCCCTAGTTTCCTAAATTTGATGAGGAAACTCATTGCTTTCTTCCTCTGGTTTAGATGGAGATGGAAAAACTATCAATATATGCTGACCTTATACTTTGCCATTGAGGAGATCAATAAGGACTCACACCTGCTTCCTAATGTGACCTTGGGTTTCCACATCTACAATGCTTTTATTTCTAACCGAAAGACCTTGGAGGGGCCTCTGATGTGGCTGACTGGAAGGAGTGAGTATATCTGTAACTACAACTGCAAAACTCAACACAAAGCTCTAGGAGTTCTTTCAGGAACCTTGTCTGAATTCTCTGCTGCAACTGGAACACTTTTGGAGCTCTACAAAGTCCCACAAGTAAGTTAGGAAAGTATTTTTGTTCACAATCTCATAGCAAACCTGACCAAAAGAAAACAGAGAGGTGATTTATCTTCACTGTAGGTAGATTTAATTATAAGAGTGAATGAGTTATCTTGACATGGCAATAATTAACTGGAAAGATTGTGATGAGAAGCATGAGCAGTAAACTCTGGTACTTTCTAAGCAGGTCACTTGGTGGTATTTATGATTCTATCTCCAAACACTGGAAAAACATACTGTGGATAATCAGGCTGCATTTGTTCATAAGTCAAAGCCTACAAACAGATATGTAACTACCAAAGCTAGCATATAAATATACTATAATTCATACAGTGGTCAATATCTCACATGCAGAAATAGAAAGTCCAGGACATGTAATTAACTTTGGTGCAATCCTCAAGTCCGTCACCAGTGAATATATTCAAAGGAATTTATGGTCTCATTCAGCAAAGTAGATCTTAATATAGCCCTCACAGAGAAAGTCTATTTAGATATATCCCCACAATTTACTCTCACCAGGCTACACTGAAGTAAAGCATCCATCAGCAGTTATTGCTATAGAGAAAACACTGGGTGAACCAAAGGGTTAGGAATAATCATAATTACAAAACCCACAATATAACTCTGCTTGTTATCAATCAGTTAAACAATTCATAAATGCAACATATCCTAATGTAACAAAATTAAACAGACAATAATTTTCATCTGTCTCAGATATTTGTATTTTACATTAGTTGCTAGGTGATGCCTCTGTCAAATCTATCATTAGATATAGATGTGCCCTCAGATCTTTACCACTTGCATCTTTTTAACTTGAAGAATGGAATCTATAAAAATCTTGTATTCTCTTTTCACATTTGCTTTCTTAAAGCTGAAGGCTCTGGGATACATGATATTATGTGATAAGAGAGTACTTAGTAATGATTTCTTCAGTCTTTCTCTATACCAGATACTCTACACCACTGCAATTTCAACAAGATAAATCTACCATGTCTTTCAAATCCAGTGCACAGAATATTGTTTACTTGGTTGCTTCAGACATTTTAGTAACATTGAAGCCCATGGTATTTGACAAAAAACAAATTCCATCTCATGATAAGAGAGACAAGCTGATACCACAGAAGACATTCTCCTCACCAGTATTCATTTCCTTGATTTTCATATGTGAAGAATGAACTAATTTGCTCTCTCAGAGTGAGGTCATAGATACATAGATACATAGAAAGTCAGAATCACCTTTTTTTTTTTTTTTTGCTTTTTCAGGTCACATATGGGCCTTTTGATTTTGTATTAAATGACAAAGATGCATTCCCATCCCTCTATCAGATGTCTCCTAAAGACAGAGCACTAACCCAAGCTGTCATCTCTTTATTGTTACACTTTGGCTGGAAGTGGGTGGGGCTCTTTGTGGCTGATGATCTGAAAGGGAAGGAGTTCCTCTTTAACATGAAAGCTGAGATGGCATCCAAAGATGTCTGTGTGGCTTTTACACAAAAACTCACAGCTAATTGGAAATCTTGGGGAAAAGATGGTGCTGGTTTTGTGAACTTGAACCAAGACAAAGGAGTAAATGTACAGGTATTCTATGGTGATATAGATGACCTTATAATATTCTGCATTAGAAGTAAAATACTTTTAAAACGAAGACAAGTATGGATCATGGCAAAGCAACACTTAATATATTTAGAGACTATACTCAATAAAAAGAATGATTGGATAAACTTTTTCAGAGGAAGCTTTTCATTTTCAAAGGAGAGAACCATCCCTGGCTTTGAGCACTTTCTTGAGGGTCTCACACCCTCACAATACCCAGGAGATTTTTACTTCTATAAATTCTGGATTGACAATTTTGAATGTTCACCTCCTGACTGGATATGTGGAAATCATAAACCTTGCCAAGCAAATATTTCTCTAAGGAGTAGGCAAGAAAAACATGACGTGATTACCATTTCTGAGGCCAGTTATTCCATATGGAATGCAGTATATGCAATGGCCCACGCCCTCCATAAAATGCTGTTGCACAAATCAGAACTGGGGTCTTACGAAGACACAAATGAGTACCGGCTTCTACCATGGCAGGTAAGCCTCTCATGAGCAAAGGAAGCATCAAGAACTTTCATTATTAGCAAGTAATTTACTGTAGTCAAGGAAATAACACATTTGCATCTTATAATTAAAAGTAAGTTAATATGGAAAATCATTCTTTCACAGTGTTTGTGTGTATATCTGTACTTATCTTACATGAGTTTGGGACTGAAAACACTGATTTGAAGACATTGCATCTGAGTGAATTTCAGCAAGTTATACCTAGGGCATGATGAAATTTTGTAAGGCATAAATGTAACTAACGTCAAAATACAGCAAGTTCAATACTCAAAATTTACAGATTTTCATGGAATATGTCCACTACCATAAGATATATACATAATAACCATATCTAGAGCTGGTATTGCACACAAAATGAAATCTTTATTTAATGGTACAAGACTGTAGGAAGAACTTTTGTGAAAAAAAAACCCTGTCCTACAGTCATAAGTACTGAAAAATAATTGCTTTTTACTATTTTTTATTCTTAATTAAAGTGAGATTAAAACCAAGACTGTGCTTCCATTATTAAATATTAGAACACAGACAGTGTTCATGAGCCTAGGCCATATCTCCATGTGCTAGTAATAATTGGTTATATTTTGGGTTTAGAGCAACAAGATATAAACCTGGAAGTCATTTACACATATGAGCCTTGATTATCACTTTCAAATAGGGTATCATTAAGAAGAGTGATAACAGGTCTGTCAAACTTTTAATTTAATCAAAGATAGATAAATAAAAATAAATTTTTGAGTGTATACTGTACTATGTCAGTTTGAGTGTAATGGAAAACAATAATATTTGAAATAGACTTTGATACAGTTTTAAAACATGACTTTCTAGATATGTGATATTGGAATAGTTAGTATGTTCCTTGTATAGATAACTGAGTACATAAGCAGCAATTCTTTATAACAGTAGTTGTTAATTTGGGAAAACAACACTGAATCTCAGAAAGTGACGTACTAAGCTACTCTATTAAGTTAGATACGTAGTTAAACCATGATGGGGTGGGATGCCTCAGCAGTTATTGCAGAGGAACCAAGTTAGGATGTATTCACCCACATGATGGCGCACATCTGTTTTTAACTTCAGTTCCAAGGAACATGGCATATTCTTCTGCCCTATGCACTCACCATGCATGCACTCTTTAGACATGCATACAGTTAGGCAATAAACAAATAAAAATAACATGAATCTAGGTACCAGAGATATATCTCAGTGGTTAGAAGTACTTGTTGTTCTTAAGAAGACCCAGGTTCTGTTCATGGTCCCCAGAAAAAATGTTACAACTGTCTGTAACTCCACTTCTGGTGGACATGCCTTCTTCTGGCCTTCACAGGCACTAGGCACATGTGTAGTGCATATGCATACATCCAGAAAGAACACTCCTAAAAAATGAATGACTCTAAAATATAAAAAAATATTTTTAAAGCTTGAGTTAAAGCGTAGAACATTCAGGTATAATTTTGTCTCACATAGTGTGCATATCAAAGTTGAAGGTCAAAAGTTGTGACCCAACCCAAGTCAAGGAGAGAAGTAGGAAGACTGAGGCTCTCTTTTCAGTTGTCTTAAGTATAACTGACACATAAAATTTGTGCATATTTAATATATATTTTCATGACTTTCAAACTTTGCACAAACTCTTGCTAATATTATCACATCAATGAGCTCTCTATATCTACATGTATAAATATCTTCTTAACTAAAATATACACTTATGTTCATTGTGTGGCATAAAAATGGACATATCTTACTATATATGAACCTACAGAAATAATGCTGTTTACATTTTTACTCAAACATTACTTTAAAAATATCTAAAATTTCTAATTAAGAATTATTGTCTGGTGCTGAGGAAAGCCACAGGACCTTTTTCCAAAAAGAATATGTCCTCCACACTACACTAGGTTCCATCCCTTAGACAACATATCTACTTGTGTTCAGTAACTCTTGCATTAATATCATGGGGAGAAATGTTCATTTCACTAAAAGAACTGGGGAGACACCTAAACAAATGCAGCCTTTTCAAAAAAGGAAGCCATGTTAGAAAGAGATAAAATGACTTTCTTAAAGACCATCCAGCAGTAATTTGTATGAATTATTCCTATCCATATAATGTCTCTCTTCAGCTGCATCCATTTCTGAGGACAATCCAAGTTAAAAATGCTGCAGGAGATGAAATAAGCTTTGATGAGAACAAGAATGCTATGGAAAAATATGATATACAGAACTTTATGGAATATACTAAGCATACTTCATTACTAGTTAAAGTGGGAGAGTTTGTCTTAAAGAGTCCACAAGAGCAAGGATTTTTCATCAATGAAGTTCTGATTAAATGGCCAAGCAACTTTAATGAGGTCTGAAATTTTTCAACATTTAATATGTAGAGAAATATTTGTAAAGAGTAAGGAAATTTGATTGTGTGATATAACTTTGCCACTGTTGAGTGGAGAAGGAGATCTAACTTTCACACAAACTCTGGTGCCCCGTATTTGAACATGTCCCTTGGATGGAGATGCCTCGTGGCACTCAGAGGAAGGATAATAGGTCACCAAGGAGAGACTTGATACCCTATGAGCATATACAGGGGGAGGAGGTCCCCCTCAGACACAGACATAGGGGAGGGGAGTAGGGGGGAAGTGGGAGAAAGGGAGGAATGGGAGGATACAAGGGATGGGCTAACAACTGAGATGTAATATGAATAAATTAATAAAAAATACATAAAAAATAAAAAATAAATAAAATAAATAAATAAATAAAAAGAAAATTTAAAATAGTTGTTATATTTTAAGTTCTTGGCTCTGTTGTGATTGTGAGCTTTTGTGTGAATGCTCATGCATATGAGCACACGTGATTGTTAAGGACACCGACAATACAGGTTATCTTCTTCAGTTGCTCTCCATTGCATTTTTAAACAGGATATATCTCTGAAACCCTTGATTTATTATTTTGCTGTTCTCAGTGGACAGTATTACTTAGGCTTTGTCTCTGTCTTCATGATTCCAAAGTTTGGATTATAGACATGCTTTTGTCTACACCTAACGTTTTGTTTTCACCACTTAAGCATGATCAAACTCAGGTTTCAAGGCTTGTCTGGCAAGCACATTAAATACTATATCATCTCTTTAGTTATGTTTGATGACATTAAGTCAGAAATAAACCATTAGAATTACGTGAAATGAATTTGAAAGTGTGTTTATTAGTGATGCAGTGAATAGATGAATGAGTGTTTATGGTTATATATAGATGTGTGTGTTCTTATGTGTATACATACATATGCACAAAAACACATATTTATATATTCACATATTAGTATTATACATGCATGCTGATGCTTAGTGCTTCTTTCCATTAACACAACTCATATTCAAGCATATCAATATTTTTTTAGGTTGTGAGTTAGCATACACAAGAAATAAATTATAAATTTTGTTTCAAGTCATTTCTGTAAGAAATGTATGAGAGCTGACCAATATATGTGTTAGGAACTGTACTGATTTTTTCCATAAGTGCTGTGTGGATTTATAACTGTTGAGCCAGCTCTCCAGACCCATCTTCCTGTTAATCTATAGATATTATGAGACAGAAACTGAATACAAATCAAGGCAGAAAAGAGGTCTAAGGAAAGATAGAAATATGCCTGTCCTACAGAACGTCTAAAATACAGTGAACTAAAGTTGTGTTAGAAGTTTAGTTGTTAATGTGATTAACTAAGAGTGGAATTGGTGAAAATCCTAAGTGACAGCATTTCTACCTGCACTCCCAGAATACAGTAATGAAGTTTATTCCTTCTCAAGTCTATGATGAAGTTGAAGGCCAGGTAGCTTATTTTTACAAAAAAAAAAAAGTTTAGTTGTTTAGGGGTTAAGATGTGTTTAGTTATAGATAGATGTTTTAAGTTGATAATGGCAAGATGTGATGGAGATTGATTTACATTCAAAATTTTAGATGAACCAAGATAAGAAAGGTGTTTTCTTCAAGGCTGTCAAATACAAATAACCGAAACACTAAGAATGTAACATTTATATAATTGCTCATTGTGTCATGGTTCTTCTTCCTGGTAGTATATTGTATACATGTGTAATAGTATCAATGCATAGGTAAAAAATAATAAATAAATAAATATGTTTTTAAAAAGAAAAGAGAAAAAAAGAAAAGGCATAAAACTATCATTAGCATTTGGAGTCAAGGTTGAAAGTCACAGTAATGGTTCATAATTTGGTGTCTATAGATTATCAGAGTGGATGGTATCAGGAGAAGCTGTGACCATCCACAAATAGCCAAACCATCTTTCATGAGAAAATTGAACTTCCTCCTGAAGCTGAATCAGAGTGCATGGGTGTTACTATATGGTGGGAAATAAAAAGAGAGAAATGGATGAGGCAAGAGTGACTGGGTTTCTGGGTGACAATCCAACTGTGCCTGTTACATAATTCGTAGAATAAAGGGGTTATAGCTTGCTGCCTCGCAGCAGAGAATTTATATGTATTCTGCACATTTCACAAAGGCTAGACAGAAGTGAGTCACAGTTTAGTCACCATGAAGAATGCTGAAATTTGAGCATTTGGACGTGTGCTAACTACAAATGTTCATTCTATGATCCCATATAAAAACATCACAGTTCCAAAGCTTAAAATATTTTAAATCATTTGCAATATTATGACCAGTGTTTCTGTGTTGCCTTCAGACTCCTCAATCTGTATGTACACAGAGCTGTGGCCCAGGCTTCATGAAAGTTGTACAAGAAGAAAGACCTGTCTGCTGTTTTTCTTGTGTATTCTGTCCAGAGGGGCACATTTCCAACCAGACAGGTAAAAAAAAATATTACTCTTCCTCTAACTGCTTCAGAATGCAGGAGAAAACTAAGAAGTGACTTTGTTGTCATAATACAGTGCTGTTCTCCATGTCTCTCTCACTCATCCCCATGACCATTAGTAATCACTGTGATGAGTTAAGATTTGAGTGGAAGCTCTCATGCAATTGTGACATCTGCACCCTCCTTCCAAAACATGGCTTTTATTCCATGGGAATGCCATCTCAGCCCTTGCAGGGATGGTATATGGTGTATGCCATTAAGTGTGTGCTCTCCAATTGTCTAATGTCACTTTGTATCTTGAATATACAAGCCTAATTTCCTGAAAATTAACCAGTGACAAATACATGTGGGACTGTTCTTTGAATGCACTACAAATGAAATTACATGAGTACAGGTGGGACTTTTCTTTAAACGCACCATTACTAGTTCAATCCATTTGTCTAGAAATGATCATAATGAGTGAGCTAACCCAGAAGCAGAAAGAGTCAAATGGTATATACTCACTTATTACCGGACACTAGCCCAAGGGACAGGTCCCATGAAAGTCTGCACCTACCAGGAAATGGGGATAGAGGTGAGGACATCCTATTGAGACTCTAGATGAGGAAAATATAGAGGATAGGCAAGTAGGGGGACCCAGAGGGTCCTAGAAACCTACAAGAAGAACATTATGATGGCTAGATCTGAGCCCAGGGATTCTGCTTGATCTAAGGCACCAACCATGGACAAAACGGGCAGTCATCATCAAACCCCTACCCAGATCTAGCCAAGGGACAGAACATTCTCCACAGCTAAGTGGAGACTGGGGACTGACTTTCACAGGATCTCTGGTGCCCCATATTTGGCCATGTCCCTTTGTGGGGGAGGCCCAATGGCACTCGGAAGAAGGATAGAGGACTAACAAGAAAAGACTTGATACCCTAGCACCATATTCAGGGGGAGGAGGTCCCCCACAGCCACAGTCATAGGGAAGGGGGATTGGGGTGAAAATGGGAGGAAGGGAGGAATGGGAGGATGCATGGGATGGGATAGAAAATGAGATGTAATAGGAATTATTTTTAATTTTCAATAAAAATGTGTAAAAAAATAAATAAATAAAAATAAAAATTTTAATTTAACACTAAAAAAAAAAATAAATAAAAATAAACGCACCATTAATGGAATTACATTTACAACTATGGTTGCCATTTTCAGTATCAAGAAAAGTAGAAAAAGTAATTCTTGTAAATGAATGTATGGCTGCCTGTAGTTCTTTGTGGTCAACTATGAGATAACATATACAAGTAATATATGGACTGAGCATGTTGTATTTATAATTACAAACATACACACATATACACAAGTACAATATTTAATGAAAAGAGTCTACGAATTTTATAACCATTATAAGGGTTAGAGAGAATAACAAGAAGAGAGATAATGAGATAATTATTTATAATTTAAAAATTTTAAAAATTGTAAAGACTCAAATACCAGAAGGCAAATACAACATTTTAATAATGATGACAATTTACTATTTAAATACTATCTTCAAAAAGGCCAACCCTTAAACAACTGTATAACAAACAGAAAACTTCACTGAAAACAATAAAATGTTGAAAGATTAATTAAATATTTTTTCTAAGACTTAGTGCTACTGTATGTTAAATTACTTACAGGGTGTTATATTATTGTCACCACTGTAAGGGAATGAACCATTATTTACAATTTCAAAGACAAAATAACAGATATCTACAGGTAAAAATAAGATTTTAAAATATAACTTATTTTTTATGTGCATATTTTCTGTTTGCCTGCCTGCCCGCCCCCCTCTTTATGCTTGTGTGTGCGTGTCATCTGAACATGAGAGGACATTATTGTAGATCTGTGTTCATTTTTTGGCCTTGGCATATGTTTAGGATTACAATCAAGATTATGTTGCATCCCCCATTCTCCACAAGGCAATTTAAGAACTATGCTGATTCTCAAAGTATATTTTACATTACATATTTGTGGTTTTCTTGGACTTTTCTTTCTTTTCATTTTGGAATATTAATGTAATGACTTTATTTCTTATTTCCTTTCCTTCTATGTGAAACCTCTCATATACACCTCATTGCACTCTTTTACATTAATACCCTCTTTTTCCATTGATGATTACATGTGATGTGCACACACACACACACACACACACACACACACACACACACACACACACACACTAGTTGCTAGGTGATGCCTCTGTCAAATCTATCATTAGAGATAGATGATGCAATAATCTCTGGTGATGTGCCCCCAGATCTTTACAACTTGCATCTTTTTAACTTGAAGAACTGAATCTATTAAAATCTTGCATTCTCTTTTCACACTTACCTTCACCCTCTGCAGAGTAAACAAACCAATAGAGTATGTATTAGGAGTCTCTTAGATTCCTGGCCAAAAACAGAACGATTGTGATACCTGATATTGGAGGTTTTGTATGAAGCTCTAGTCATAGGTGGAACAATGTCAGCCCAGATGAGAAAGGTTTGTAAAACTATGTATGTGTAAATGTAAAAATAATTAAGTTTATTGTGAGGGGATTTTTTTAGGTAAATAGTAATTTTATGAGTCTTTGTGAATTTTTCAGACATCTGTACTGATATTTTACAGATCTCTCTCCTTCTTTGTTTACACAACTCCCCCTTCCCTAAACCAATCTCATTTCCCCCAAATGTCCCATCAGAACACTTATTTTTTTGGAGCACACTTACTGTTTTTCCACT
Source organism: Acomys minous (assembly GCF_964271855.1). NCBI lineage: Eukaryota > Metazoa > Chordata > Mammalia > Rodentia > Muridae > Acomys > Acomys minous. The sequence goes on from NC_140498.1 coordinate 60,574,482, forward strand.
CTCTTCCTACCTTCACATGTGTTTATTTCAATGTTGTCACCACAATGAGTGTCTCCTTCTTTTGCACTTTCCACCTTTGGTCAGTTCTCCCTTGCCATTCCACTCTCTGTGTAACACAGGGCCTGATCCTATTTATTTTCCTATCTTTCCCATTTTCTCAAAGATAGGTACTCACATTTGAGGATTTAGAGCTCAGATATGAAAGAATATGTGATATCTGTCCTTGATTCTGGGTTTAATCACTCAATATCATCTTTTCTAGTTTCACATATAATCCCACAGAGTTCATGATTTCATTAATTTACAGCTGATTAGTATTCCTGTGTGTACATGTATCACAATTTTGTCACCCTTTCATCAGTCATAAGCTATTTGCATTGTTTCTATTTGCTAGTGCTGTTTTTTTTTTTTTAAAGTGCTATCATGCTCGCACAACAAATAAGTTTGGGGATGGATGGGGAGTCTTTTGTTATGTGCTAAAGAGTTTTATACCTGGGTTATTGCCTCGACCTGCAGGGTTCGACTAAAACTCAGGAGGAAGGTCACCTGTTGAAAATACAAGACACAAAGGAGAGAAAGTCTGACTGATCAAACGCTCAAAGTTTATTAGTCAGGCAGCAGTTTTTATAAGTCAGAAGGCAGGAGAGCATATTGCTATAGCAACCCAGCTGCAGGCTTTTTTCAAAACACAGGGAATTCCAGGCAGGGTCATAATGTGCTGCCACACAGGGTATCTGGCTCCCTCTTTGTCTAGTCTAACTGCTAAACCATAACAGGGTTGCTCCATCTCTGCCTTTAGTCTAACTGCTGACCCACAACAGGGTCAGCTAGTTTCTAGTGAAAGGCAAGCTCTAGGAAAAACAGTTCCCTATGATTTTCTGCATACAGGTTACTAGCAATAACATATTAACCTAACTTTACTAATAATCTACATCTCCAATTTCTTTCTGAGGGTGGTGGATGAATAATTAATCTGTTTGATCAGCAGTGGCTGAAAGCTATCAAGCACTATCATGAGAGGTGCTAATGTTCTTGCCCAGGGAGGAGCTGGAAGCACCATTAGAGTTTCTGTACAATTTGATTAAGATTAATTTTTATTCCTTCTCAAGTCTCTGATGGGGTTGAAGAGCAGATAGTTTAGTTTTACCATTCATCATAGTTATTTAGGGGTTAGGGTGTTGTTAGGTCTAGATATATGTTTTGAGTTGATAGAGATGAGATACAATAGAGATTGATTTACATTCAGAGTTTTAGACTCACCAAGATAGGAAAGATGTTTTCTTCAATGTTGCCATGTTCAAATAGCCAAAACCTTATGAATGAGCACAATATTGAAAAGGAGTTGGGTGGTGGACATTTCTGACTTCAGTGAAATTCTTTAAAGATTTTCTCCATTGAGGCTGATGTTGTATGGGGGGCAATTTCTAATATATAGCTTTTATTGTATAGATGTATATTCTCTGTGGTCTGACTTTTTCTGGAACTTTTATTGCAAAAGCATGGTGGATTTTATCACAGGCTTTAAAAAATCTATTGAGGTATTTGATTTTTTTTCTCTATGTCCATGTACATTTACTGACTTGAATATGTTGAACCACCTCTATATTCCAAGGGTCATAGGGTAAAATATTGTTAATGTTTGTCTTTATTTTGTTTCCAAGAATATTATTGAGATTTCTGAATTCATGTTTATGAGGGCCACTGAGCTGCTCATTTTATGTTGTATGTTTACTAGTTTGGTATTACAGTCATGCTGGCTTTCCAGGACTTTGGGTTTGTGCTTACTTTTTCATATTTTTTAACACATTAGAAAGGATTGCCTATAGATCTTTTTGCAATGTATGGAAGAACTCTGCTGTAACTTCATCTAGATGCAGACTTTTTAAAAACTTCAATCCCTCCTTTCTCTTTCAGTAGGGAGCTTTTTTTAATGCTTGAATTTCCTTGTTGATCTGTTGTGTCTATTTAGGGTTTTTGAAATACTGTTTGAATCATGCTTTCTTTGAAAAATTTAAAATTTATACATTTCATGGACATTTCTAAGTTTGCTGGGGCACATTTTTCTCTTACTTAAATATTTCATTTCAATATGCTGAATTTAGTTAGTTTATGTATTATTGTCACTATTGATATTAATTATTTGTATCTTTTTCTTTCTTTGGGTTACTTGAGCCAAGGGTCTCTCAGTGTTGTTTATCTGCATAAAGAACCAGCTCTTAATTTGGTTAAATTTTTGTAATGTTCTCATTGCTTTGTTTCATTAATTTCTACTCCTATCTTGTTGCTTTTTTCATATATTATTAATTAATTTATGTATGTATGTGCTATTGCGGCATCTCCTCCCTCCTCTGCTCCCAGGCCCTTCCCCTCACCTCATCTCTCAGCCCAGTGCGCCTCTCTTCCCTCTACTCTCAGAAAGTGAAAGCCTCCCATAGATACCAACCAGCCTCGACCTGTAGAGTTGCAGTAGGGCTATGCACATCTTCTCCATTGATGATACACAAGACGTTCCAGTTAGTGTAAAGGGATCAATTAGCAGGCAAAAGAGTCAGAGATACACCCTGGTCTTGCTGTTAGGTGTTCCACATGAAAACCCAGCTGAACAACTGTTATACATGTGCAGAAAGCCCAGATCCATCCCATGCATGATCTCTGATGGGTGGTTCATTGTCTGTGAGCCTGTGCCAGGGTCATCCTGGGGGACCTTCCTCAGAATGAAGAAAGGAGTCAGTGGGTCTTTTCTAACAGAGTGGTCCTCAGAGGAGATAAGGAGTCAGCAGGAGGAGAGAGTGGACAAAGCAAAATGGTCAGGGGAATCTCACAAATGACTCCTAAAAGTTAGGCCTTTCTGTGGCTTTGACTTTACAGAAGTCAGGCAGTTTCTGTGTCTCTGACTAACTGGCAGCTAGGTGCTTCTTTATTTATACAAGTTTCACAAAAAAGAAAAGCTAATCATTATTCAAGTTGTACAAAGCAAGTGTTTGATTTTTCATTACATATCCAGTGCTACAAGTTCATTTAAAATTATAAAATACAAACAGCACAGTTATTATTATTACTACTCCTATGATTCCAAGTCAAAAATCCAAGCGATGTCACCTCCAAGAAAAATACATTTAATATATGATATTGAGCCTTTTGTCTGGCACTGTATGTACTATAAGAGCACTCAAACAGAAAATACCTGAAGTGGTCTTTTCATGAATAGCCAATACTAATAACTTACTTCCTTTACTATATGTGGGATCATTTATGCTATGAAGTAGGAAAAGTTTGTTTTATTCCTTCAGGAGTGTACATTGTATGACTTCCCACTTTAAACTGCATTTCCAGAGAGTGCTAATCCTATAATAAAATGAACATTAAATCTATAACCTACGCCTAAAATTAAAACAATTCCAAAGATTATTCCTGAATGAATAATAAAAGACAAAGTGTCTTGTACTGAGTCAAAGTATGTCAAAGAATATAAAAATCTATTTGGAACTTCTGCAGCTGAGATAGTTCCTGATTGATATGAGCTTATAGCTGCAATTGCTTGATGCAAATGTTGTATATTTATTGTCAAATCAGGATTATTTCCTAGGCCAAGGATATGAGATCTAACATGTTCCCACCATACCTTAGGAGAATTATACAGAAGGGGGTTAACAAATATCAACTTAAACTGAGTAACCAGAGCAAAAAACAAAGAAAACCTACCAAAAACCAATCAAACAAACAAACTAGAAGTGCTTATGATGGTGGAATCAGTGTTGTGTATTTTGATCCACTGATGTGAACAAAATACATTTTACACATATTTAGAATATCAAAGAATGAATAAAAATAAATAATTTTAAAATCACTTTAAGACTTCATTGACAATTTTACCTTATGTGTATCTGACTAATATGGATTTCACTTTTACTGCCTTATAAAAACAAGAATAAACTTGTGAGCAGAGCCTTATCCTTAAGTAAACAAGATGAATGACAGAAATGGGATTCATAAATATTTCATGTTCTTGCACCATCAAGAAGTAGAATATTCCTTTCTCCCCAGTTTTTTTTTTTTTTGGTGACCCACATTGAAAAATAGCTTTCATGGATTGAATTTGGAATAAATAAATAATTGTGTAGGTTGCAATATTGACCCACTTCCTTCCCACAGATCAGCAGGAGTGTATCCCTTGCCAACGACAAGAGTACTCAAACCCTGAGAGAAACCACTGCCTGCCCAAGTCAATTATCTTCCTGTCCTTCGAGGATCCTCTGGGCATGGCTCTGGCCTGCATAGCTCTGTGCTTCTGTGTCATCACAGCTATAGTGTTGGGGATCTTTCTCAAGCACCAAGACTCACCCATTGTTAAGGCCAATAACAGAACTCTCAGCTACATCCTGCTCATCTCCATCCTCCTCTGCTTCCTCTGTCCCTTTCTCTTCATTGGCCGCCCAAACACAGCCTCCTGTATACTGCAACAAGTTACATTTGCACTTGTGTTCACGCTGGCTCTTTCCACTGTTTTGGCCAAAACTATAACTGTAATTATGGCTTTTTGGGTCATGAAACCAGGAAGGACAATGAGAAGGTTGTTTGCCTCAGGCATCTATAACTCTGTCATCCCCATCTGTCTGCTGATCCAACTTATGCTCTGTGGAGTCTGGCTGGGAACTTCACCTCCCTATATCGACACAGATGCACACTCAGAACATGCTCATGTCATCCTTTTATGCAACAAGGGCTCAGTTACCGCTTTCTACTGTGTTTTAGGATACTTAGGGACCCTGGCCCTTGGGAGTTTCACTGTGGCTTTCCTGGTGAGGAATCTCCCTGACACTTTCAATGAAGCCAAGTTCCTGACATTCAGCATGCTGCTGTTCATGAGTGTTTGGGTCACCTTCCTCCCTGTCTACCACAGCACCAAGGGCAAAGCCATGGTAGCTGTGGAAATCTTCTCCATCTTGTCTTCCAGTGCAGGGCTTCTAGGGTGCATCTTTTTCCCAAAGTGCTACATTATTCTCCTAAGACCTGATAAAAACTCTTTGAGATGTTTTAAAAACAAAAGACATCATATAGGGGGTCGCGGCGAGTCCGGCGCAGCACAGCCATGACGGAGGCCGATGTGAACCCGAAGGCCTATCCCCTGGCAGATGCCCACCTCACCAAGAAGCTGCTGGACCTTGTTCAGCAGTCATGCAACTACAAGCAGCTTCGGAAAGGAGCCAATGAGGCCACCAAAACACTCAACAGAGGCATCTCTGAGTTCATTGTGATGGCAGCAGACGCTGAGCCCTTGGAGATCATCCTGCACCTCCCGCTGCTGTGTGAAGACAAGAATGTCCCCTATGTATTTGTGCGCTCCAAGCAGGCTTTAGGATGGGCCTGTGGCTTCTCCAGGCCTGTCATCGCCTGTTCTGTTACCATCAAAGAAGGCTCTCAGCTAAAGCAGCAGATCCAGTCTATCCAGCAGTCCATTGAAAGGCTCTTGGTGTAGGCCTGTGGCCTCTGCCCTTTCCTGTCTACTCCCACCCTATTTGTGTATCATATTGTCTGTTAGCATGTAGTGTTTTCAGCCAGCTTCTATTATAAATATTGTACTACAAAAAAAAAAAAACAAAAGACATCATATAAAACATGATCATTTTGATGAGTTAATGTAGTCTCTGAAATAAAACCCATTGTAATATTCAAATTGAATTATTTACCTACTTTTCAGTAATTTTACAGAAATGTATATTTAAGCAAGAATAAGAGCCCTTTGCTCATAGACTGAGACATACTATTTCAAAATAGAAGCTACTGCTGAAAGTGTTTTACTAAGTTATACATGATACGTACTAATTTAAGACAATAGAAATATTCACAATTTGATTAAAGGCACTGAGATAAATAATATATGACCTAATTATTTGCTCTCTTTGTCCCTTTTTTACGCACAACTGGGTTATGTGTGATATTTGAGATTCTTCAAAGGACTAAGGATAGAACTGGATTTCTGGAAAGGGCTGACTTTAAACTGGTGGTGCTTTACTAATATCAGTGTGCAGAGTTCTCAAAATGGTAAAAGTAAATCTACCTTATGAATCAGCTGTCTTATTCATTGACATATGCTTAAATGACTAAACATCCACTCCAGAGATAATTGCTCAGTTGTCATCTTTTCTCATTCTATTCAACATTGAAATGTCCTTCATATGATAAGTTTATTAGAAAAATGGCATTTGCATAAATAGATGGAATTAGAATAAACTATGTTTATTTTGTTAACCCAGATCCAAAAAGACAAATATTACTTGTTTTCTTCACTCTAAATATTCATATGTGCTCCAAATATTTATATGTGAATATTCACCCTACATTATCTGTAGAAAACAGCAAATATTGTGGAGTACAATACAATGTCAGGCCACAATGGATCTGATTGGGATAATGCATTGGAAGTACTCTACATAAGAAGGTGGATAAATATACAAGAGGGAAGTGGGTGAAACTACAGTAAGTGTGTGTGATAGAGTCTTAAGCATTCATTCAATGAACTATCCACCCAACAATACCTATCATGACTCTAAGTCTATAGACAAACATAGAAATGTCACTCAAATGGGAAATATACAATAATAAACAAGATTAATGTCTACCTAAATATTTTCTTATTAGCAACATGTAAGTATAGATCATCACTTACCAAATAAGCTTTTCTGTGCAATAATGATCATGGCAGAAAAATACAACCAATCACAGGCAGAGTTTTGTAAAACAGTCAACTCTGATGCATCTACAAAACAATCCCCACATCTAAATGGCAGAGAACATGCCATACATGGGGCAAAAAGGATTGCAAAAGGCAGAGGATCAGAGTTTGCTCACAATGTGTGTTTACTAATAATTTCAGAGGTTACAACCACAAGACTTACAAATATACATGTATGTACATAAAATGAACAAGGAAATGTTAACACACATACCAAAGTGGTCCAGGAAGAACCCATAGGTTTCAACCCTAAACAAAATTCTACAGAGATCCGGAAAAGGTTGAGAGTGGGAGAAATAGTCTTTTCCAGGAAAGAGTCCAACAATTGGTTAGTTATTGAACACCAGTCATCTCTGAGAACATACACACGTGTACCATTATAAGACCGATCGCCTTTATATTAAGGAATATACATGCACATGATAAAAATTAATGAAAAAGACTATGAATTTGAAAGAGATACTGGAGAGGTGTTCGAGAAGGTTTGGAAGGAGAAAATGAGAAGACATAATATGATATAATCATATTATAGCCTCAAAGAAGGAACTCAACATTAGCTCATGGTTTTAAAATGAATCATTATTATGTACTTTAAAAATGAAAGTTTCTGGTAAACGGATGTAACTAGAAAAGTTCATCCTGTCTGGGGTGATCCAGACACAGAAAGACAAACCTTGCATATTCTGTCCTCTGAAGTCCCTAACTCCAAATTTGAGCATGTATGTACTCCAGCGTGACTCCATATCTTGCAGCAATTGCAAAAAAAAGTCATGTAAAAAAATGACCATTTCCAAGGATACAGTGGAGTTGTTGTCTGAGCAGCGGGAAGTAGACAGCTATAAGTGATTTGAAAAAGGAAATGGGAAAACATGATGAGGTTATAATAATTAAGAAGGAGAGAGTGAGAGAAATACAGGGGGAAAGATATATTAAAAATAATATGTAACCATGCTAGAAAGTATCTACCTAAAACATTTATAACACTTGTAAGTTTGAATATAACAATAAATTTTAGTTTAAATGAAACGTTGCCATCTGTGATGACAATGGTCCTGCCATCTGCCAGAAACTCCAACATCAGGATTGAGAAGTCCAGTTTTGAGTTACTAGTAAGAATTGTCTAAGAGACTCCTCAGACATTTTGATGCTGTTGTTATTGGACTTTTTGTCCCAACGGTGGAAGGTGTACCCTAGTGCTGATGACACCAAGCACTTCAGACACAAGCCCAAAGACATCTCAGCCGAAACTGACTTGAACACACTCACCTTGAGGACTAACATTCATGTATCAGAAGGTGCTATTTAAGCTTCCAAAAGGAGGAAATGAAACAACGGTCCTACCTTGATTTGATGCCTAGGAACAACAACAATAATCAGCATCACACGGTAACTCTAAGAAGTAGTGGCACACGTACCTTGGCAGTAACCAACCAACAGAATTTCTAACATCATCCCAAATATTTGTCCTTATACTCATAGATAAGTGTGGTTTTCATGGTGCATTAGGAACATTCTCTCCGTAATTGAGAAGGAAGGGGTAGAAACATTGTAAGAGACAGAGGATCAGGGTCTTTGAAATAATATTTCATCTCCTCTTAATATATATAGTTATACCCAAAAAAGTGTGTGTGTGAGTGTATGTGTGTGTGTGTGTGTGTGTGTGTGTGTGTGTGTGTGTGTGCAGAAGAGAGAGAGAGAGAGAGAGAGAGAGAGAGAGAGAGAGAGAGAGAGAGAGAGAGAGAGAAGCAGAGAAAGAGAGAGGGAGGGAGGAAAGGAGGGAGGGAGAGAGAGATTTGGAAGAGGGAAGAAGAGGGAGGGAGTAATGATGAAATTATATTAAATTTAAAAATAGAAAAGCAAATAAAAAGAATAAATAAAATCACTAGTGTTTGTTCGTATTTGTAGTTAATGAGATTGTTTGAAGATTCATTCAAAAGAATGATGAAACATAGGCCTTCTGTGTCTAAAAATGAGGACCTGGAAGAACAACCTAGTGTGCTCTCTCTTTTCATTTTTTCTTAACCCGTAATTCCCTTTTGATATTTTTACTTATTTACTTATTTTTATTTTTGAGATTATAATTTATTTTGAGACTATAATTTCATTACAGCATTTCTTCTTTCCCTTTTCTCCATCAAAGCCTTCCCACCTACTACTCCCTGCTCACATACAAATTCCAGGCGTTTTTCTTCACTAATTGTTATCTCGTGCATTATAGACACACATGTTCCTAAATATAACTCACATATTTTCTATAATGGTATATGTAGGTATGCTTTCAGGGCTGAATATCATATTTGTTTTTATAAGAAAATTAAATGTTCTAAGGGATTGTACTTAGAATATAGTTAAAGATGGGAATGAAAGGTAGTATTAACCATTTTTCAATTCTAAGGAAACACAACAAAAATAAAATAATAAGAATTTATAAACATTTTTAAGTAAAAGCTCAGCAGTGAGAGACTCAGTTCTACTACAAAGAGGCAAAGATTGTTAGATAAAAAGATCAATTGACTTTTTGATGCTTTCAAGATATTTCAGTACCTAACAAAAGTAATTTTATTTATTATTATTATTTCTTGTTTTAAATTATTATGTAATTTCAAATGTAATATAATTTCATCATTATTCCCTCTTCTATCTCCTCCTTCCACAAGTTCCACACACACCTCATTACTCTTTTTTGAAACCGCAGTGTTTTTTAATTGTAATCACACCCACACCCACACATGCACAAACACAATGTTTTATCAAATTAATAAAAACCCTAACAAAGACAGACACTAAATAAAATATGTCAGTTTGAAAATGCTTCTTCAAAAACCACCCCATGCTCAAGAATAACTTTCATACATTCCTGTACAAAACTTCTGAGGCATGAGTAAGTCTGGAAAATTATACACTGAGCTCGACCATGATATTACCTTCTCCCTATCAAACCTCTTAAACTCTCAAGCACTAGTACCAGAGTAGCTATTAAAAACAAGGAATTCCCGAAATTTGTGGATAAATGGATTGAGCTAGAAATGATCATAATGAGTGAGTTAACCCAGAAGCAGAAAGACTCAAATGGTATATACTCACTTATATCTGCATATTAGCCCAAGGGGCATGTCCCACGAAAGCCTTCACTTACCAGGAAACCGAGACAGAGGGGAGGACATTCTATTGGGACTCTAGGTGAGAGAAGCATGGGAGAATGGCAAAGTAGAAGGATCCAGAGGGTCCTAGAAACCTACAAGTAGAACATTGTGATAGGCAGATTTGGGCCCAGGGGTCCCGCTCAAACTAAGGCACCAGCCAAGGACAATACAGGCGGTAAACCTTAAACCCTTACCCAGATCTAGCCAATGGACAGAACACTCTCCACAGTAGAGTGGAGAGTGGGATATTACTTTCTCACATACTCTGGTGCCTCACCTTTGACCATGTCCCCTGGAGGGGGAGACCTGGTGGCACTCGGAGGAAGGACAGCAGGTTACCAAGAAGAGACTTGATACCCTATGATCATATAGAGGGGGAGGTAATCCCCCTCAGGAACAGTCATAGGGGAGGGGAATAAGGGGAAATTGGGAGGGAGGGAAGAATGGGAGGATACAAGGGATGGGATAACCATTGAGATGTAACAAGAATAAATTAATAAAGGAAAAAAACAAGGAAAAAAACCATGATCTCCACTAACCCAAATGCATAGCCTATCAGTGTTCTAACTGAAAGAAAAATCCTGTTTCTAAAAATGCCTGTCCTCCATCTTATATTTCTGTCTCACCCATCAGTGCTGATCTAACATACCCTGTAACATGCACTTAGGAAACCAAAGAATCATAGATTATCATTTTAGAAGTCATCAATCTACTAAACTTTAAAATATAAAAGAATTGGGTAGAATTCTTGATGTATACAATCCAGCAACACTAAATCTAGATAAAGTACATATTTAAACAGAAACACAGCAACTGGCAAAATCAAAGTGGTAAATCCAAAAGAGGTAATGAACTCAAGAAATTAAGCACCAACAAAACAAAGAATACAATATGGAGTAGAGAGCTAAGAAGAGAATTCTCAACAAAGGAATATAGAATGGCGAGAGCAGTTAAAGAAATGTTCAATGTCCGTAGACATCAGGGACATGCAAATTTTTTTAAAAACTGGGAATTTCCATCTTGTAACTATCAGAAAGGCTAAGATAAAAACTCAAGTGACATCATGAGCAGGAAAAGTAGTAGAGAAAGGGGAATGCTCTCCCATTGTTCATGGGAGTGCAAAAGCATGCAACAAATTTGGAAATAAATTTGGTGCTTTCTCTGAAAATTGGGAATAATGATACCTCAAGACCCAGCTATGCCACCCCAAAAGATGCTCCACCATACAACAAGGACACTTGTCCAACGGTGTTCATAGCAGCTTTATTCTTAGTAGCTAGAAGCTTGAAACAATACATATGCACATCAACCATAGTATGGACAAAGAAGCTGAAGCACTTTTATACAATGAAATACTACTAAGATACTAAAAAACAGGGAACTCATGAAAATTTCAGGCAAATGGTTGGGACTAGAAATGATCAAACTCAGTGAAGTAACCCAGGCCCAGGAAGACAGACATGGTACGTACTCACTTGTCAATGGAAATTATCCATATAATACAGGATAACCACACTATAATACACCGACCTAAAGATGCTAAATAACATTGAGGACCCGAGGGTGAATGCTTGAATAGAATAGACACTGGAATTTGTTACAGAAAGGACAGAAGACTACCACAGATGGTCTCTGAAAGTTTTCAACCAGCAGAGGATTGAAGCAGAAGCTGAGACTCACAGCCAAACTTTGGGCAGAGTGCAGGGAGTCTTATGGAAGAGTTGGGGGGTAGAAGTACACAGAGGGGACAGTAAATCCACAAGAAAACAAGCATAGCCAACAGATCAGGGCTCACAGGGGCCTTTAGAGATGAGAGCACAAACCAAGGGCCATACAAAAGAGGTCCTATGCCTCCTACACAGATGTAGCCAATGGGCAGCTCAATCTCCACCTAGGTCTCTAGTAAGGGGAGCATGGGTTCTCACTGATGCGGACTATGTTGTCTTCTCTTTAAATACTTCCCTCTGGAAGGGCTTGCTTCACAGGCCACAGAGGAAGAGGATGCAAGCTACCCGTATCTCAGACTAGGGGAGAAGGGTAGGAATAAACAGGGAGGGACAGTGCAACCAGGAGGAGATGAAGGAAGCAGGGGGCTAGGATTCGGATGTAAGTAATAATAAAATATTCTTTAAAATATTACATTAAAAGGAATTCTTTGATATACCTTATCAGAGGAAGTTTATCATTTTCTTTTTTCCATTTTCATTATGTTTCTTTTTAACATATACATTTATACTATTACACACACACACAAAAAAACTACATACAGCATGAAGAACTATGAAACAATCAGGAATTGTATAAATGTTATACTCATAGTGATTTGGCTGTTTGTATTTGGCAAACTTGAAGTAAACATCTTTCCTATCTTCTTGAGGCAAAAAAAATTTTTGAATGAAAATCAATATCTGTCATATCTCAACTCTATTAATTTAATACATCGATCTAGATCTAAAAACATCTTACCCACTAACCAACTAAGGTTAATTGTAAGATTAAACAATCTGGTCTTAAACCTCATCAGAGACTTGAGAAGGAACAAAACTCAATTACCTGAGTGAACAAAAAGTGTAGGTTAGCAGCTTCCAAAATGAAAAAAAAAAATGACAGGGACAGTTTGCTGCCTGAACAGGCACCCAAAACTCTACAACATTGGAGGGTCATTTCCAGCCTTTTAGCCCAATATAATCAACAGACACATCTGTGAGACATGAACTATTAAGGACCTGCCTACCATGTCTTGGCAGAGATTGGCCATCAACTCAGCCTGCATCCAAGCTTGACCATTTTCAGGCAGAATTCTGTGTGTGGCAGAAATGAGGACTTTTCCCTGTGGCTGGTTTGCCACACTTGAAGCCACTCCATAAGGAGGTTTTTTGATGGTGTTCTTTAAGGTAGGCTGTATGTTGCCAGGAGCTAACTCGTTGTTGAAGAATCTTTAAAGTAATAAAAATATCTTTAAATGCCATATTCTGTAAGTCTCTGAGGCCTTTGAAGACCTTATCTAACTATTTTACCTCATATATCAATGGAATCATATCTGTTAGAACTAGGATATATAATCATGTGATAAAAATAGACTAATATTTGATATGACCATGATTTGTTCAACTAAAAATTAGCATGTATCACTTAAATATCCTAAATAGCCTGCAGCACCACTTTCAAGGTTGGAAATACCCTTGTATTATAATTGATAGGATGGGTACAATGCCTCATATTAGAGTAGAAATTATATGTGTGTGTGTGTGTGTGTGTGTGTGTGTGTGTGGTTTGTGAAAAGTAGTATAGATTTGTGGTATAGATTTGAATTCTATACCAATGTATCAAAATTACACTTATTTTGCATCCATATAGAAAATTCTATACCAATAAAGTAAAAACAACCTTATTTGTGAATAATTAAGGCCTTGAGTTGAGGATTCTCAGAAGGATATCTCTGTCATCTTTACGTGAATCAAACCCTGCAGGGCCCAAGGAAGAGCATCAAGGAGGCCCAGAGAAATGATACTTTACCTGAAATCAGAAGGGGTAGCATCTTCAGAACTTTCATGGAAAAGCATAGAAGCAGCACTCCTGGAGAAGGCATAAATGATACATAAAATTTTTCCCACCTGTCCAATGCCCCAAGTTGTACAAATATTAGAAACTTGCTAAGCATAAAACACATGATGAACAGAAAAACTGAAAGAAGGCTAGAAGAATATTGTAACATGCAACTCATCTTTGCTTGATCCTTGTCAAACAGCTGTCCTAGATTTATGACTTTTGCTGTCCCCATTAGATATTGCTGGGCCAGGGAAGCATAGAGAGCAGAGCATCTGGGTGTGTGTGATTTGACTGAGGAAAGGGGAACAATGAGTATTTTCTAGATGAATAAGGGAGATAAGTTGAAGAGAAGGAAAAGGGTCTAATACTAGTAAATATACCTGAAAGAATCATAAGCAATTATACTACAAGTGAGCTCCCCACAACAAAGCAATATTTAAATTCCTGCAGGAATATAGAAATGTAGTTTAAGTAAAAAACATACAACCATCCCATTAATAAACCAGATTATTGGCTACCTAAGTATTTAGTTATATATACCAATAAATATAATTCACCAATCAACAAAAAGTGTTCTTTTCTGACAATGAGTATGACAGAAAACCACAACTCACAAGGCAGAATTCTAGAGAACCTTACATCTGATACATCTACAAAAAAAGTCCTACATTTAAGACTCAGACAATATGCATAACAAGGAGTGAAAAGATTATAAAACACAGATCAGAGTTTGTTCTGGGACTGTTTCTCCTAATAATGTCAGAAGCTGTACATATATGTCTTACCAATATGAGTATATAAACATGAAATAAACAAGGAAAATGCTAATAGACATGCTAAAGCGGTCCAGGAACAAACCAGAAATCTCAAGCCTACAAAAAAATCTACAGGGGCATGTAAAGGCTGAAAGTAGGGTAAAATGTATTGCCCAGGGAATGACCATCTATGAAACATTGAACACAAAGTTATCAGCCATGAAAACATACATAGAAGTAAGATTACCAAGACAACAAGTTATCTGTAGTTATTTTTTAATTAATTTTACTACATGCTTATATGTACTCCTTTAAAAATAATAATGTGAACTTGAAAGAGGTGAGGTGATTGGAAATATTTCAGAGGAAAGAAAGGCAAACAATGATGTAATTATATTAAAATTGCCCCCAAAATGCTGCAATCACATGTGGGCAGTGTGGGGGAGGTGGTGAAAGAATTTGGAGAGCAAAGAGAAAATAAAGGTATTGGCATCACGGAGACAAGCTGGGCACCTAGGACAGGGGAGGCTACAGGGAGGGTATGGAGAATGGCTCTGAACAGCAGGGGACCTGGAGACTGAGATGGCCACATTCTATCCAGGCAGGAGTTATAGTGGTTAGAAGGGAAAACCAATCTACCTGCAAATACTTCAACACAAAGTTTGCCCTGCCTACAAGATGGGCAGAGATAAAGATAGAGACTGAGGGAATGTCCAATCAATGTGTGGTCAAGCCTGGGACTCACCCCATGGGAGAGGGCCAACCCCTGATACGTTAACTGTACTCTGTTATTCTTGCAGATGGGAGCCTAGCATAACTGTCCTCACAGAGCCCAGACCTAGCAGCTTATTGAATAAGATGCTGAGACCAAGCATTAGGTCAAGCTCTTAGACTCCTGGGGAAGAGTTGGGGAAAATGATAAAAAGACCAGGAAGGGACAGGGACACAACAAGAGAACCAACAGAATCAAATAAAGTAGACCCATGGTGGCTTGAGGAGACAAAAGCGCCAACCAAGACCCATGCATTGAATGGCCCTGTCACCCCTTCAACTGAGGGGCATTTAGGCTGTTTCCAGGTTCTGGCTATTATGCATAAGGCTGCTATGAACATGGTTGAGCATATAACCTTGTTGTGTGGTGCAGCATCTTCTGGATATCTTCCAAGGAGTGGAATAGCTGGGTCTTGAGGCAGCCCTATTTCCAGTTTTCTGAGAAAGTGCCAGATTGATAGAAAGTGATTGTACAAGTTTGCACTGCCACCAGCAATGAAGGAGTGTCCCCCTTTCTCTACATCCTCACCTGCATGTGCTGTCACTTGAGTTTTTTATCTTAGCCATTCTGATGGGTGTAAGATGGAGTTTCAGTGTCGTTTAGTTCTGAGCCCCATTTCTTAACTGGGTTATTTGGTTTGGTGGTATTTAATTTCTTGAGTTCTCTATATATTTTGGATATTAGACCTCTGTCAGATGTAGGGTTGGTGAAGATCTTTTCCCAGTCTGTATGCTGCTGCTTTGTTCTGTTGATAGTGTCTTCTGCTGTACAGAAGCTTCTCAGCCTCATGAGGTCCCATTTATTAATTGTTGGCCTTGAGGCCTGGGCTGTTGGCGTTCTGTTCAGGAAGTTGCCTCCTCTGCCAATGTGTTTCAGGCTCTTCCCTACTTTTTCTTCTAACAGATTTAGTGTCTCTGGTTTTATGTTGAGGTTTTTAATCCATTTGGACTTGAGTTTTGTGCATGGTGATAAATATCAATTTATTTGCATTTTTTTACATGTAGACATTATGTTAGACCTGCACCATTTGTTGAAGATGCTACCCTTTTTCCATTGAATAGGTCTGACTTCTTTGTAAAAAAATGAAGTGTCCAAATTTGTGGATTTATGTTTAGGTCTTCAATTTGATTCCATTGGTCAACCAGCCTATTACTATTCCAGTATCATGCTGTTTTAATTACTGTTGCTCTATAGTACAGCTTAAGATCAGAAATGGAGCTTCCTCTGTAGGATCTTTTATTCTACAGGATTGCTTTAGCTATTCTGGGTTTTCTGGTTTTTCCATATGCAGTTGGTAACTGGGAACTTTCAATGTCCTTAAAATTTGTGTAGGTATTTAGATATGGATTGCATTGAATCTGTAAATTGCCTTTGGTAAGATGGCCATTTTACTATGATAATTCTCCCGATCCATGAACAACGGAGACCTTTTCCACCTTCTGATGTCTTCTTCAATCTCCTTCTTCAGAAATGTGAAGTTTTTATTCAAATAAGTCTTTCACTTGCTTGGTTAGATTTATTCCTCGATACCTTATATTGCTTGTGTCTATCATGAGGGGTGTAGTTTCCCTTATTTCTTTCTCAGCATGTTTATCTTTTGTGTACAGGATGGCTATTGATTTTTTGAGTTAATTTTGTATCCAGCCACTTTGCTGAAGGTGTTTATCAGTAGGACTTCTCTGGTGGAATTGGGGGTCCCTTATGTACACTATCATATCATCTGCAAATACAGATAACTTGACTTCCTCCTTTCCCATTTGTATCTCCTTGATCTCCTTTTGCTGTCTTATTGGTCTGGCTACAACTTCAAGAACTATATTGAAGAGACCAGCCTTGTCTGGTCCCTGATTTTAGAGGAATTTACTTGAGTTTGTCTCCATTTAATTTGATGTTGGCTATTGGTTTGCTGTATATAGCCTTTATTATGTTTAAGTATGTACCTTTTATCCCTGATCTCTCCAAAACTTTAAACACGAGTGAGTGTTGGATTTTGTAGAATGCTTTTCCAGCATCTATGGAGATGATCATGTGCTTCTTTTTCACTCAGTTTATTTTTATTGTTTATTACATTGATGGATTTCCATATACTGAACCTTGCCTGTGTGCCTGGGATGAAGCCTACTTGGTCATGGTGAATTATATCTTTGATGTCTTCTTGGATTTGGTTTGCAAGTATTTTATTTAATATTTTCACATCAATGCTCATAAGTGGAATTGGTTTGAAATTCTCTATCTTTGTTGGGTCTTTGTGAGGTTAGGTATCATGGTGACTGAATCCTCATAGAAGGAGTTTGGTAATGTAACAGTGATAAATAATAATGATGAATTTATATCAAGAGGCTTTACGATAAATAGTGCTATAGGAGAAAGAAAAACTGTAGAGATGAAGAATTGTTCCATTTAGTTATTAGGAGATAGTTGCCTCCATCCTGCCATCTCAGGAACAATCTCCATCTTGCTGTCATATTCAAAACTGAGTTTATGTTCCCATATCCAAGAACTGACGCCTGTGCTACTTCTATTTTTATTTCATGTTTGTCCATGAACAAGTTAAGAAAGCAAAGAGCAAAGTTGCTAATTATCTAAATTAATGCACACAAGTCAAAAATCTATTTCCTGTCACAACTTAATTTGACTACATGCATTTTTCGTACTCCTTTGCTTTCTGATCATTCTGAATTCCAAACTGGAGTCCAGAAGAGGACCTGATTGCAAAAGCTGAGTCAAGAACCCTAAAACCAGGGGACCCAGTTAACGCTCAGTCACCATTGTTTACTTCCCTGTTCAAACCACTATGTCAAAATATAGTAGGAAAATGCTCATCCTGCCCATCTACCTATTGCTTTGTGGTTCCATCCTATAAAAATAGTGCACGGATTCACTTTAGAGTCACAGGTCACCTCTTAATCTGCTCTGAGAGCCTAATCAATCAGTGGAACTCTGTACAATAAGATTTTGTCATCTGCTTAAATATTTACTAAGATAAAGGCTCAAAGAATTGGTCAGTACCCAACTATTTGCATCTGTGCCTGATTGGACAGTTTTTATTGGATGATTCTAATAAATATCTTGCTTTGCTGGACTCTTGGATTGCTTTATTATTTCAGAATCCAACTTTGTGATTTATTACAAAATGTAACTGGGGAGAGGCTGGTGCAAGAGGTGTATTAAAAACAAAACACAGATTGAGATTTTAAGACCTGAGAATCTTAATACAAAAGTGGATGAGGTAGAAAAGGATCTTCTGTCCTTGTCTGTAATATCCTCTTTTTTTTACAGCTTTATATTTATAGCTGCAAGGAGAAGAGTACTGATCTGGGAGACAAGATAGATACTACAAGGCTAATGTGCATTTCAGTAGCAGAAACTAGAAACTGTAGTAACCAACACCACCTCTTTTTTTTTTTTCCAACACCACCTCTTGAAAAAGCATTCTATCAAATATTATAAGTGTGATCTTCATGGACTACAGCTATGTCTTTTTTTAAAATCTATTTCACAACACCAGCCCAAACAAGCAAGCTGGTTTTTGATGACTTACACTCCTGATTCAGGCTACAGTACTCTCCAAAGTCAGAGTTGACCATTATGAAAAAACAAAAGTTGAGGAAGAAGGTAGGAACCAAACATATTTTTCACCCCTATAGTGGGAGCAGGTGCAGTGCCTCTGGGCTAGTGGATCCCCAGAGCATGTGTATGAGAAAGAAACAGAACAATGAAAAGCCAGCAAATGCAGGGCAACTCTGGTTACAGTTACAGGAATATCACAGCACTGTAACTTACCCTCAGTTGTCTGGACTTTGCTTTAGTCTATGCCTTGCCCTGTCATGAGAACTATTGGGCATGTACAGACTGAGAGCCTGAAGTAACAGTAGGAAGCAGCCGAAGCATACAAAGTGTTCTCAGACATTGTCTGAGACTGCTCCTTCACCTAAGTCTATGTTCTCTTTGGATCAACCCAAATGCAAGACATTGCTTTTGTGTAGTGAAGACCCTGACATGTTCTTTCTCTTGCTTTGTCTCATCTTCCTCCTGAAGTCTGTGCTTACATCAATGGACCTGGATCACTATGTCTGTTATAACTATTGGAAGCCCAGCACCTACATGGAGGCAGATGTAACTCTAGCTGCATTTATCCCCATGTACCTCACAGTCGAACTACCCAGGCTAATCAATATAGATTTTGTCACTGATCCATATATACTATGGGGAATCCATCTGTGAGTATCAGAGTGAATGTGATAAGGGTGTTCTGGTTGCAATAAAGTTCATACTCTGCTGTACATATGGAATTCCATTAAGAATAATGAACAAGATAGAGAGAGATGTAAAAGACAGTGTCAACACATTCTTCATTATGTGTTTACAAACATTTCCATTTCTCTTCCTTGTTTCCAGTCAGGAAGACACCAGAGAATGAAAGAACCATATTTTGTGTCTGTTCCATGGTGTAATTTCATGGCCAGTCTTATAAATGTTTTAACACATTAACTCAAGTATGTCAAGGAAAATGTCCAGTCTGATCACCTCTATCTGGGCATGTAAATGACTTATGTTTGAAAACCTGTTTCTTTCACAAACTTCGAGAGGTTTTGCTCAAGTGAAATTGAATATCTCCATGTCTTTAGTACAAATCTTAGCATATCCTGATCCATATTCTCTGTCTTTTGTCTCTTTACAGTGTCTCAGAGTTTGGATATGGTGAATATAATTTATTTAGTTCTCACTGATAGTTTAATGCTGTGTTCTGAAAGTCATGTGTTCATGCCTGATAGCCTGTATTCCGCATAGTTCACTCTGCTGGATACACAGAGCCTTGTGTTTTCATTAGAGATTTTGTGGTTTCCATTTCTAACACTGCTATCTGTCCTCCTTCCCTGAATCATAATTTTATTTTAGAATTTGTCTGTTTTTTACTACTCAGTATTTTATGTGTATGAATTTTTTCTATCATCTAAGGTGCTTCTTGTCTCAATGACCAGTTGAACTCTTAGCTTGATCTTATCCTCATTTGGATTATTCATCTCTTTAATTTCTGAAGTATTCTTCTGTTATTTTATATCTCTGAGTGTATTTCGGTTCATTTGTTAGTTATTTTTTTATTTTGTTGAGTAGCAATTAGCCTTTCCCATAAATCCTGTAATTCTGTTGGTGCTATAATTAGCATGTTTTCTTTGAACAACAATTTCTGCATCAGGATTGCCCTTTATTGAAATGTGTCTTCTTGAAGCCTCAATTCACATTTACTCTGTGAGGAGGAAAGAAAACCACAGGCCTGTTGTCTTGGTAGTTGTGGTATTATCGAGTTCATAAAGAGAAAAATCCAGGATACCTCTTATATTTTTGCAAGTAAATCACTCATAGGAATATTTTCAGAAGATGGAGAAACTATAGCTTTGTATCTGAGTAGAGGGGGAGGGAGAATGATTCCCAAGACCAGAGAAGGTAAGAGCCCATCCTTAATGATAGGCAGTAGTCAGAAAATATTGAACTTTTTTGTTGTTGTTTTTCAAGACAGGGTTTCTCTGCATAGCCTTGGTTGTCCTGGTCTTGCTTTATAGACCAGGCTGGCCTCAAACTCACAGAGATCTGCCTGTCTGCCTCCTGCGTGCTGACATTAAAGACATGTGCCACCATACCTGGAAAAATATTGAACTTTTAATGGACAGAAGTCTTAATCTAGATTATGTTTGACCTGTGATAGGTGGATCAATCTCACTTCCTTGAAGCTGAAAGTGTAATGTCTAGAGTTTATGTAAGAGATAAAAGTTTTAACTATATTAACATGACTACTATCTATATATCTGTATATCTATAATATACACTGAAATCCTCACTGTAGAAAAAGAAGGTAACATGTGTCTGTAAACAGTTTGATGAGAGCAATGCTTTCCAGCAATAGCAAAAGCTTAGTAACTGAGATGGATGCTTCTGGGATAACATCATGAGCAATGAACAGACATTTTACTGTCTGTATATATACTGATAGAGGATCTTTATGAACAATGAGAAGCGCTGAAATATAACTACAAAAACAATGCAGGTACACTAAAAGTTTTGAGTCTGTGACTATGAGAAGACTTGCCAGTGCATTGACAAAGTGAGTTTAATAGGATATCAGAACTCCAGTGATTAATATTTTGAAACTCTCAACTTTATAAATCTTTAAGTCTCATATCCCCATATTTTGAATCACCTCCTCAGACATTTATAACTTGCATTTGCATAACTTATATCACTTCTTTAGACATTCAATTTTTAAAAACTTTAAAGCATTTACCAGGAGACAGAGGTGATTGATAAATGCGAGCAGTGATTGAAAAGCAAGTTCTTGAATGTCCTTGCCTAGAAAATGTTTCTTGTTGGTTAAAGAATTCCTGTGATTTATTACTAGATGCCATTCTTCATATCATAGGAATAAAGATTTACATATGTCTTATTCTACTCATAAAAAGGTCAGAGAACCAGGCTATATTTGCTCTGGAGCTTTCAGGTGTGCTGCTAAGTTGATAGAATGGGATCTCTCCAGTATCTTTATAAAAACACTTAGTGCTGTGAACTT
The DNA here is from genome assembly GCF_964271855.1 of Acomys minous. Lineage (NCBI taxonomy): Eukaryota > Metazoa > Chordata > Mammalia > Rodentia > Muridae > Acomys > Acomys minous. Next base: position 60,595,996 of record NC_140498.1, read on the forward strand.
TCCTCTTAGCTCTGCTCTCATTGTGTCCTGTAAGTTTGGGTATTTGGTACCTTGACTTTCATTGAAATCTAGAAAGTTTTTAATTTATCTTTTTATTTTGTCCCTAATCCCGGTGTCATTGAGTAGGGAGTTGTTAGGTTTCCATGTGTTTGTAATCTTTGTTTGTTTCTTTTGATGTTGAGTTCCACTTTTAATCCATGGTGATCTGATAAGATGCAAGGGATTATTTTTATTTTCTTGTATCTGTTGAGGTTTGCTTTGTGCCCAAGTATATGGTCATTTTTTGGAGAAGGTTCTATGAGGTGCTGAAATTAAGATGTGTTCTTTTGTGTTTGGATGAAATGTTCTGTATATCAATGAGGTCCATTTGTTTCATGATGTCTATTGGTTTCTTTCTTTCTCCATTTAATTTCGGTCTCAATGGTCTCTCTATTGGGGATAGAGGGGTTTTGAAGTCTCCAACTATTAATGTGTGGGGTTCAATGTGTGCTTTAAACTTTAGTAATATTTCTTCTACAAATGTGGTTTCTCCTGCATTGGGTCAGAGATATTAAAAATTGAGACATCATCGTGTTGCATATTTCCTTTGATGAAGACGAAGTGACATTCTCTATCACTTTCGATAGTTTTTTTGAAAGTCTATTTTACTAGATACAATAGTGGCTATACCAAATTGCTTCATGGGTCCATTTGCTTGGAATACAGTTTCCAACCATTTACCCTGAGGTAATATTTATTTTTATTGCTGAGTTGAGTGTCTTGTATGCAGCATATTGATGGATCCTGTTTTCACATCCATACTGTCATCCTTTTTACTGAGGAATTAAGGCCATTGATTTTAAGAGATATTAATGACAAGTGGTTGTTAGTTATTTTGTTAGTTTTGTTTTGATGTTGGTCGTGGTAGAGAATGTGTGTGTGTGTGTGTGTGTGTGTGTGTGTGTGCGTGTGTGTGTGTGTTTGTGGTTTTTATTTGTGCATATGGAGTTATTTATTTCTTCGTGTTTCCTAGGTGTAGTTAGCCGTCCTAAGTTGTAGTTTTCCTTGTAGTACATTATGTAGGGATGGATTTGTAGTTAGGTTCTGGTTAAACTTGGTTTTGTCATGCAATATCTTGTTTTCTCCATCTATGGTGATTAAACGTTGTGTGGGGTACAGTAGTCTATATTGGCACCTGTGGTCTTTTAATGTTTGCATGACATCATTCATGACCTTCTAGCATTCATATTCTCTATTGAGAAGTCAAATTTAATTCTGATATGTTTGCCTTTATATGTGACTTGAACATTTTCTCTTACAGTCTTTAATATTCTTTCTTTCTTATGTGCATTTAATGTTTTGATTATTATGTGGTGGCAGAAGCTTCTTTTCTGGTCCAATCTATTTGGGGTTCTGTAGGCTTCTTTTATGTTTATGGGCAATTTTTTTTAGGTTAGGGAACATTTCTTCTATAATTTTGTTGAAAATGTATTCTGGACCTTGGATCTTGGCATTTCCTCATTCTGTTCCTTTTATTCTTAAATTTGGTCTTTTATGGAGTTCAAGATTTCTTGGTGTTTTGTGTCAGGAACTTTTTATACCTAAAAAGTATAAAACACTGGTTGTCCCTGGGGTTAGTAGACCTAGGGGTTCCTCCTATGAGTTCCCTGTCTGTGTCCCTTATGGGCCAGGCAGTTCGGGAGCAAGTAAAGAGAACTCTAAGCCAAAGGGTGTTTGCTATGGCTCCCCAGAGGCCTCCTCAGGATGTAGGACTGTGGATGTTAGAGCCTGCACTAAACTCAGCACAGCTGGGTTCTGTGTCTGTATCCCAGCTAAGTTAGCCAGGAGCCGAGTGGGCTGATAGATTTCAAAGCCCAAGGCTAGTTAAGTGCCCTACAGTCCTTTGTGAAAGTGCAGGGCTCTGCCTCTCTACTCTGTGTTCCATATGGGCTAGGCAAGTAAGCAGCTGGGGAGATGCAAGAGATTCAAGCTTGAAAATGATCGTGTCCAACAAACCTTCTTGACATGGCAACAAATGTGTGTCTTGGCTCACACCAGACTCAGCTTGGCTTATCTCCTCTGTATCCCAGTTGGGCAAGGCTGGGAAGCAGCTGAGGCACTGATGGGGACCAGAGCTCAGAGCTTCTGGGGTGTTCAACAGGCCTTCTTGAGATGACAGTGCTCTGTTATCTACTCTGTACCTCAGTTGGGCTAGGCCAGCAAGTTGCTGGCTCGTGGAGAGATATCAGAGCACAAAGCTGCTCAAGGAATGGCAGCTCTGTGGAGTGTGGCCTGCATAGGTCATCGCTCTGACAGTCTGCTCTGTGACCTAGATTGATCAGGCCAAGAAGTTGCAGGTGGACAGGGAAAGATCAAGGCTAGAAGCTTCTAGCAGGATAGTAGTTAATGTGGATTGTGGCCTGCTCAGCCTGTCTGCTTTGTGGCCTCACTGTGTCAGAGAAGTATGCTTCCGGTGGGCAGCCGAGATAGACCCAGACACGAAGCTACTCACAGGATGGACATTAATGCAGATTGTGGCAGGAGCCTGGATTCAGCTCTGTCTGAATACTCTGTGTCGCAGATGGGTCAGACTGATAAGTGGCTGGGGGACTGAGCGAGATCGGAGCCCAAAGCTGCTCCACAGGACTATTTGAGATGGCAGCACTCTGCCTATCTGCTCTGTGACTCAGCTGGAATAGACCTGTAAGCAGCCAGGGAGCTGAGAGTTCAGAGCCTAAAGGTCATTAGGTGCCCCACACTTTTTCTCAGGGTGGAAGTTAATGTCAATTATGTCCACTGCTGAGACTCAGCTCTGCCCCCAGCAGAAGGGAGGTGAGCACCTAAAGCTGCACTGACGTTTCAGTCTTTCTCATGATGGTGGCTAATGTGGGTTGTCCCCTGGGATTTTTCTGTTGGTTAGTTCGTTGGTCAGTGGTCAGACCTACCCGTGCTCCACACAATGTGGATCCCTGTCACCTGGAAGCAACAGAATTTGTGTTTTGTAGATTTCAGTTTCATCTTTAGGTTTCTGTGCAGCCCTGCTTGTCCTGCTAGTCAAAAGGATTGTGTGATCTATGCCACCATCTTGGATATCCTCATAAGATTACTTTTTAGTATTGCTGATTATTTCATTGTAACTGCATATTACAGCCTGCCAATTAAAGAAAAGCTATCAGCGAAATTACATTTTTTGTTATTCTTTGTTAATATATAACAAGTACTTAGTTAGAAATGTACATAGATTCCTGGAAAAACCATGTTTTTCACATTTGTTTTTCATCCATATTATGTAAAATTTTTGAGCATGTGAAGGTATTGAAGAACATGTTTTTATTACATATACTCATTGTAATCAATCACTTAGAGAAAAAGAGACTGTAACCACATTATGATTTTTTTATTGTTTAGAAGATCTTGCTGGGATACATAACTGTAGTAGAAATAATAATATTGTTGGATTTCAGTCTTCTGAGTTTTTTCAATTAACCAAATGTATATGTGTACTTTCGTCCACTTGTGCAATGCCTGTTGGGTTGGCACCTGCTCTTTGGAGTTGTTCCATCTATCAACATATGTTTATTTGTGTGTATGCCTTGTAAGGTTGTTTCAATCCATTTCTATTCTCACAATATGTGAATGTATTTATGTGTGTATGTATGTATGTATGTATGTATGTATGTATGTATGTATGTAAAATTTGTGAAGTAAAAGAAGTTTTAAAGAAGAAGCTTATTGGAACCTACCTGCTGGAATCTATCTTGTTTCCTCATCAAGTGCAAGCATGTGTATGTGTGTGCATGGTTCTTTTCTCTCCTTTTGCTTTCTTTTTTAGATGCTTTGTCACTAACAGTGGAAAATTCCCTCTAGAAGCCATCATCCCTAGCCATCACAGGCCACCATCAATGGAAGGTCCCTCTAGGAGCCATCAGCCCTAGACATTGCTTAAATGATAGCTGTAAGTACCCACCTGGCACCCATCAGCACTAGCCCTCCTTCAGCAATTTAATTCTGGCCTCCCAGTTTGCCACTTTCAGAGGAAGCCATCTCTGGTAACATTCAGTTATGGCCTTGAAAGTTGCCCTCAGAGAAAGTATGCAGGGACCCCTGACAGTTGCTGGATCTTTGCCCTGCCTCAGTGTTCCCAGTTGATGTCTGAGCTGTTCTTTAATAGTTCCTTCAAGAGAACTCAGTGGACTTCAGGCTCACAATTTCTCTTTAATGCCTCTAGTGGGGCCAGCCATCTTGTGTCTAACATGGGTTGTGAAAGTAGCTACCAAGGATCCCTCCACTACTACCCAATGCCATGACTGAGAGAGTTCAGCCCACCTAGCTGCATCAGAGTTTCATTTCCTCCAATCGTGAGCACTATTTTACCTAATGGACTCAGGTTTTTCTCTTTCTCTTTCATTTTTAATGATTTTATCTATTATATATTTTTATTATTTATGTTTTAATTATTTAAACTACTTATTCACTTAACTTCTTGATCACATCCCAATCTCTCCTCTGTCCCATCCTCCCTCTGTGTTTCCAATTCCTTACTCCCCCGAGAAGGCGAATCTCCCACCCAACATAGCATAAGAAGACACATCATAACTGAGGGCATTTCTTCACCTATGACCAGGCAAGGCATCCCTCACTGGAGAAAGTGACAGAAAAAAGCAGGCAGAAGAGTCCATGTCAGATCCAGCCTCCACTTCCCTCACTAGATTACCTCTTATTAATAAGCTATTTTTACTTACTTTTTTTCTTTCACTGCCTTACACAGGAATCTCTACTCATTTGGTTAATCTACCAGCTTAGAGAAACTCTTTTCCTTTTGCTACTAATTCTTACATTTTTGAAAAGGTTTATTTATTTATTATTTATTTATTTTATGTTTGTATGTTTGTGTGTGTGTGTGTGTCACATGTATGCCTGTACCTGCAGAAGTGAGAGCAGTTCATAGATTTCCCAGAACCTGTATAACATACTATAGTATCCCAAAACATGTCTAATGTGATGTGACTCATGATCCTCCACAAGAGTGGGACGTAACCACAATGTCAGAATCATTTATCAAGCCCCAAAAACACTACTTTAAATAGGTTTATTTATTTTTATTTCATGTATTTGAGTGCTTATCTTCTTGTGTATGTGTGAATACCACATGTGTGCCTGGTGCCCACAGATGAAAGAAATATAACTTATCACCTTTAGGAACTGAGAACTGATGCCAGATTTCCTTCAAAGGGCTTCAGTGTGGCTAAATGCCTGGCCATCAGTTCATCTCCCAAATGGACACTTTGATACTAGGAATGCATGTAAACAAGCCTTTTCTTACCGTGTTTATATGTATACGGAATTGACTAATTGCAGAATAAAAGCACATTCAGTTCATATTTACATTCCTGATGAACACCTTGTGACTCTTCTGTATCACCATGCTCCCCTAAAGAGAGATGTCATCAGCACTTATGTATTCAGCAGTCATTGGATAAAGACAGCTGGCACTTTAATCCATAAATGAACTTCAAGAAAAAATGATTAAAAACAGGTCAATATCTGATAATTCAGGAGTGAGTCCATGATGTTCCTGAGTTGTCCGTTCTCATTCACATAAGCTTAACATGTCAAAGGAGAAGCCAGGGCTTAAGACATATATTGACCTAAATTTGATAAAGAGCTTCTGAGAAAAATGGACTGACTGTACTCATCAGTCTGTTCCTCTTGTTTAGGTCCAGATGGAAAAACTATCAATATATGCTGACCTTATACTTTGCCATTGAGGAGATCAATAAGGACTCACACCTGCTTCCTAATGTGACCTTGGGTGTCCACATCTACAATGCTTTTATTTCTAACCGAAAGACCTTGGAGGGGCCTCTGATGTGGCTGTCTGGAAGGAGTGAGTATATCTGTAACTACAACTGCAAAAGTCAACACAAAGCTCTAGGAGTTCTTTCAGGAACCTTGTCTGAATTTTCTGCTGCAATTGGAACACTTTTGGAGCTCTACAAAGTCTCACAAGTAAGTTAAGAAAGTATTCTTGTCCACAATCACATAGCTACATGACCCAAAGAAACCTGATGTGCAGTTTATATTTACTGTAGGCAGATTGAAAATAACAGTGAATGAATTATTTTGATATAGCAAGAGTGTGATGAAAAGCACGAGCAGTAAACTGTGAGAGTTTCTAACCAAATCACTTAGTAGTAATTATGATTCCATTTCCAAACACTGGAAAATATACTGGGGATTCTCAGGCTGCATTTGCTCATAAGTCAAAGTTTACAACACAGATACGTAACTAATCAAGATAGGATGTAAACATGTCATAATTCATACAGACTGATATTTCCTAATGAATAGGAACTCATAATCTCCTTTTTTTCCACTTCTTTAGGTCACATATGGAGCTTTTGATACTGTGCTAAGTGACAAAGGTACATTCCCATCCCTTTATCAGATGTCTCCTAAAGACAGAGCTCTAACTCAAGCTGTCATCTCTTTACTGCTACACTTTGGCTGGAAGTGGGTGGGGCTGTTTGTGGCTGATGATCTGAAAGGAAAGGAGTTCTTTTCTCAGCTTAAAGCAGAAATGACTTCAGAAGATATCTGTTTGGCTTTTACACAAGTAATCCCAGTTAATTGGAAATCATGGAAAAACTATGTTCCTGGTATTGTGAACTTGAACCAACATACACAAGTAAATGTAGCAATATTCTATGGTGATATAAATGACGTTCTGCCATTCCTAGCTGCAAGTAAAGTACCTGTAACAAAGAAAGTGTGGATCATGGCAAAGCAGCCCTTTACATACTTAGAGACTGTAATCAATAAAGATAGGGATTGGATGAACTTTTTCAGTGGAAGCTTTTTATTTTCAAAGGAGAAAATGATCCCTGGCCTCAAGAACTTTCTTGAGGCTCTTACACCATCTCAGTACCCAGGAGATTTATATTTCTTTAAATTCTGGGTTGACAATTTTGATTGCTCTCCTGAATTGCTATGTCGAAGTCATTATCCCTGTCCCCCAAATACTTCTCTAAAGAGTATGCAAGAAAAACATGAAGTTATGACTGTTTCTGAGACCAGTTATTCCATATGGAATGCAGTGTATGCAGTGGCCCATGCCCTCCATAAAACGCTGTTGCACAAAACAGAACTGGGCTCTCATGAAGACACAAACAATGGCCAGCTTCTCCCATGGCAGGTAAGCCTCCTTCATAAGCAAGGGAAGCATCAGGACTTAAATTACTAGTAAGTAATTCACTGTGTTCAGGGAAGTACACATTTTTATATCATAATTAAAAGTATAAATTAATATGGAAAAGGGTTCTCTCACAGTGATATATATATCTGTATTGATCTTATATGATTTGAGGACTAAAGGCAGATTTGAAGACATTACATTTGAATGAATTTCAGCAATATTTTTCCTAGTGTGGTGAAATGTAAAACGTAAACATAAATAATGCCAAAATATAGGAAGTTCAGTAATCAAAATTTACATATTTTCATAGAACATGTCTATTGCCAAAAGATACACATATTGAATATGTCCAAACCTGCTACTTCACATAAAATGCCATCTATGTTTAATGACGTGAGACCACAGGAAGAAACTTGTTGAAAAATAAGTAGCCTGTTCTAGAGTCATAATTAACTGAAAAGTAATTCATTTTACAAATTCTTTATTCTTTTTTAAATTTAAATTTTATTAATTTTTTCAGATTACAACTCAATTGTTATCTCATCACTTGTACCCTCCCATTCCTCTCTCCCTCCCACTTTCACCCTATTCCCCTCTCCTAGTTCTAAGACCAAGGGGGACATCCTCACTATATGGTCATAGGCTATCAAGCCACACCTTTGTACCTTTGTAGCCCACTTATTATTTCCTTGAGAGCCATCAGGCCTCCCCACCAAGGGGAAGTGGTCAAATATGGGGCACCAGAGTTAATGTCACAGTCAGTCCCCACTCGCCACATAATTGTGGAGCATGTCCTGTCCATTGGGTAGATCAGAGTAGGGGCTCAATATTTACTACTTGTATTGTCCTTGGTTAGTGCAATAATTTGATCAGATCCACCTGGGCCCCGATCTACACATCACAATGTTCTTCTTGTAGGTTTCTAGGACCCTCTGGGTCCTTCTATTTCCCCATCTCTTACAGTTCTCTTACCTATAGTCTCAGTAGCATGTCCTCACATCTATCCCAATGTCCTCACATCTATCCCAATCTCCTGGTAAGTGAAGAATTTTGTGGGACATGACTTTTGGGCTAGTGCCCAATTATAAGTGAGTATATACCATGTGAGTCTTTCTGCTTCTGGGTTAGCTCACTCATAATGATCATTTCTAGTCCCATCCATTTGTCCACAAATTTTGGGATTTCCTTGGTTATTTTAATAGCTGAGTAGTATTCCATAGTGTAAATGTACCACAGTTTCTTTATCCATTCTTCTACTGAGGGGCATTTAGGCTGTTTCCTGGTTCTGGCTGCTATGAACATGGTTGAGCATATGTCCTTGTTGTGTGGTGGAGAATTTTCTGTGTATATTCAAGGAGTGGAATAGCTGGGTCTTGAGGAAGCCATATTCCCAGTTTTCTGAGAAAGTGCCAGATAGATTTCCAAAGTGGTTGCACAAGTTTGCATTCCCACCAGCAATGAAGTAGTGCTCCTCTTTCTCTACATCCTTGCCAGCCTGTGGTGTCACTTGAATTTTTGATCTTAGCCATTATGATGGGTGTAAGATAGAATCTCAGAGATTTTTTGATTTGCATTTCTCTGATGGCTAAAGACATTGAGCATTTCTTTAAGTGTTTCTCAGCCATTCAATATTCCTCTGTTGGGAATTCTCTGTTTAGTTCTGAGCCCTGTTTCTCAATTAGGTTATTTGGTTTGGTGGTGTTTAATTTCTTGAATTCTTTATATATTTTGGGTATTAGACATTTGTCAGTGGGGAAGATCCTGGAACACATTGGCTCAGGAGACAACTCCCTGACAGAACACCAAAAGCCCAGGCCTTAAGGTCAACAATTAATAAATGGGACCTCATGAGGTTTAGAAGCTCCTGTAAGGCAGGACACACTGTCAATAGAACCAAGCAATAGCCAACGTACTGGGAAAAGATCTTCACAAACCCCACACCTGACAAATTCTTTATTTTTAACTAGGTTAAATGAAGGTAAAGCCAAGGCTGTGCTTCCATTATTATATATTAAAACACTGACAGTGCTTATGAGCCTAGGCCATCTTTCCATGTATTAATAATAAGTGGATATGATTGGGGTTTCAACAATAAGATATAAACCGAGGATTCATTTACATCTATGAGCCTTCATGATCACTTTCAAATAGGGTGTCATCAAGAAGATTGACGAACAGGTCAATTGAATTTTCAAGTTAATCAAAGATAGATGAATAAAAATTAATTTTGAATGTACATATATAATATGTAATGTGTAATATGTACTTTTGAGTATAAAGGAGAGCAGTAATATTTTACATAGACATTGATACAATTTGTGAACATGGCTTTCCAGAGATGTGATACTAAGTTACTTAGTGTATACCCTGTATAAATAACTGAGTACATAAGCAACAGGTCTTTATAACAGCAATTGTTAATTAGGTAAAACAACATTGAATCTAAGAAATTGAATTATTAAGCCATTGTATTAAGTTAGGTATGAAATTAAAGCATGCTGAAGGGATGACTTAGCAGTTAAGAGCATTTGCAGAGGACGTGAGTTAGGTTGTAAGCACACACATGATGGCACACAACTGTCTTTACCTCCAGTTATCAGGAACATGGCTTACATGTCTGTCCTATGCATTTGCAAAGTATGGACCTGGTAAATGTAGATACATGCATTTAGACAAGAAACAAATTAAAAATAAAATAACAAATCTAGAGGCCAAAGATTTCTCAGTGCTTAGAAGCACTTATTGCTCTTGAGGAATCAAATTCTCTTCCAGGTACAAAGGTAAAATATTACAACTCTCTGTAACTGGTGGATATGCATTCTTCTGTCATTCACAGGCATAAGGCACATGTGTAGTGTCATACCGACATGTATGAAGAACACTCTGTTAGAAAACAAAATAATTTTATCTAACATATAAAGAAGTATTTTTTTTACTTTATTAATTTATTCTTGTTACATCTCAATGGTTATCCCATCCCTTGTATCCTCCCATTCTTCCCTCCCTCCCATTTTCCCCTTATTCCCCTCCCCTGTGACTGTTCCTGAGGGAGATTACCTCCCCCTATATATGTTCATAGGGTATCAAGTCTCTTCTTGGTAACCTGCTGTCCTTCCTCCGAGTGCCACCAGGTCTCCCCCTCCAGGGGACATGGTCAAAGGTGAGGCACCAGAGTATGTGAGAAAGTAATATCCCACTCTCCACTCCATTCTGTCCATTGTCTAGATCTGGGTAGGGGTTTAAGGTTTACCGCCTGTATTGTCCTTGGCTGGTGCCTTAGTTTGAGCGGGACCCCTGGGCCCAAATCTGCCTATCATAATGTTCTACTTGTAGGCTTCTAGGACCCTCTGGATCCTTCTACTTTGCCATTCTCCCATGCTTCTCTCATCTAGAGTCCCACTAGAATGTCCTCCTCTCTGTCTCGGTTTCCTGGTAAGTGAAGGCTTTCGTGGGACATGCCCCTTGGGCTAATATGCAGATATAAGTGAGTATATACCATTTGAGTCTTTCTGCTTCTGGGTTAACTCACTCATTATGATCATTTCTAGATCAATCCATTTATTCACAAATTTCGGGAATTCCTTGTTTTTAATAGCTGAATAGTATTCCATAGTGTATATGTACCACAGTTTCTTTATCCATTCTTCTATTGAGGGACACTTAGGCTGTTTCCATGTTCTGGCTATTATGAATAAGGCTGCTATGAACATGGTTGAGCAAATTTTCTTGTTGTGTGCTGGAGCATCTTCTGGGTATATTCCAAGGAGTGGAATATCTGGGTCTTGAGGAAGCCCTATTCCCATTTTTCTGAGATAGCATTAGATAGATTTCCAAAGTGGTTGTACTAGTTTGCATTCCCACCAGCAATGAAGGAGTGTTCCTGTCTCCCCACATCCTCGCCAGCATGTGGTGTCACTTGAATTTTTGATCTTATCCATTCTGATGGGTGTAAGATGGAATCTCAGAGTTGTTTTGATTTGCATTTCCCTGATGATTAAGGAGGTTGAGCATTTCTTTAAGTGTTTCTCAGCCATTTGATATTCCTCTGTTGAGAATTCTCTGTTTAGTTCCAAGCCCCATTTCTCAATTGGGTTATTTGGTTTGATGGTGTTTAAAGAAGTATTTTTAAAACTTGAGTTAAAGAGCAGAAAACATAGACAAAATTTTGTCTTACTTATGATTCATATCCAAGTTGAAAATCAAATGTGACCCAAAACAGATCAGGTAGCAAAGAAGGAGCTCTGTGATTCTCTTTTCAGTTTCCTTAAGTAAAATGGACATTTATACTTTGTACACATTTAATATACATTTTCCTGAGTTTCATAGTTTGTATAAACTCTTCTTAATATTATCACATCGAGGAACTCTATATCTACATGTGTAATTGTGTACCCAAATAAAATGTTCACATATGTTCATTTTGTGGCATAAAATGGGCATACCTTACTACATATGAATTAAAGAAATAATAGTGTTTATATTTTCACTCAGATTTTATACACACACACACACACACACACACACACACACACACACACACACATATTCTAATTGGAAACTGTTTTCTGGTGTTGGGGAAAGACGCAGGACCTTTTTCCCAGTAAAAACGTGCTCCACACTATGCTAGGTTCTATCCCTTAGACAACATATTTACTTGTATGCAGTAATTCTTGCGTTACTATCATGGGGATAAATGTTAATTTCACTAAGTGAACTGGAGAGTCATCTAAACAATCTACACATCTTCAAAAAAGGAAGCCATGTTAGAGAGTGATAAAATAAATTTCTTTTAGAGACTATCCACCAGTCATTTGTATGAACTACTGAACTACTCCTGTCCAAATGTTGTCCCTCTGCAGCTTCACCCCTTTCTGAGGACAATCGAAGTTATAAATGCTGCTGGAGAAGAAATAAGCTTTGATAAAAATAGGAATATTATGGAAATATATGATATAAAAAACTTTATGGAATATACCAAGCATACTCCATTACCATTTAAAGTGGGAGAGTTTGTCTTTAAGAGTCCACAAGATCAAGGCTTTTTTATCAATGAAGTTCTGATTAAATGGCCAAGCAACTTTAATCAGGTCTGCAAATTTTCACTATTAAGTATGTAGAGAAATTTTTGTAAAGGGTTATGAGAAATGATTGTGTGATGTATCTTTGAAATTTTAAAATAATTTTTATATGTTAAGATTTTAGGTCTATTGTTGTAGTGAGATTGTGTGTGAGCACTCATGCGTGTGAGCATATATGATTGTTAAGCACACAGACAATACTGATTGTCTTCTTCCATTGCTCTCCATTTCATTTGTAAACAGGATATCTCTCTGAAACCCTCGTTTTCAGATTTTGCTGTATGCAGTTGAAAGCATTACTTAGGTTCCATCTCTGTCTTCATGATCGAAAAGTTTGGGCTGCAGACATGTTTTGTTTCCATGCCTTCAGTATGACCAATTTCAAGTTTTCATGCTTGTTTGGCAAGCATGTTAAATATTAAATCATCTCATTATGTTTGATGACTTTAAATAAGAAATAAACCATTAGAATTATGTTAATTGTATTTTAATGTGTGTGTTCATTAATGATGGAGTATTTATGGTTATAAATAGGTGTGCGTATGTTCTTATCTGTATACATATACATGTACACAAACATATATTTATATATTCACACATTTGTATTATACATGCAGGCTGAAACTAAGTGTGTCCTTTCATTAATACAACTCATAATCAAGTGTACCAATATTTTTATTACTTTGTGAGTTAGCATAAACAAGAAAAATAATGTATTTTTGACAAGACATTTCTGTAACAAATATATATGATCTGCTAAATATATGTGTTAAGAATTAAGCTGAATTTTCTCTGTGAGAGCAGTATGGACTCTTAACTGTTGAGCTAGTCCACCAGCCCCATCTCCCTGTTAATGTGCAGACATGTATGAGACAGAAACTGAGTCCAAATCAATGCAGAAAAGAGGTCCAAGGAAAGACAGAAATATGCCTGTCCTACACAATTTCTAAAGTAAAACAAGTTGTGTTAGAAATTTAGTAGTTAATGTGATCAACTAAGGACGCAGATGTTGAAAATCCCAAGAGAAGACATCACTAATTTTTGAAAGAACAGGCATAGAGCCATTCTTAGCATTGGTAGGGAAGGTTAAAAGTCACAGTAATGGTTTATAACTCAGTGTCCATAGAATATCAACATTGATGGTATCAGGAGAAGCTGGGACCAACCAGCCAAAACATCTTTCCTGAGAAAAGTGAACTTCCTCCTGCAGCTGAATCAGAGTGCATGGGTGTTACTCTATGATTGTCAAAATAAAGGGAGAAATGGATGAGGCAAGAGTGACTAGGTTCCAGGGTGACAGCCCAACTCTTCCTGTTCCATAATTCAAAAAAAAAAAAAAAAGAAGGAGTTCTGGATTTCTGCCTCACAGCAGACACTCTACACATTTCACAATGCCTAGACAGATGTGAGCCTCAGTTTGGTCACCATAAAGGAATGTTGAACATTTAGCATTGGGAAGTATGCCAACTTCAAATGTACATTCAACACTGCCAAATAGAAAACACACTGTTCCATAGGATATGTGTATTTAAGTTGATTAGCTTAAAATATTTTAAACTACTGTTCAATATTATGATCAGTTTTTCTTTGTTGCCCTCAGACTCCTCAATCTGTTTGTACACCGAGCTGTGGTCCAGGATTCTGGAAAGTTCTACAAGAAGAAAGACCTGTGTGCTGTTTTTCTTGTGTCTTATGTCCAGAGGGGCACATTTCCAACCAGACAGGTTCAAAAATATTACCATTACTCTAACTGCTTCAGAATGCGGGAGAAAACTAAGAAGTAACTTTGTTATTGTCATAATGCAGTGCTGTTCTCCACGTCTCCTTCACTCATCCCCACATCCATTATTAATCACTGCAGATGCCATGCAATGAGTTAAGATTTGAGTTTAAGTTCTAACGCTATAATGACATATGCACCCTCTTTCAAAAACATGACTTTTTTTTTTTACATGGAATTGTCATTTCAAATCTTATAGTAATAGTATAGGTCCCCCATTAAATGTGAGGTCATCAATTGTCCAGGATCACTTTGTATGTTGAATAAACAAACCTGGAGATTTTTCCCTGAAATTAAGCCAAGGGTGTCATTTTGCATATAAAGAATAGTATGAAATATGTCTTTATAAATGAATATACACGTGCCTATAGATCTTTGTGGTCTACCATGAGATAACACATACAAGTAATATTATATGGACTGAGTATGTTGTATTTATGAATATAAACACTCACACATTTGATGAAATGAGGTCATGAATTTTGTATCAAGTATAAGGTAGGTCCAGGAGAAGGTTTTCAGAGAATAACAAGAGGAGGGATAGTGAAATAAGTATGTTATAATTTAAAAATTATAAAGAATCAAAAAACCAGAAGGAAAAGACAACATTCTAATAGTACTGACAATTTATTACTTAAATACTATCTTCAAAAAGGCCAACCTCTTGGCGGGCAGAGGTGATGCAAGCCTTTAATCCCAGCACTTGGGAGTGAGAGGCAGGTGTGTCTCTATGAGTTCGAAACTTGTTTGGTCTACAAAGTGAGTCCCGGACAGTCAAGGTTACACAGAGAATCCTTCAAAAACATAACAAAAACAAACAAATAAAAAACAAAAAAGGCCAACATGTAACTATATAACAAAGAGAGAACTCCATTTTAAACAATAAAACATTGAAAGATGAATTAAATATTCTTATTTTCTAAGATCTATTGTTATGGTACATTAAATTCCTTGCAAAAGTATATAATATTGTCATCACTTTAAGGGAATGAACCTTTATTTCCACTTACAAAGAATAAGTAACAGATATCTACAGGTAAAAATAAGATCTTAAAAATATAACCATTATTTTTCATTGTGTATCTTATCTGCTTCCTGTCTTCATATCCCCCTCTATCTCTGTGTGTATGTTTGTGTGTGTGTCATATGGACATGAGAGGACATTATTGTAAATCTGTTTAAGGCTATGCACATCTTCTGCTCTCGAGGATACACAAGACATTCCAGTTAATGTAAAGTGATCAAATACCAGGCAAAAGAGTCAGAGACAGACCCTGGTCTTGCTGTTAGGTGTCCCACATGAAAACCCAGCTGAACAACTGTTACATATGTGTAGCAAGCCCAGATGAATCCTATTCATAGTCTCTTATTGGTGTTCACTCTCTGTCAGCCTGTGCCTGGGGCATCCTGGGGGACCTTCCTGAGAATGAAGAAAAGAGTCAGCAGGCCTTGCTAACAGAGAGGTCCTCAGAGATGATAAGGGGTCAGCAGGGGAGAGAATGGACCAAGCACAATGGTCAGGGGAATCTCACAAATGACCACTAACAATTAAGCCTTTCTGTGGCTATGAGTTTATAGACGTCAGGTGTTTCTGTGCCTCTGACTGACTAGCAACTAGGTGCTTCTTTATTTATTCAAGTTTCACACACACACACAAAAAAAGACGAGCTGATCATTATACAACTTGTAGAGAGCAGGTGTTTCATATTTCATTACACATCCAGGGATACAAGTTTTTTTGAAATTAGAAAACACAAATGGAACAGACATTATTATTTTTGCTGCTCCTATAATTCTAATTTTAAAATCTAAATAATATCTTCTCTAAGAAAAACACATTTAATATATGACATCCAGCTTTTAGGCTGGCAATGTTGTATTATAAGAGCACTCTAAACTCAAAATAACATAACAAGTCTTTTTATGAATAGCCAATACTAATAACTAACTGCTTTTACTATATGTGTCATTACCTATGGTATAAAGTAGGAAAAGTTATGTTAGTTAAGCTATCTTATTTACTGAGATTTATTCCTTCAGGAGTGTATATTGTATGACTTCCTACTTTAAGCTGCATTTTCTAAGAGGTCTAAGCCTATAATAAAGGAAATATTAAAGCTATAACTTAAACTTAAAATTAGAACAATTCTCAGGTTTATTCCTGAATCAATAATAAAAGACACAATCCCCTGTACTGAGTCAAAGGATGCCAAAGAATTTGTCATGAACTTCTGCAGTTGAGAATCTTCCTGATATAACTGAGCTTATAGCTGCCATTTGTTGATGCAAGTGTTGTATATTTATTGTCAAATAAGGATTATTTCCTAGGCTAAGAATATGAAATCTAACTTGTTCCCACCATACCTTAGGAGAATTACACAGAAATGAGTTAACAACTATCAACTTAAACTGTGAGTAATCAAAAAACAAAACAAAAAACAAAACAGAACCTAGAAGTGCTTATGATGGTGAAATCAGTGATGTGTATTTTGATACATTGATATGAACAAAATGCATTGTACATAGGGGTCCCGCTCAAACTATGGCACCATCCAAGGACAATACAGGCCGTAAACTTCAAATCCCAACCCAGATCTAGCCAATGGACAGGACATTCTCCACAGTTGAGTGGAGAGTGGGGTCTGACTTTCACATGTACTCTGGTGCCTCATATTTGACCATGTCCCCTGCAGGGGGAGACCTGGTGGCACTCAGAGGAAGGACAGCAGGTTACCAAGAAGAGACTTGATACCCTATGAGCATACACAGGGGGAGGAAATCCCCCTCAGTCACAGTCATAGGGGAGGGGAGTAAGGGGAAATAGGGAAGGAGGGAGGAATGGGAGGATACAAGGGATGGGATAACCATTGAGATGTAACAAGAGTAAATTAATTTTAAAAAGTAGTTAAAAATAGAATCTAAAAAATGAATAAAAATAAATAATTTTTAAAACAACTTTATGGATTCCTTGACAGGCTTCATTTATCTGTATATGAGTAATATACATTTCATTTTCACTGCCTTACAAAAACAAGAATAAACTTGTGAACAGAAGGCTTATTATTAAGTAAACAAGATGAATGTGAGAAATTGGATTTATGAAGCTTTCATGTCCTTGGCACTATAAAGAAGTAGAATAATCCTTCCTCCACAAGTTTATTTGTATGTGTGTTTTTGTTTTGTTTTGTTTGGCTACCCACATTGAAAATTATTCTTCATGATTTGAATATGGAATGAGTAAATAATTGTGTAAGCTGAAATGTTGACTCACTTCCTTCCCACAGATCAGCAGGAGTGCATCCCTTGCCAACGACAAGAGTACCCAAACCCTGAGAGAAACCGTTGCCTGCCCAAGTCAATAACCTTCCTGTCCTTCGAGGATCCTCTGGGCATGGCTCTGGCCTGCATAGCTCTGTGCTTCTGTGTCATCACAGCTATGGTGTTGGGGATCTTTCTCAAGCACCAAGACTCACCCATTGTTAAGGCCAACAACAGAACTCTCAGCTACATCCTGCTTGTCTCCATCCTCCTCTGCTTCCTCTGTCCCTTTTTCTTCATTGGCCGCCCAAACACAGCCTCCTGTATACTGCAACAAATTACATTTGCACTTGTGTTCACGCTGGCTCTTTCCACTGTTTTGGCCAAAACTATAACTGTAATTATGGCTTTTCGGGTCATGAAACCAGGAAGGACAATGAGAAGGTTGTTTGCCTCAGGCATCTATAACTCTGTCATCCCCATCTGTCTCCTGATCCAACTTATGCTCTGTGGAGTCTGGCTGGGAACTTCACCTCCCTATATCGACACAGATGCACACTCAGAACATGCTCATGTCATCCTTTTATGCAACAAGGGCTCAGTTACTGCTTTCTACTGTGTTCTAGGATATTTAGGGACCCTGGCCCTTGGGAGTTACACTGTGGCTTTCCTGGTGAGGAATCTCCCTGACACTTTCAATGAAGCCAAGTTCCTGACATTCAGCATGCTGCTGTTCATGAGTGTTTGGGTCACCTTCCTCCCTGTCTACCACAGCACCAAGGGCAAAGCCATGGTGGCCGTGGAGGTCTTCTCCATCCTGGCTTCTAGTGCAGGGCTTCTAGGGTGCATCTTTTTCCCAAAGTGCTACATTATTCTCCTAAGACCTGATATAATCTCTTTGAGGTGTTTTAAAACAAAAGACATCATATAAAAAGTGATAATTTTGATGAGTTAATGTAATCTCTGCAATAATACCCATTGTAATAGTAAATTGAATTATTTACCTTCTTTTCAGTCATTTTTCAGAGATGTATATTTAAACCAAAATTAAGAGCCTTTTGGTTCACAGACTCAGACATGCTATATCAAAACAGAAGGTAGTAATGAAAACACATTTTAATAAGATATGCATATTATGTGTTAATTTTTGGATAATATAAATATTCACAATTCAAATATGGGACACTAATTGAGATAAATAATGAACGAGCTAAATACTTGTTCTCTTTGTTCCCTTTTTAGTGTAACAGGGCTTTGTTTTGTATTTGAGATTCTTCTATGGAATAGGTATAGAAATTGACTTCAGGAAAGTGATGGGGAATTTTAAACAGGTTCAGCATCACAGATATAAGTGTAGAAAATAATCAAAGTGGTAAAAATGTATAAATAGCCAATAACTAAATAAATGATAAGTATTCTAAATATGAAGGTAGAAAATATTAAAGAAGGATGTTGGTGATACCACAGTAAATATATGTAAAGGAGTTATCAGCTATCATACTATGAATTATCTATACAACAATTCCTATAATAACTCTAAGTATAGAAATGTAGTTTAAATGGACAATATACAACGATCACTTTAGTAAACCAGAGTAATGTTTGCCTAAACATCCTCATATTAGCAACGGGTATGTATAGATCATCACTCACCAGACAGTTTTCTTTGCAATCATGATAATTACAGAAAACCACAATCAATCACAGATATAATTATGATACATCTACAAAAGAATTCCCACATCTAAAGTTGAAAGTCATGGAGAACAAGGGTCAAAATGATTACAAAAGGCAGAGGATCAGAATTTGCTCTCAACGTGTGCTTCCTAACGATGTCAGATGTTACAACCATAAGACTTACCAATACATCTGCATATACATAAAATGTTCAAGGTAATGCTAATACATATACCAAAGTGGAAGAAACCACTAATTCTATAGAGAAATAGTAAAAGCTGAGAGTAGGAGAAATAGTCTTTTCCAGGAAAGAGCACAACAATTAGTTAGTTATTAACCACTAAGCAATCATCCCTGAAAACATACATAGGAACATTACAAGACTTTGGAGCTTATATTAAGCTGCAGATTGCAGGACATCATAACATATATATGATGCACACTATAACAGTCAATGAAAAAAGATCATGAATTTGAAAGAGGCAGGAGAGGTGTTCCAGAAGGAGTGGAGGGAGGAAATGTAAGTCAGAAAATTATGTAATTATATTATGGTCTCAAAAATGAACTAAATATTAGTTTATGATTTTAAAATTAATTATTAGTCAATATTTAAAACAATAACATTTGCTGGTGAATGAATGGAACTAGGAAAATTCATGCTGTCTGAGGTAATTGAGACAAAGAAGACAAACCTTGCATACTCACTCTCTTCTGAAATTCCTAACTCAAAATTTGAGTTTATACGTACTCAGATGTAAATCCATATCTTGCAAAAATGGCAAAAATAAGAAATGTAAAAGTGATGATTTCCAACGTTAAAAATGGCATTTTTGTGGGAGCAGTAAGAAGTAGAACCCTATAAGTGATTTGATAGAGGAAGTGGGAAAATAAGATGGGGTTATAATAATTAGGAAGGAGAGAGAGCGAGAGAAATAAAGGAGGGAGAGTATCTGAAAAACATAATATGTAATCATAAAAGCAACTTCCTAAAATATTCATACTACTTGCAAGTTTATGTATAAAAAATAAATTTTAGTTTAACTGAAACTCTGTCCTCTGTGATGACAAATGTCCAGCAATCTGACAGAAACTTCATCATCAGACATGAGAAGTCCACTTTTGATTTATTGATAAGATTTGTCTAAGAGACCCCTCAAACATTATATGCTATTGCTATTGCCCTTTTGGTCCCAAAGGTGGAGCTATATTCCTATTGCTGATGAGACAAGCTCTTCAGACACAAGCCCAGAGACATCTGAAACTGACTGGAACACACTCACCCTGAGGACTGGCATTCCTGTATCAGAAGGTGCAACTTCAAGATTCCAAAAAGAGGAACTCAAGCAGCACTCTTACCTCGATTTGATTCCTATGAACCACAACAATAATCACCATCACATGATTTCCCTAAGGAAGTAGTAGTGGCACACAAACCTTGGCAGAAACCAGCCTGCAGAATTCCTAACATCATCCCAAATATTTGTCCTCATTCTGCATTAGGGACCTCCTCTCAGTAATGGAGAGGGAATGGGTAGAAACACTATGAGAAGCAGAGGATGGGGACTTTGATATAAGATTTTTTTTTATCTCCTCTTAATATATATGTACACCCAAAGAAGGTGTGTGTGTGTGTGTGTGTGTGTGTGTGTGTGTGTGTGTGTGTGCGCGCATGTGGGAAAGATTAAGCTTTGTCGCAGGTGGAAGCAGTCTTGGCGGGCTTTACCCTTGGGGCACACCATGAATACCTTGTGAGAGACTGTTTGGAGCCTTCCTGGGCTTGGAATTCAGGAAGCCTACCTGGGAACCCCACCGTGGCTATTGTTTTCCTAATTGACCCTCGAAGGGAGAAGGAGACCACCCTTTACATGTGACTGGAAAAGGGTGGGAAGAAAAACAAGAGGTTGAGAGAAGGCGAGCAGAGAGCACGGAGAGAGAGGAACGGACCGGACCAGCTCGTGGGTCAGAGAGACACCTAAAGACCTATCCCGTGGAACGGAGACTGGAAGGTTCATTCTTCTGTCCTTTTAACCTTTTTTCCTTCTTGTGTATGCTAGTTGGGTTGTATAATAAAGTTTAATTGTTAATAAACAGAGCCAACACGGGCATGTGTGTGTGTGTGTGTGTGTGTGTGCATGTGTGTGCGTGTGTGTGCATGCATGCACGTGCACCCGTGCACGTGTACACACACAGGCACGTGTGTGAGAAAGACAGAGGGGGGAGGAAAGATCGGAAAGAGGAAAAATAAGAAAGTGAGGGAGCATATTACAATTGAAACAGGTAAGATTAAAAAAGAATAAATGAAATAATTTGTGTTTCTTTGTTTATATTTGCAGTTGTGATTTATTGGAATTCAATCAAAGGGATGATGAAATATAGTTCCTCTGTGTCTAAAACTGAGGAGCCGTGAGAACAATTTAGTGTACTATCCCTTTCCATTGCTTAAAGTGCCCAATAAAAGACTACTCATTCACTGGTCCCTTTTTGCTTCTCTTTTCTCATTCGAGGCCCAGCCTGGAAGGTGTTGCAGTACTGTCCTCCATGCTCTGGCCAGCAGAGGAAAGATTCTCTGCTCAAAGCCATTCTCAATTATGTGGTGCGAGGCAAGCCTGGGATACAGGAAATATTACTTTAAACAGAAATGTATAAATGAACAGCACTTTAGAAAAAGGAGTATAATTCTTACTGACTGGAAACATTGGGGAATAGAAACAAATAAGAGATTACAGCTGTGATACATTAAAGAAAATGACATCTAAATGTGATACCAGTAATTGACATTTTTAAAAGATAAATATAATTGGAAACACAGTTAGCTATAATGACTTTGAAAAAAGGGTAGGCCCTTCCTTGGTGTAGCTAACGACATTCCTAAGATACTGATTGGCCTTGGCTCTATGCACTAGGTTAGATACTTATATCTGTAATTGAAAACACATGGTTACAGTCAATATGTGGCCTGGGTCTTAAATCTCTGTGCTGGCACAGTGGGGTCAACCACGATTGCGCATTTCTGCACATTTGAGTGTCCTAATACAAATCTTCAATATTCTCTGGATGGAGGTCACCTGCCTACATTGTAAACCCTCCAATCTGGTCGGCTATCATTGGTATGGCATGAATGAATACATGCTAGGTTTTACAACATCACTCATCCTCTCCCTCCAGCTTATTCTTCATAATGGAGACCCAGAAAGTTGGCTGCCTTAAGCTTCAGTTTGTAATCCAGCTTTTGCATACCCAGTTTACTCCTCAGTGTACATAATAAACTATACCTCCAATTTATGGCCTGAAGGAAGTAGCTATGCTCTATATGCAAATCCCTTTCTTCTTATTGGAATAGAGAGCCCACTGCATGAGTCAAAGGGGGAGATTTTAAAACACTCTTGTGGTACAGAGCTATAATATAACATTTTAGGAGGTTTTATTCTTGAGGTCATATAGGACACTGGCTTGGGGAGAAACAGACTGGAGTCAAGGTGAGCTGAGTCAACGCAGCTTGTTACAAACATGTTTCTGAGAAGATGGAGGTGTAGTTGCTCTAGAGCGAATATACCTGTCCTGGATGAAATCACTCAACACGTAAGGAATTAAATAAAGAAAAAATTCTTTAGTAATATAGTGCATCCAGCTCCAGCTACTGCTAGGAGTAGCCAATGCAGAACGTATTTTGAGTACTACGTACACTGCCATCCTCATCCTTCAGTCTTGTCTAGGTTCTGGTGCCAGGTTGCCTTTTAAACAATTCAAACAGTGACAGGGGACTGCAAGTCTAATCATTTAAGCAGGTGGGAGATTGACACAGCAATGATATTCCTAGAAATAATTCTTAATTACACAAGGGACATGAAAGAGCAAGTCATTATTCAGTGACAGGAGCCTGTGGGAAAGGTGCAAGGGGATGAAAAAGATAGGAAAGGAGAGGATAGAAAATTTAAAACCTGTTGTAAGAAAGTCTTGCACAAGCTACGTTTTATACCAAAGAATTTTCTTCAGGATAGAATCTTATATAGTACTTCTGAGTGGAAAATTGAGAGGAAATCAGATATGTCTGTGAAGAGAACGCAGCAGAAACTATCAGAAAGGGAAAACCTTAGGTGAAAGATAATCAAATGATACTGCACAAGGGAGACACAAAGCATCTAAAGAGCATTACTAACCAATACACAGTGGCGTTGGTACTCATAACCAGAGCCACATGTGGAAGAAAGAGTTGGGTTATCATGAGCGGATGCAGCCCCATTCCAAAGGTACTGGTCCCAGACCGTTACCAGTTCTCACAAGCATGCTATGGCTTTTAGAGAAGGAGTTCTAATTTTCTCTATATTTCGTTGCCTTAGGGAAACCTCCCTCGGACATGCCAATCCAATCTTGGGTTGGAGCAGGAGCTACTCCCTTGTATATACAGGAGGACTCAGCTAAATTCTTGTTTTTTCAGTCCGTCCTTCAATAGAAATGTGGGGTTTGTTGTTGTTGTTGTTGTTGTTGTTTCACGTAATTGCCACCCAGAGTCTTCTTGCCCATGTGTAAAAACCGTTTTTCTCATCATGAAAGCTGGACCTTTATGGAACACCAGGACATAATGTTGCTTGTGACCTGGTGGGCATCTTTTTAAATGTCTGATGTTTGATATGGGGATGTGCCTCATGGCTGCTTATAAATCAGGGGCATCAACTTTGTTATAGTTTGGAGACAAATGTCTTGACAATCCTGATGAACAAGCATTCTAATCTCTAAAAGACCTTATTATCATATCAGTTATCTTTTGTGTATTTTAAAAACCGTCCTAGCTGAGTCCTACCTAAGCTAAATTCTAGCTCCTGTGTCCTGCTATTTCCTGAGCACTGGACAATTTCTTACACCACTAACTCTACTCTTCTGCATCAAAGCTTAGCAGTGGAGTGCTACCCAGTGCATGGAATGTCATCGTAGATGTCCATTAATTTAACATGATGTGAATCTTACACCTAAACATTAAGTATAAAGTGCAGAGCTTCTAGAAGACATCAGAAAAGGTAAGCATCTCTGACATGGCTTGGCTTGGCAGCCCACAAGTCTAGGTTGTACAAAAAAACATGATGACATTGACTACAAGCATATTTGTACACACAGCTCCCTGTTCCCAATGGTATGCAGATACAGGGCATTAAGGAAAGTTAATCAAAAGCTGGGACATGGGTCAAGGGACATGTAAGAACTTCATGAAATCTCACAGGAGAGATATTTTCACCTTAGATTCCTCCCCAGCCATGGGGAAGATTTGCCATGCCAGCTCTTGTTCTGTGTCGTGAGCAATAAGATAAATATACATAGTTAATATAATGAAAATTATATCTTATTATGAAGAGGGTCTTCCCTCACATTGTTCAGATTCCAAACTAGCATCTTAAGCCTATATGACTGAAGCTGATCACCTGTATGATGTATCTTAGATGAAGGTGATGTCCAGTCTCTAGCAGAAGTCTCTGAATTGAGGGTCAGCATCCTTGGGGAAACTCTTCAGCTTCTTGACAGATCAAGGTGGGAATGTCAATGTGGCATCTCTTTGGATCTTCTGAACTGCTCCTGGTCTCTGCTTATATACTGTCCAGTGGGTGTCATGGAGTACTAGGATTGTGTCGAGTTATCTTGAACGGGTAATGATGCTGAGTTCTAGTTATCAGGTGAAGCCTTGGGTGGAGTGGTGATGCTTGCTAAGCCATTTTATACATCTAAAAGGCTTTTGTTTTTAACTATGTTCATTATATTATATCCTTTGGTCTTTAATACATACACATTATTTATTTTTGTCTCCAATCACATAGCAAACCTGATCAAAAGAAAAAAAGGAGTAGTTTCTTTTGACTGTTGAAAGATTTAAACTAGAAGTGAATTTATTGCCTTAATAAGGCCATGATCAACAGTAAAATAAAAGTGTGGTGAAAACCACAGTCAGTAAATTCTGAGAACTTCTATGCAAATCTCTTAGTAGTATTCATGATTCTGTCTCTAGACACTGGCAAAACGTAACATGGATTCTTAGTCTGCATGTGCTCATAAGTCAAAATCTACAACACAGATAGCTAACTACCCAAGCTAGCACTATAAACAACTTATGATTCATACAGTGGTCAACATTTGACATACAGGGATAGAAAGTCCAGAACATGTAACTGAATTCAGAACAACCTCAAGGCCATCACCAAAGAAACTGTTCCAAGAAATTTTTAATTTCTTTCAAGGAAATAGATCTCAGAATAACACAAAGAGAGAACATGCATTTGGATACATCCCCACAGTTGGATTTTGCCAGGTCCTACTGTGAGAGAGCAACCATCCCCAGGCATTATTGAAAATAGAAAAAAAATATTTCATGAGCCTGAGGGCCAGGAATAATCAAGATCACAAACATAGACAATGTAAATCTGTTCATTCATGTATTGTATCCCAGTGTAAGAAAAAATGAAACACATGAACTTCCATCTTTCCCAGAGATTTGTATTTTACATTAATTTCTTGGTGATGCCTCTGTCAGATCTATCATTAAAGATGACTGATGCCACAATCCTTGGGGATATGCCCCAGATATTTAAAACTTGCATTTTCTAACTAAAAGAACTGAATCTATGAAAAACTTGTTCTTCTCTTTCTACATTTGCTTTCCTAATGATGAAGATTCTTGGAAATGTGGTACTTTGTGATAAGAATGAAAGCCTTTGGTAATGCTTTCTGCATTCTTTCTCTAAATCAGATACTTTGTACCATTTTTATTACAAGAGAAATCTATCATTGCTTTCAAATGGAATATTGTTTACTTCCCAAAAAGTAAAGTTTAGACCCAAAAAGACACACATGATATATATTCACTTATATGTGGATTTTAGCCTAACACAGACGTCCTCTGAGAGACTCCACCCAGCAGGGGATAGGGACAGATATGGAGACTCGAAGCTGGACCCTGGACAGAGTTCTGAGAGTGTAGGGTGGCCCTGCCAGGCCACAGAGGAAGAGGTCAAATGTAGTACAGGGGACACTAGATAAGTTAAGGTCAGACATTAGGGGAGAGGGGCGTCCCTTTCTAAGGACTAGGGGAGGGAAGGAAAGGAGATGAGGGAGGGGGTGGGATCGGGAGGGGTGGAGGGAGCGACTGCAATTGGGATGTAAAGAATTCAAACTGCAGAACAAACAGATAATTTATATTCCTAATCCCACTACACAGGAATAGCTCTGAGACTGGCAGAGATATGAATGCAAATGCATAGAGAGGCTTCATGTTGGCCACAGACTCTCTGTGGCTTATTACTAGAAGTTACTCTTAGCACAGCATGAAGATTTGCAATTGTCTTATGTCAGCTCATACAATGAGCAGAGACCCAGTCTTAATTGCTGTGTACATCCCGCGCACCTCATACAACTATAAGACAGAACTGTATAACGCTTGTGAGAAATTATGTTTGCAGAACACAAGAACTGGACACTAATGCTGGATCAGACCTGACAGGATCCACTCCTCTCAGCATGCTGGATGCTGACATCCTGCATCCTCCTTGCTCCAGCCCCAGATGCCTCTGTTGCTGTTACCCATCAGATTTGAACAGCACTGTAGAAAGCTTCTGATCCAATTTGGACCAGCATTTCAACATCCTATTAAGGCTGGAATCTCTCAACATTTAGAAACTGGACCACAAATGCAATCTCTGCCTTGCTTAACCAGTTTCCTCATTTTGGGGGGGCCTCTTCTAAGGTATTATTCACCCCAATTTCTAAGGTATTATTCACCCCAATTTGGCCTGAATAAACCACAAGAGGTTTATTGTCCCGTTACCTCTAAGGGGGGGCGGGAAGGTTTCTGTTTGCTGTCTTTGTCTAAAACTGCTTTTTTTTTCGTCGGGAGGTAGTTTAAATTATTATTGTTCTTTTACAAAGAAAAAACTAGGTGGAACTCAGGGACCTTTCTTTTTTCCTTTATCTTTTATCTGTAGGTAAGGAGAGAGGAGCTGAAAATAAAGAAAGGGAAATACAGAAATATAGAGGGAGGATAGAACAAAAAGTAGAAGATTGAACTTACTCCTTATCTCAAGGCCTTACTTGTTATTCATAATGAAGGTTATATCTAAGTCATTGGAATAGAATTTAGTATAATGATACAAAACATGGGCATGTCAAATACCTGTCAGATTCTACCACAAGAATATACATCCTAAGTCTAACCGACAAATCTGACTCTTTAGATATATGAAGTAAAATAGTCAAATAAGGTCTTCAAACGCCTCAGAGACACACAGACTATGGCATTTAAAGATGTTTTTATTATCCTAAAGTTTTGTTTGCCAACAAGACAAGTTAACTCCTGACAACACCCAGCTGATCCCAAAGGAGATGATGAGCACCAAAGAACCTCCTTAGGGAGATGGCTTCAAATCTGACAAAACAACCACTGGTTGAAAATGTCCTCGTTCATGCCACAAACAGAATTCTGCCTAAAAATGAGCAGCTTAGAATCAGGCAGAGTTGAAGTCATAACTCTGACAAGTCAGGGTGAGCAAATTCTCAGTAGATCCTGCTTTGCAAATAAGTATGGCAGAAATATTGGGCCAGAAGGCTGAAGATGAGGTTCCAGTGTTGTAGAGTTCAGGCAGTAACTGTCTTGGTCATTTTGTTCATTTTGGAAGCTGCTAACCTATACGGCTGGTTCCCTAAGAAATTTAGGTCTTATTCCTTCTCAAGTCTCTGAGAGATGTTGAAAAGCACATAGTTTAGTTCTACAAATGGCTAAGATCAGAAACCAAAATGACAGCACACACTGGTGAGGATGTGGAGAAATTGGGACACTACTTCATTGCTGGTGGGAGTGCAAACTTGTACAACCACTTGGGAAATCAATCTGGTGCTTTCTCAGAAAACTGGAAATAGCGCTGCCTCAAGGCCCAGGTATTCCACTCCATGCAGTATACCCAGACAGTGTTCCCCCACGCAACAAGGACATATGCTCAACCATGTTCATAGCAGCCTTATTCATAATAGTCAGAACCTGGAAACAGCCTACGTGTCCCTCAGTAGAAGAATGGATAAAAAAAACTGTGGAACATTTACACTATGGAATACTACTCACAAGGAAATTCTGAAATTTATGTACAAATGGATGGAACTAGAAATGATCATTCTGAATGAGTTAACCCACACCCAGAAAGACTCACATGGTATATACTCACTTATAATTGGACACTGGCCCAAAGAGATGTCAAATGAAAGTCTTCACTTACCAGGAGATTGGGATAGATGCGGGGAATTCAATTCCTATTGGTACTCTAGGTGAGGGAAATATGGGAGAATGGGGAAATAAAAGGATACAGAGGGTTCTAGAAACCCACAAGGAGAACATCATAACAGGCAGGTTGTGTGAGAGTGGGGACTGACTCTGACATGAACTCTGGTGCTCTATATTTGACCAATTCCCCTTGGTGGGGAGGCCTGATGGCACTCAGAGAAAGGATAAGCAGGCTACCAGGATGAATCTTGATAAGCTGTGACCATATGGTGGACAGGTCCACTTCTGTCACAGACCTAAGGGAGAGGAATAAAGTGAAAGCTGGATGGAGGCAGGAACAGGGGGATACAAGTGAGGGGATAGCAATTTAGATGTATTCTGAATAAATTAATTTAATAATAAAAATAAAGGCACCAGCAGTTAGATCATATATACCTCAATATCAATAAAATATAAAAATTATTTGAGGAAAAAACAGAAATTTAGGCCCAACAAGACAGGAAAGATGTTTATTTCAAATCTGACAAATACAAATAGCCAAATCCCTATGAATGTAACATTTATAGAACTCATGATTGTCACATGGTTCTCCCTGCTGTATGTAGTTTGTTTTATGCATGTGCAATAAAATAAATGTATATGAAAAAAGAATTTGTAAATGATTTCTAATAACACAAAATGTGTGGTGGATTAAGTATGTGGGACCAGAAGGGCAAATGGGAAAGCGAGAAATCATGTGGCTGACATACCCATATATTTATGGTGAAAGATTCTTTTTTTTTTTTTTTTAGCAATGGAGTACTCAAACTAATACTTCTGGAATTACAGAGACAGACAGTGATGAAATTAGGGATAAAATGGTAGATGCTCTGTAGAAGTTATTGATATATGTAATCAAGAAAAATCACAAGCTGTGCTCATTGTCCAAATGCAGAACTTCAAATGTATTGAGGTTCCAAATTTATAAAGAGGGCCACTTCTGACTTGCCAACAGCCTTGCGCCTATAACGGATATTAAACAGACCTGTGTGGCAATAGCAGTGGCCCATAACAAATGAAAAATTACAGGCACTTCAACAACTGGGACAAAAGCAGCTGGAGGCTCACCATATAGAAGAGTCTACCAGCCCATGCAATTTCACTGTGTCATTGTAAAAAAGAAATCAGGAAATTGGAGGATGGTAATGGATTTAAGAGCAGTGAATAGAGTCATTCAACCAATGGGTCCTTTTCAGCCTGGAATTCCTTTACCTTCTTTGTTACCTAGGCCATGTCCTATAATAGTAACTGACTTTAAAGATTGTTTTTCACAATACCCTTTCATGAGCACTATAGAGAAAGGATAGCTTTTCAGCACCTACTCTGAACAATAGTGCTCCAATGAAGAGAAACCATTGGAAGGTACTTCCACAGGTAATGCTGAGTAGTACAGCTTTATGACAATACTTTGTGTGACAAACATTAGAAATTATTGGTAGGCAATTTCCTCAATCTATCATTTACCATAACATGGATGATATTTTGTTGGCTGATTCTGATGCAGATACTTTAGAGAAAAATGTTTAAGGAAATACAAATAATTCTGCTGTGCTGGGGTTACAGGTTGTTGCAGAAAAACAAAAGAGGAGAATCAATTACCTACTTGGGCTATAAAATAACTCAACAAAAAGTTGGACCACAAAAGATACAGATCCATAGAGACCAGTTGCAACTCTAAATTATTTTCAAAGAGTGATTGGAGATATTAACTGGTTGAGGCCTACAATTGGATTAGCTACTTATTAGTTAAGTAACTTGTTTAGACTTTACAAGGGGATTAATATTTAAACAATCCAGAGTGTCTAAAGGTGGAAGGAGAAAAAAAGTTAATTCTGGTAAAACAAAGATTAAAAGATGCATATG
Source organism: Acomys minous (assembly GCF_964271855.1). NCBI lineage: Eukaryota > Metazoa > Chordata > Mammalia > Rodentia > Muridae > Acomys > Acomys minous. The sequence goes on from NC_140498.1 coordinate 60,626,109, forward strand.
TGGATAGAATTGATCCAAAGCTTGATTGTATTTTGATTATTTTGCCTTCAACTCATTCTCTTACTGGGCTCATTATCCAAAGGGAAGATAAAATCATGGAACGGATTTTCTTAGTACATACACAAAGTAAACAGTTGAAGACATGCATAGAAAAAAATCTGAATTAATTTTATTTTTCCTTTCTTTTTTTTTATTAATTCATTCATATTACATCACAGTTTTTATCCCATCCCTTGTATCCTCCCAGTCTTCCCTCCCTCCTGCTTTCACCCTATTCCCCTCTGCTATGACTGTGACAGAGGGGGATCTCCTACCACTGTATATACTCATAGGGTATCAAGTCGCTTTTTGGTGTCCTGCTATCCTTCCTCTGAGTGCCCCCAGGCCTCCCCATCCAGGGGACGTGGTCAAATATGGGCACCAGAGTTCATGTGAAAGTCAGTCCCCACTCTCCACTCATCTGTAGAGAATGTCCTGTCCATTGGCTAGATCTGAGTAGATGCTTGACGTTTATTGCACGTATTGTCCTTGGCTGGTGCCATAGTTTGAGTAGGACCCCCAAGCCCAGACCCGCCCATCATAATGGTCTTCTTGTAGGTTTCTAGGACCCTCTAGATTTTTCTCCATTCTCCCACGCTTCTCTCACCTAGAGTTCCAATAGGATGTTCTCCCCTCTGTCCCACTTTCCTGGTAAGTGAAGACTTTCATAGGACAGGCCTCTTGGGCTAGTGTCCAGACATAAGTGAGTATATACCATTTGACTCTTTCTGCTTCTGGGTTAACTCACTCATTATGATCATTTCTAGTTCAATTCATTTGTCCACAGATTTCGGGGATTCCTTGTTTTTAACAGCTCAGTAGTATTCCATAGTGTAAATGTACCACAGTTTCTTTATCCATTCTTCTACTGCGGGACACTCAGGCTGTTTCCATGTTTTGGCTATTATGAATAAGGCTGCTATGAACATGGTTGAGCATATGTCCTTGTTGTGTGCTGGTGCATCTTCTGGGTATATTCCAACGAGTGGAATAGCTATGTCTTGAGGAAGCCCTATTCCCAGTTTTCTGAGATAGAACCAGATAGATTTCCAAAGTGGTTGTACTAATTTGCATTCCCACCAACAATGCTGAATTAATTTTAAAGGTACAGTAGACTACATCAACTGTCAGGAACAGACCTGGCAGAAATTGTAGTGCCTCTCATTATTGCTGAGATTATATCTTTATGGTTAATCAATGAAGAGTGACAAAGAGCTTGTAGTCACTGCTTGGGAGAAATTAATACCAAATATCTGAAAAGCAAATGGATACAATACATAAAAACAACTAATTGGATCATTTCTTATATTGTAAAAAGAACAACAATTCCAGAGGCAAGAACCTTTTATACTGATGCAAAAACAGGATGAGAAAGGCAGATTATAAGTCAGATAAAATAACTAATGTGATCAAAAGCCCATATACCTCAGTACAAAAATCAGAATTGTATGCAATCCTTATGATGCTGTAAGATTTTCTTGAATCTCTCAATATAATTACTGACTCTCAATATGTTAACTAGTCCATGTAACGATAACTAGTCCATGTAACTAGTCCACTGACCAGTCCAGCTGGTCAGTTATTGGGGGGCCGAGGGGGGTCGCAACCTGTATTTAAAGAAATGGGCGAGAGAGACGTAGAGCTCAAGCGAACAGTTGCTTGTCAAGAGCCGTTTATTGAAGGTAATGGCAGGCTTTTTAAAACCTGCTTTAGTGAGGGCGGGGGTACGCAAGGAGAGTAGTGGAAAAGTACAAAATCTTCTGGGTTGAGCCCCGGGAACATTTGCAAGGGGAGGGGTCTTCCAGGTGAGACAAAGCAGGATGTCTCTGTGGTTATCTTAGGATCAGATCGCTGTCTTCTCAGGACTAAGCCGGATGCCTTGCATACCTAATGAGTGGCCCAGCAGGATGTTTGCTGCAAATGCTGAATGGGTGGGGGTCGGCCTCAGGCCTTTTGGTCCCTGGCATCTCCACCCCTTTTGTTTATTTTGGCCTGAGGGAGACCTTACAGCCCAGCGAATGACTTTTAGGAGGTCACCAGTCATTGTTACAGGATGGCGGTATATTTAAGAATCACTATTGTCCAAGTGTTTCAGGACAACAGCTATTCTGGACCGGCCAAATTCCCAAGGAAAGGGGGCCTCGCGATGGCCTGAGCCTGCTAGAGGATCGATGCTCAATCTTACCACGCCTATGGTCTGTCCTCCCACCAAGGACCGACCGACGTCTGATAACCGAGACTTATTCGATCGCTCCGTCTCTGACTTACCAGGCACTATCGCGGGTCAGGTCAAGGTGGGCTCAGGCCAAAAGATATAGGGGAGGGCTTGCACAGGTTTACCAAAGGCACCGAGGGCACAACCAGGCTCACCATCCAGCATTCTGCATCCTCGGGAACTGCAAAGGCCGCCCATAGGAACTGCAAAGGCCGCCCATAGTTAACCGACTGAGGCGTAGGTGAAATCTCCTGGATGGAAATAGAAGTCTCATTTGAGTCCTCAGTCTCCAGGCTGCGGTAGTGAACCTGGATATTCTTGGTGGCAGCTTCAACCTGACTTTTAACAAACCCTGTAAGACGGTTTAAAGTCCATGGGCCAAAGGATAATAGAAGGAGAACACCAACGAGGGGCCCGAGCAGGGTGGGGAGAAGGGTAGTAAGCCAGGGGGAGGCAAGGTTAGGGTTAGGGAAATTCCCCCTTCCAGAAAATTTAAAAATGAGTCGGGGTCATGAATAGTAAAACGGGGAAGAAGAATAACAAGGACACACCAGTCTTTGGAGGAAAGGAAGGTAGGGGCATAGACGATCGAGGTTAAACCAGAGGAACAAGCAAAATGGGTGTTATTTGGCGCGGGAATGTAGGGGAGGGAGAGGTAGGGAATGACAGTCTGGGCGCGAACGCCGCTGAGGGGAAGAGGAGGGAGCATATGGGGACCCAGGAGGCAAGTACCTATGCCGGAAACGGACTGGAGGGTAATGCGATTGTCGGGAGCTAAGCCGGTGAGGGTGGGGTGACATTAGTAAAGAGCAAGGTGGAAAGAAGAGCAATACCATCGTAAAAGGGCGGGGAGGGGGAGAAACACATCCAACATTCAGGAAACGACAAGGAGGAGTCATTTTTAAAGGCCCATATGGAGGCATTTGCCAACTGGAGAATGACATCAGCCGAACTGGGGGGGGCCACGGGGAGGGTAGGTCGGAAGGGAGGGGGTGAAATGGACCAAAGGAGGACGTCCGAGGGGGTGGGCGGGGAGGGAGGCATGGGGGTGGCGGGTTTAGGCGGGGGGCCAGGAGCAGGAACGGGAACAGGATGATGGAAAATATGATTAGGCCCAACCACTGCAGTGCCCTTATTGGGTACCTTTTTCAGGAGGTGTAACCTGAACGTAAGTCCAAAATCGTACTCTGATTTATAAACACGGAGGCCCCATTCAAATCCACGACCCGTCCAAATGGCTCGTTTACCGGGCTCAGTGAAGCGAATGGTCAGGGGGTTGCACCAGCCATTGGTGACTGAACGAGCTGCATTGCAAAGGTCTTTAACGGCCTCACCATAGGGCTGAGGATGAACCCAGGAATCAACAATGATGTAGTCCCAAGAAGAGGATGGCTTCCAGTACGTGTCGCCAGTGGTCTCACACCCCCAAGAGGCACAGTAAAAATCTTGGGCCCCACCACAGCGGTGGTTATCAGGACAGGGCCGATGAGAGGGTCCCGGGCAAACATAGAGTCCTCCGGCCCAAGCAATCCCATCCTGGTGTAAGGTTTTGTGGAGCATGATGCGCTCTAGGTCATTACGGCAGCCGGGACTGGGACCACCAACCGAGCGAGAGAAAGGGGGCGTCTCCTCGGGAGCCTTAGGCCAAAAAATGTCTTTCACGCCCCAAGAAGAGGGGCCTCCCAGGGCCAGGGCACAGAGGTCAACCTGTAAATCGGGCCACTGGGGGTTAATGTCCTGAGAGGAGGAGGAATTAGCAATATCTCCCGCTTGGTTAATAATGACCCAGGTAAAATTATAGATTGTATAAGGCTGAGGTTGGCGCAGGAATGCGGCGAGAATCACTTCAGGAAGGCAGAGGCAAAGGAGCGACGCGGTGAGTAGCAACATGATGAATCGGCGGTATCTTTTTTATCCTAAAAAAGAGCACAATTACATCTTTTCCTCAGGGGAGTTCCCTGGGAGAGGGGGGTTAAAAGGTTTGATTAGGCGCTCAGGTAACCAGCGCGCATTTTGTTCTTTTTGATCATAAATGCAGGCATGACCTTTGCCCCAAATAAGGACTGGGTCGGGTCCATGCCATTGGTGGGTCAGTGGATCCTTCCACAGAGCCTTGGCATAGGTGGAGGAGGTGGAAGAGTGCCAAAGGCGATCGGCCGCCGAATGGCCAAGATCATCCTTTTGTAGAAAATTTAGGACGAACAATGCATGATTGAGAAGCAGGCGAGGCCCTGCTGTAGAGGGATATAGGATTCCTTTGGAAAACTGTAATTTATTAAGCATTGTTTTAAGTGTCTGGTGGGCCCTCTCGACAATTTTTTGTCCTTGGGGATTGTAAGGTATCCCCGTAACATTTTTAATCTGCAGTTGGGCACAAAAGGACTTGAAGGCAGAGCTTGTATACCCAGGGCCGTTATCAGTCTTTAAGGTAAAGGGTTTGGGGGCAACAGTAAGGCAATACAAAACATGATCAATAACATCTCTAGTAGACTCTCCATCGTACAATAAGGCAATACAAAACATGATCAATAACATCTCTAGTAGACTCTCCAGCATACAATAAGGCAATACAAAACATGATCAATAACATCTCTAGTAGACTCTCCAGCGTGCGGAGAGGCGCAAATAAATCCACTAAGAGTATCTATAGACACATGAATATACTTAAGTTTCTTAAAAGAGGAAAAATGAGTAACATCCATTTGCCAGACCTGTCCAGGCATGAGGCCACGAGGGTTGACTCCTGTATGTGGCTCGGGAAGAAAGGTGACACATGCCTGGCATTCTTTAACAATAGCCCGGGCTTGTTCCCGAGTGATGGAGAACATGTGGCGAAGGCTTTGGGAATTAAGGTGGTGGAGGGCGTGAGCCTCCCTGGCCATAGCAACGGGGTGGCTGGCGGATGGAACGGCCAGCCCTGAAAGCAGGGGGCGCGTGGCTGAGTCCACCTGGGCATTAAGTGTAGTCAGAGGCCCTGGCAGGGTAGAGTGAGCGCGAATATGACCAACGAAAAAAGGCTGAGAGCGCAAAAGAATAAGCTGTTGGATACGGGAGAAGAGAGGGGAGGCATTAGTAGCAGGCTTAATACGAGGAACCGTCTCGAGGAGTGGAACAGAGGACGCGACATAGGCACTATCAGTATATAGATTAAAGGGAGTATGGGGAAGCAATGTAAAGGCGTGTGCGACAGCTTCCAGCTCAACAAGCTGAGCAGAGGTATGGGGGGTTTGTTTTTGCAGGATAGCTCTGTCCACAGAGAGGGCAGCAACCCCGGAAGAGGAGCCATCAGTAAAAACCAGGGAAGCTTGGGGGAGGGGTCTGGAGGGGGTGACTCTCGGGAAGATGACAGGTTGTTGCTGCAGGAATTGAATTAGTTTATCTGGGGGATAATGATTATCTAATAGGCCGCAAAAAGAAATACAGGAGACCGCCCAATCATCTGAATTTTGAAAAAGCCACCTTATTTGTGTGGCCGAGTAAGGCGTGATAATAGAGTGAGGGTCCCTTCCGAAGAGCCTGGTGGCCGCTTCCCGCCCCTGCCGAATGAGAGACGCAACCAGAGTAGGATAAGTAGGAAGGACCTTGGTGGAGGAGGAGGGGAGATGAAGCCAAACAAGAGGGGCCCGTTGCCAGAGCAGTCCTGTGGGGGCAAAGAGGGAAGGAAAAATTATGAGCGCAAAAGGCTGGGTAGGGTTTAGCAAGGGGAGAGGGAAGAGTGAGCAAGGTAGAGGAGGAAAAGGTTGGCGCCGCGCGGAGGAGGCCATCATCAGAATGATATCGAGCAGCCTCCTCCTCAAGGGTGGCAGCAGCATCCGGATCCAAGGGCTCATCTGGGGCCTGAGAAAGGAAAATGGCGGAATGGCGGGAGGCGCGTGAAGGGGCGACCGACGGAGGGGGAACAGGAGAGGCTGGCGGACCGGACCGGACAGAGGGTGTCCTTTTTGGGGGAAAAACAGGGGCACAAAGTGGTGAACACCCGGGTTCCATAGCGGAAATGGGGTCCTCATAGGTGGGAGGAAGCGACGGATAAAGACGGCGGGGGGAAGGGGAAGGATTTTTTAAGGGCTCCGAGGATGTAGGAGGAACAGAATCAGGGGACATGTCAATGAGCGTAAGAGAGGAACCCTGCAGAGAGGAACAGGAAGGAACACGAGAAGGAGGGAGAGATTCGCGCAGGCAGAGTTCAGCCACGGAGAGGAGCTGCCTCTGTCCGCTTTCGTTTTCGCTGGACTCAATTATGTCCCGTATAAGGCCCCAATAAGAAAAAATACTGTTCGACACCGCTGTATTACCATCTTTTTTAATAAGTGCATTAAGCTCACGCCCCACCTTTTGCCACTTTTCAGAATGAATAGTAGGTCCATCAATCATGAACCAGGGACAGATCTGGTTAATAAAAACAAAAAACTCAATCAAATGTTTCTTTTTTACCCTAATACCCCTCTCTCTGAGTACGTCCTTTAAGCCTCTTATGAACTTTGCTTCCTTGGACAGCGAATGGCCCATTCTTGAGATATGCGAATGGATGACTCACCTAATGACGAAGCCGGCCGGGCGAACTCGGCTGGTCATGAAAACTCCTGTGGACCGGTCCCTTAATCCGTTCGGGAAGAAACCCGCACCTCGAGTCCCACGTCGGGCGCCAGATTAACTAGTCCATGTAACGATAACTAGTCCATGTAACTAGTCCACCGACCAGTCCAGCTGGTCAGTTATTGGGGGGCCGAGGGGGGTCGCAACCTGTATTTAAAGAAATGGGCGAGAGAGACGTAGAGCTCAAGCGAACAGTTGCTTGTCAAGAGCCGTTTATTGAAGGTAATGGCAGGCTTTTTAAAACCTGCTTTAGTGAGGGCGGGGGTACGCAAGGAGAGTAGTGGAAAAGTACAAAATCTTCTGGGTTGAGCCCCGGGAACATTTGCAAGGGGAGGGGTCTTCCAGGTGAGACAAAGCAGGATGTCTCTGTGGTTATCTTAGGATCAGATCGCTGTCTTCTCAGGACTAAGCCGGATGCCTTGCATACCTAATGAGTGGCCCAGCAGGATGTTTGCTGCAAATACTGAATGGGTGGGGGTCGGCCTCAGGCCTTTTGGTCCCTGGCAAATATGCCAAAAGAGTTGTTTTGCATATAGAAGCTGCTGAGTTTACTTCTGAAGACTCAGAATTGACTTTGTTATCTATTTAATTGTGGCAGACCATCAGAAGAAACTATCCCTTGTATATTACTAATATTCGGTCCCATGCAGGTGTACCAGGTCCATTGGCACAAGGCAATGAGAGAATTGGCCAATTACTGATAGGAAATGTGTTAGAAGCCTGAAAGGCATCATGTTAATAGTAAAGGTTTAAAGAAAAAATTCTGTATTACATGGCAACAAGCCAAAGAAATAATTAAAAAGTGTCCTACATGTTCTTGTATAACCAAACCCCACTGCCTTCTGGATGTAACAACAGGGGTACCAAAAGGAATGAAATCTTGCAGATGGATGTGTTTCACTTTGTATAATTTGGAAAACAAATGTACATAAATCATGTCATTGATATGTACTCAAGGTTTCAATGGGCAACTGCTTTAAGTTCTGAAAAGGCTGATTGTGTAATTACATGCTTATTGAAAACAATGCCAATTATAGGCATACCTGCACAAGTTGAGACAGACAATGCTTCTGCATATGTATGCAATAAGATGAAGAAATGTTTGCATATTAGAATATAAAGCACATTACTGGTATACCATACAATCCTACAGGACAAGCAGTTATAGAAAGAGTTAATTGTACCTTAAGAGAGAGGCTTATTAAACAAAAAGTAAGAGTAAAGACCCCCCAGGAACAGATTAAATAATGCTTTGCTGACATTAAATTTTCTTAATGTTGGTGAAAAAGGAACAACAGAAGCTAAGAGACATTGGACTATAGAAAAAACTGAGGAACTAGGACAACCAATATACTACAGAAATCTGCTGACATTGGAGTGGAAACCTGCAATAATTTTGAGATGTGGACATAATTATGCTTATGTATCTACAAGGAATGAAAAACTATACTTACCACTAAAACTTATAAAGATCATATCTCACTGGGGAAGACCTCCTATTAGCTGAAACATGAATGAGTTTGTACAGCAAGGTAATCTTAAGGGCTACCTGGTCCTTATGACATGCCATTCTTTCATACAGCATGAATATTACACCTCAAGCAGACATATAAATTTGAAGCCTTACACCTGCTCAAAAACAGGGCAGAAATTTATCTTTAAATGATTTATACACCTTAATTGTTCCATGTATATGAAGAAATGTACCTATATTAATACTTTTAAAAGATTGCTTATTTTCAGAGAAAAATACCAGATAATTGTGAAGACAAAGCAAGTAGCCTAGGTGATTCAACCTTGGAGACTGCCACAGCTACTGTTTCTTCAAGAATTTGCATGCATATCATCTTTAAAAGGGCTAGCCCAAAGGATTGGTCCCAAGACTGGACTGAGACAGATACATCTAGCTTTTCCAGCTCTTGGACAATATCTTATTTTTTTCCTAAGGTTACCCAACAGATGTTTCTACCACGAGACAGCAAAAAAAAAAAAAAAAAAGTAATTTTAAGGACATGGTGCCCCCATTCCCAATAGGTGGGGTGGGTATTTCTAATGGTTACCAATGTTTGCTCATTTCAATAATGGCTGCATATAAGTTAGTAAAGATTCCATTTAAGGATTTCTTTCTTTCTCCCTCTATTCTTCTTTCTCTCTTATCTTCTTATCCTATCTAGTGTCAGGGGAAAGGAGGGGAGAAGGCAATGATAGAAGGGGAGGACATAGAGCCATAAGATAGAAGGGAAACTATTGAATCTACCAGCCTTGAATATTTTACATTGGTATTGTATACTGATAGAAATGTAAGATCATTTTTTCAACTTTCGCTTAATGTATTGGCCATATGCAACTCATTTGAAAATGTGATGTAGAGTTCTAGTCTTATAAAAGCTAACTGTTGCAAGTTATTAAGGATTGTTTCATATGCAAGTTATTAGTTGGTCGCCTATCAGTCCTACTTGTAGTACTGTTAGATACTAGTATAGTTAATTACAGGATAAGCTTTATTTAGACTCTTGCACATGTTTTCAATGTTAAGCAGATAGTACATAGTTAGAAACAAGCAGTGCTTGTCTATTTAGATATACTAAGATAGATAATTTGATCAATTGATAAGTATACAGATACATAGATAGATAAATAGATGATAGATACATACATACATGCATATATCATATATATACATAGATGATATAAAGATATGAATATGCTCTATAGTAAAAAGATAGATGGTCTTCAAACACTTCAGAAATCTATAGAATATGCATTTCATTATAAAGAGTTTTTCTGACAGAGACATATCTGCTTCCGGCAGGACCCCAATTCTACTTCAATGAAGATGATGGGCATTAAAGAAAAAAACGTCGCAAAATAGCCACTGGGCTGAAAAACTATTCTTATCTCTACTGCTGATAGCAGACTGATTGTGCAAACTGTGAACAAGCATGGCGCTGGGAAATCGATCGCCCAGCTTTGCAGAAACTGTGGACCAGTCCTTCAAAATTCTTGCTTCACGGAAAAGTCTGTAAGATATTCCAGGCCATTGGATGCCCCCAACAATACATACAAACCTCTGGTGACTGTTCAGGCAGACAACTGTCTCTTTCATGTGTATACATTTCGAAGCTACTTGTCTGCACTTCCATCATATTAGATAAAATTTTCTTCTTAAGTCTCTGATGTGGTTGAAGATTAAATAGGCATAGTATTACTCAAACTAAGCTTTAGTTGTTCTTGGTCTAAAAACATGTTTGTTGGTTGATAAATATAAGTTATGATAAGAAAATAATTTAGGAAAACTTTGGACACTACGATAGGACTCAGTAGACTAGGATGAATAGTGGAATATTTTCTCCAAGATTGTCAAATACAAATGAACTAGACCTTGTAAATGTAACTATTATTGGATAATTCTCATAATTATTCTCACTGTACATAATTTTTTAATAGAAAGAAGGATATGTAGTGTACAAGTTTTTCTTATGGTCCCAACTGTTGGATGTGAAACAGACTTGTGAGAGAACAGGTGATGTTTGTTCAGTGGATGAGGAACAGCCTATTGTGGGGGCATGGACTTCCAACTGATAAACACCCTAGTACACACTTTGAGAGAATAGACATAGATTTAGATATAGCCATAGACATAGACATAGGCATAGACACAGATATAGACATAGGCATGAGCCCAAAATAAGAAGCATGGTTTTTGCTTTTTTTGGTCTTGGCTTTTCATCACTCCACATCAAGGTGCCACTGGAGAGAACTGCTCCAGTGAAGGATTCAAGTCCCCAGGCTCCAGCTGCAGCTCTGGGTTCCAGTGGCTGCAGTTATAATCACCTTCGCTGAATTGCTGGCTGACTTTTTAACTGCTGTATTGGGATCCTGCTGACTGTGCCAGTAGAATCGCTCCAAGGAACTGAATATAAAGAAATGCCTATCTCTTCTGTTCTAATAACCTCTTTTCTATCCTATTTAGGACAGATGATTTGAAAGGGGGTGTAAGCATTAAGGAACCCCAAATAAAGCAGGTTTGTAAAAATTCGAAGCCTAGAGTGAGAAATCTCAGAATGCTCAAGCATAAATTGCGTGTCTTTGTCAAATCCATCCTATTCAGGCTCAAGGAAGTCAGCAATAATTGAGCCAGAAGAATGCAATAGCCAGGAAAGATAATATTTTGTAAGATTATAAAAAATGGCATAAATTTATTTATTTATATTTTAAGATCATAGTGACATCATTTTTCCTTAATTTTCCTCTTTCAAACCTCTAGCCAAAAAAAAAAAAAGAGAATTCATTGCCACATTTTCATAAACTGTTTTCACATGTTACCCATATACCAAAATTTGATTTGTATTGTCCTATATCAAAATAACAGTGATATATAATGAAACAAAAATTTATATCAAGAATATTTATGATAAATAGTACTACAGGAAAGAGAAAAAAGTGAAGAGATGAAGAATTATTCCACTTAGTTATTAGAAGATAGTTGTCCCAATCCTGCCATCTCAGGACCAACCTCCGTCTTGCTGGCAGTTTCCAAACTTAGTTTATGTTTCCAGACCCAGGAACTTACTCCTATCCTGCTTCTTCAGTGTTTCATATTTATCTGTTAATCAGTAAATAATGTCGAGTGGGAAGTTGCTGATGATCTAAACTAAGGCACTCAAGTCATAACCCTATTGCCTGTCATGACTGGAATTGACTACACACAACTTGTCCAGTCCTTTGTTTCCTGATCATTCTGAGTTTCAGATGGAAGTCCAGGAGGAGACATGACTGCAAAAGCTGAGTCAAGAACCACGAAACCTGGGGCCCAGGTAAGGCTTAGTCACCAATGTTTACTTCCCTGCTCAAACCACTATGTCAAAGTATGATTGGAAAATGATCACCCTGCCCTTCTTCCTATTGCTCTGTGCATCCACCCAATAAAAATACTGTAGTTTTCTTTTAGGGTCACAGGTCAGCCCTCAAGTCTGTTCTGAGGGCCTAATCAATCAGTAGCAGTCTGTGTACGATAAGATTTTGTCATCTGCTTAAATGTTTACTAAGATAAATGTTCAAAAAAATAGTCAGTATCCAAGTCTTTGTGGCTGTGCCCGACTAGAGAGTTTTTGTTGGATAATTCAAACAAAGATCTTCCTTTGCTGGACCCTTGGATTGCTTTTAAGTTTCAGACTCCAACATTGTGTCTTCTTACAAAATGTAACTGGGGAGGGGCTGGTACAAGAGGTGTACTAATAGCAAGATATATATTGTGATTTTAATGCCTAAGAGTTTTAATATGACAAATGGGTGAAGTAGAAAATGATCATGTATAATTATCTGTAATATCCTTTTTTAAAACAACTTTAAAATTATAGCAGAAAGTAGAAGAAAACAGATCAGAGAGACAAGATAGACACAAGGATAATGTGCTTTTAAATGGCAGACACTAGAAACTGTAGTCACCAGTTGCACCTCTTGAAAAAGCACTCTATTGAATATTTTAAGTGTGTTCTTTGTGGAATACAGCTATGCCTTTTTAAAAACCACCTGTTCAAACTACATTTCACAACAGCAATCCAAATCAAGCAAGATGGTTTTTGCTGACCTACAATTCTTGCTCAGGATATGATACTCTCCTGTGGATCATTATGAAATCACAAAGGTTGTGGAAGAAGGTAGGAACCAAACATGTTTTTCACACTCATAGAGAAAGCAGGTGTAGTGCCTCCAGGCTAGAGGATCTCCAGAGCACAGGTATGAGAAGGAAATGGAACAATGAAAAACCAGCAAATTCAGGGCAACTCTGGATACAGTTACAGAACTATCACAGCACTGTAACTTACCCTCAGTTGTCTGGACTTTGCTTCAGTCTATGCCTTGCCCTGTCATGAGAACTATTGGATATGTACAGACTGAGAGCCTGAAGTAACAGTAGGAAGCAGCTGAATTACACAAAGTGTTCTCAGACATTGTTGAAGTCTGAGACTGTTCCATGATCTAAGCCTATATTCTCTTTGGATCAACCTAGGTGCAGCACATTGTCTCTGTGTAGTGAAGACTGTGACATGTTCTTTCGCTTGCTTTGTCTCATCTTTCTTCTGAAGTCTGCACCTACATCAACAGATCAGGATCACTATCGCTGTTTTAATTACTGGAAACCCAGCACCTACTGGGAGGCAGACATAATTCTAGGTGCATTTATCCCCATTTACATCACACTCGAACTACCCATAAAGATCAATATAGATTTCGTCAGCGATTCATATCTACTATGGGAAACCTATATGTGAGTACTTCTATGAATGTGTTAAGAGTGTTCTAGCTACAAGACAGTTCATGCTCTGCTATATACATGGAATTCTATTGAGAGTAATGAACTAGGTAGAGAGAAATATAAAAAACAGTGTCATAAATTCCTTCTTCATTAAGTGTCTACAAACATTTCCAATCTCTTCCTTATATTTCCAGTCAGGAAGACACGAAAGAGAGAGAGAGAGAGAGAGAGAGAGAGAGAGAGAGAGAGAGAGAGAGAGAGAGAGAGACAGAGACAGAGACAGAGAGAGACAGAGAGAGAGAGAGACAGAGAGAGAGAGAGACAGAGAGAGACAGAGAGACAGAGAGAGACAGACAGAGAGAGACAGACAGAGAGACAGACAGAGAGACAGACAGACACAGACAGAGAGACAGAGAGAGAGAGACAGAGAAACACCAACTTTTGTGTCTGCTCCATGGTGTAATTTCATGCTCAGTCTTATAAATCTTTTAACACAATAAGTCAAGTATGTCAAGGAAAATGTCCACTCTGCTCACCTTTATTTGGGCATGTAAATTTCTTATGTTTGAAAACCTGTTTCTTTCACAAACTTGGAGAGCTTTTGATAAAGTGAAATTGAATATCTCCACATCTTTAGTACAAATCTTAGCATCTCCTGTCCCATATTCTCTGGCTTTAGTCTCTACAGTATCTCAGAGTTTGAACACTCTGGTTATAATTATGACTTATTTATTTCTAACTGATATTTTAATTCAGTGTTCATAAAGTCATGTCCTTCATGCTTGATATTCTGTCTTATGCTTAGTTAGCTCTCCTGGATGTACAGTACCTTTTGTTTTAATTGAAGGTTGTATGATTTTTATTTCCAAGATTTCTATCTGTCCTTCTTCTTCCTCAGAATCAGAATTTTATTTTAGAATTTGTCCTTTTTCAGCACTCATTTTTTATGCTTATTGTTGTTTTTCCCAGCATCCAGGTTGCTTCTTGTCACAATGCACAGTTGAATTCATAGCTTGATCTTATCTTCTTTTGGATTATTCATCTTTCTAATTTCTGAGGTATTCATCTGTTATTTTATTACTCTGAGTATATTTGAGTTGATTTTTTGGCTATTTGTGATATTGTTGAGGAACTGTTCGGCTTTTCCCTAAATCCTGTTGTTCTTTTGGTGCTATAATTAGTATTATTAGTTCCTTTGAGCATCAATTTATGAATAAAGATAGTCTTTTATTGAAATATATCTTCTTGAGTCCTCAATCCATATTTCTTCTGTGAGCAGGAAACAAATGTACAGTGTGTTGTCCTGGTAGATGTGGTATTATGGAGTATGTGAAGAGAAAAATCCATGATACCTGATTTATTTTGCAAGTAAAGACCTATTAGAAATGCTTTCAGAAGATGGAAAAATTGTAGTTTAGTAGCTCAGTACAGGGGGAGGTAGAATGATTTCCAAGACCAGAGGAAAGAAAGATCCCATTCTCAGAGTTAGGCAGTAAGCAGAAAGGGTTGAACTATGAATTGACAGAAGTCTTAATCTAAAGTGTGTTTGACCTGTGATAGGTAGATCAAGTCTTAATTCCTTGATGCTGAAATTACAATTTTTAGAGATTACATGAGATAAAGGTTTTAAATAAATTAACCTGACCATGATCTATAATATACACTAAAATTCTCAGTGTAGAAAAAATGAGTCACAAGTGTCTGTAAACATCTGGCTTAGACCTATGCTTTACAGCAGTAGCAAAAAGCTTAGTAACAGAAAGATGGTTCTTGGCTAACAACATGAGCAATGAATAGCTTTTCCTCTGTCTGTATATGTAATGAGAGGGAGGCTTTCAGTAAGATGAGAAGCACGAAGTATATCTACAGAAACAATGCAAGGACATTAAAAGTTTTGAGTTTGCAACTATGAGAAGAGTAGTCAGTTCTTTCACAAGGTGAATTTAATAGCAAATCAGCACTCCACTGATTAATAGTTTCAAACTCTGAACTTTATAAATATTTAATTCTCATATTCCCATAACTTAAACCACTTTCTTAGCTATCTAAGATATCTAGATATCTATAACTTGCATTTATATAACTTAAATCACTTTTTTAGACATTCAAACTTTTTAACAAACTTTAAAACCTTTTCTCCATCCAGTCATTTAGCAGGAGACAGAGGTGATTGATTAATGAGAGCAGCGATTGTACAACAAATTCTTTTAAATAAAAGAATAATAGAAAGGTAATTCGTTAATTATAAATAGGAAGAAAGCTTTAGTTTGACTTTCATTTAAATCTATTTTTGTGAGGTTGTATTTTTGACTGTGAAGCCTCTCAGCAACGTAAAACTGTTTATGAGTCTGCCTTCTTCAGCAGGAGACCTGGTACCTGTAGAAAAGAACCTAAGATATGGACTGATCATGCAGCTACAGCCTTTTTGGGAGGAGCTGCCTAAGGTTAACTTGTTGCTGCTAACTACTATAGTGATAATTTGCTGTCAACACCACGAAAGATCTGACAGATGTAAACATGAGGAGGGAATATAAGCCTAATTGCTTCTATTTCAGTTAAAATGACAGATACTTATCTAATACCTGGGCACCCTCTCTAGGATCCGCCATGGATGTCTCAAAGACTTTGTTGGAAGCAAACCTTGATAGTCTTCCAATGTCACACAAGACCCCATTGAGGCTTCATCTTCCACACAGGCCATCTTCAGCCTCAACCTCCAGATCTGTGAGGACTGAGAGATTTTCTTTGGAGGAAGAATTTGGGAAAACTAACCTACTGTGACCAGTCAGGGTAGGGCATTAAACTAAACAGTACCCAAACATTGGCCAGAAACTTAGTAGTGGGTGAAGCATGCAGGCAGCATTACAACAGTTCAAGTATGATCAAGGGGAAAGACTTTTCTGTTCATCCTTTTTGTGGATTGCCTTAGATTCTGACTCCAAAGGTGGATATTTTTGTCTGTT
Source organism: Acomys minous (assembly GCF_964271855.1). Lineage (NCBI taxonomy): Eukaryota > Metazoa > Chordata > Mammalia > Rodentia > Muridae > Acomys > Acomys minous. Next base: position 60,642,178 of record NC_140498.1, read on the forward strand.
GGGAGGAGCCTTTTAAAAATCAACTTCTTTAAATCCGTATTAACTAGAACTCTCTGAGTAGTTTGAGGGATAGCATATAATTTATTAACCATATTTTAATTTTAAAAACTTTACCTATTCTTAGTTCCTTGCTTCAGGCTTGTCCATGATGGCATATAAAGAAGCTCATCCCTCTATATAAGTTTTATATTTGTACTGAGCATGACCACAAGCATAAAGAATTTGATCATTCATAAGGCAACTTAACATCAGCTTAAATTAATTAATTCAATTGATTATCTTTTGAGTTTATGACATATTCATAGCTTTTAATAAGATTAGAATTTTACACTTTTATCCATGTTAAGTTTGAGCCTTAAAAATTTTAATTGAAGATTAGTTGAAGATCCTTTACACTAAATCAAAACATTAAGCCATAAATTCATTCCACAGAGAGACTGATAATTTTACTTTCCAGATCCATTCATAGTGTAACTTTACATGACTCAGTTCATCTAAGCATCTAAATCTTTACAAACTACGCAATGATAAAGAGGATATATTTACATCTTCAAGTCATTTTCGTTAGTCTTCATAAAAATTAGGAATCTATAAACCTTATTTATAAGGTATACCTTATTCATTAAATATATGTTGTTGCTCACCTGGGTCTTTCAAAAAGCCTATTGTTGAGAAGAGGTAGCAGAAGAGGTACGTGGGTTTTTCAGGACTTATAAACTTAGACACACTTCTCTAAGTCAGTTTACATTTACCTGAACAAACATTTAAGACTTTCAGAATTTATTAACCTTTGTGAAATATTTAATGAGAATAAGTTCTATTGTCCACAAAGAGAAATTGTATCCTACTAACATACTCACTATGCTATTGATATCTATTTGTTCTAAATATGAGTTGAATTGAAGTTTCCAACAAGCATGCTGTAGTTTTGTTTGGTTTGGTTTTGCTTGGTTTTGTTTTGTTTTCTTACTATTTGTAACCTGATATTTTGTTAGATTTTTTTAACAAATTTTTAATCCATATGTAAAGAATTTACAAATCCTGAGATATGGAAAGTATACATAATAGTCTTTGAAACTTTAACATTAATTTTATGAAGTCCTAAGGTTCTTTCCTCCATTACTTTTATGAATTTGCTTTCCATCCTAATTACAGCCTCCCATTCTCCTCCAGGCTTTCTCTTCACACACCTGTATTACTCATTCTCCCCAGTCCTTACACATGGGATGTCCCACATGGGTACCAACCAGCCCTGGAAAAGTAAGCTGCTACAGGTCCAGAATCATTCTCTCACACTGAGGCCAGAAAAATGCAGTCTATCAAGAGGAATGGGATCCAGAGCAGAACTCAGATTTCCAAAGTTTTAAAGCTATAAGAGTAGGAAGTTTTCAGAGAGTTAAAGAAAATCAACAAGAGAAATATAAGATTAGCAGCCATATCCTTTTTGGGAATAGTTTGCTTATTAGATGTTATCCAGTGTCTTTCCTAGGCAATTCTGTCTGGTTCTCCTCCTTATCATAGATCCCATGGACCACCTGACACGGGAAAGTTTTGGGGAAAAAAACTATTGAATATCATGTTTAACAGTTTTGAGATTCCAGGCTTATTACGAGATTGATAGTTAAGTTTTACAATCAAGTTTAGTTGGTTAGGGAATAAGACCTTTTTAGATAAAGATAAAGAAGTTAAGTTATTAGAGTTGAGGTAGGATAGATATTGAATCTCATTCAGAAATTTACACCCAACAAGACAGGAAAGACATTTACTTCAAGCTGGACAGATACAAATAGCCAAACCACTAAGAATATAACATTTGTAAATTGTCACGTGGTTCTCCCTGCTGTATGTAGTTAGTTTTATACATGTGTAATAAAATAAATGTATTTAATAAAAATACTATGTATAAGCCTGGAGGTGGAAAGCCAAACCCCAAGGCCAGAGCCAACTTATTTATAGAATAGAACAGTATAAAACCATTATTTAAATAATTTTCTCATGCATTGCATCTTGATGACAATTTTCAATCACCTCCCTCTTCTGCGTCTTTCCTGTCACCTCCTCACATCTCCAAATCCATGATCCCTGTGCTTCAACTCAGAAAAGAACAGGTCAACCAAAGATTTCATCAAACCCGGCATAAGAAGCTCCAATAAGGCAAGTTACATACCATGGCATCAAGGCTGCAAAATGTAAGCAAAAAAGCATAGACATTCCCAGAAACCTCCCAGGAACACCAAGCTTCTCTGCCATAACATATATGCAGGAAGTCCTAGGTTAGAAGTGTATAGGCCCCCATAAGTACTGGTCAGTGACACAGTGTCTCTATACCTATGGTTCTTTTGATGTTATCGCCCTGTCATCACAGGACTCCACAGTTGTGACTCGTGTAGCTGTTGGATTCTGCATCTTCTCTCATTTGTTTCTGGATGAGCTCTCTCTGATCTATGACGATGATTGTGCAAGAATCCAGTCCAGACCACACTGAACACAGGCCAAACTATAGTTCAAATGTTTGTGGCTGGGTTGGTATCCCAACCTTCACTTGAGAACTTGCATGGGTGTAGAAGTTGGCACATTCAGTGTATGTGTTTTGCATTGCTAGGAGAATTTTTAACCTAGTGTATTCCATGGAGTTTCCATTGCAAGAGGTTTTAATATGTACATCAATGACTACATGATAATAATTTCATGTAAGAACTAACATATATACTCCAGAACTTCTGTAGTAGAGTATGCAGTCCCTTGTGTACATCCCAGGAATGATAAGTGAAGGAGATATTGTAGGTATCGTCCTACATTTTAGGGAAGCACCAAACTCATTTTCATAGGTACTTCACCTTTTTATGGTTACCAAACCTCAAATATATACCAACATTTGCTGTAATTTTTGTTCTTGCATAAGATGAAATCTAAAAGAACTTTTAATTTCATGGGTAGATTGGAGACAGGTGTGTCTAGGAACAGAGGAGTCCAGGACAGCATTGTTGATGGAGGAAAAAAATAATGAAAGAAACTATATGAATTGAATTCCATGACAACTAGGAAACTTCATGCTATTATTACTAAGGGCAATGAATACATTTAGTATCTTTATCAGTCATTTGTATTTCATCATTTCAACACTCTGTGTTTCTTCCATATGCTTTTAAATTGGGTTGTTGTTTTCTCTAGAGTAAAGCCAACCTTTCTTAAAAGGGCATTGGGACATCTATTTCTTGTTATCTCAACTTATCTAGTTCTGGACCAGGTAAGAATGTTTGAGATACAGGCTTGAGGGTACTCAGTTTTGATGTGTGAATTGTTTAGTCTACAGTGTTTGTTAGACTTTTGTACAGGCTCTAAAGACAATAATAAACTCTTTCAGGAGTTGTCTGGTTCTTACGGCCCAACCTCAGAAGGCATCCTGACTTCCAAAACTGTGGAAGGAGACACAGTTCTTTAGTAATCCTAGGAGGTAAGGAATGGTGATAAAATAAGTTGCTGGGGTGCTACATGTGGAATATCATGAAATATCTAGAGATGCACCAGGTGTTGCAAACTGTGTCATAGTACAATGGATGGTCCAACCCTTTCCAGGTGAAAAGAAGTAACATGGTTTCTCCTAATATGGAGAGATATTATGCTAGCATCTTAATACCACACTTGAAATCTCTAGAACAAAAAGAAATGAAAACATCACAGATGAGTAGATGGCAGGAAATAACCGAACTTCAGCCTGAAATTAATAAAATAGAAACAAAGGGAACAAAACAAAGATAAGTGAAACATAGATTCATTTCTTTGAGAAAATCAACAAGTTAGACAAATTTTTACCTGAACTGACTGAAGGGCAGAGATTATATCCAAGTTAACAAAATAAAAAATGAAATGAGAGACATAACAACAGACACCAATTTCCCTCATGTGTACGTATGCAACAATAGTCAATAAAATACTAGACAATTCCATGATCATGTAAGCTGCATCTAGTAGATTATTCAACACATGAAAATGTCCTATATTGATTAAATTTTATTACTGTTGTTATGAAGTATAATGCATGTATATAAATGAATAAGTACACTAATAGAAACAACTACCCTCAGCCCTCAGCTCAAATGGTAAGGGAGAGAAATAAATTTGAGAGTCCATGTTAGTGAACACAGTACAAGTTATTCCAAATTCCATGTTCTATCATGGAAGCAGATTCATGCAGTTTTCATAGTAACAAAATAAATAAAGCTATAAGTCCAATGCATTAGTGGAAACATCAGAGAGGAGGTTACAGCAAGATGAGGAAACTTATTGTACAGGCCAACAATGTTATCCGATATCCTTCTTAGTTTTTAGGTCATCAGAAGCCAGTGGTGTACTGGGTGTACATGCCAAAATGATTTTATTAATTGATTATAGGTGATTAGTTCAGTTGCTGAGGTGTCCACAAATGGCTACTCAGGGTGCTCTAGGTAGCCTAGAGGATGTTAATGAGCCTCTATACTTGCAACATTCCAATTCCTCTATGCCGACGAAGCTCTGATAGCCAGCCTTTGCATACACAGCTCTTTCCACGGCTCACGGTGATACATGTGTACATTCATGCAGTTGAATATTTAGCATTGGATAATACATGGGGAAGACTAATGATCCCTCTGTCAATGGCTCTAGTTGCATGTTTTTGACCAATAGATTCTCTATCATCATGGCATCTAGACATAAACCTCAGACTGGTTCAGTCCAACCAAACGGCATTTCTTCCTGGTGAAAACAGGTCTTAAAGTAGAATTGTTCCTTGTTGTGGGATCTGAGGGAGGAAAAGCAAAACAGCTCTAGAACTCATGGAGTACGGCCCGGCCCACTGGTTAGCATACCCATGGTGAGCATGTGTCAGTGAGGCATAACCCTGAGAGGTACATGTCCTGAAGACTTCATGCTGTTATGCAGCGCATCTCTCCCTGTTACTCTTTCAGTCCTCATAACCCTTCTAATATATTAATTGTGTAAATACTAAAATGGGGGCATTCCAGACACTCATTGGGCAATATCACTGGCCCTAACAATAATAATGTTTAATTTCTTTCAGATATTCCTGCTGGAGTAGATTAATTACTCAAACACCACCCTTGAAAAGAATCAATAGATATAGATTGCTATCAGTGACAACCACCCTTAGAAAGAATTTGGAAAAATAGATTGTTTAACAAATTTGGATGAAGATGTTTTTGCTGGTGGCTCCAAAAATAGAAAAATTTTAGGGGAAACTAGATTGTTTACCAAGGTTAGGTAAAAATGTTTTTGCTAGTGGCTCTAATGCAGAAAATCTTAAGGAACAATTTGAAATTCAGAAAAAGTACACTTGTAATATTAATGTTAGTGATGTGTTGAAGTTGGTGTGCAAAAACAATACCCCAATGAGCACTAGCTTTTGTTATTCTCTCACTGAAGATGAACTTAATGGTGATTAACTTCTTAAACTTGTTTTGCCCTCAGCTTTCTGATATGATTTAATAGAAATTATTAATGGGTAGATGAGCACCTTTAGAATTTAAAGTAAAAATAACTCTTTTATACAGAAGTTTAGACTTATGATTCTTTTAAGATTTTATAAGATTAATTTTTAAAAATATTTTATAAGATATTTTTTATTTTTTACATATACTTTTATATTATAATGCATGTATACAATAAATTACCTACAGCAAGAAGAACCATGAAACAATCAGGAATTATATTAATGTTACATTCTTAGTGTTTTTGCTATTTGTATTTGGCATCCTTGAAGAAACATCTTTCCTGTCTTGGTGCATCTAAAATTCTGAATGTAAATTAATATCTATCATATATTGTCATTACCAATTTAAAGCATATATCTAGACCTAAAAACATCTTAACCCCTAAACAATGAAGCTTAATTGCAAAACTACACGATCTGGTCTTCAAGCCCAACAGAGACTTGAGAAGGAATAAAATTGATTCCATGAGTATACAGGAAGTGCAGGTTAGTAGCTTCCCAAATGAGAAGATGGCAGAGATCGTTTGGTACTTTAGAAGTCCCCCAAAACTCTCCATAATGTTAGGGCATCATCTTCAGCCTTCTGATGCAATATATCTAACAGTCATATTTGTGAGGCAGGAACGATTGAAGACTTGCTTACCCTGTCTTGGCAGGGGCTGGCTGTCAAATCTGCCCATATCTAAGCTTGCCCTTTTTAGGCAGAATTCTGTCTGTGGTAGAAATGAGGATGCTTAGTCCAATGGCTTGTTTCCCACAACTGAAGCCATTTCCATAAGGTTCTTTATGGACTTGCTCATCATCCTCTTTGAGGTAGGGTGCTTGTTGCCAGGAGTTAAACTGTCTCATTTTCAATCAATCTTTAAAATAATAAAAAAAACATTTTAAATGCCGTATTCTGTATGTGTTTGAGGTTTTTGAAGACCTTATCTATTTTGCCTTAACTTTCTATAGAATCATATCTATCTGTTACACTTAATATGTATATTCTTGTGATAAAAAATAGACTAGTAATTAATATGACAATGATTTGATCAACTAACAATTAACTTGTGTAACTTATTTATCCTAAATATCCTGCAATAGCACTTTCAAAGTATTGAAAGTAAATCTTGTATTATAATTGAGTTATATGGGTACAATAATTCATAATAGTGTGTGTGTGTGTGTGTGTGTGTGTGTGTGTGTGTGTGTGTGTGTGTAGGGTGCATAGCTGTGAAAAGTAATCTTAAATTTGCATTATAAACTACTGTACCTAAATTCAATGTATTTTGCTTCTACATACAAAATTCAATACCAGTGAATTAAAGATAACCTTGTGACAATTAAGACATTAAATTGAGGAATAGATTCACTAATCTACTTTTTGTTCTATATTCCCTATATAGCTCTATATTCCCCTTTTTTCTTTTCAGCCCCTATCTCCAAACCTAAGTATGGAAGATAAAGGAAAAGAGAGACATCCCTGAATCCAACCTTGTTTTCTCTCAAATAAAACCAGTAATAATGTATAACCAATTCCCATTGAAAATAACCCTCTATTGGCCAAAAAAGCAACCAAAACCCTAAGTTGCTAGTATGGGATATCTCCAGTTTCTTTATAAAGGCACTTAGTGCTATGAACTTTCTTCGTAGCTCTGCTTTCATTGTGAACCATCAGTTTGGGTATTTGGTGCCTTCAGTTTCATTTAATTCCAGGAAGTTTTAAATTTCTCTTTTTATTTCACCCCTTAGCAAGTTGTCATTGAGTAGGTATTTGTTCAGTTTCCACAAGGTGGTACACTTTTGGTTGTATCTTTTGTTGTAGAGTTCCATGGTGGTCTGATAAGATGCAGGGGATTATTTCAATTTTCTTGTATCTGTTGAGGTTTGCTTTGTGACCAACTATGTGATGAATTTTGGGAAAGGATCCATGAGGTACTGAAACGAAGGTGTATTCTTTTGTGTTTGGGTGAAGTGTTCTGTAGATACCAGTTAGGTCCATTTGTTTCATGATGTTATTAGTTTCCTTGTTTTCCCATATAGTCTTTGTCTTGATGATCTGTCTATTGGGGAAAGATGTGTGGTGAAGTCTCCCGCTATTAATGTTTCGGGTTCAATGTGTAATTTAAACTTTAGTAATCTTTTTTTTTTTTCACAAATACGCATTCTACTGCACTCGGGTCATTGATATTCAGAATTGAGACATCATCCTGGCACAGTTTTCTTTTGATGAGGATATAGTGACCTTCCCCATCTTTTTTTATTAGTTTTGGTTGAAAGCCTATTTCATCAGATAGACTAGAATGACTGCTCCAGCTTGCTCCTTGGGCCCATTTGCTTGGAACATACTGTTCCAACCCTTTACTCTGAGGCAATATTTTCCTTGATTGTTGAAGTGTGTGTCTTGTATGCAGCACAATGATGGATCCTGTTTTTGCATACATTCTGTGATCCTGTGCCTTGTTACTGGGGAGTTGAGGCCATTGATGTTAAGAGATATTAATGGCCAGTGGTTATTTGCTACTTTTATTATGATATTAGTGGTGATAGAGTGTATGTGTGTTTCTCTATTTTTTATTGCTGGATGAGGAATTATTTATTTCTTGTGTTTTCCTGGGTGTAGTTAGCCTCCTTGAGTTTTAGGGGGTTTTGTAGTATCTTCTGTAGTGCTGTTTCGTGGTTAGGTACTGGTTAAACTTGGCTTTGTCAGGGAATATATTGTTTTCTCCATCTATGGTGATTGAAAGATTTGCTGGGTATAGTAGTCTGGGCTGGCATCTGTGGTCTCTTAATGTTTGCATGATATCTGACCAGGGTCCTTCTAGCTTTCATAGTCTCTGTTGAGAAGTCAGGTATAATTCTGATGGGTTTGTCTTTATATGTGACTTGACCTTTTTCTCTTGCAGCTTTTAATATTCTTTATTTGTTCTGAACATTTAATGTTTTGATTATTATGTGGTAGGAGGATTTTCTTTTCTGGTCCAATCTAATGGGAGTTCTGTAGGCTTCTTGTATGTTTATGGTCATTTCTTTCCTTAGGTTGGAGAAGTTTTCTTCTGTGGTTTTGTTGAAAATGATTTCTGGGCATTGGAACTTGGAATATTTTCCTTCTTCTATTCTCATTATTCTTGGATTTGTCTTTTTGTAGTGTTCCAGATTTCTTGGGTGTTTTGTTTCAAGAACTATTTTTTTTCCTTTTCCATGTTTTAATAATAGCAGCTAACAGAAAAGATAAAAACACAAATATATGTCTTTGTTCACCTCTTCTGTCACAGACCTAGGGGAGGGTGAAAGAAGGAGGAAGGGAGGAATGGTAAGATAAAAGTGAGGGGATAACAATTGAGATGTAATCTGAAAATTTTCAAAAAATTTTTGAAAAGACTATAATAAAAGATGTTGAGGAAGCAAGAATTAATCCCTATAGGATTTGTAATTTTGCCTTCTGCTTCTAGTTCTATGTTTAATTTATACTGGTAAGGAACACTTTAGTTTCAACGTTTTCTTCAATTTATGTATCGATAACTTCGATTATAGCTTCCACACCTGAGATTCTCTCTTCCATCTCTTGTATTCAGTTGATTTTGCTTTTGTCCATCATGCCTGTCCTCTTTCTTATGTTTTCCAACTCTAAGATTGCCTAGGCTTGTCAAGACCTCTTAGGGTCTTGAATAGTCTTGTTCATTTCTTTCTACCATTTGATTGAATTTTCCTGTAATTCTTTATAGGATTTCTTCAATTCCTTCATTTGTTTGGGTGTATTTTCCTGTAATTCTTTATAGAATTTATCCAATTCCTTCATCTGTTTGAGTGATTTTACTGTATTTCTTTGAGTGATTTACTTTCCCCATTCATGGATGCTGTCATTTTCATCACCTCAGATTTGAAGTCTTCTCCACGTGTTTCATGGGTATTCATATCTCCAGGGCTTGCTGTGTTAGGATCACTGGTTTTGGTGTTGCTATATGCCTCTGAGTTTTGTTGCTAGTCTTCTGGTGTGAGCAGACCTAAAGACTCCTCCAACGAGGTTGTTGTCTCTGTCCCATGATGGTCATGAAGGTTGGGAGCAAGTAAAGAGTGCTCCAATCAGAAGATTGATTTCTAGATCTCCCCGGAGGCCTCCTGAGGATGCTGGACAGTGTGTTTAAGAGCCTGCACCCAGCTCAGCTAAGTTGGGTTCCTTGACTGTATCCCAGTTGGGTCAGGCAGGAGAGGATGTGGCTGATAAATTTCTAAGCCCAAAGTTACTGAGGTGCCCTACAGTCCTTTTCAAGATGGCAGGACTCTATGTATCTGCTGTGTTCCAGATGGGCTAAGTCAGAAAGCCACCAACCAGCCGAGAGAGATTAGCACTAAAAGCTGTTCACAAAATAGCATCGAATATGGGTGTGGCCTACACAGGTCTCTGCTCTTTGACCTAGGTGGATCTGGCCAATAGGCTGTAGGTGTCCAGGGTGAGATCTGTGCTGCCATCTTGGATCTCCTCATATGATTACTTTTTAAGGTTACTGAGTCTTTCATTAAACTGCATGTCACAGCCTGCCACTAAAGAAAAGCTGGCTGAGAAATTACCTTGCTTGCTTATACTCTGTTAATATGTAACAAGTTGCTTAGTTACAAATGTACATGAATTCCTGCAAATAACTGGTTTTTCATCTATAGTATGTAAAACATATGAGCATGTGAAGGTATTGGGGAACATGTTTTTCTTACATATATTCATTGTAATCAATCACTTAGAGAAAATTAGAATGTAATCACATTGTGATTTTTATACTGTTTAGAAGATCTTGCTGGGATATATAAGCTCTGAGAGAAACAATAAGGTGGTTGGAATTCTCTCTTCTCAGTTTTTTCCATTAACCAATGTATATGTGTACATATGTCCATTTATACAATAGCTCATTGGGTTGGAACTTGCTCTTTGGAGTTTTTTCCATCCACCAAGAAATATGTATTACGCTTATGCTTGTAAGGTTGTTGGAATTCATTTCTATTCTCACAATATGTGAATGTATGGATGGATGCATGCATGCATGTATGTGTGTATATATGTATGTATGTTGCATGTATGTATGTATTTTTATATGTATGTATGTATGTAAAATGTGTATAGTAAGTGAAGTTTGAAAGAAACTTGTTAAAACCTACCTGCAGGAGTCTCTTAATTCCTCATCAAGTGTAAGTTTGTGTGTGTGTGTGTGTGTGTGTGTATGTGTAGTTCTTTTCTCTCCTTTTGCTTTATTTTTGAGATGCTTTGCCACTAACAGTGGAAAGTCCCCGCTAGAAGTCATCATCCCTAGCCCTCACTTGCTGTCATCAATGGAAGCCCCCTCTAGGAGCCATGGGCCCTAGACCCTTCTTACAAGATAGCTGTAAGCACCCACCTGGAAGCTATCAGCACTGGCCCACCTCCAGCAATTTAATTCTGGCCCCTCAGTCTGCCAGTATCACTGGAAGCCATTGCTGGTAGAATCAGTTCCAGCCTTGAAATTGTCCTCATGGAAAGTCTGCATGGGTCCCAGCCAGTTGCTAGGTCTATGCCCCACCTCAGTTTTCCAAGTTGATGTCTAAACTAGTCTTCAATAGTTCCTTCAACAAAACTCAGTGAACTTCAGGCTCATGGTTTCTCTTAAATGCCTCTAGCGGTGCCAGCAATCTTGCATCTAGAAGGTAGCTACCAAGAATCCCTCTACAACCACCCAATGCCATGACTGAGAGAGTTCAGCCCACCTACCTCCATCAAAGTTTCATTTTCTCCAATTGTGAGCACTCTTTTAGTAGATAGACTTGGGTTTTTTCCATTTTTCTTTTATTTTTAATACTTTTATCTATTTATTATTGTTATTATTTATGCTTTAATTATTTAAATTACTTATGAACTTTACTTTTGATCATAGCCAGATCCATGTTTCCCCTTAGTCCCACCCTCCCTGTGTCCCCCTATATCTCCTCTCTTACTCCCCAGAGAAGGCAAATCCACCTCCAACCACAGCATATGAAGATACATCATAACTGAGGGCATTTCTTCACTTATGGCCTAGCAATGCAGCCCTGACAGGGGAAGGTGACATAAAAAAGCAGGCAGCAGAGTCCATATCAGAGCCAACCTCCACATCCCTCACTAGGTTACCTTTTTTTTAATATGCTAGTTTTACTTACTTTTTTTTTCCTTTGGTTAATCTATAATCTTAGAGAAACACTTTTCCTTTAGTTACTAATTTTTACACTTTTGAAAAGGTATATTAATTAATTAATTATTTATTTATTTTATGTTTGCATGTTTCCGCATATATCACATGTGTGCTTGTACCTGCAGAAGTGAGAAGAGTTCAGGGATTCCCTAGAACCTGTGTAACATACTACAGTAAACAGAAGCATGCCTAATGTGACGTGAATCAGTAGCACCCACAAGCACAATAAATAATCATAATATCAGAGTCATTTACCCAGCCCCCAAAATACAACTTTACAGGTGTTTATTTATTTTTATTTCCGGTATTTCAATGCTTACCTTCTTGTATGTGTATGAATGCCACATATGTACCTGGTGCCCACAGAGGACAGAAAGACATGATCTGTGGGCACTGAGAAAATGTCAAATTTCCTTCAAAGGGGGTCGGTGTGGGTAGATGCCTGGCCATCAGTCCATCTCCCAAAGGGACACTTCAGTACTAGAAGTGCAAGTAAACAAACTTCTTACAATTCTTATCAATGACTATGAAACTGACTAATTGCAAAATAAAAGCACCTGAAGCTCATATTTATGTTCCTGATGAACATCTTAGTGACTCTTCTCTATCACCATGCTCCCCTCAACAGAAACATCATAAGCACTTATGTATTCAGCAGTCATGAAAACAATTACTAGAAACAGTTCAATTTCTGATAATTCAGGAGTGAGTCCATGGTCATCTTGAGTTGTCCAGTCTCATACACACAAGCTTAACATGTCAAAGGAGAAGTCGGGTCGTAAGACCTCTATTCTCCTAAATTTGATAAAGCATTTCTGAGAAAAAAACGGACTGACTATAATCATCAGTCTGTTCCTCTGCTTTAGATTCAGATGGAAAAACTATCAATATATGATGACCTTATACTTTGCCATTGAGGAGATCAATAAGGACTCACACCTGCTTCCCAATGTGACCTTGGGTTTCCACCTCTACAATGCTTTTATTTCTAACCGAAAAACCTTGGAGGGTCCTCTGATGTGGCTGTCTGGAAGTAGTGAGTATATCTGTAACTACAACTGCAAAACTCAACACAAAGCTCTAGGAGTTCTTTCAGGAACCATGTCTGAATTCTCTGCTGCAATTGGAACACTTTTGGAGCTCTACAACGTCCCACAGGTAAGTTAGGAAACAATTTTTGTCCAGAATATCATAGCTAATCTGAACAAAATATGGGGTTTATGGTTTTTGTAGATGATTTAAATTAACAGTAAATGAATTATCTTGATATGGAAACAATTAACAGTGGAAAGAGTGTGATGAAAATCATGAGCAGTAAACTCTGAGAATTTCTAAGCAGATCACTTAGTAGTAGCTATGATTCTATCTCCAAACATTGGAAAATATACTATGGATTCTCAGGCTATATTTGCTCATAAGTATAAGTCTGCAACACAGATACATAACTAACCAAGCTAGTATGTAAACATATCAAAATTCATACAGGGTGATGACTCGAAATACATAGAAACTCATAATCACCTTTATTTTTGCTTCTTCAGGTCACATATGGACCTTTTGACACTGTGCTAAGTGACAAAGTTACATTCCCATCCCTTTATCAGATGTCTTCTACAAACACAGCTCTAACCCAAGCTGTCATCTCTTTACTGCTACACTTTGGCTGGAAGTGGGTGGGGCTGTTTGTCGCTGATGATCTGAAAGGAAAAGAGTTCCTTTCTCAGCTTAAAGCTGAGATGACTTCAGAAGATATCTGTGTGGCTTTTACACAAATAATCCCAGTTAATTGGAAATCTTGGGGAAAACACGGTGCATCTTTTATAAACTTGAAACAATATACACAAGTAAGTGTAGAGGTATTCTATGGTGATATAGATGACCTTCTTATGTTCTGCATTGCAAATCAAGTACTTCTAACAAGAAAGAAAGTGTGGATTTTGGCAAAGCAACACTTTACATATTTAGAGACTATATTCAATGAAAAGAATGATTGGATTAACTTTTTCAGAGGAAGCTTCTCATTTTCAAAGAAGAGAATGATCCCTGGCCTCAAGAACTTTCTTGAGGCTCTTACTCCCTCCCAGTACCCAGGAGATTTATATTTCTATAAATTCTGGGTTGACAATTTTTATTGTTCTCCTCCTGATTTGCTATGTGGAAATCTTAGACCCTGTCCAGCAAATATTTCCCTAAAGAGTAAGCAAGAAAAACATGAAGTGATGACCATTTCTGAGCCCAGCTATTCCATATGGAATGCAGTGTATGCAGTGGCCCATGCCCTCCATAACATGCTGTTGCACAGAACAGAACTGGGCTCTCCTGAAGACACAAACAATGGCCAGCTTCTCCCATGGCAGGTAAGCCTCCCCATAAGCAAGGGAAGCATCAGTAATGTAAATTATTAGTATGTAATTTACTGTGGTCAAGGAAATAACACATTTTCATCTTACAATTTAAAATATAAATTTATAAGGAAAAGGGATCTGTCACAGTCTATGTGTATATATCTGTAATTACGTTACATGATTTTGGGACTAAAAGCAGATTTGAAGACATTACATTTGAATTAATTTCAACAATTTTTCCCTAGTGTGGTGAAATGTTGTAAGACATAAATGGAATTAAGGCCAAAATATAAGATTTTCACAGGGGTCCTGCTCAAACTAAGACACCAGCCAAGGACAATACAGGCGGTAAACCTTAAACCCCTACCCAGACAATGGACAGAACACTCTCCACAGTAGAGTGGAGAGTGGGATATTACTTTCTCACATACTCTGGTGCCTCACCTTTGACCATGTCCCCTGGAGGGGGAGACCTGGTGGCACTCAGAGGAAGGACAGCAGGTTACCAAGAAGAGACTTGATACCCTATGAACATATACAGGGGGAGGTAATCTCCCTCAGGAACAGTCATAGGGGAGGGGAATAAGGGGAAAATGGGAGGGAGGGAAGAATGGGAGGATACAAGGGATGGGATAACCATTGAGATGTAACAAGAATAAATTAATAAGCCGGGCGTGGTGGCGCACGCCTTTAATCCCAGCACTCGGGAGGCAGAGGCAGGAGGATCGCTGTGAGTTCGAAGCCAGCCTGGTCTACAAAGTGAGTCCAGGACAGCCAAGGCTACACAGAGAAACCCTGTCTCAAAAAACCAAAAAAAAAAAAAAAAGAATAAATTAATAAAGGAGAAAAAAAGAAAAAAAAAGTTCAATAATCAAAAATTATATATTTTCATGGAATATGTCCATTGCCATAAGATAGGCATAGTAAATGTGTCCAAAGCTGCTATTTCACGTAAAATTCAATCTTTATTCAATGATACAAGACCATGGTTAGAACCTTTTGTGAAAAATGAGTAGCCTCTTCTTGAGTCTTAATTAACTGAAAAATAATTGCTTTTTACCGATGATTTATTCTTAATTAGGTAAAATTAAGGTAAAACCAAGGCTGTGCTTCTACTATTACATGTTAAAACACAGACAGTGCTCTTGAGCCCAGCCCATATCTCCATGTATTAGTAATAAGGGGGCATGTTTGGGGTTTAAAACACTAAGATACAAACTTAGGACTCATTTACATGTATGAGCCCTGATGATCTCATTCAAATAAGGTATCATCAAGAAGATTGATGAACAAGTAATTTTATCTTTTAATTTAATCAAAGATAGATGAATAAAAAATAAAATTTGATTATACAGCATAATATGTAATTTTGAGTATAATTGGAAACAATAATATTTGACATAGACATTGGTACAATTTGTGAACATGGCTTTCCAGAGCTGTGATATTAGGTCAGCTAGTATGTCTCTTGTATAAAGAACTGAGTACATAAGCAACAGTTCTGTGTACGTGAACAGTGGTTCTGTATAACAGGCGTTTCTAATTAGATTTAAAAAACATTGAATATCAGAAGTTGAATTATTAAGCCATTGTATTAAGTTAGGTGTGTAATTAAAACATGGTACTGAGAGGGAGAGATGACTCAGCAGTTAAAAGCGTTTGCTGATTTTGCAGAGAGCGTGAGTTAGGTTGTAAGCACACACTTGATGGCACACAATTGTCTTTAACTCTAGTTACAAGGAACATGGCATACATGTCTACTCTATGCCTTTACAAGGCAGGCGCTCTGTACACACACACACACACACACACACACACACACACACAAATATATATTTACATACACATACATACATTTAGACAATAAAGAAATTAAAAATCACACAAATATATAGGATACATATTTCTTAGAAATACTTGTTGCTCTTTAGAAGTTGCAGCCTCTGTTCCTGGTACATAGAAAAATCGTTACAACTGTCTGTAACTCCAAATCTGGGAAATATGCATTCTTCTGGCATTCGCATGCACCAGGCACATGTGTAGTACACATAAATACTTGTAACAAATATTCTTTAAAAATGAATTAATCTACAATAGAAGGAACTATTTTTAAAATTCGAGTTAAAGCACAAAAAACGTGGATATAATTTTGTCTCACATACTATGCATATCAAAGCTGAAAGTCAAATGTGACCCAAGCCAAATCAAGGAGAAAAGAAGGAAGTCTGTGGTTCTCTTTTCAGTTTCCGTAAGAATAACTGACACATACATTTTGTACATATTTAGCATACATTTGTCATGAATTTCAAGCTTTGCATCAGCTCCTACTTATATAATCACATCAAGGAACTCTCTATATCCACACATATAACTGTCTACCTAACTAAAAATATACCCACACGTGTGGCATAAAAGTGGACATACCTTACTACATATGAATGTACAGAAATAATGCTGTTCACATTTCCCCTCAAATTTTAGGCTAAAATATCTAAATCTTCTAGTTGGAAGCAATTTTCTGGTGCTGGGGAAAGACACAGGAGCTTTTTTCAACTAAGAACGTGCTCCACACTACACTGGATTCCATCCTTAGACAGCATATCTACTGTGTTCAGTAACTCTTGCATTACTATCATGGGGAGAGACGTTCATTTCACTAAAGAACTGGGGAGACGCCTAAAGAAACTCAGCCTCCTCAAAAAGAAAGCCATGTCAGAGAGAGATAAAATTCACTTCTCTTAAACACCATCCACCAGTAATTTGTATGAACCACTCCTATTCAAATCATGTCTCTCTTCAGCTGCACCCCTTTCTGAGGACAATCCAAGTTACAAACGCTGCTGGAGATGAAATTAGCTTTGATAAGAACAACAATGCTATTGAAAAATATGATATACAGAACTTTATGGAATATACTAAACATATCTCATTACTAGTTAAAGTGGGAGAGTTTGTCTTTAAGAGTCCACAAGATCAAGGCTTTTTCATCAATGAAGTTCTGATTAAATGGCCAAGCAATTTTAATCAGGTCTGGAAATTTTCAATACTTAACAAGTAGAGAAAATTTTGTAAAAGTTATGAAAATTGAATGTGTGATATATCTTTGACATTAAAAAATAATTGTTATGTTTTAAGTTCTTGGCTTTACTGTGATTGTGAGCTTGTGTGTGAATGCTCATGCATGTGAGCACATGTTATTGTTAAGGACACAGACAATATTGGTTTTCTTCTACAGTTGCTCTCCAGTTCATTTTTAAATAGGATATCTCTCTGAAACCCTTGAATTATGATTTTGATGTACTCAGTGGACAACATTTCCTAAGGTCTCTCTCTCTCTCTCTCTCTCTCTCTGTGTGTGTGTGTGTGTGTGTGTGTGTGTGTGTGTGTGTGTGTGTGTGTGTCCTCATGATCACAAAGTTTGGACTGCAGACATGTTTTTGTCTACACCAAACTTTTGTTTCCATCTCATCAGTGTGATTAAACCCGGGTTTTGTGAGCATGTTAAATACTAAATGATCCCTTTAGCTACATTTAATGAGTGTAAATCAGAAATAAACCATTATAATTACACTAATTGAATTTGAAAGTGTGTGCTCATTAAGGATGTTGTGAATGTGTGAATGAGTGTTACATACAGGTGTGTGTGTGTGTGTGTTTATGTGTATCCATACACATATACACAAACAGATTTATTTCTATGTTCACACATTGGTATTGTATATGCATGCTGATACTTAGTGCATCTTTCCATTAATACAACTAGTATTCAAGCATATCAGTATTTTCATTAGGTTGTGAGCTAGCATAAACAAAAAATAAATTATGTATTTTTGACAAATCATTTCTGTAACCAATGTATATGAGCTGCCCAACGTATGTGTTAGGAACTGTCTTGAAGTTTCTTTGTAAGAGCAGAATGGACTCTTAAGTGTTGCATTAGCTCTCCAGCCTCATGTTCCTGTTAATCTGTAGATATTTATGATGTAGAAATTGAATCTAAATCAAGGAAGAAAAGGGTCTAAGGAAAGATAGAAATATGCCTGCCCTACACAATTTCTAAAATATACAAACTAAAGTTGTGTTAGAAGTTTAGTAATTAATGTGATATACTAAGAATGCAATTGCTGAAAATCTTAAGTGAGGGCATCACTAATGTTTGAAAGAAAAGAAGTATTCTTTGCATTGGGAGTCAAGGTTGAAAGTCACAGTTATGGTTCATAACTCAGTGTGTGTAAAATATCAGCACTGATTGTATCAGGAGAAGTGGTGACCCTCCAGCCAAAACATCTTTCATGAGAAAATTGAACTTCCTCCTGCGGCTGAACCAGAGTGCGTGACTGTTACTACATGGTGGGAAATGTAAAGGGAGAAATGGATGAGTCAAGAGTGATTGGGTTTCATTGTGACAACCCAACTGTTCCTGTTCCATAATTCATACAATGAAGGGGTTCTGGCTTGCTGCCTCACAGTAGAGAATATATGGATATTCTACGCATTTCACCAAGGCTAGGCAGATGTGAGTCATAGTTTGGTGATCATAAAGTAATGTTGAACATTTAGCATTGGGAAGTATGTTACCTACAAATGTGCATTCAACACTCCCATATAGAAACCACACTGTTCCATACGATATGTGCCTTTGACTTGATTAGCTTAAAATATTTTAAACTAATATGCAATATTATGACCAGCTTTTCTGTGTTTCCCTCAGACTCCTCAATCTGTATGTATACCGAGCTGTGGTCCAGGATTCTGGAAAGTTCTACAAGAAGAAAGACCTGTCTGCTGTTTTTCTTGTGTATTCTGTCCAGAGGGTCACATTTCTAACCAGACAGGTTCAAAAATATTACCAATACTCTAACTGCTTCAGAATGCAGGAGAAAACTAAGAAGTAACTTTGCTGTTGTCATAATGCAGTGCTGTTCTCCATGACTCCTTCACTCATCCCCATATCCATTAGCAATCACTGCAGATGCCATGCAATTAGTGGAAGCTCTCATGTTATTGTGACATCTGCACCCTCCTTCTAAAACATGGCTTTTGTTGCTGGAATTATCACCTCCAGTTTTACAGTAATAGTATAGGCCCCCCACTGAATGTGAGATCTCCAATTATCCAGGATCACAGTGCATCCTGAATAAACAAGCCTAGTGATTCTTCTTTGAAAATAGGTCAAGGACAAGGACATGTGGGCCTGTTCTTTAAATTCAGTACAAATGGGATTACGTTTACAACACTTACGGTTGTCATTTTGAATATCAAGAACAGTAGGAAGTATAAGTCTTTCTAAATGAATATATGGCTGCCTGTAGATCTTTATGGTCCACCATGGGATAAAATATACAAGTAATATTATATGGACTGAGCATGTTGTATTTATGAATACAAACACTCACATACACACGCGCATGTACGCACGCACACACGCACACATGCACAGAAATAAACAAATGCAATATTTAATGAAAAGAGCCTGTGAATTTTGTCACAAGTATAAGGTAGGTACAGGAGAAGGTTTAAAGAGAACAAGAAGATAGATAATGAGATATTTAATTTGTAAATTAAAATTTTTTGAATTATAAAGAATCAAAAACCAGAAATAAAACACAGCATTCTAATAATGATGACAATGTACTATTTACATACTATCTGCAAAAGAGCCAACCCTTAAGCATCTGTATAACAAGCAGAAATCTCCATTGCAAACAATGGAAATCAACTATTGGAAGATTATATTTTATTTTCTCAGATCTAGTGCTTCTGTACATTAAATTCCTTGCAAAGTTTTAGGTCATTGTCACCATTGTAAATGAATGAACCTTTATTTCCAATTACAAAAAATAATTAACAGATATCTATAGATTTTTAACATATAACTGTTATTTTTCATTGTGTATCTTACCTTCTTGTCTGCCTGCCCCCCCCCTCGCGCTCTGTGTGTGTGTGTGTGTGTGTGTGTGTGTGTGTGTGTGTGTGTCATATGGACATGAAAACAGGACATCACTGTAGATCTGTGTTCTCTCTTTTGTCCTTAGCATGGGTTTAGGTTTACAACCAAGATTGTGTTGTAATCCCCATTCTTCACGGAGCAATTTAACAACTATGCTGCTTCTCAAAGTATAGCTTACAGAAAATATTTGGATTTTTTTCATTTTGGAAAATTAATGTAATCACTCTATTTCTCATTCATTTCCTTCTATGCAAAACCTCTCATAGGCACCACATTGTACTTGTTTGGTCTGTGTGATGAAAAATACTTGCATATGTTCTTAGATCTGATGCTTTTGGAGGGTTTCCTGGTGTGCTCTCCCTTGGTGAAAAACATTTCTCACTCCTTCAAAATTCCTTATTGCCTCTTGTTCTTTGCATAGTGTTGAGGCTTTGTCTTCATTCTCCTGACCATTTTGGCATGTCTGTTGCTCTTCTCCTAGTATAGTTGCCCAGGTTTAGTCAGTCCAGTTGGTGAGATTTATGGGGGTGTCTTTTGATGCTACTAGGAGACACAATCTGAGAGAAAACTCCCTAATCCTCTGATTCTTACAACCATTCCACCCCCTGATCTATGGTGTTCCCTGAGCCTTAGGTGTGGGAGTTGTGTCCACTGGAGCTGTCCTCCACAACACTGCATTTTCATTGCTCTGTAATGGTTTACAACCATTGCAAACAGAAGTTTTCTTGGTGAGGAGTAACTAAACTTATCTGTGGGTATAAAGACAAATATTTCTAGGTTATTTTCAGAGATTATGTGGGTTCAGTAAATGAGTGGTTTTAGATTTCCCTCCAAAAACCGTGACTTTACTATCCCTGAATAGTTAGGTCTCAGGTAGAGTCATGTCTTCCCTATGTGAGGCAGTTAGTGAATCTAATGTAGAGAGACATTGGTTACTGCCAAAGTATGCCCACCAATCCTGCGCCCTTATTTGTCATGTGCCATGCTGGTCACTGATGTGGTTCGTAGTTGTATGAGTTGGTTAGACTGTTGGTTGCCTCCTTCCTTTGAAAGCTTGCATGATGGCTTCTGGTGTCATGAGGCAGTATCAACAATTATACGTGTGTGTTTGCCATTCCTCTGCGTCTACTCCAGAACTTGTTGAATGTTCTGTAGGTCTTTGCTTTTCTCACTGACATACTTTGAAATCTCTAAGCTGTTTTTGATTTACATATTCCTAGTTGTTTGGTGGAGATAAACATTGTTTAAATATTTATTAGAATGTTTTTTGGGGGGGTCATTTGTTTGTTTGTTTGTTTGTTTTTTCTTGTATAGTCTTCATATTACTTGACTCTCTGATCTATGACTGGCAAGAATTCCTTCCCATGCTGAGAGTTTCCTATTCACTTGGTTTATCATTTCTTTTGCTGTGTAAACGGAATTTAGTTTCAAAAACTCCTTCTTGTTAATCATTTACCAAAATTCTTGTGCAAATGGAGTAGTATTTTAAAAAACGCTGGATCTATTTGGGGTTAATTTTTTTTGAATTGGTGAATATGAGTTTAATTTCATTGTTCTCCTCTTGTACATCCATTTTCCCCAACACCATTAATTTCAGGATCCTTTCTTTTCTCAAACTTATGTTTTTGGTGTTTTTCTTGAAAATTAAATGATGTAATATTTGCTTATATTTGGGTCTTAATTCTCTCTCATTGGAATATAAGTTTCCTTTTTTTTTTTTTTGCTAGTGCCATATTATTTTGTTGTTGTAGTTTTACTATGGCTCTGTAATGTATCTTAAAATTCAGAATGGAAATTCCTACATCCTAGGTCTTTTCATTCATTTTGTTTTGGCTGTCCCAAATGTCTTGAATTTTGGTACTGTTTTCTTACCAGACATGAATGAGATCAGGATTTTGATTGATTTGATTTGTATTGAATTAGTAAACACCTTATGGTGGAATGGTTATTTTCACAATGTTAACCCTGTCAATGTGTGTACATGGGATGTCTTTTTATTTTCTACTGTCTTTCTCAATTTATTCAGAGGTTTAAAGTTCTCATCATTGATGTCCTTTGCTTCCTTAGTTAGGTTTATTCCTAGATATTTTCTTTTCTGTCAGGTTATTCTGAAAGACTGTAAGAATGTTAGTGATCTTTTTAGAATTATTCTTGCATATAAATAAGAAAATTGATTTATGCAAGGTGATTCTGTATCCTGCTACATTGCTCTATTTGCTCATTATTTCAATAACATTTGTGGTAGAATTTTGGGGAGCATTAATGCATATTTATCATCTGCAATAAGTGATATTTTGGTTTCTTCTTCCATTTTGTTGAAGGCCAGCTTTGGCAGATCAGGGTAAACTGAGGTGTGATTTGGAGTCAGTAACTAATCACTCAGCAGACTTACCTCTGAGAGAATGAAGCTTGATTCACTGAAGCTGCCAAAGTTCTTACTTTGGCCATCAAGAAAATTATGATTCGCTGAGGCTGGTGAAAAAGTAATTAGGGAAAGCATCAAACACAGACACACACAGATGACACAGACACATACACACACACACACACACACACACACACACACATGGTTGATGAAGAAAGCTTCGACAACTTCACTCATACATATACATACAAACATATATCTATCGATACATATGTACATACATGTGTACATACATACATATGTGCATACATACAAACATACATAAATATGTACATGCATATACATACACACACTGGGTGGTTAGAACAAAGCTCCGATAAGGAATCTCCAGCCAAATTTACATATATATACATAAATATTGGGTGGGTGTAGTGAATTCCATCTATTGTATTTTTTCTCCCACAGTTTATATTCCAGCAACATCTTTCAGGCAGCACAAAAATTACAATGCGTTTCCATTCAATTTTTCTTTAAGTGAAAAAATTACAAGGTGTATATGTAGAAAAATGTCCCCATTACCCTCCAATGCTCATTTTTTTACATATTGTGGGTGAGATACAAATATGAATAACCAGTTATTCCCAAGAACTCACATAAATTCACAACTAATCAACCCATTATAGATTAACAAAGTGTAATCAAACAAGATAATTTTCTCGGCTAGTTTTCCTAACAGGCAAGCTACAACTTGCAATTACAAATAAAGGTTCAATTATCTTATTATTTGTCTTAAAAGTGATCTTATAAAATCTTAAAAGAACTGCATATCTAAACATTTATATAAAAAAGTCATTTCTACTTTAAATTCTCAGGATGTACATCAAGTATTAAAATTTTTATTATTAAATCATATCAGGAACTTGGGGGCAAAATGAGTATAAGAAATTGATCATCATCTTGATCAGCAGCCCAGCTGTAGCAGGACAGGCCTACTGTACGTCGGGCTGCCACAGTTCCTGTTCCCTGACCTCAAAGATGCTTAGCTCGACTATTAAGAGTGCGTCTTCCTGAACTTCAAATTATTCCCTATAGTTTTGTGCATCCAAGCTACCAACAAAAACATATTAACCTAACTTTTCTAACAATTTACATCTCCAAATTCATTTTAACGGCGGTGGACTTTACTAAATATCTACATCTCCAAGTTTTTTCTGAGGGTGGTAGACGAATTATTAGTCTGCTCGAGCAGCAGCGTTTGAAAATGATCAAGCACGATTATGGGATGTGCCAATGCTCTTGCCCAGGGAGGAGCTGAAAGCACCCTTAGAGTTTTCATACAATTTGATTAAGATTAATTTTTATTCCATCTCAAGTCTCTGATGGGGTTGAAGACCAAAATAGCTTAGTTTTACAATTAAGCTCAGTTGTTTAGGTGTTAAGATGCTTTTAGGCCTAGACAGATGTTTTAAATCGATACAAATGAGATTCGATATTGCTTTACGTTCAGAAGTTTAGACTCACCAAGACAGGAAAGATGTCTTCTTCACAGGTTGCCAAATTCAAATAGCTAAAATATTATGAATGTAACATTATTATAATTCCTCATTGGTTTATAGTTCTTGTTGCTATATGTAGTTTATTATATTTATGTATAATAATATATGTGCATGTAAATAATAATAATAATAATAATAATAATAATAATAATAATAATAATAATAATAATACAAGCCAGGGATGCTCCATAGCAAGAGGAAGTCCTCCAGGAATGTGGTATCCGGGATCCTGCCCTTCCAAAACACATTCATCAATGGTGTCCTAGATGATGGGCAGCACTCCATGACTTCTCAAACAGTTTTATTGTTCCTTTCCCACAGCCCTCAACACTTCTAATTCACGTGTCTTGCCTTATTGCTCCAGCTAATACTTCGAGCACAATATTGAAAAGGACTGGGGGTGGTGGACACTTATGAGTTTAGTGAAATTATTTATAGCTTTTCTCCATTGAGGCTGATGCTGCCTGTGGGGTTCTAATGCATAGCTTTTGTTTTATTGAGGCATGTTCCCTCTGACTTTACATTCTCTGGAACATTTATGGTAAAGTCATGTTGTTATTTTGTCACAGGCTTTTTTTTTAAAAATCTATTGAGGTGTTACAAGTGATTATTTTTTTTCTCTATGTCCATGTATGTGACATTTACATCGATTGACTTAAATATGTTGAACCATCTTTGTATTTCAAGGGTAAAACATTTGGTCATAGGGTAAGATAGTGTTAATGTATGTCTGTATCATGTTTTCAAGAATATTACTGAGATTTCTTAGTTTATGATTATCAGGGACACTGGACTTTTTTAAATTTTATGTTGTATCTTTACTGGGTTTGGGTAATATAGTAATTCTGGCATTCTAGAATGACTTTGAAAGGGTCCTCCTTTTTCCAATTTTTATAGATTATAAAGGATTAGCTATAGATCTCTTTTATGACTTCATCTGGATATGGACACTTTTTTGAACTTTAATCCTTCTTTTCCTTTTTTTTTTTTGGTAGGGAGCTTTTCTTTTTATTTGAAAGTGCTCATGAGTCTGTTAGGTCCATTTAGGTTTTTGAAATAATGTTTTAATCACATTTTCTTAGGCAAATCTAAAATTTACACATTTCATGTACATTTTTAAGCTTGCTGGAATAAATCTTCTCTTATTTAAATGTTTCACTAGAATATGCTGAGTTTAGTTAGTTTCTGTATTACCGTATTGTTGCCATTATTGATTCTGTTCACTTGAATCTTCTATTTCTTTCTTTGGGTCACATGAGCCAAGGGTCTGTCAGTCTTGTTTATCTTCACAAAGAAGCACCTCATACTTAGGTTAATTTTTGTATTGTTTCTTTGTTTATATGTCATGGATTTCTACTCACGTGTTATTATTTCTTTTTTATATATTGTAAACTAATTAATTTATGTACTATTGCTGCATCCCTGCCCTCCTCTGCTCCCAGGCCTTCCTCTCACCTGACCTCTCAACCCAGTGCGCCTCTCTTCCATTTCCTCTCAGAAAGAGAAAGCCTCCCATAGACACCGACCAGCCTTGACGTGGAAAGATGCAGTCAGCTATGCACATCTTCTCCTATTGAGGCTACACAAGGCAGTCCAGTTAGAGGAAAAGGAAATAATATCATGCAAAAGAGCCAGAGATACACCCTGGACTTGCTGTTAAGTGTCCCACATGAGAACCCAGCTGGACAACTGTTACATATGCGCAGAAAGCCCAGATCCATCACATACATGGTCTCTCATTGTTGGTTCATTTTCTGTGAGCCTGAGCCAGAGGCATCCTGGGAACCTTCCTCAGAATGAAGAAAAGAGTCAGAGGGTCACAGCCAACATGGCGGTCCTCAGAGGAGACAAGGGGTCAGCAGGGGGAGAGAGTGGGCCAAGAACAATGGCCAGGGGAATCTGGCAACTGACTGCTAAAATATTAGGCCTTTCTGTGGCTCTGACTCTATAGAAGTCAGGCTATTTCTGTGCCTCTGACTGACTAGAAACTGAGTGCTTTTTTACTCATACAAGTTTCAAAGAAAAAAGACAAGCTAATCATTGTACAAGTGGTAGAGAGCAGGTGTTCGATTTTCCTTTTCATATTCAGGGTTACAAGTTCATTTACAATTAGAAAACACAAACAGAACAGATTTTATTATTATTAATACTCCTATGATTCTAATTTTAAAAAATCTAAGGACTGTCTCCTCCAATTAAAACACATTTAATATATGACAGCTTTTTTTTTTAGGCTGGCAATTTTTTACTATGAGATCAGTCTAGACAGAAAATACCTGAAACGGTCTTTTTATGAATAGTCAATACTAATAACTAACTCCTTTTACTATATGTGTCATCACTTATGCTCTATGGTAGGAAATGCTTATCTTAATCAAGGCATCTAATTTACTGAGTTTA
Organism: Acomys minous; assembly: GCF_964271855.1. Lineage (NCBI taxonomy): Eukaryota > Metazoa > Chordata > Mammalia > Rodentia > Muridae > Acomys > Acomys minous. Next base: position 60,668,455 of record NC_140498.1, read on the forward strand.
TTCCCTCAGGACTGTACAGTGTATGACTTCCCATCTTTAAAATGCATTTTCCAAGAGCTCTAATACTATAACAAAAGGAAACCTTAAATCTATAACCTAAACTCCTTGCCTGCCAGAGTTTGTCAATTGTCACTATGTCCCCTACACCCAAGCTACTATTTATGGGCAGATAATTCAAAAGGATTTTTGAAGTTATGGTTTCATTTAACTATGTGCTTACCAGTGTTTAATGATGTCCAGGGCACAAAGATTTCCAAACAGTAGGATAGTTAAGTTTAGGATTATCATAAAGAGACTGAGACATAATTTTTCTCTGGAAAAGACAAAACTTAAATCATACTGCAGAATGGCTCCAATAATGCAACCCCAAAAGTTAGAGGAACAATGACACTGAATGTAACAATCTGAGCTGATTTGCTGTAACTCTGTCAAGCAGCTGTGCTGACTTCATGACTCAGAATTGTTTTCATTTTCAGAAGATGACTGGAAGAACAAGAGTTAAAATTAGAACAATACCCAGGATTATCCATGAATTGGTAATAAAAGACAAAATGTCCTATACTGAGTCAAAGGATGTCAAAGAGTTAAAATTTTTTTGTGGAAGTTCTGCAGCTGAGACAGTTCCTGATTGATCTGGGCTTATAGCTGAAATTTGTTGAGGAAAGTGTTGTATCAAATAAGGATTATTTCCTAGGCGAAGGATATGGGATCTAAATTGATCCAAGCTTACCTTAGAAGAATTATACAAAATTGGGATAACAAATATCAAGTTAAATTGTCAGTAACCAAAAACAAAAGTAGGAGAGCCTATGATGGTGGAATCAGTGATGCGGATTTGATACATGGCTGTGATCAAAACACATTGTAAACATAGTTAAAATCTTAAAGAATGATTAAATATAAATAATTTTAAAATCATTTGAATGATTTCTTGACAGTTTTACTTTATCTGACTATGAGTAAATTTGAATTCACTTTCACTGCCTTACAAAAGCAAGAATAAACTTGTGAGAAGAGAGATTATTGTTAAGTAAAAGATGAATGATAGAAATAGGATTTATAAAGGTTTAATGTTCTTGACTATCAAGAAGTAGAATATTCCAGGCTACCTACATTGAAAAATAGTATTCATGGATTGAATATGAAATGAGTAAATAATTGTGTACACTGAAATTTTGACTCACTTCTTATCCATAGATCAGCAGGAGTGCATCCCTTGCCAACGACAAGAGTACCCAGCCCCTGAGAGAAATCACTGCCTGCTCAAGTCAATTTCCTTCCTGTCCTTCGAGGATCCTCTGGGCATGGCTCTGGCCTGCACAGCTCTGTGCTTCTGTGTCATCACAGCTATAGTGTTGGGGATCTTTCTCAAGCACCAAGACTCACCCATTGTTAAAGCCAACAACAGAACTCTCAGCTACATCCTGCTCATCTCCATCCTCCTCTGCTTCCTCTGTCCCTTTCTCTTCATTGGCCGCCCAAACACAGCCTCCTGTATACTGCAACAAATTACATTTGCACTTGTGTTCACGCTGGCTCTTTCCACTGTTTTGGCCAAAACTATAACTGTAATTATGGCTTTTCGGGTCATGACACCAGGAAGAACAATGAGAAGGCTGTTTGTCTCAGGCATCTATAACTCTGTCATCCCCATCTGTCTCCTGATCCAACTTATTCTCTGCGGAGTCTGGCTGAGAACTTCACCTCCCTATATCGACACAGATGCACACTCAGAACATGCTCATGTCATCCTTTTATGCAACAAGGGCTCAGTTACCGCTTTCTACTGTGTGCTAGCATACTTAGGGACCCTGGCCTTGGGGAGTTACACTGTGGCTTTCCTGGTAAGGAATCTCCCTGACACTTTCAATGAAGCCAAGTTCCTGACATTCAGCATGCTGCTGTTCATGAGTGTTTGGGTCACCTTCCTCCCTGTCTACCACAGCACCAAGGGCAAAGCCATGGTGGCAGTGGAGGTCTTCTCCATCTTGGCTTCTAGTGCAGGGCTGCTAGGGTGCATCTTTTTCCCAAAGTGCTACATTATTCTTTTAAAACCTGATATAAACTCTTTGAGATGTTTTAAAAACAAAAAGCACCATATAAAAAAATTATCATTTTGATGAGTTAATTTAGTCTCTGCAATAAAACCCATAATATTACTAAAATTCAATTATTTACCTGCTTTTCAGTATTTTTTCAGTATTTTTTCAGAAATGTACATTTAAACAAAAAAAATAGCCTTTTGCTTCATAAGCTCAGACATGCTATTTCAAAAAAGAAGCTACTGCTGAAAACACATTTTAATAAGATATGCCTGTTACTTACTAATTTATGGATAATATAAATATTCACAATTTAATTATAGGATACTGATAAATAATGAATGAGCTAAATACTTGTTCTCTTTGTTCCTTTTTTAGTGTAACAGGGCATTGTTTGTTATTTGAACTTCTCCGATGGAATATATCTACAGCTTGGTCTCTGGAAATGGTAGGGGCTTTTAAACAGGTTGGGACATCACAGATATCAATGCGCAGAATTCTCAAGATGGTAAAAATAAAGAAATAAATGAATAAATAAATAAATAAATACATGGTTAAGCACTCTAATTATGAAGGTAGAAAAATATGAAAGAAGGAAGTGGGTTAAGCTACAGTAAACATATGTAAGAGCCATGAGCAATCATACTATGAATTATATACCCAACGATGCATATAATGACTCTAAGTATAGAAATGTACAGACAGAAAGGAGAAAATATGAGCAATGTAAATGTTTGTCATAAATAAGCAACATAGGGCAAGAGAGATGCCTCAGCCGTGAAGAGCTCTTGTGAGTTTTGCAAATAATTGGGCTCAATTGCCAGTGCTTACATGAGAGACCACTACTATCCATTGATTTATGTACAGGAGTTCTGAGACCATGTTCTGACTCCTGTGAGGACCAGGAATACATGAGGTGTATATTCATGCATATAGACAAAGTATTCATATCCATTAAAAATAAAAACCAAAACAAGAGGTAGAAAAAAAAGTCACACACCTGCAATCCAATGACTCAAAAAGCTCTGGCCACATTAGTATCATGAATACATGTCATCCTGAGAATTTAAATATGCTTCCTGCCAAATTTCACACTGCTAGATGTGGACGAAGATGAGCACAACATATGCTTAGCATGTACCAAAAGACCCTACATTCCAGGACCATCAGCCGATGATGAGGATGATGATGATGGTGGTGATGATGATGTTACCCACCCACATTTAATCCCAACACTCTACACTCGATAGAGCTAGACCTGTAGGTTCAAAACCTGCTTGGTCTGCATACCTACTTTTAGAACAGCCAGTGCCACACAGAGAAACTTTTCTTCAAAATCAAAATGGTCAGAACATTCTCCACAGTAGATTAGAGAGTGGGATATGACTTTCTCACATACTCTGGTGCCTCACCTTTGACCATGTCCCCTGGAGGGGGAGACCTGGTGGCACTCAGAGGAAGGACAGCAGGTTACCAAGAAGAGACCTGATACCCTATGAGCATATACAGGGGGAGGTAATCCCCCTCAGGAACAGTCATAGGGGAGGAGAATAAGGGGAAAATGGGAGGGAGGGAAGAATGGGAGCATACAAGGGATGGGATAACCATTGAAATGTAACAAGAATAAATTAATAATAAAATAAAATAAAATAAACAAAAATAAAATACCAAATTTTAAAAATATAAAAACATTAGCCTAGCAAAATAGCTTAATATTAAATAGCAGTTGCTTCTACTATATCTTATGTGATTTAGGAATAGTCTATAGTGGTGAAGGCATGACAGCATGAGAAGGAAGCTGCCAACACAGTAGACACGAAGAACAGGAAATGGGTTGAGTCAATAGACACTCAAATCCCCAATAAGGAATCTAGAAATGTTCCTCTGGGGAAGAAAAAGAAAAACTTCCATAAGCTCCACCAAAGAAAGCCACATAATCCCCCTCAGGAACAGTCATAGGGGAAGGGAATAAGGGGAAAATGGGAGGGAGGGAAGAATGGGAGGATACAAGGGATGGGATAATCATTGAGATGTAACAAGAATAAATTAATTTTAAAAAGATAAAAAAAGAAGAACAAGTGTTAAATAAATCATCCTCTCTGGTCTCTGGGAGTCTTTTGATTCAATCAACTACATACTGACCAGGGTCACCATAGGCTCATGGTCACCCATGATGAAAATGCATTAACAATTCTAATCATCCGCAACAGCTCACACACTGTTCAAATATCCAAAGTCTCTTCTGACACAAGAAAATCTTTTGACTGCCACGTCCTGTAAAATCAGAAACCAAGTTCTACCATTCCACCACACAATGCACAGAATACCCCTTCCCGTGCCAGTAGAGAGGAGTGTGTACATAGTGAGGGAAGACCGGACCTAAGAAAGAAACCTGCAGGCCAAACAACAAATCCTGTAGCTCTGTTTCAAATGCATCGGGCTTCAGTTTCAAAAGGCTTAGATGGCCCTATCCCTGCAAGTTCTCATGCATCGCTCCGTTTGGTTACTTCCACTCCCTGAAGGGAGCTCTTCATGGCAGGAGTCTCACAAATTAGGTATCTCAACATCTTGTGATTTGAAATGCATCCCAGGCTTCATCCTCACAGCTTCATGCAATGAACTCTCAAATTATCTTCACTGGGGATCTGACTCTGCCACACACAGAGGGCTGGCACAGTGGTGAATTGAAACCACAGAGGAAGAATCCATTACCTGAAAACTTGCATCTTTCTTTTTTCCAGAATCAGCACAACATGAGGGATCCTGTCACACTTGGATTCTAAATTGGGATGGACCCAGACATACTTGGCCCACATTTAGAGCAGGTTTTGTATGAAGTTCCTTCCTGGCACTAGGAATCACTTCGCCTACTCCTTCCATTAATTGAATGCTTAGTAGGAGAAAATATTACCTTATGGGCACCTTCTTAGGTTTAAATCCAGAGCTAGGGCCTTTTCTTTAATGGTGGTAATCTCCTTGAAAATTCCTGCCTCACATTCAGCACTTGACTGCCATTTAAAACTACCTAGTGCTGGGTTTTTTTTCTACGAACCTCAGACTTTGCATTTGTTTGTGCTGCACTTGTCACTTTCTTTCGCTGTGGTCCTGAATGTGGCACTAGTAATAACCATTCAACAGACCCAACATTCCATCTTATAAAATCAGCACATTATTTTTTTTTTTAATTCTGCCTTACTCAGTTCCTCAGGGCTTGGGCAGAATACGTAAGATTTTTGGGCTAAAATATCACATAAATGACCTCTAGTTTAATTTTCATGGTATTTATTTCCCACTGAAATCCTATGACCTGGACTTCCTCTGTCTGTATCACCCTCACACTCTGATCTTCTAGGTCCTGAAAGAACAGCAGATGACGCTGTGTATCCTAAAATCCTGACAGTGTCCACAATCCTTAGAAAGAGAACATTCCCATACCCCGTCCAGCATCTTCTCAACAGCTAATGGAATTTTCTTTAAAACGGATGACATACTCAAACACAGTGAAAGCCTCGACAGACAGATGAAAACTGAAACAACCCCTGCATTTTATCAAACCGCTGTGGGTTAAAGCTGCACAACATAAACACCATAAAGAAAAGAAATCTTACAGACTCATGGAAACTGAGTAACTCTCTGAAGAATGAAAATGGGTCAAGGAACAAATAAAGAAATTAAATTCCTTGTGGAATTGAACGAAAATGCATGCACAACACATGTAAACCTATAGGACAATGAAAGTGGTGACATAAGGAGAGTTGATCGCACTAAGTACATAAGTTAAAAGGAAATTAGAGCGATCTCATGCTAGGAACTTCACAGTTCATGTGAAAGCCCTAGAACAAAATGAGATAGGCATGCCTGAAAGGAGTAGACAGCAAGAAACTATTAAACTGAGGGCTGAAATAAATAAAACCAAAACAGGGAGAACAATACAAAGAATGGAACAGAATTGATTCCTTTAGAAAAATCAACAAAATAGACAAACTCTGATCCAAACTAACTAAAAGACAAAGAATATTCAAATTTTTTTTTAAAAATCAGAAATGAAAAGGGAGCGATAACAACGGAGAATGAGGAAATCTTGAGAATTATAAGGACATACTTTTAAAACCTGTACTCCACCAAATTGAAAAACCTAAAAGAAATGAATTTTTTTTTTCAAGACAGAGTTTCCCTGTTTAGCCTTGGCTGTCCTGGACTCACTTTGTAGACCAGGCTGGCCTCGAACTCACAGGGATCCACCTGCCTCTGCCTCCCCAGTGCTGGGATCAAAGGAGTGTGCCACCACCACCCAGAATAATTTTCTTGATAGGTACCAATTACCAAAGTTAAATCCAGATCAAATAAACAATTTAAGTATACCTCTAACTCCTAGTGACATAAAAGAATTTATTACAAGACTCTCAACCAAAAAAAACAAACAAACAAACAAAAAAAAACCCCAGGACTAGATGCTTTTAGTGCATTTTTCAAACAGACTTTCAAGGAAGGCAATGCTAATACTGCTCCAAGTAGTCTACAAAACAGAAACAGAAGGAACATTACCCAATTTTTTTTTTTACAAATCCACAGCTACCCTGATACTTAAAGCATAAGAACAAGACTTATAATCCAATTTCTCTCATGAACATCAATGCAAAAACACTCAATAAAATAACTGCCAACTGAATCCAAAAACATCAAAATGATCACCCACAATGTTTGAGGTTGCATCCCAGTGATGCAGGGATGGCTCATCATAGAAAAGTCAGTAATTGTAATCTACCATATAAATAAACTAACAGAGTAAAGCCACAGGATCATCTCAATAGACAGCAACCAAGCCTTTGACAAAAATCTACTGCCATTCTTGATAAAAGCCTTAAAGATATTACAAATACAAGGGACATAACTAAACATAATAAACACAATTTACAGCAAATTTATAGCCAACAGGAAATTAAATGAAGAGAAACTCAAAGCAATTCCACTAAAACCTAAAAAAAAGACATGTCTGTCCACTTTTTCCATTTCTATTCAATATAGTACTTGATGTTCTAGCTAGAGCAGTAAGACAACTGAGAGAGATCAAGGGGATATAATGTGGAAAGGAAGAACTCAAAGTATCCTAATTGGCAGGTGATATTATAGTATATATAAGTTAGCAAAAAATGTACTACCAAACTCTTACAGCTGATAAATATTTTCAGGAAAGTGGATGGATCCAAGATTAATTCAAGAAAATCAATAGCCTGCCTATAAAATAAAGCAAGGAAAAATCTTGTATGACAAAAAAAAAAAGTTCAAGAATTGAAAAAGAAATTGAAGAATATTTCAGAAGATATATAGCCTTCTCATACTCATGGACAGGACGATTAACAGTGAAAACAACCATTCTACCACTATTAATCCACAGATTCAACATAATCCCCATAACAATTCTAAAAAAAAACTGTTTACAAATGTTGAAAGAACAACTCCCATCTAACCTGGAATAACAAAAAATCAGGATGGCAAAAACAATCCCGAAAAATAAGAGAACTGCATGATATTGACATAATAACGGACACTTCGATCAGTGGAGTCAAACTGGATACCCAAACACAATTCCACCCACACTTGGATGCCTGGTTTTTAATAAGGAATCCAGAAATACACAATGAGAAAAACACAGCACCTTCAACAAATGATGCTGGTTGAACTGTATCTCTGCATGTAGAAGAGTACAAAGAGATCCATATCAAGCACCCTGCACAAAACTTGTGTCCAAATGGATCAAAGACCTCAAAATAAAACCAGACACCCTGAACCTGACTGAAAAGAAAGTGGGGAACAACACTGAATGTACTGACACAGGAGACAACCTTGTGACTAGAATGCCAATAGTGCATCCGACAATAAATAAGTGGGTCCTCGTGAACCTGAAAAGGTCCTGTAAGACAAACCAAACAAACAAACAAACAAACAAACAAACACAGTCTTTTGGACAAAGAGACATTTTAAGGAATGGGAAATGAAATGTACTAACTCCACAATAGATATAGGCCAAGCATATGAATTTTATAAAGAACTCAAGAAACTAGATGTTCAGAGAACAAAAATTTAAATTAAAAAAATTTGGTACAAATCTAAACAGAGAATTCTCATCAGAGGAATCTCAAATAGATGAGAAACACTGAAAGAAATTATTACATCCTTAGCCACCTCAGAGATGTAACAAAAACAACTCAGATACGTAATTTTACATATATCAGAACAACTAAGCTCAACAGTGCAAGGGACAGCTCATGCTGGCAAAAATGTGGAGAAAGGAGAATACTCTTCCATTGCTGGTGAGAGGGCAAAGTATTACAGCCACTATGGAAATCAATATTGTAGTTCGTCAGAAAACTGGGAATTGATATACTTCAAGACCCAGTTAAACCGTAAGGACGCTTGCTCACCAATGTTCATAGTGACTTTACTTCTACTGAAAAGAAAAATTTAAAAAGCTAGATTTCTCTGAAGTGAAGAAACGGTAAATGTGGAGCATTTACAAAGTGGAGAATTACTTAGTTGTTTTTTTTTTTAATGCCATCATGAAACTTACAAGAAAATAGATGTAGCTTGAACAAAATCACCCTAAGTGATCGAGCCATGACCTACAAACAGGAATATGATATGCATTGACTTATAAGTGGATATTAGCTATAGGTAAATGATAATCAATCCACAATCCACAGACCACAGAGAGGACAGGTTAAGAAGAGGAGATTCCTTAGAAAGGGGACATATAGGGGACTCTGTGGGTGACTCGGGGTGAATGAGGACAGGTTTGGGAGGAATCACTTGGTGAGGTTGATCAAGACAGGGAGGTCAAAAAGCTATATGGATACTTGGCATTCTGCAGCATCTTGAAATACACACATATATGAAAGTTGTTTAAACAGGGTGACTCTGTAATAGGGGAGAGATTACCTTAACCAGTCATCATATGCTATCAAACCAAGCCAAACCAAACAAAGCAAAACCCTTCCCAGACTAGGAACGTTACATCTTGTTGAGTCATTGGGTAGAGAAATCACACAGTGCACCCCCCCCACACACACACACACCATGAAATCATGTATTGTTCAACCTTTACAACCTGACGGTGCAGACCAATTGCTGTAGATAGCATACGCTTAAGGCTCCATATACTTAACCCATCAAACATGGAGACATTGAGCCGATGCTCAACTAGAGACTTCAGGGCTACTGACCAGTGAGGGTTCTGTCAGGAGCTCCCAGGACTGCCAGGTTCACCTTCTCCTGGCCGCACAGGACATGGATTTCCCCATTCCCCTTGTTGTGTCATTGTTGTCCTAAGATGTTAACCAGATGCTCATTCTGCTCCTGTAATCTCACTTAACTTCTTTTTGCTTAGAAAACAAACAAACAAACAAAAACCCATGACATTGCCTCACAAAACAAAGAAATGCCAAGAGTTGAGACATTATTGTTTGTGCTTTTTAAAGCTCCGGCTCTGTCTTCCCCTTTGGCAGCAGCTCTCAGACTGGCAACTGGAGGCTGTTGTGTAAATGTTTCTGTAAACAATTTTTTTTATTTTAATCCTTTAATTTAAAAGAAGTTTTGTCTGGCAGTCATTCCATGGTGGTCTCAAACTCCACAACACCTGGCTGAGGGTCACACAGGGATGATGGGTGCAAGGGTCAACCATTAGAGGGCGATAGAACAAGACTGACCCAGGTGATACCAGGAGCGACCATTGGACTGAGAAGGGACGCAGTGGAAAACAGATCCTGAGGTGGAGGATTCTGCTGTGGCACAGGCTGCTGTGCCCTGGAGCCTAGATTCCTAGTTCTGCAAGAGTCTGTAGAGTTAGGACTTGTTTATTCTTGGCAGGAAGGCTAGTTCTGTGGGTTGGAAGGGGCCAAGGCCTTTAAAAAAAAAAATAGAATGAGACATTCATTTAGAAGCCTCTCAAATCCTGCTTAACTACTGCAAAAACATTCTAGAAACACTGCTGAGAGGGTTTGGTTGTAAAATGGACCCAAAACATCATAATTAAAATTTCTTAATTTTACCAGAATTTGGAGGTAAAAGAAAAAAAAATTAAAACTTAGGGGAAATACACTTGAGTTCTGGGAGGGCTCTACAACAGCTAGGGAAGGAAAAATGAGAGAGGACCCCTAGCAGGTGGGATGGCTTGGGGTCCAGGTGCAGGTCTCCACTGATGCTGGGAACTGGGAGCTGGAACCCTTCTATTTTACAGCTGGGCCTACGATGGAAAGGAGGAAGTGAGGAGGTCTCAGGGAAAGGCAGCTTGTCACACTGAGAAGTGACTGATACTAAGGAAAGGCACCTGAGGTTGGGGCTGCATAGGCTTGGATGTCCTCCTAGAACCTACATTTTCCTCACCTGTTCTGCCAAAAGGACTGGTAAAGGCAGGGCTGTTCGGGGAATTAGACAATAATCCTGAGTAAGCCCTCATTAGGCCACCCAGCCTCTGGGTTTTTTCTGTCTTTCTTGACCTCATTTTGAAACTGTGGAAACTGCAATGTTCCTAGTGGGATGGTAGAGACCTGGGCAGAAGAGGAACACCGGAGACCCTTGGCTTCAGAGACCCTCGGGACACCCTGCTTTCCCTGGGGTGATTTTAACCATACACTTTGCCATCACTCCACATGAGCTTTAGGAGTTCACTCCCAAAGCAAATGTTGCTCGGACTCAGTTCCTAGTCTTGCTCCAAAGCCTGAGTCCTTAGAATCCCACACTGTGACCAAGCTCAGGATCAGCTTTGGATTTGATGCTAGTTCTGTGGGGCGCACTTATGTCTCAACAGTAGTGACCAGAACTTGATGATGTCAGTTCCTCCCGTCAGGGGATGCAGCCCTCCCAGCAACTGGTCTGCTGTGGTCTGACCATACTGTTTGATTTAAAGAGCCTGTACAGAAGTGCCTCTCGTTCCCACAACCCCTTTTTACAAGTTCAAGCCACTGAACCAGGCCTTTCTGGGCCTCACAGTCTGCAAGTTGGGATTTGTACATTGTGCCAGAGTGAAAGAAACTGAGGCAATCTCAGAGACGCCTGACTCAGCACACCTTGACCGGGACACAGTGTCTCAGCTTCCCCAGTGAGAACATGGTTCCCTGTCCCATCTCAGTACCACGTGGCAATGGGGACGTCAATCCATGCGATGGGGACAGAAGAAGCACCAGTGCCTGTGTGATGCTGGTGGCTCCTTTGGTTGATGGGATCTAGGGAGTTATCTCTGCAACCCTAAGGCTTATTGGAGTGCGAGGGATTCATTATCCTGCGATCTGTGATCCTCTCCTCAGGCTCAGGACTCACTGTATTCCATCCTGTCTCAAGCCCTATCCCACACTGCCCTTCCCTTGTCACCTGCCTGACTCATGACCCGAGTCCTGCAAGCCCTGTGACCCTGGTATGAGGTCACAAGAGTGGATACGCTGTGGCCTGAGGTCCCAAAGTTCAGGTGTCAGTGCTCTGCGGGCTCCAGCAGGACAGGATGTGTAGACAGCTCAAAGGTCATCTCAGCTGACACGGGCCGCTTCTCCTCTACACCCTGTGTAGCCAACTCTCTGACCCTCCAAGTGGCTGACCTGGGTGATGCTGTGTCTTTCCCCAGTCTCTGGATTGGGTTAGAGCAAATATTTTTGTGAATGGCTTGACTTGATGTGTTGGCCAGTTCAAACCGGAAGTACCTGGCTGTGTCCCTTGGGTCAAAGCTGGACTGAGGATACTGAACAGATTGGTCTTGATCTTCTCTGGTGCTTCAGGAAGCTTCCAGTACTGAAATGTCCTCAGAGGACATGGCAACTAGATTGCAGAGCTGGAGATCAGGATAGAAGACCCCTGCACGTGGGGCCCACACAGGGACAAGCTAAAAGCTTTGTCTCTCTGTAGGGCATGAACTTCATGAATATTTCGGGGACACCTCCCATAGCTGTCAGAAAGAACCCTGGTGCACTTTGGGCCTCTATGCTGACTCTGGGATGGGCAGAATTGGAACTGTATGACTTGAGTGGTTATTTGGGCACTGAATCTAAGGCCATATATCCTCAGAATGGCAGGAGGAAGATAGAGACAACGGGCATGGCCTGAGCATTTGAAACCCCAAAGCCCACCCCGTGGGACACGTTTCCTCCAACAAAGCCACAATTACTCCAACAAGGCCACACCTGCTAATGCCTGTCAAGCAATGTCATTCCCTAATGACCAAGCACCCCAATATATGAGCCTATGGGCACCACTCTTATTCAGACCACCACAGTGTGCCATAAAGATAATATAGGCCCAGGGGACCTGTGCTCTGTGCCAGCCAGTGGTCTTTGAAATGCATTCTCACTTTGAGCTCCTCTCACACGTTGTTAGGAAAGACAGCACTCACATGTAATCCCAGACCTAGAAGGCAGCAGCATACATTTCTATAGTAAGACCCACGGTAAAACCCTGTCCCCAAAACATAAAAGTTAAAAAAAAAAAACCTGGAAAAATAACCAAGTTTAGGCAGCTGAAAAGACATCCAAATCTCTAGTTACAGTACAGGTAGGTGTAGAGTTCACTATAGAGACCAGGGTTGCCTTGAACTGACAGAGATTCTTCTGTCTTCCCAGTGCTGGGATTAAAGGAACGTACCATGATACCGTGCTTACTTTAATAATGGTTGGCTGACATAGTCTGCTACATGCAATGTTATCCCCAACCGGGATCTCTTCATGCCCAGTTTGGTTAAGTGTTTAGAGCCTAAGGAAGACCCTTAGCTGACAGTGACCAGGTAAGCAGGCAGTAGTCTGCAACAAACCGTACAAATTCCCTGTTGTCAGACACATATGATGGGTGTGTTTCCTGAGAGTTCATAGAAAAAGTCACTTCTGGTCATGACGTTTAAGCCTTTTTTTTTTTTTCAGTGAAGGTACTGAGATTTTCTTAAACTTACAAAATTAATATCTATAGTTTTCTTCATCAAATTGATTAGCTTCCAATGCCTTAGCCACAGCAAGCTGCCCACTCTTTTATCTGAACCAAAGCAACACAGTAAACAAAAGAAAAGTTTCTAAACCTGTTGTGGTAACCTAACCCCATACATATTGTATCAACTGGCTACGAAGGTCTGTCCCTATATTCTCAATTGTTAATTGCTGTGCTGGGGATAACAAGCGCTGGCAGGATACATGGTATCTTCATTTCTATAGCCCACAAGACCTGCTTTCTACATGTAACTGTTTACCACTTGCTCGCCTGCCCAGAAAGATGGTTCTCTGAGATGACCATGTTAAAATGTAAGCTACTGCGGAGAAGGTCACTTAGCTCTCCATATGCCCGAAAGGCAACACTAAGAAACAGACTGGGCACTGTCCTGCTGCTGACTGGTTCAGAGTGAGTAAGCTGTAGACCCTCTCCCACTATGTTCATAGCATTTTTGTATGAGAAAGGAGTGTGGCTGTTATTGCATAAAGCGCTGCCAGCTGGGTCTGGGGCAGAACAACAGAAGCAGGAGGACAGAAGCAAACTGGGGAAAAAGAGTGACAGAAGCAGGAGAGGAGAAAGACAAGGGAGTAGAGCAGAGACAGCCACATGACGGAGATATGGTTACATAGGGCTCAGGTTAAGTTCAGGTGGCTAGCTGAGGGATGCCAAGCAAAAAGGCCAACAGCCTTATACTATTCAGATGTCTCCATGTCTATATTAAACCCCAACCAGGACCCCCCCAAAAGCCCCTGAAATATGCTCTGCCTTCTGTACAGTTGTTACTGAAGACCTTTTCTGTGCCTCAGAGTAACTTGGACTCCATGTGCAGAAGCAACACAGGGATCAGCCCACCTGACTGCAGAGAAAGGTGTCCAGGGCTGGCCTCACGCACTGCTGGGATGCTAGGAGGCTCAAGGTAGGACAGGGAAATCAGAACCTAATATCAGCTCTCAGTTACCTGTCACTAGATGTGAAATCAGAGTCTTGTGAGCAGTGGGAAAGCCCAGCCTCTCCCTTGGGGGATGTGCAGGCTGCAAAGATCTGAGTGTTGGGGCCTCATCCAGCCTTTTGGGGCTTATCATCCTGATTATTAGGCAACCATGCAAAAGGGAAAGGAGCCAGATGCTCAGAGCTGGGCAAACTATGTCCCCCACTTGCCTTGGCAGTTAAAGGCATCTGTGAGTCAACACGGGCCAGACCCAGAAGAAGAGCTCAGCAGAGCCAGGGGCACCCACTTTACCACCCAGGCTCCTAGGAGATCTCAGAGTCTCAAAGCAGGACTGAGGAAACCTAGCGGGAGAACTGAGGGAGAGAACCTTGCAAGAGTAACAAGGGGGCAGGCTATCACCCAATGGAATGCAGTAGACCATAGGGGCCATTCTTCAGCCAGGAGATGGAAGGGGTTGTTTCCAGCAGCTGCACAGTGAAAGCTTACAGTGCTGGCAGCTGGCACTGCTAGCAGTTTCCTATCCACATGGTTGGGTCAAGTCCAGTAAGGGAGCCCCGATGGTAGACGCGCTCATAACAGTTACACTCAGTACAGCCTTGCAAAGCTGCCCAGCCTATCCATTCTCTAGGCTCATTACTCATCTGCACTGAGACTCCTTTGCTTTCCCTGGACACCTTGCATCCACAGCTGCCTCCCTCTCACACTTGGTCATGTCCTTTTTTTTCTCCCTCTGAGGTAGACCCATCAGTACAGTGCCCAGGCGTTAGAACCCAGGAGGATGTAGGTCTTTGGAGGCAACAAGACCAGGTCATGCTTCCCCTCCACTAAGTTCTATTTCTGGGAAGGTTCCACTCTAAAGTCTCATAAAGCCCCTATTTATACCTGCTCTCCTCACCCAGTGACTCACTCTTCACACTGAGTACCCGGTTTCCCATTGATTTAGTCACCCTGATTCCTCTTGAAATTTTTTTCCACTCTACTCCAAAATGGAGGTTACAATTATCTTCAGATATTGTCCTCCAAGCATACCAGCAGCTCACACTGGTAGACTCAGACCCCCCCCCACACACACACACCCTATACCCCCTACATGTGCAGTTCTTTCTGCTTTTCTTGTTTTGTCCTTTCATTTCATTTCCATTAGAATAATGATGACAAACAAAGAACTAGTGACAAAGGAACAAATGTTGTCTTTGAGCTTAAACTCCATGGTTGAAGCATTTTCTATCCAGCAGTTTCTATGCATGAATCTATCTCTATTGTACTATGAGGAAACTGAGGCAGAAATCAGCTTTGCTCAAGGCTACAGAGAAATTAACTAGTTAAACTAGGGTTCCTATCTAGGCAGTTGGATACATTAGGCTGTTTTGCACATGTGTGATTATTTGGCTTAAATTATGATAAGTGTTACCATAATACAGGAGTCCCTAGATCTGTGTCTTGAACACCAGAGCTCCCTACCCTTGGGCCTAAGGTAATGGGCGCTATCTTGTGATGATTACACGGAGCCACATGATTCCTGGTTGAATAATGCTGAACACAAATCATGTATGTCACCTCACAAATACCAGCGTGCCACCCTCCAGAGTGACTTTTGTTTGTTTGTTTGTTTTTTTATAGCACATGAAACTTTCAAGCTGGTGACTGTCCCATTAGCTGGAGCCCTGGAGTGAAAAGATACAGACCAAGAGAGCACTTGTGGTTGGTCATAGGTACCAGAAACCTGAACTGTTGTTACTCAAGCCAAAAGTCCATCCTGAACAAATTTGCTCTGTTCTGTTACAAACTCCAGACTTGACGTGATGGTTGTGAGTTTCAAGAACACCAAATCTGTACAGCTTGGGAAAAAATTTCAAGTGCAGAAAGATGTAGTGAATGACTTTGAAAATTACTTACTCATTCTCACACTAATTATTGTGGGAACTGAATTGAACTCTACTCTAGATAAGCTCTGAACCCCCAAGCCCTGCCATTTTGTGGGCATTCACTTAAGACATCTGATTAAAGGGTCTCTAAA
Source organism: Acomys minous (assembly GCF_964271855.1). Taxonomy (NCBI): domain Eukaryota; kingdom Metazoa; phylum Chordata; class Mammalia; order Rodentia; family Muridae; genus Acomys; species Acomys minous. The sequence goes on from NC_140498.1 coordinate 60,684,416, forward strand.
GCTTCCACTGGACAAATTACTCATAAAAATAATTTCTTACGTGGATCCTCAGTCTTTGTTTTCTTTTCCTTAAACCCACATTTTAAAGTTACATTTGTGTATTGTGTGGGTGGATGGGCCTGGTTCTCGTGTAAAGGTCAGAGGGCAATTAGAGGAGTTAGTTTTCTCCCTCTACTCTGTGGGACATGGTAACCAAACTCAGGTGAGCAGGTTTTGTGGCAAACAGCTCTGCCCACCACATCAGCTCACAGGCCCAGTCTCCTCTGCTGTAGAGACCAGGCATGGTCAGGCTTCTATGACAGTGAGAAACGGGAAGAAGTCTCTCTCCACGACATGCAGCCTTCAGTAGCCAGGTATCTATTCACATTCTCTTACTATTTCCCCACTAACTAAGGCCGATGCTCTTCTGTCCTACTCCTTGTGTATAGTGTAGCAAGCAAAACTGTAGTGTCTCTTTTTAAAATAATAATCAGCATGGCTACTGATATTAACTACTATAATATATCATCTGGTATGTTTCAGATTTACTTGTCTTTCAACTACCTACACTACATTTGGATTTGTTAGAAAAATTTAAGGGAGGCTAGTGAGATGGTTCAATGCTTTAGAGCATTGCCCGTTCTAAAAAGACTTGGGTTCAATTCCCAGCACCAACATGGTAGTTCACAAAAATCTATAACTTCAGTTCCAGGGGATATGATACAGATATCTTCTTCTGGACTCCATTGGAACCAAGCATGTAGACGGTTAACAGACGTTCATGCCGGGAAAAGGCCCACACACAGAATAAAAGAGTATTAAAAATATCTTTTAAAAATGACACCACTTCAGCTGGCTGCTGTAACAAAATACCTTAGATCTGGTAATTTTCTAAAATGTGTGTGGTGTGTGTGTGTGTGTGTGTGTGTGTGTGTGTGTGTGTGTGTGTTTGTGTGTGTTTAAAAATTTTTGTTCCAGGATCACTGGGACAAAGTTAAAGAAATAGACCTACAGGCCTGAACAAAAACCATACATGATGAGGCTTATCCAGCAGCTACTGGGAGAATCTAGCTTTGCTGCATTCCTTTCAGCCCACAGAGATATGGTTGGTAGGAAACCAGCCCAGAGGGCCCCCAATTTGTTACTAAAGTCATGTAGCCTTGTTCCTGGAAATACCACAAACTGAGCTAATTGTCCCTCTCCCCTAGTGACAGCTGTTCAGCACTGGACAGGATATTCTACCGAGACCTGAGATCAGATGTTTCTCCCAACTAGAAAGAACAAAGAAAGCCAGAACCGTTTGTGGTTTTGGTGCTCTCTCACAACCAAGCATTCAAAAAAAATAAAACAAAAACCACTATCCTCTTTTGTATTTTAACCAATAGACACTTGCCAGGCTGGAATTCCCCTGCTTTGGGTGCCCTAGGAGGGAAAGGGACCTATAAATTCCCCTCAACCTGGAGCTCAGTGCCCTCTTCCTGATACCACTGTGGGTGGTGATGGTTGGGAGCCCGGCTCGAGCTACAAATAAAGATCCTCTTGTGCTTGCATTGGTTTTGTCTCCTGGTGGTCTTTCCGGGGTCTTGTGAAAGGGGCACCCCTATGTGAGTGCATGCCACCCCAGTGTGGGTACCTGTACACCGAAAGAGCCTAGATGCTGCCCATACATTACTGTAAGGGGTGGAAGAGAAGGGAATTCAGGATATTGGGAGCAAAGTGACTGATTGCTTTAAGTTAGGAGGTATCTTACTCTAAATTATGGGACTTAGCTAATAATCTGAACCACGAGGTAAACAAACGAATGTATAAAAGAGAACAATATTTTTTTCTTTTCTTTTTTAAACATTCGTTCATTTATTATTATGTAGACAGAGCTCTGCCTGCATGTACACCTGCAGGTCACAGGAGGGCATCAGATCACATTACAGACGGTTGTGAGCCACCATGGGGTTGCTGGAAATTGAACTCATGACCTCTAGAAGAGCAGTCAGTAGTACTCTTAACCGCTGAGCCATCTCTCTAGCTCCAAGATAAATATATTTTTGAACTTCAAATTTATGTTAAGCTTCCCTTCAGACATTCACAATAATAATCAGTGGGGCTAAGCACGTACACTCCATTCCCATCCCGCTGTTCTTCTCAGTGGAGACACTGGCACTGGTCACACAACTCAGCATTTGGGCTAATCAAAGCAGAAGACTTTGATGTCATCTAGGAGTTGTAAGGGGGAAACTGAGACAAGAAGGGAAACTCATGTTCTCATGCTTGACTTTGTTTTGTCCACTGTAATCACTGATGGCTGTTTGCTCTGCTTCCCCTGGGCTCTTTGTCTAGGGGAGGGTTAGTTCCCAATATGAATACCAGTTCACACTTGTTTATATATTCATGTCTTTGCAATGGTCTCTAGACTATAATAATGATTAACCAGGGGGGAGGGGGGAAGACTGGAGAATTCCAGAGAATTCAAAGCTATACAAGGGGTGGAGGGTCGGAGGAAGCAGCAGGCACTAGGTCATTTTGCTTCATTTAAAATGATCTCACACACACAAAAAAATACATCACCTTTGACATGTTTGCTACCAAGCCTCAAATCCCTAGTCAAGCATGTCATGGTTGACTCATAGGCAACAGACAGGAAAGGACCTGACAGAGTTTTTAGGAAAGACTGAATTCTCAGCCCACACTCACTTCTCAGAGACTTCCCTGCAAAGAGCTCAGAGCTGGAGGTGTGGAACTCCCAGAAATCTCAGCCCTGCCACCCCGACGGCCTTTGCTCCACATTCAATTAACACGATTATTTATGGTGACTTAATGAGAGAGCGAGCCTAAGTCCAAGAAATCAAGAAACTGCGGTTGCCGAAAAGAGACCCAGGCAGTTCTACGGTCCTTGTTTTTACAACTGAGTTTCTGCAATTCCTGCCAGTGCAGGGACAAAACTAATGCCATGTTACAGGTAATATATATTCTGCAATTAATGCCGTGGTCTGTAAATGTTCTGTGAGAACTTGTCCTCCAGGCGACCTCATTTCTTCCTGCGTTCCAGGAGTGACCAGGTAGTGCCATAAACTAGACCTGCCAGCAGTCTCTAGAAACTCTACTGCAGTGATTAGATACAACTAGCTCCCAATGTTCCTCTGAGATTAAAAAAAAAAAAAAAAAAAAATCCAGCCTCCACCCAACCTGACTGAAGGTCGGCATTCCTGTGACCCACAACCCCCACTTACGTTTCCCCCCTTATAAACCCACTATCCTTGAAGCTCCGATGTCACTCTCCTACCCTGCCGCATCGGGAGGGATTGTGACCCGAAGCTCGAACCCCTAATACAGGACCCTGTATGTGTTGCATTGGTATCAAGTCCTGGTGGTCATTTTTGGGCGTCTCACGATCTGGTTGATCTCGGTATTACACCAGGAACCTAACTCCTTGCCAAACACACAAAGAGAAAAGTAAAAACTGTTTTAGTTTGGCAGTCCCCTTCACTCTGAGTAAACAGTAGTGGTTCCCTGTTTTCATAGACCGTGCAAATTTCCCAAAGGTGACCCAACAGGGAACAAAAGACCTGTTAGTTGATAGCTTCCTTACAGCTCAGGGGTGGGGCAGAGCGGCAGGGGAGTAGGTTAAAGTCCATAAACTCCAATTTCTCCTTAGCTTCGGGGTCCCCAGCCTCCAGTCATGTTGATCTTTCAGATCTCCTTGGAGCTGCTTCTCTTGGAAAAGCCCCTGGGCTCCGTCTACCTTCCTGTGAAACCTGTATCTCTTGACTCCTTTGGCCCAGCTTATGGGTGGGTCACTTTGGGAGAGGTGTTTTGGACATCACCTTAAACATCTCCTTCTGGCACTGATACTGATAAAAACAGCTGGGGCAGAGGAAAGGGGTCTGCAAGAGGCACCTTGCCCTCCGCTACCTGCTCCTAAATAGGGGCGATTGATTAAATAAACAGAGTGAGCTAACCTGGTGACGAAGCTATAATAAATGCAATAAATGCAGGTTTATTGGAAGAAGCACGGGAGGGGGAAAGGGAAGGGAGGAACATGGGTACGGGGAGGCGGGGAGGTATGAAAAAAGGGGGTCCTGGAACCAAGATGTCTGGATGGGACCACCATCCATGTCCGGCACTAGATGATTGATTAAATAAACAGAATGAGCTCATTGCTAAGGAAGCTATAATATAAATGTACGTTTATTAGAAGCGGCATGAGGGGAGGGAAGGAGTGAGGGTTAGGGAGGTAGAGAAAAAAGGGGGGAGGGCTGGAACCAAAATATCTGGTTTCTATGGTGAATCTCTGGGAGTGGGGAAGCCCTGCCCCTAGGTAGAGGGCAAGCGATGCCAGCCATGCCCTGCAGCAGGATCTAACCGGGGTGCCCAGGAGAAGGGGATGGGAAAAGGGAGATCTCATTAGAATGAAGGGAAAGAGGTCACTTCTAGGAAAGATCTTCCCCATCAAACATTGCACAGGGTAAGCTGGGCCTGCATGCCGCTACTGGGAGGGGCACACTTCAAGCAGGCTGGCTTAGAGGGAGGAGGACTTTACTCAGGGCCTCTCTCTTGGCTTCCTTCTCAGGCAGCACACTCTCACCCGTACCCCCAGGGGGCGGTCCAGATGAGGGCCTGGGCAGTAGGGCTTCTGGGTGCCCACACTTAAAATGGCGGTGCCCTGGTCCATCTCCATCAGTGAACCCTCACTTGAACAGCGTCGAGGGGTGTGCTGGCCAAGGTGGCTCTGACTAGGATCAGGCTCCACTGAGTTCCACCAGCTCCCCAGGATCACACCGCCACGGGTCAAGATGTCACTGGCTCAGAGAAAGGGGGTTGCATCCACAACTCTCCCACATGGGTAAGAGACTAGTATACTCTGTGCCTGGCATGCTCTTCTCCAGGGCAGCAATCCGGCCTTTTGTGGGGGCTCCCAGATCTCTAACTCAGGGCTTTACACTCTGGGGTCCTAGCCTCTGCCACGCCCCACCCCTCCGGCGCAGCCTGTGCCCCGCCCCTCCCCCTGTCTCTGCTTTCTGCTCAGTTATCAGCCCACTTCTGATATACTCTTCCACAGATCCTAGCGCTGATTTCTCACACTGACGAGACTGTCCTGTCTGTATCTCCAATCTTGGGGATCAGATACTCTTTTCTGGGCTCCACTGATACCGAGCATGTAGAAAATCTTTTCCACAATGCGGCATCACAGATATATATTTCTTTTCACAATTTTCATGTTTGTCCTCTAAAAGACCAGAAGAATACACCAAATGTCCAATGCCTGGAAATACAGGTATTCAGCCACTTGACATGGAATTAAACTAGGTTCACAAGAGGAGCAGCAGTACCACTAATTCTCCAGTTCCCAACTATGTCTCTATAGTGCAGAGGATGGAGACGTTCCATTATTCCTTCTGTCTCTTATCTCTTGAAGGTGATGAGGTCCCTGATAGATGGCTGGTGCAGAATTCAATGGGCGTCTGCCCCTCTGTGACTGGACTCTTAAGACTGCTTCTCATTTTCATTGTTAACATCATTAGACCTGTCAGATTATAACACAAAACAATCCATGCTTTGAGAAATAGTCTTCATTTTTGGATTTTTTTTTAATTTATTTTTTATTTGGTTTTTTGAGACAGGGTCTCTTTGTGTAGCCTTGGCTGTCCTGGACTCACTTTGTAGACCAGGCTGGCCTCGAACTCACATCGATCCGCCTGCCTCTGCCTCCTGAGTGCTGGGATTAAAGGCATGCGCCACTATGCCCGGCTCCTTTTTGGAATATTTTTAAAGACAGGACATCACTACAAAGCCATGGCAGTTTTAGAACTCACTCTGTGGAGCTGGAAGTGGTTACATGCTCCTGTTATCCTTGCACGTGAGTGGGCCATGACAGGCAGATCTCAGTGATGACAAGCCCAGCCTAGGCTGCAAAGTGTCTGATCTCCTTGGGTACCAGCACACATGTGCACATCGGCACACACACACACACACACACAATAACACACTAGCATCACATGATTCAAATGGAAACAAATCCTTAAACACATAGATTTTTACTGGTGAATATTTTCCTTGTGTAAGCACTCATTCCTGGAATTCGGGTGTTGAGGCCCCTAAAGCCTCCTCTACAGAGTTTTTCTTCAGCATGAATTGGTTCATGTAACAGAAATTAAGAATGTAGGCTTGATGTCAGAGAAATCCATACTTCTCAGGAAACGTTGCTCTACCTGAAGAAACATGTCCCTTATGGTGGGCTTGAGAGTTTCTAAAAGCGCCCTGTTTTAGTTTGTACTCTCTGCTCCGTGCTGCAGGTGGAGGTTGTGAGCGCTGAGCTTCCTGCTGCGGCTGCCATGTGTGATACAAAGTAACAATGGCCGGCATAATGCTTGCAGACATTGTTAGCAACGGTTACATTCTCCACCAAGGATAACCTTGTATCACACCATGTATGGTGTTGGCTAAAGATCTGACCAAATTCTTCCTTCTTATAGAGGCCTTTTATATGCATTGCTTCAGGTTCTCAGAGACGACTGTGATAAGCAAAGGCTTCAACAGGTTGCTTATAGACTAAAGGATTTGTTTTTGTATAAAAGATACCACACAGTGCAAAAGCTTAACACACTGACTCAATTCCTGGGGTTTCTCTTTGGTATGACTGTTTCTCATGATTTCAAAAACTGCTACATGAACAGGCTTTACCCCATTGCTTATTCATAGGGTGTCTCTTGAGTATGTGTTATTTTATCTGTTATTAAGAGGCTTTATCCTACCAAGAAGAAACTTGATACCCTATGAGCATACACAGGGGGAGGAGGTCCCCCTCAGTCACAGTCATAGGGGAGGGGAATAAGGGGAAAATGGGCGGGAGGGAGGAATGGGAGGATACAAGGGATGGGATAACCATTGAAATGTAATATGAATAAATTAATAAAATTTTTTAAAAAGAGGCTTTATCACATTGATCACATTTGTAGGGGTTCTCTCCACTATCTGTTCTTTATGTATTAGAAGATGTCTGTGATATACTAATGTTGGGAACACTCAAAAGAAACTTGTCCTAAGTATTGCCTTTTGGTTATCAGCCTCCATTTAAACATACGGTGAAAATAAGTTAAAGTTTGCAGGCCCGAGGGAGGAAGGAGATCTCCTAATAACTGATCAGATGTTGTTATTCATATTTTGTTACCCAAAACATAATGACTGTTCTGCATCATGGCTTCTGTCCCCTAAAACATAATGACTGTCTGTTACCACAACTTCTGTTATTCATCTTTTGTTCCCCCAACCACACACACACACAAATAAATAGATATGATTGGTAGGACCGTAAATATATATTTTGCCTCAGTTGATGTAGATCACCCACATAAAGAAAGCCTTTATCACTAATTCTGATTGATGGAAAAAGATAGCTGTAACTTGGCACTGATAATCTCTGTAACATTCTGGATCAGAGTGTGGGTAGGTATCACAATTCAACTCCCACATATATTTTTGTGGCCCTGATCACCAGAATTGGCTTGATTACAGTACATTTTTCTTATTTTGTCATTTGCATTGACCTGGTGTTTGGGTTGTGTTGGATCTAGGTGTACAGCAAAACACAAAGTCCTTATCACAATGCCTGTGTTCATAAAATATCTCCACAGTATGCACACTTTTATGATGATGAAGACTATAGAAATGTACAAATGCCTTACCACATTAATAAATTCATAAGATTTCTTTCCAGTATGTATTATTTTATGATGATGAAAACTATAGAAAATAACAAAGGCTTCACAATATTACCTACACTCACAGGGTTTCTGTCCAGTATGATTTCTCTCATGACTTCGAAAATGACTGTGATGTGCAAAAGTTTACCACATTGTTTATATTCATAGGATTTCTCTCAAGTACAAGTTCTTTTACATAGTCATAGATGACCATGAGCCAGGTGTGCTGGAGCCCACCTGTAATCACAGCACTTGGAGAGGCAGAGGCTGGTGGATCTCTGTGAGTTTTAAGATAGCCTTGGACTACAAAGTGAGTTCAGGACAGCCAAGGATACAGAGAGAAATCCTGTACTGAAAAACAAACAAACAAACAAACAAAGACCATGGTAAGCACAGGTTTTTACTACATTCTTTAATTTGGAGATGACTGTGGCATGTAACGATGTTACCACAATGATTAAATTCATAAAGTTTTTCTATCCAGTGTGTGTTCTTTTATGACTTTGGAGATTACTGATACATGCAAAAGCTTTACCACATTGGTTACATTCATAGGGTTTCTCTCCAGTATGTGTTCTTTTATGTACTAGGAGATTACTGTTACATGCAAAAGCTTTGCCACATTGATTACAGTCATAAGGTTTCTCTCCAGTATGTGTCCTTTTATGTACTAGGAGACTACTGTTACGTGCAAAAGCTTTACCACATTGGTTACATTCATAGGGTTTCTCTCCACTATGTGTTCTTTTATGTACTAGGAGATGACTGTTACGTACAAAGGCTTTACCACATTGGTTACATTCATAGGGTTTCTCTCCAGTGTGTGTTCTTTTATGATACAGAAGACTACTCTGATATGCAAAGGCTTTACCACATTTGTTACATATATAGGGCTTCTCTCTTGTGTGTGCTCTTTTATGTATGTCGAGACTACTGTGATGTCCAATAACTTCGCCATATTGAAAAGCTTCGTAAGGTTTCTCTCCAGGATGAATTCTGTCATGTCTTTGAGGATGACTGTGATATGCAAAGGCTTTATCACATAGAGTATATCCAGAGGGTTCTTCACCAGTATGACTTCCTTCCTGCCTGCAAAGATAAGTGGCACATGGGAAACCTTTACCACACTCATTACACTGATGAATCCTTTTATTTATGACCTAATTTTATAATTTGGTTTATTGGTAAAGAGAACTTAGATCTTGAGCATTCACCACTTTGTCTACATTCATGGCGTTCCCATTCATTATGGGTTGTTTGTTTTTGAAAATACCTGTGATGGTAAAAGCACTTACTACATTGCTCACATTATAGGATCCTTTTTCTATAAGAAGTTTTTCCCATATGTGAAGAGAACTTGAAGAACTCAGAGCTTTAGCATACTAATTGCATTCATAAATTTTCCTATAGTATAAGCCGTGGTACCCTGAAGATAACCAGGACAAACAGAACAATTTCCACATTCCTAACACTCATAGTAATTTTCTGTAGTGTGAGTTTGTGGGTATTCTGAATGAAATCGATAAACAAATTAGTTCTTGCTGAGGTACATTGTGTGAATGTGTGTTTGTTATATTTGATTCTTGAATGCCAAACCTGTAGAGAGCTAAGTGCTACCCTAGTAGCCAGATCTTGGTACTGCTACTTCTATGGTCCATCACCAGCCTTATCCTTTGTAAGCATTTGTCATTTGTTACTTTCCTGTTGGATAATTAAAGAGCTGATGACTAATAGCAAGGCAGGAAATAGAGAGTAGTAATTCTGACGGGGGTGCAGCTGCAGTGGAGTTGTTAGGAAGAACAAAGTAACAACAACAACAACAACAACAACAACAACAAAAGCCCTGAGAATGACCAGCAGGACACTGGTGAACAGAAGGACACGAACAGGAGCAGAGAGGTAGAGATGGCCGTGTGGTGGGACACCGCGCCAGGCTTACTGGGGTTAAGGTAGAAAGCTGGCTTGGAATCTGCCCAGCTAAAATGTATAAGCTTTAAAATATTAAAAAGCCTCCATGTCATTGTTTGTACTGCTGGCACATGCGAAAGTACCATATAAATTGTGAAAGTGTATCACATTCAGAAAATCTACTCGAAGTGACGACTACGGTGTCTTCTAATTTTTCAGGGAGGTACATTGCTTTGTTCAATAATCCCAAGCTCACACGGCTAGAATCTATTGTGAAACATGATGTACATATTCAAAGAATAATAATATATGAAAGGCTTCTACTTTTCATTCTCACAGTTTGACATTTTATTTATCACAGACATGTGATATAGGGATTAAGGTTTCTTGACACCATTCTTGACTCTCATAAACTGCCCCTCTCTCAAAACTTAGCAATGTTACTTTAAGCGTATAAGTAACGCCAACTTCCCTAGGGACTATTTGCTTATTATCATATTTCAGACATACTTTTATTACCTACTCAGTGAGCATACCTCCTGCAGTATCTGAGAGCTAGGAAACTACACAGACTGCAGTTGTACAGCATAGTTCTACTGGGGCTTTGGTTTAAATCATGATGTCTGTTAAGGATTGTTTCCTTGTGCTCCTTCTTAGAAGAATGCCTTGCAAACCCAGATCAAACATCTGACATGGAGGTGCATGTTTGGTAAGAATTTAGTAACCATCAATAAATACACTTAAAGCAGTGATTTTTTTACACAGTTTGTTTTCTTTTTATGAAACTTCCAGGACACCTTACATTTTCTTCAGGGTCATATTTATATCAGTTTGCACATGAAAATTACCTTCCATGTATCCTAGAACTTTGACAATGATCTTCAATATTATGATCTTCCCAATTGTAACCTAAAATACAGTACCAGAAAACATATGATGTATGATTAGAAATTAGGCAAAATTTAAGTCACTATCAACAGATTTATTCACCTCATTCTTCCTCGTTCTCAACTGGAATTATAGAGAAGCATCAGTAACAAGGAAACAGTTTTCCCTTTATCTTAAAAAACAAAAGAAAATTCACTGGCTTACCTATAGCAGACAGATTCCAGTAGGTCTCCAGCATCACATCTTTGTAGAGATTCTTCTGGGAAGGAGTCAGCAAAGCCCACTCTTCTCCAGTGAAGTTCACATGCACATCATTATAGGTCACTGCGTTCTAAAATATTTCATACATGTATACAACAGAAAGCATCATACTGATGACTCTATAAGTATATACTTCATTGACAACATACCAATAAAATTTTGGTACTTCCTCCATTTATGTGGTGACATATAAATGCTAATGTAATCGCCAAGTCGTTTTAGAAGGAAGCTGAGTAACGTGGCTCACCTCTCTCATTTCTGGATCCTTTGAATAGTTTATAGCTTTGCAAAAGAAGTGTCAATCAACACACATACAGAGAGAGAGACAAGTAAACAGATCTGCTGTACTCAGCACACTTCTGAGAAACTGTATGAACAATTACTCACTATAAAAAATGATGGTGAAGTTAGGTGTATTTTCTCACACATTTAATCCCAACATCCAGGAAGCAGAGGCAGGTGTATCGCATTGAGCCGGATGCTAGCCTGGTGTCTGCAATGAGTTCTAGGAGAGTCGGAGGCACATATTAAGACACTGACTCCTCTGCAAAAATTAGTCAAACAAAGAAAACGGATAAAAAGAACTCAGATCTTTTTTTTTTTTTTTTTTGGTTTTTTTCGAGACAGGGTTTCTCTGTGTAGCCTTGGCCATCCTGGACTCACTTTGTAGACCAGGCTGGCCTCGAACTCACAGCGATCCGCCTGCCTCTGCCTCCCGAGTGCTGGGATTAAAGGCATGCGCCACCACGCCCGGCTCAAGAACTCAGATCTTTACTGAAGTTATTCCAAAAAATTATATATTCATTCTAGTTCTGTATTCATCTTACAGAAACCTGAAGTGCTTCAGATTAAACTATATCATTAATATGATCTTAATTTTAAAAAAAGATTGCATATTTAAACAGGACAGATGAAAATATTAGCACTGTAAATATTGCTCATAAATAAGCACATACGGCATTAGAGTTGGCTCAACAGTGAAGAGCTCTTGCTGGTCTTCAAAATAACTGCGCTAAATTCCCAGTACTTACATATGAGGTTACACCTATCCATTATTCTAAGTCAGAAATTCCAAGGCCATCATCTGACTACTGCGAAGACCAGGCACACAGGAGGTGCTTATTCATGCTTACAGGCAAAATACTAATAATCATTCAAAAAATTCAAAACAACCATAACAAATAGGAAGAATGTCACACACCTGAAATCATATGACTCAGAAGAGGGCTCAGATAGTTTTAATGCCATGAAAATGTGTCACCCTGAGACATAGCATATGTTGTGCCAAATTTCAAAATTCAGGATGTGGGTGAAGAGCAATACAAGAACATGTACTTGCCATGTACAAAAGCTGACACTCCAGGTCCATCAAAGAAAAAAGCCAGGCCCGTGAGCCCACATCTAATCCCTGCAATCTAGACTGAGATCCAGGTGGATCTCTAAGTTTGAGGCTGCCTGGTCTACATACCTACTTACCTGACAGCTAGGGTTACACAAAGCAACTTTTTCTTCAAGAACAAAACCGGCAAAATTAAATATGTATATCAAAAGAAATAAAGCATATGTAAACCCCAAGAAAATAAAAGGTCATTAAAAGTTTCCCAACCACCAAGTGCTTTTAGTGCAAAATTTTTCCAAACATCAAACTATTCTAAGAACATTGCCCACCTTGTTCAATAAAGAAGGCCACAGTCACCTTGTTATCTAAACCACACAAAGACTCAAGAAAGAAAGAAAATTTCAGACAGATCTCCCTTATGAACATCAATTAAAAAATACTCAATCAAATTCTTGCAATCTGAATCCAAGAACACGTCAATAAAATCATCCACCAATATCAAGGAGGTTTCATCTGAGAGGTGCCAGGATTGTTCAACATATGAAAATCCATCAATATAATCCACTATATAAACAAACAGAAAGAAAAACCCCCACAGGATTTTCTCACTAGATACTGAAAAAGCCTTTGACAAATTCCAACACCACATTCATGCTAGAAGACTTGGAAAGAAAATGCATGCAAGGTGTATACATAAACACAAGAAAGGCAATAAACAGTAAGCCTATAGACAATATCCAATTAAATGAAAATAAATTTAAAGCATTCCACTAAAATCAGGGACAAGACAAGGCTGTCTACTCTCTTTGTATTTCTTAAATATAGTATTTGAAGTCCTCACTACAGAACTAAGACAACTACAGGGGATCAAGAAGATACATAATGGAAAGGAAGCAGCCAAAGTATCACTATTCACAGATGATATGATAGTATATATAAGTGACCAAAAAATTCTACCTTAGAACTCCTCGACATGATAAAGCTGACGGTTACAAAACTGACTGAAAAAATCCAGTAGCCCTTTTGAATATAAACTATAAATTGGATGAGAAATAAATTATAGACATAATACTCTGCACAATAGCCACAAATAACTTAAAATTCCTGGTGAAACTCTTAAAAAGCAAGTGAAAGACTTATATGAGTACAATCCAAGTCTCTGAAGAAAGTAACTGAATAAGATATCAGAACATGGAAAGATCTCTCATGCTCATGGCTTGGTAGGAATAAGAAAGTAGAAATTGCCATCTTATCAAAAGTAATCAACAGTTTTAATGCAATTCCCATAAAAATCCCAACACAATTCATTGCAAACCTTGAAAGAACAATCCTAACTTCACACAGAAAAACAACAAACACAGCATAGTTAAAAAAAATTCTGTGTAATAAGTAACTTCTGGAGGTATCACCATCGCTGATCCCAAGCTGTATTACAGAGCAATAGTAATACAAAACAAACAAAAAAACAAACACATGGTATTGACATTAAAAACAGACCAGCTGATCAATGGAGCTGAATCAAAGACCCAGAAATAAACCCACACATCTACTGACATTTGATTTTTGATAAAGAAACCAAAACCATACAATGGAAAAACAAAATCATCTTCAGCAAATGGTACTGGCCTAACTCGAAGTCTGCATGTACTAGAAGAGATACAGATCTGTAGTTCTCACTTTTCACAAAACTCAAGTCTAAGTGGATCAAAGACCTCAACATAAAACTGGATAATGTAAATAATCTAATAGAAGAGAAAGTGAAGAATAGCCCTTAACACATTGGTATAGGAGACACCTCTCTGAACGTCACAGGCACAAAGATCAACAACTATAAATGGGCCCTCATAGGACTGAAAATCTCCTGGAAGGCAAGGGATACTGTCAATAGGAAAACATGGCAGATAGCTGACTGGAAAAGACCTTCACCAATGCTATGTCCAACAGAGGGATAATATCCAAAACACAGAAAGAACCCAAGAAATTGGACACCAATAAATCAAATCAACCAAGTAAATAATGGGGATAAGAGCTAAACCTATGCCTAGAATGTTTTCAGCCTCTGAGATACACTGGTTTGTTGTTGTTGTTGTTGTTGTTGTTTTGTTTTGTTTTATTTTTGTTGTTGCTGCTGTTTGTTTTTGTTTTTTTGTTTTTGCCAGACAGGGTTTCTCAGTGTAGCCTTGGCTATCCTGGACTCACTTTGTAGACCAGCCTGGCCTTGAACTCACAGCGATCTGCATGCCTCTGCCCCCTGAGTGCTGGGATTAAAGGTGGAGCCACCAAACCCAGCTTGAGATAGACTCCTTAAAGAGCGCACCCTTACTTGTTCTTTCTGAGCTCTGGGCTGGCTGGTTCAACTCAGCTGTTCTGGCTCAAACTCTTCTCACAGCTGACTTACTTAATCTAGTTTCTCTCAGCCCAGAATTGCTCTGCTTAGCCTCAAACTAACTCAGCAATTTGCTCTAATCTTCTGGATTACTCACATTATCTGCCTTATTCTCGGCAATCCATCTCTCTATTGCTGTCCTGGTAAAACTGCTTCCTCTCTCTGTAAAAATGCCTCTTGAGTAGCTTCCCTTGGTTCTCTCTCCTGGGAGTCGGCCATATCCTATTCTACCAAATCTTCTCGGATTCATCACCTCTTCTTCCACCCAATTATAAATCACTTTCAAGCATGGGTGCTGCTTCCTTCTTCAAATTCACTTAACCTTCAATTAGGATTAAAGGACTATATCACCATGCCTGGATCTAAGCTTCTCTTTACTTGATGCTTGCTGTATACCAGGCTGTCTTTAAACTCAAATCTGTTTGCTTCTGTCTCCTGGATTAAAGGCATGTTTTGTATTACAACTGGATCACACAGACGTAAAAGACCTTTGGATGTGATCTCTGGCCTGCTGGGTTACATACACCTAAGACAGTCTTTGCATGTGATCTCTTACGAGACCAGCCATCTTCTGAATTAACATTCTTCTGCAGAAGGGGGCATCTCTGGGAATGGAAGGCTCCTTGAAATCTATGGGGGTGACTCTAGCTGAGACCTGTAGCATCAGGGGTTAAGAGCCTGAAGTTGCCAATTACTATAGCCAGGTGGGACTTCCAGTGGAAGGAGGGGGACACAAAACAACCCTTAAGCCATCGACCCAAAATTTATTGTGCCTATTAAAATTAAAGAGATGAAGTTGGATCAGAGATTGAAGAATTGGCAAACAAATAACTTCCTGCTCAACATAAGACCTACGCAAAGGAGAAAGAGTCAATCTCTGACACTATTAATGATACTCAGCTATACTTGCAGACAGGTTCCTAGGATGAGTGTTTTCTGAGAGTCTTCCTCCAGCAGCTGATGGAAACAGATGCAGAGACGCAGAGCCAAACCATAGGCAGAGAGCAGGGAATTTGGGGGAAGGTTGGGAAAAAAGATAGTGGGATCCTGGGTAGTTGAGGACACCACAGAAAACCTCCAGTCAACTATCTTGAGTCCATGGGGACTCCCAGAAACTGAACCATAACCAAAGAGCATACATAGGCTGAACCTATATATGATGTGCAGTTTGGTTAACATGAGGGTCCCCTATGTGTGGGAATAAGAGCCGTCTTGACTATGCTGTTTGCCTTTGGATCCCTTTTTCCCTATCTGGGCTGCCTCCTTAGGTATCAGTGGGAAAGGATGTTCTTAGTCGTGCTGCAACTTGAGATGCCAGGGGAGGCTGATAACACTTGTGGGCCTCCCCTTCACCCAGGAGAAGGAGGGCTACTTGGGGACAGGGGGAATGATGGTGGGACTGGGTGTAGAGGAGGGAGAGGTCAGGCTGTAAAGTGACTTAATTGATTAGTTCATTAATTAAAAAGAAGGCTAGCAATTTAGCTTAACATTGAATACTAACTGCTTCTACTATATCTTATGTGACTTACGGGCACAGTCTATAGTCAGGGACGCATGACAGCATGAGAAGGAAGCTGAACAAACAGTTTCAAACACAGCACAGTAGAAACAAAAACATAAAATGAGTTGAGTCTACAGACACTCAAATCCCATCCCCAAAAAGACATCTAGGTAAACTCCTAGTACAAAAGCTCCCCTAAATTAGACAAAAAAGGGGAGATAAGTGTTTAAAGATATGACGTTACCTAGAGTCTTTCTGATTTGACAAATTATATTCTGATATTGGTCATTATTGACTCACAGTGAAAATGCATTTTACTCAACTTCAATGATCCTAATGGTCTGCAACAGGTCATACACTATTCAAGAGAACAAAGACTCTTCTGACACTCCAGAAAATCTTTTCATAGCTATATTTTCTAAAATCTGGAAACAGGTTATATCTTTACAATATACAATGGCACAGAATAAACCTTCCCATTCCAATTGAGAGGAATGTACATATGGTGAGGCAAGATTGGATGGAGACAAAAAACACAAAAAGAAAAATCCAGCAACACCTTATGGTCTCAAAATGCAACACGAGCTACATATCCAAAGCCTGGTGAAATGAAATCTCATAGTTTCCTTACTGGGGCACTGTCTTGCAAAACATAAATAGCTGGAGCAACGCTGAACTGAAATCACAGACAAAGAATACATGACCTTGAATTGTGCATCATTCTTGTTTTAAAAACCAGTGCAATGGGGGCTGGAGAGATGGCTCAGAGGTTAAGAAGACTGGTTGTTCTTCCAAAGGTCCTGGATTCAATTCCCAGCAACCACATGGTGGCTAACAAGCATCTATAATGAGATCTGGTGCCCTCTTCTGGCCTGCAGACAGCATACTGTATCAATAATGAATAAATAATTTAAAAAAAAAACCGAGTACAACAATGGGTGATCCTGCCAACATTGATTTCTAAACTGAGATGAAATATGCCAGCCATGGACCAGAGTTGCAGCAGGTTTTATATGAAGTGCCCTCTTTATAATCACTTTGCCTATACTTTCCACTAATTTAAGGTGTAGCAAGAATGGATGTTACCCATCTTAGGCTTCCAATGCAGAGTAGGGCTTTCTCTTTACTGGTGCTAAGCTCCTTGAAAATCCCTTCTTCTCTTTCAGGATTTGACTGCCATCTAAAACTACCTAGTTCTGTTTTTTCTCTAAACCCACAGACTGCATTTTCTTCTGCCCCACTTGTTGCTTTTTTAGATGGTTCTGTCAGCTCACAGTCCAACATTCTGTAAGGTTAGAATAGAAACTCAATCTAGAAAATTATAGCAAAAACCATGGACAAACATTGTTCCCTGGCTTGCTTGCTTACTTGAGCACTCTTTTATTTGCAGCCTGATCTCTTTTCCAACCACGGCACACTTGATAAGGAATACTGCAACCCTAGTGGAAGAGCCTTCCACATCAATCATCAATCAATATAATCTCTCACAGACATAGCAATCAGGCATTCTGATGAGGGCATGCCTCATCATTAACATTTTTGCCTGCTTTAATTGGCTTATCTGCATCTTAAAGCTTCTTAAGCCTAGAAGTCTGCTAGCTTTGGCCTCTTGGAGTTCAGGAATAGCCCACACTGACCACTTGGACACCAAACTCAGGTCAGAGAAAGTTTATTGGTCATTTAACAAAGACTGACTGGTCAAAAAAATTCGATGGGTTTGAAAAAGGAGACTGTGACCCAGAGCCATTCATAGAGTAATTCAAAAAGATAATCAGGAAGAATCAATATTATTTCAGGTATATTGTATCTAACTCAAGCAAAAAGAATTAATTCTATTCCTGCTACATTGTGCCTAGGTGGATAGACAAAGCATTTAAAACTGATTCGATGGGATATAAGGTAGGGGATATTGGGGATGTGCTAGTGCCCTACTCTTCTCCTGAGAAAGAAACAATGCAGGGTAAAATTGCTTATCTCCGACAGAACACACATTTATCTTTAACTCAAGCAGAACAAGCATTTATCATCTGTTGTCACTGACTCATGGTATTGTTTGGTGCTTCCTATTGGACTGGATTTCTGGTAGCCTGCCAAGGAAGTATAGAATCGCCTCAAGGAACTGCTTCTAAACTAGTTCACACCCCCTTTTTCTATCAACCCTCTTTCTCCCCTACCTCTGTTTGGTAGCTTAAAAGGAAGATAAAGGGATTTAGGAACCCTAAATAAGGTAGGTTTTGAAAAATCTAAACCTACAATAGAGTTGGCACTGGAGCTCACAGAGTAGCTCCAGTTGAACAAATCTCCCACCCTGTGAGTTCCCTGTCAGCAGCAACTACAACTGATGCTTTGGGGGCTGCTGCCTTTTCCATGGCTTCAGCTTCTCAGTTTCTCCAGGAGTGTGATCGCTCATCCCAGCACTGTGGAGATTTAGCCACAGCAGCTCTGCAGTCCTGGGGTGTTGCTGTCTGGAGGTGTGGAGAGGCCAACACCACAAGCTGAAGATCTGAGAACCCTTCTCATGGAACACACGCAGGTGGCACCCATGTGAGTAGAAGATGTAAAAAGGGGACACCCAGGGAATGATGTAGGGGGATTCCACGGCCAACACTTGAAACAGCCCTGCCTGGCTGCTGGAGATCCTCAGAAGGGGACCTGGAAACTTTCTGGCAAAGCATATATAGTTCACTAAGAGTCCATGGCAGAGAAGGGTTTACCTGTTGCTTGATTCTGCATGAATAATATGAATAGAATATTGCCTTAGTTAAGTGATATTAAAATGTTTACCCACCATTCTGGTCTGTTTCCATTCACATGCATGAGTTAATCCATGCTGGGAAATGACATCATCATCACTCACCTGGCCTCAATCAGGTCTTTCTTCATAATATTGACTCTTGCAGCTGACTGCCCTAAACATTAGTCTGTCAGCTAGTTATGGCCTGTCCTGCTTCACTCTGCAGTGTAAACATAAACTGTGCATCCTGTTCGGATCTGAAGGCAGAAGCCATGATCCACATGAAAATCTTTATTCCTGATATGAAAATGGACGGTTCACTAATTGACTAAAGCGAGTAATTTTAAAACTCTGCTATGGTAGAGTCCTTTAATTAAAGAACTTAGGAAGTTTAGTCACGAAGAAAGCAAGGCCATTTCTCTGGGAAGCAACAGACAGACATCAAGGCCACCTGAGTTAGCATAGCTTTGTCAGAAAGACTTTTCTCCAAGACATTAGATGCAGCTGTGCTAGAATTAATATGCCTTGTCACACAGACATCACAATATACACAAATACAAAATTAACTAATAAAAAAATCTCTGTAATTATAGCTAAAAACAGATTTTGCATTCTACATCTGCTGCCATTACATTTCTTTATATTTAGTCCTCAGGTTATGTTTTGAACAATTTAAATATGGACAGGACACAGCAAGCCTAGCCACTTAAGACATTCACCTAGTAATGAGGTTGCCAAGAATATTTCTTAAGGACCCCAGTGCTAAGCCGGGCGTGGTGGCGCACGCCTTTAATCCCAGCACTAGGGAGGCAGAGGCAGACGGATCACTGTGAGTTGGAGGCCAGCCTGGTCTACAAAAGTGAGTCCAGGACAGCCTAGGATACATAGAGAAATCCTGTCTCGAAAAACCAAAAAAGAAAAAAAAAAAAAAGAAAAGAAAAAAAGGACCCCAGTGCCATCAAACATCAGTGACAGAGTCCTAAGTGGAAGGTTCCAGAGGATGAGAAAGAAAGGAGAAGTAGAAGACAGAAAGTACAAAAGCTGAGGTTAGGAGGTTTTGCACAAGCTATGTCTTATGTCTAGTAAGGTTTGTACGAACTGCATCTTGTATACCGCTCACAGGGGGAAATGAAATAAAAGGGAGATGTTTATGACGTCAAGAGAAGCTTTCATACAATGAGACAAACTCGAGAGGACCCTAATAAAATAATGTTGCTAGGAGGAGCAAAGGGTATCTCAAGAACAGTACTGACCAAGCTCACAGTGGCCTTGGTACTGCTAAGCACAGCTTTAGGAAGTGAAGAGAGTTGGGTTTTCAGGTTCTGAACACACCCCACGCACACACACAAATCACTTGCACAGAGCTTTAACAACTCTCCCAAACGTTATCCCATGCTTAGAGCAGGAGCTCTATTTTATTCTCAATACTTGAGCAGCTTGTGAGAGGCCTGTTCTTTGATAGGAGGGAGTGGTACAGGGTGTTTCCTCTGCCATGGTTTGGAGCCAAATGTCTGGACAATCCTAGTGAACAAACAGGTGTCTCCTAGCTACCTAACTTCTAACAGACCAGGCTAGCATACTGCTTATCTGTGCGGTGTTTTGGAGGCTGACCTCCCTCAGCTAAATTCTCCTTGCAGTTGGTACCATTTCTAAGAATGGGCGCATCGTGTACATCACCAATTCTACTTTTCTCCATCAAAGCTTAACACTGGAGTGCTAACCAACACATGAGATGCCTTTTACAGCCTCCACAAAATTAACTCCAAATGGATGCTACACCTAAAAGTTAAATACTAAGGGCAGAACTTGTAGCAGATCCTACAGAAAATAAGGCTTTCCAAGGTTGGCATCCTTCCTAGAGCATTTCTATATACCAGCCTAAGCTCCAAAAGAATTGCCCAAATGCAGCCCCATAGGAAGTTATTCAGAGGCCAGATCCAGGTCCAGGTCCAGGACTGCACTAAGGTCACATAGGACCCCAAAGGTGGCCGCATCTGGCCTTTGCTTATCACACAACCCCAGGGTGGACCCACCACACCAGCTCCTGCAGCTCACCTTTCTGATCCTCCCCATTGTGGGTGTTCAGTTGGCATCTGCAGTTGCCCTCCCCCTCCCCTACATGCTCTGTTCAATCCCACTTCTTTCTCCAAGCCTGCCCCCTGCAAGGAAAGCCTCTGCACATTCTTAGCATTCCTTGAGATGCTCCAAGCTCCACCCCTGGGGCCAAGGGCTTCCCTAGTACAGCAGGTGG
The DNA here is from genome assembly GCF_964271855.1 of Acomys minous. Taxonomy (NCBI): domain Eukaryota; kingdom Metazoa; phylum Chordata; class Mammalia; order Rodentia; family Muridae; genus Acomys; species Acomys minous. Next base: position 60,705,357 of record NC_140498.1, read on the forward strand.
CAGATACTTCATCTTCCTTCACCTGCAATCCTTGTTGCCATACTTGGGCTGGGGGGCGGGGGGGAGGGAGGATGATGATTTCCTCTGGCCTAGTCCCCTGAGGTTACTGAACTAGCCCAGGAGTTTCAGTTGCCAAGTAAACTTGCCCTTTTTACTTTCAATCTGGCTTCCATTGGCTTATTTCACCTGTGGAGATAACCCATCAGTCAGCAGCTCACCTTGTTGTCATTTCGGACCTTGCCTGAGCTTCCCTCACAGCACTCAGCAGCAGTGTTCAAAGCATATCACGCAGAACCATTAAAGAAAGCTCAACTAGAGAGCTGCACCTGTGCATGGCAGCGAGAAGAAAGAGCCTCATCTTCATACTGGCTGGTCTGCCTGGAGGCTCTGATTGGCCAACAAGTTTCGGGTGACATGTGCACCTCCCTTAGAATTACAGTGTCCTGAAGGGACACAGCACAATAGTTCGTGGCCCAGGCTTCCAGTCCAGGACTATACATTTCCAGACCTGCAGAGATCGGCATTTCAGTAGCACGTGTGCATATTCTCCAATAGCCTACTGGTCTGTCTTCCCACACAGCCCCACCACTCCAGCTAGCTCTCCACAGCAGCCTGCTCCTCCCGTTTGTGGGTAGTGACCCTCCACTCACCATGTCGGGACTTCGGAACTTGCTTGAGCTTCTCTCACAACACCCAGCAGCAGAGGACAGAGCACACCACGCGGAACCATTCAAGCCTGCACAGCTCTTAAGCAAGGCTCCCGGAAGAACCCGCCTCCGCGTCTCTACCTGGAGGCCCTGATTGGCCACTTCTTCTTGAGTGACATATACAACTCTCCAGGTTGGCAGGCTCTGTTAGGGGCACAGAATCATGGTTGTTGGCCCAAGCTTCCTACCCAGGGTAAAACGTTTTCCAGAGCTGTAGAGACTTGCATTTCGGTAGCACTGTCCTCCAGTGGCCTCAACATCTGTCTTCCCAAATAACCCAGGGAGGACTCACTGCTTGTGCTTCCTCGGCACAGCCTCCTGCTCCTCCCCTCTGTGGACAGTGACCCTGACCTCAACAAGTCACACAACCAGTAGCCACTTCCCCTGCTTCCTCCTCTATCTAGGTGGGTAACTTGAAGAGCCCATTTCTCAACTTGCAGTAGAGTTATCCATATGTCCCACCAGTAAAAAGCAATGTTAGGAGACAAGACTTTAGTTTTGTGTCTTCAGGCTGGGTACAAGCAAACTACTGCTTCTTTTTACCAAGGAGTTATGAGTCAACCCTGGGAGAAAAGCAGGAATCAGATGACAAACACTGGGGAACACTATTGTTAGCCTACAACTCTTTCGGAGTAGGACCGTGAAAACCAATTACACAACAATGCCCCAGCCCGCAGGGGGTTGACTAATGCTCTGGAGGAAACTTTTCCTGTATAGGGACAGAAAACAAGACACGAAGAAGGGGGCAAGTCTGCATTCTGATCAAACCCCTTTTATTGAAAATTTTCACAGAGTTTATATAGGCACAGAGGCATGGGTATTTGTGTAAGCAAGGGTTGCTATGGATACCTAACTCTGGAATGTTCCCGCAGGTAGGTATCTACCTTTACAGCTGCTATAATTGCAGGAGAGAAATTTCAGGAAAGTCGTGAAGTGTCTGGTTAGTCTGGAAAAAAATCCTAGAACTGCTGCTTGCAGGCAGCTGGCCTTTAATCTGATCTTATCAGTAGTCCCACCTGAAAAGGAGTTGCTCAGGGGTCTAGAATGACCAGCCCCTTGGCTCAGAGATGGACTGAGGCTACTGACCTGGCTGGTCTTGGTCTTCTGTGGTCCATCACGCAGTTTCTAGCAATCGATTGTCCCAAGGGGACATGGCAGCAATACTGGAGAATGGGAGATGAGAAGAGAATGCCCCTGGCTTGAGGCCCACACAGAGACAAGCTTGTAGTGTGTAATTTATCAGCATGGCCTAGCAGTGCTTATTATCAGGCCTATAATTATTATTATGGTGGCATTTTATAACCCATTAGCAATCAGTCAAGACACAGACACCTGTTATATTTTAAAATGGCCTTAGTTAACCTGGGGCAGGGCAGACATTAATGCCATAAACTATTTCCTATAATGGGGCAGGTATCTGCCCCAGTCCCATACCATCTGCTTCTAATAATTTCTATCAAGCTACCTTCCATCCATAATTCCAAATACTTGCTAATTGTCACCATCTGAGCTACATCTCCAACCACACTGGCCATGTACTTCTCCTCCACCTAACAATGGCACTGCCTTCTTCTCCTCTCTTCTCTGGCCTCTCCTCCTACCAGTGCTTAGGTTTCCTACTACATAAACCACAAAAGGTAGACAGGATAAAAGATTTTAAGATGTGTTTTATTCCAGAGACTGGCAATCAGAGAAGCAGAGAATTAACATACTAAAAATGAAATTCTATCATAGGCTTCCAGAAATACTGAGTCTTGTAGCTTTGACCCAAGGGTTAGTTACATCATTGAGATTTGAATTGTCTGTTTTTCCCCTGATCATTCCTGAGACTTTTCCTTGATTTTGTGGAGGACTGGACACAGAAATTTATTGAAATTATGAACATAAGTCCTTTCCTAATGCTATTTATCTTGTATTTCCTCAGAGCCATGTAGTCTGGGGAAAAGATCAAGGTAGAACCAAGCACCCATTAAAGAATGGTTGTACTGATGACATGAGTGTGGGAATGGAAAGGTGGTTTAGTGCTTAAGAACACCCACTGGCTTCTCATCCTGAGGTTCTGCATTTAATATCAGGCACACATAAAACAAATCACAACCTTCTATAATTCCAATCAGTGTCTGACCCTTTTCCTGGCTTACAGTGGCACCCGTCATGCATGTATTATATATATATATGAAGGGAAAACATCCAAAAACATAAAATCATCTGATTTAATGATTAAAAAAACAACCTGATGAAATTATTCTTTTTATAAAATCATACATATGCTAATGTAAAACATTAGGGGTAATATTGTCTGGAAAATATGTCTTTAGAACACATGCAAGGTTGGTCCCTGAGGAGGGCAGATATGGGTGTCAGTTCCAGAGCTGGAATTCGAGCTTGTGTTGAGCCATGTGACCTGGATTCTAGAATCAATCTTAAGTTTCCAGCTCTTAACTACTCAATCAGCATTTCATTTCCCACATACAATGTACAGAATACAGAATATGAAGGCGACCTATTAGTTCTTATCAAGGCCATGTAACTTACTACAGGAAAGCATGCCCTCAAAATATGTTTCTACAATGCTCAAACTCCACCTGTCTGAGAATTAATATGCATTCATGGGGAGGAATCAGGTCACACATTGAAGAGATTAATAAAAATATCGCTTTAATGACATCTCTGTAGAGACTCTTCTGGGCAGGATCCAGCAAAGCCCACTCTTCCTGAGTGAATTTCACATTCACATCATCATACGTCACTGCATCCTATAATATCTCATACAGGTGTGCAAGAGAAAGCATGATAGTGATAACACTGTAGCTGTGTCCTTTATTGACAATATATTCATATAATTCTGTGGCTTCCACCACTAATTTCCTGATACAGATATTCTAATGTAATCAAGTCATTTTATAAGGATCCTGAATACTGAGGTCCACTTCTGTCATTCCTCACCCCTTGAATAGGATATAGACTTGCAAGAAAAACGCCAATCATCAGAGAGGGATGGGGAGGTAGAGAAATAGTTCACAAGTAGTGGGCTCATGTCAGAGAAATTATATAAACAATTACTAATGATAAAAATGATTTTTAAACTGAGTGTATTTTTTCATGCTGTTAATCTCAGTAGTCAAGAAGCTGAGACAGGAGTATCTCATGATTTGATTGCCAGCCACGTCTATGCAATGACTTTCAGGAGAGCAAGAAGTACAAATGATGGTTCTCCTCTCCCTTGGGTGGTGGGGTTTGGCCACCATCCCACCAAGGCAACAGGATCAGAAGACAAGAGGTAGGGCCTGGAAGGCCAAAACAACAATGGCGATTAAATACTCTGGCAACCACTTCAGGAGCTAGGTCAACATAGTCAGCGAGAACAAAGGCTATATAGATCTTCAGGAGTGGGTGGGGAGCTTCCATGATAAGTGTACAGAATTGGTTGAAAGCAGGCACTTTTGGGATGCTTATTTTACATTTGGCAATAGGCTCCTATCATAAGAACAGGAACACAGTGCCTAATTATCCTATAGGTGCAGGGAGGGGAGAGCTAGCAGGGAGCTTTGTCAAGGGCCATATATCAAATACGATTGGGGCATCTATGTGTAAACACACTCTCTAGGTGGAGTAAGGCAGGGAGCTGGAGGCCCAGCTGGAGAGAGGGAGGCCTGCACCTCACACCAACTTCAGAAAGGCTATCTGGACTGGGAGGACGGCAGCCTCAAACAGCAGGGCCCTTCCAACACATATTAAGACCCTGAATTCTGTGCAGAACACACAAACAAACAAACAAACAAACAAACAAAAACAGGTAAAAAGAACTATCTGGTCTTTACCTGAAGGTCCTACAAAGTACCAGGCATTCACTCCAGGTCTGTATCATCTTCCAGAAACTTGAAGTGCCCCAATTTAAACGGTACCATTCATGAGATTGTACTAATAGAAAATGTATATCTAAGAAGTTAAAAATGGAGAGAAGAAAATATTGGCAATATTGGTGTTGATAATAAATGAGCAACATAGGGCAGGAGAGATGGTACAGTAGAGCTATTGCTGGTCTTGCCAATAATGTAAGTCAATTGCCAGTATTCACACTGGAAGTTCACAACTACCCATTATACCAAGTTCAGATTCCTGAGTCTGAGTCCATCTTCTGACCACGATGAGGACCAGGCACATTTTCATGTACATATTCATGCATAAGGCAAAATACACATATTCGTTTAAAAACTCAGATAAATGCTACTTGTAGGTAGAATTACAGACAACTACATTCCAGTAACCCAGAAAGCTCATGTAGTTTAATGTCATGAATACATGCCATCCTGAAAAATAGAATATAGTTACTTCCAACTTTAAAATTCAAGATATATATGAAAATATGCACAAGAGCTTATTTACATGCAAGCATACATGCAAATACTACATCCGAAGCCCATCAGCTAATAACATAAAAATAAAACAACCTAGGCATTTTGTGCCACATCAAATCTCAGCACTGTGCAGCCAGAGTAAGATAGATCACTACGTTAAAAGTCAGCTTGGTATATTTGCCAATTTCATGACAGCAGGAGCTACACAGAAAAACATATTCTTCAAATTCAAAATCAAAAATGAAAAACAAAAACAGTTAAAATAAAAACTAATTCAAACTATAAAAATAGTAAGCTAGCAAAAAAGCTTAGCATTGAATAGCTCCTACTGCATCTTCTATGAAATAGGGATGGAGTGTATACTAATGAGGGCAAGACAGCACGAGAAGGAAGCTGACTGGTCAGTTCCAACCACAACACAGGAGACACAAGGAACAGGAAAAGGGTTGAGTCTATAGACACTCAAATCCCATCCTCACTAAAGAATCTAGAAAGGCTCCTCTTAGAAAAGCTTCCATAATGTTCCCCAAAGAATGCCACAAATGGGAGACAAGTGTTCAAAGACATCATTCTACCGGGGAGATTTTTTATTTGGTCACTCCACGATGAAAATATATTTAGTCTCAATTCAATGATCCTAATGGTCTGCAACAGCACAGACACTGTTCAAATACCCAAAGATTCATTTGACACTCAAGGCAATCTGTTGACTTCCACATTTTGTAAAATCAGAAAACAAGTTATATCCTTCCAACATACAATGGCACAGAAAACTCTTTCCCATTCCAATAGAAAGGAATGTGTACATAGTGAGAGAAGAATGGAACGAGGCAGGAAACCCAACAGAGCAAACACCAACTCCTGCTGCTCTTTCTCAGAGACATAGGGCTTTGGTTTCCAAGGACTTAGATGGCCCTATCCCTGCAAGATCTCACATATTTCTCAGTTAGGTTCCTTCCAATTCTTATGTGCATCTTCCCTGGGCAGCTTTCTCATAGCTTAGGTATAAATTCTGCCCTAATCAATCCTCTGGGCATGGGCAGAATAAAAGGTTTGGGGCCAAAATATCACACAAATGAGATCTAGATTAATTTTTTCATGGAGTACATTTTACAGTGAAATCCTATGACCTCAACTGCCTCTGTCTGTAATACTCTGAACAGTCTCTGCATTACTCTCTTCCAGGACCTACAAAATCAGCTGGTCAATCTGTTTGTACAGCGCTCTATGCCTTTTGTTATTCAGTTCCTTAGTTTACACATTCCTCCAAAAGAGAATATTCCAGGTTGTATCCAGCATTAAAATAACTTTTTGTGCACCATTTTAAATAAATTTCTCCTTACTACTTGGCTGTTGTGATTAAATCCTCTAACCAAAAGCATCTTAGGTCCGAATAGGTTTACATGTTTGGTCCTATCAGATCACACTCCATCATTTTTGGAGCTACAGGCAGAATCTCAAGTTAAAAAATGAAGCCAAAAAAATGGATAAACATTGTTTCCGGGCTTTGTCTCTTGCTTTGTCACTGTCTCATGCTCAGTTATTTCTAATATGCAGTGAAGCCACACCTACTTGGGGATATTGTCACTCTCAATGGAAAAATCCTTCCCACAGCAGTCAACAATCACCACAATCTCTAACAAACATAGCAACCAGCCATTCTGATGAGGCCACTACATCACTTGAGGCTCCTCACATGACTGAATGCTCAGAAATGTCCAGTACCCAAATCCATTTTAACACAGACACAATAAAACATGAGAAGGCTTTAAACACTCAAATAAGCTTGTTAACCACATCACTCATTTAAGTAGGAAGACACCAAACATTGATGATTGCACTAACTGGGAAATTCAGATTTGCTAAGGCGTGAGAAGAAGCAGGTCTTTAGGAGCTAGAAGACAAAATTAAAATTGTTTCTCCACAGAACATCCCCAAAATGAGAAACGCATAACATGATATATTAAAATTTCAGAAGACAACAATCTGGGAAGTTCTATCATTTTCTAGAGAAACAGCAATATAAGTAGATTATAATTACTAAAATCACACAACATAGATGGCACCACTGATTAAAGCAGGCACAAAGGAGGATGTTGAAATATAACAACGTCCTTTAAACAAGAACTATAGGTTTACTATCAACTCAAAATCAAAGAAGTCTCTGTCCAGCATTCCCCCTGTGCTGGTTCTTCTTGCCAACTCAAATGGCAGAGAAAACCTTCCTTGCCATGAGCTTCCTTTGTAAACTTTGTAAGCTTTGTAGACTTGGCAGGAACTGTCCAGGACCCTGCCTGAGGAGTTCTAGCAGCCAAATCCTGCTGCTTCAAGTTCTGCCCCTATGCCCCACTCTATAACTTTCCCCAGGACACCCCTCTTCTGGTCTTCAGCTTCTCTGATGGCCACCCCTTGTGGGACTCCCCATCCATTTCTGTGCCTTGACTACATCACTTCAAAGTTGGTCAGGGAAAATAATTCTTACACAGGTCCCCTTATTTGTAACACCCCCCCCTCGGCAAATCCAAGGAGGTTAGAGGACATCATTCACTGGTGCCTCTTCCTCCTGAGTTACTAGTTAGAGCTTTGTCTGTAAGGAATTAAAAGACCATCTTTCAAGCAGTGGGAATGAGAGGGTTAGGTGCTCAAAAAAGTCTTAACTACACAGCATGAAGAAAGAGTGAGCTACAGTGGTGTTGCTCTAACAGAAAAGAATGTGAAAGCCTTTGAGAAAAAGAATGAATATTTTAATTACTGGGAAACATTAGCATGAGCAGAAACAAATAAAAGATTAGAGCAGTGATGCATAAAAAAGTGAACTCCAAAAATACCATCCATTGCCTTTTTATAAAGATAAATATAATTTGAAAAACACATAGGCAGACTGATTTTGAACAAGAGTAGAACCTTCTCTGGTAGAGGGAATGGCATTAATAAGACAGGGATTGACCTTGCCCCTTTGTGCAATGTTAGCTGCTGAGATCTGCAACCTGACACAAACAGCTACAGCCAATGGTCCCTTAACTGAAATTGCAACATTCACTGGCTCCAGCTAACCTAACCAAATTATAACCAAACATCTGATCTGCTTTTATTCACATGCATGAATTAATACATGATGGGAAATTACAAACTCTGACACCCTGCTAGAATCAGGTCTTTCTTCACAATGGGGACCCCTGGAGCTGAATGTCTCAATCATTAGTCTGTGATCTAGCCATTGTCTACCCAGTTTCACTGGGCACTTTCTGCAGACCTCCTCTTCCAGTCTGATGGCAGAAGCCATGCTGCAAATGTTTCTAAAATGGCCAGTTCATTACATTACTCAAATGAGTAATTTTGTGTGTCTCTTTTTTTAGAGACAGCGATTCTCTGTAGGCCTTAGCTGTCCTAGACTCACTTTGTAGACCAGGCTGGCCTTGAACTCACAGGGATCCACCTGCTTCTGCCTCTTAAGTGCTGGGATTAAAGGTGTGGCCACCAAGCTCAGCTTCAAATGAGTAATTTTAAAACACTGTTGTGGTATAGTCTTTTAACTAGGGAATTTAGAATTTTTCATCAAGAGGAAAACAAGGTCGCTGCCCTGGGGAGCAACAGGTTGGTATCCAAGCCACCTGAGTCAACAGAGTTGGTCTCAGAAATATTTTCCAAAAGGATGAAAATACAGCTGTCCTAGAATTAACATGCCTTTTCAAGAAGAAATCACTCTACACACAATTGAAAGATTACTTTTAAAAATCTGTTAATGACAGCATGCATCCAGTTCTGGCTACTGCTGCCAACAGATTTGGCATTCCACATAAGCTCTCATGTCTTTTCAGTTCAGGCCCCAGGTTATGTTTGGAACAATTTCAATATGGTCTGAGACTGCAAGTCTGGCCACTTAGACTGATGAGGGATTTACACAGCAAATACTATCCCAGAATCATTTCTTAAATACACTAGTGCCCTGAAAAAGCAGCTTATTCTTCAGTGACAAGGTCCAGAGTTGGAGGTCCCACTAGATGAGAAGATAAAAGAAGAAGAAGGTAGAAACTAGAAGAGCTGAGGTGGGGAGGACTTGCACAAGCTATGACTTAAGCCAAGTAAGCTTCTCAAGAATAGCATCTTGTGTACTACATCCATGGAGGAAATTGACCATATGTGAGACTTCTATGAAGTAATCAGAAATTTATCATACCATGGCACAAACACGGAACAAGTCTTATAAAACAAAACTGCACATCAGGAACACAGGTCTCTCACAAACTACTGACCAAGCCCAGAGTGGATTTGGGACTGATCAACAGAACCCCAAGGAGCTGAAGAAACCCCTCACGGAAGGGCAAAGGACCCAGACCATTACCCACTCTCCCAAGCATATTCCTGGCCTTGGAGAAGGAGCCCTATTTTATCCTCAATACATCCCTACCTTGGAGGAAGCTCACAGGCCTAGGCCACAGGCTGTTTCTGTCTCTGTCATATACTTTCCTAGGCTTGCGAAAGAGCTATGCAAAACTATGCTTTTCTCAAGAGGACTCTGGACTTTTATGCCACATGAGGCCTTAATGTTCATTGTGACACTGTAATGCCCCAGTGAGGAATTTATTAGAGGCTGTTCTTTTGAAGATGAAGATGTGCCAAGTGGCTGGTTTTAAATCAAAGTTGTCTCCTCTGCTATGACTTGGAGCCAAATGTGTTGACAATCCTGGTGAATCAACACGTGTGCCCTAGCATCCTAATCTCTAACAGGCTAACTTCTCTGTGGGGTGTTTTAGACGCAGTTCTTCCTCAGGTAAACTCTACTTGCTGTCATTGGTAAATGTTGTACGATATCAATTATCATCTTGTACATCACAGCTTAATACTGAAGTGTCACCCAACATATGAGATCACATTTACAACCTCCACAAAATTTATACTTTGTTTGTTTATTTGTTTTTTGTTTTTTTCACGGCACTGTTTTTCTCTGTTGCCCTTGGCTCACATTGCAGACCTGGCTGGCCTTAAGCTCACAGCAAGCCACCTGCCTCCTGAGTGCTGGGATTTGGGGCGAGGGCCACAATGCCGGGCTTCCAAATATATCTTAGACCTAAATGTTACACGCTAAGAACAGAATTTTTAGAAGAAGTTAGAGAAACCAGGGGTCTGAGTTTGAAATCCTGCCAAGGATGTTTCTACTCACAAGGCCCTGCTCCCAATGCTTTGTGTAGATGTAATCAACACAGTGCAGTTAGTCAGAGACCATCACCAAGTCCAGAAATTAATAAGACCAAAAAGTATCACACAGGTGGCCACATCTGCTGCTGCTTATCTCGCATCCCCAGGGAAGACCCACTAAACCAGTTTCCTCTGCCCAGCTGTCTGTTCCTTCTACTGTGAGCAGTGACTGCACTTACCATGTTGTGTCTTCTGACCTTGCCTGAGCTCTCCTCACAGCACCCAGCAAAAACACTCAGAACATATCTTACATGGCCACTCAAGTCTGCTCCGGTAAAGAGAGGAACTTACAGCATGGCACCCGGAAGAACACTCTTTCTCTTTTTCCTGGAGTCCCTGATTGGCCATTGAGTCTTGAGTGACAGGAGCACTTCCCTATGGCTAGAGTGTGCTGAGGGGACACAGCACAGTAGTTCCTGGAGCAGGCTTCCATTACAGGACCAGTCTTTTTTTCTTTTTTCTTTTTTCTTTTTTTTTGTTTTTCGAGACAGGGTCTCTCTGTGTTAGCCTTGGCTGTCCTGGACTCACTTTCTAGACCAGGCTGGCCTCGAACTCACAGCGATTCACCCGCCTCTGCCTCCCAAGTCCTGGGATTAAAGGCGTGCACCACCATGCCTGGCCAGTCTTTTTTTCTTAAGTGGAGAGATTTGCATTTCAGTAGCACTCCTACCTGTTCTCCAAGACCTTGCATTTCCACCTTTGCACTCACCCCAGGGCAGAACCAGCCACTCAGGCCTCCTGAGCTCAGATGCCTGCCCCTCCCCCTTTGCCCTTGAGCTCACCAGGTCCCAACTTCTGAGCTTGCTTGAGGTCCCAGCAAAACCCTCAGGCACTTCCCTTCTTCTTCCTGGAATCAGTGTGCACAGCTTGCAAAGCCTAGTGCTCAAATTGGAGTGTAGTTATCAGTCTGTCCCACAAGTGAAAAGGTACCCAAAATATTCCAAATTAAAGAGAGTTTAGGAAACAACATTTTTGTTTTGTGGCTTCATGCTATGTTCAGGTAAACTGCAGCTACCTTTCACCTGATAGATATGAAACAAACCTTGGAGGAAATCAGGAAAGGGATGATAATCACTTTGGAGGGGCTGGAGAGATGGCTCTGTGCTTAAGAGCGCTGCCTGCTCTTCCAAAGGTCCTGAGTTCAAATCCCAGCAACCATCAGGTGGCTCACAGTCATCTACAGGAAGATCTGGTGCCCTCTTCTGGTGGGCAGGCATACATGAAGGTGAAACACTGTATACTTAAATAAATAAATCTTAATATATATATGGAGAGATAAACATTTTGGAGCACTACAGCTAATCAACACATCATCCTCAGTGGAAAGGTGATTAAAAAGAAAACAAAGCCAGGTGTGGTGACGCACGCCTTTAATCCCAGCATTGGGAGGCAGAGGCAGGCGGATCGCTGTGAGTTCATGGCCCGCCTGGTCTACAAAGCGAGTCTAGGACAGCCAAGGCTACACAGAGAAACCCTGTCTCAAAAAAACAAAAAAACAAAACAAAACCCATAGTTGTGCTTGGACTTGGGGCTACAGAGAGACCCTGTCTTGAAAAACCAAAAAAAAAAAAAAAAAAAAAAAAAAAAAAAAAATCAAAACAAAACAAAAAAACTCCAAAGCAAACAAATAAAGACTATATCATGACAACATTTTAAAATTAACCATTTGAGTCCTGTAGTCAACTATCCATTGCAGTCAGAGGAAAAGAATCTCCATAAGGAGCATGGTTTTTCTGTCTTCAGATCAGATTAGAAGGAATAATTTATTATCTATTCCACAAGGGTAAATGGGGTAGGCAATCAGCTGCTGCAGCTAAAATTCTGAAAAGTAGGAAGTATCTTATTGTTGATGTGAACGAAGGGATCTCTAAAATCAGGTTCTGCCAGGCATGATGGCACACGCCTTTAATCCCAGCACTTGGTAGGCAGTGGCAGGTGGATCTCTGTGAGTTCAAGGCCAGCCTGGTCTACAAAGTGAGTCCAGGACAGCCAAGGGTAGACAGAGAACCCATGTCTTGAAAAAAAAAAATAAAACAAACCAAAAAACAAAAAGCAAACCAAAAACCTCAGTTTCTGCCTACTGTGGAGTCCCCTCCTGGCTCCCTGTGGATCTAGTTACATAGTGTACAGCTCCTCCAGTACCATGTCTGCCTGGACACTGCTGTGCTTCCTACTATGTTGGTAATGAACTAAAAGTCTATCACCATAAAAAACCCTCAATTAAATGTTACTTTTTAAATAAGGGTTGCCTTGTTCATGGTGCTTCTTCACAGCAAAGTACTTTGCCCCTCACCCACAAGCACAAGTCAGACAATGGCAACGGAACCAGAATGGCAGGACCTAGACTCCAGACCATTTGTTAACTTCCCAATAGATATAAATGGAAAATTACAACCAGTAAGGTGGCTACTGGATACAGGAAGTCAAATCAGTATTATAAACTGTCACCCAAACCAAAACAAAGGATTTAAAAATATACAGGTACAAGGAGTAAATTCAACTAAAACAGTACCAGTTATCAAGGTAACAGTAGACTTATTTGGTAAAAAATATGAGTTAGACATGGCAAGCTTTACTGCACCCTCAAGTGTTTTAGGAATAGATCATATTAAGATGCTTTTTCAAAATTTTTGCAAATTAAAAACATTAAAAAATTCTTCACTAATTTTGCAGAAGTAAAAATAGAACCCGTAAGGTTACCAGAAATTAAGCCCTCCTTCACCCCACAATATCCTATAAAAGGGGGAATAGAGGACATTACAAACACCTTAAAGGAACTGCTTAAAGAAGGCATAGTAACACCTACCCAAAGCTTTAATTATAATTCACCTGTTTGGCCAGTATTAAAGCCAAATGGCAAATGGAGATTTACAGTAGATTATAGGAAAATTAATGAATTAAGTCCAAAAATGCCAGGAACCTTACCTGACATTGAGGATATATTTTTAAGAATAAGACAAGCAGCACCAAAGTGGATGGCAACTATAGATCTCTCAGATATGTTCTTTGGAATACCATTGCATCCAGCATCACAAGAAATAACAACTTTTACCTGGCAGTCAAAGCAATATAAATTTTTAAGACTGCCTCAAGGCTATTTAAACAGTCCAATTATAGCCCACACCACCCTAATGAAAACCCTGGAGGACTTTGATAGTCAGGGGGTGGAGTTAGTATCTTATATTGATGATTTGATGATTTATGGACAGGACAAAGACAAAATTCAGGACACAGTAAAAAATTTAATACAACATCTAAGAGATAAAGGATGGACTATTAATCAAACCAAGGTTCAAGGACCTAGCAAACAAGTAAAATTTCTAGGAGTACATTGGTCCACAGAAGGGCCTAAAATACCAGAAGAAGTGATAAATAAGTTGGATAGATTAGAACAGCCTAAAAATAAACAACAAGTACAACATCTGATAGGATTATTTGGCTACTGGCGCCAACACATCCCCTATCAGCAGCTTTTATTGCAACCCCTATACAAAATAATTTTAAAAACCCAAGACTTCGAATGGTCAGAAGCTCAGGAAAAGGTGGTCAGAACCATGATTGACCTGATCAGACAATACCAATCCCTTGGCTACATTAATAAGGAAGATACAGTAATAATAGAAGTATTGTATACAAAGGGATATGGTAATTGGAATATTTTTGCAAAAGGAAGTAGATTAACACCAATTGGCTTTTATTGCAAAAAGTTCCCATGGTCAGAAAAGAAATACTCTCTATTTGAGGGGACCATCTGGGCTACATATGAGGCATGCAGAACTGCCCACTCACTAATAAAGAATAACCCAACTGTGATCCGAACAGAAATGCCCATTATAGATTGGATAAAAGCACCTGGAGAGGCCTGGGCAGGACTACCCATGGAAGGCAAAGTACTTCACTGGAAGTGGTACCTGTCAGACTTTTTCAGACACAATAAAGTATCAACTCAGGGTCGTATATCCCAAGCCTCAGAAGAAGTTCTGAGATCAGGGAATACCGAAAACCCAACCTGGTTGATACCACCCAGTCTTATACCTAAGGGCACTGAACCTGGCCCAGATCAGACCATTGGTCTGTGGGGCACTAAGGAGTTCAGCAAGAAAATACCTAATGCATGGTTTACAGATGGGTCATCTACAACAACCAACAACATAGTGAGGTGGAAAGCTCCTGCCTACAGGCCAGAAGATGGTAAAATAGTGACTGACCAGGGAACAGGAAAATCTGCCCAACATGCTGAAGTAATTGCAGCATTATTAGCGGCTAGACAAACAGAGCAGGAAAATAGGAAAATTCTAAATTTGTACACCGATTCATGGTGTGTGGCAAATGGGATAGCGGTCTGGTCAGGCAAATGGAGAAGGACCGACTGGAAAATAAATGGTAAACCATTATGGTCAGGGGAAGCATGGAAAGAATTAGCAATATTAGGAGAACAAATAAAAATTACAGTATTTCATGTAGATGCCCATACTAATAAGCAAGATGATATGCATAAAAATAATGATATAGTGGACAAATTAGCAGCCATTGTGGCCAATGTTAAAATTAAGAAAACTTATAAAATCCAGGATATTAATCTGACTAAAAAGATTATTAGGACCAATTATGAATTGGTCAAACCAAATGTAGAACCCATCGAGGTAACAAAAGATGAAATTATTGCACTACATAAGGAAATGGGACACATTGGTGCCCATGCACTCAAACATTGGTTTGACAAAAGGAATATTGGTATTTCTTGGCATGCAATAAGACAAGCATTAAGGAATTGCTCCCAATGCCCAAATGAAAAATTACGATTTAAACATAATTACCATGGTGTCATTGGACATCGGATGGGATTTAATTACAAACTCAATAATGAATATTAGCTGTACCAACCTAAATGAAGAAACTATGAACAACACAAACACAGCCTTTACCCTACAGGCAGGCTGTTGGTTGGTTCATAATTGCTCTATATTACATGCCATGAACAAGACACAGGTAACCAGTATTTCTTTGCAAATGGTACACTTATACACATCACCAACTATGTTTATAGAAGAATTAGAAAAGCAACATTACAATGAATTTGTACAGAAAAATGAGGAATTACAAAGATTAGCAGAATTCAATCAAAAACAGCTGGAAAGCATACACACCAAAATTAAAACAGCCCAAACTAGCCTAACTAGAAATATGCAAGAAACACATAAATTAGTGGGAATACTAAGAACTAACTCATTGATTCATAAAGATTGGCATAGCAAAATTGGAAAATGTAGCTTTTTTGACTATGTAGCAAGAATTATACAGCTTGATTTTATATGTTCCCCACTATATGGATGGTGGGAATGGTTTAAAGAAATGGTAATGGTAGCAGGCATTGCTATTGTTGTCATTATTCTTGCAAAATTTGCTTTGTCATGCAGAAATAGAGGAAAGTATGCCAAACTTCAGAAAAGGACCCAGTGGGAGACGGTGTGACCTATTACAGCGCAACGGACCCCACATTTTCATCTCACACTTCTACCACAGGCATTTTGACCAAATCAATGATCTTCTACATAGAATGGGATTGGCACTTGGACACATTGGAGAAGAATCCTGTCATTTCTGTCGACACAGATTCTCATCCATGTTTCTCTCAGGCCCCCCCGGATGATGATAAATTGTTATTTTTAATGAATCATTTTGTACACCACCCTTTAGATAATATACTAAGTCACCCAATAGAAAAAGTAGTACATATGTTAGCAAGCCTATTTTCTTGTTATATTATGAAAGGATCTCATGCTCATTATAGTTTATGTAAGGCAATGATAAGACATGACCCTTATAAAGCTAGAATGTTATTATATGGAGATTATTATTGTAGTTGTGCAGTAGAACATGTTTATACCCCAAATAGCTTACAGTCATGGGCAATTAGAACCCTGATAGCACCAATGATGGATGAAATGTTATTAGAATTTGCAGCCTTTAAAACATCGTATGAAATGAATAGAAGATATAGAATTTTAAAACGTTTGCATATTAAAGCTAATTTAAGGAAACCATTTACTTTAATTACTAGAAATTTGTGCCATTATGACTTTGTAAACCCCAGCCCTGCGAGGCAACTGTTTGACCATCAATAGCCAACAATTGATGGCTTAACCAGGATGACACCTTTCATGTTGACATCATTTCAGGTGTCAGGGGGTGGAATGTAATAAACATGTCAGGGCTTGTTTCAAAGCCCAGTGTAGAAAGCAGCTGACAGTCCAAAAAGCTGACGTGTGACCAGATGTGTGAGTGATAGATAAAACCTTAGTAGTAAATTCTGACCTAGAAGCAGCCACGACTGCAAGTTGGTGATAAGAGTGACACAGAAAGCTAGATGTGTGAATTAAAGAGGATAAGGTTAAGTTAAGTATAAAAACCCTGAGAAGAAGCAGCCAGCTCTCTCGCTGTCACCATGACTACCTGAAATGCTGCCAGACAACAAGGCGCTCTCCCAGGACGGAGCAGACAGACAAGCTGTCAGATAACAACCCGAGAACTGAATCAAGTCGCAGCAGCGAACCTGTTTGACAGATCATCGCGACATCAGGTCGTATACCCTAATGGCATAAGCTCCCAGAATATTGATATTATAAGATGCTAAATGCTACTCCTATTGGAATTATAGCTGCCGCCTTTTGTTGTAGTTGCCTTTGTATTGCTAATAAACCTCTCTTGCTAAAACGTATCGCTTGCTCTTGGCCTGCCTCCTTTGTTCCGGATCCTGAGTGTAAACTCTCTGCTCGCGACACACGCCCGACTTATGTTTCTGCTTTTGTTTTAGGCTTTTTCTCTCCATCCCCTTTATTTTTTCATAGATATTGTACACGTTCTTGATTATTCTAATTTCTTGCGATATTAACGTATTTTCTAGTACTAAACTTTTTTAGTATGGTCAGTGTATATGTCAGTCAACATGAAGTGGCCAATCAGAGCCTCCAGGTAGAGACGCGGAGGCGGGTTCTTCCGGGAGCCTTGCTGAAGAGCTGCGCAGGCTCGGGTGGTTCCGCGTGGTGTGCGCTGACCTCTGCTGCTGGCTGTTGTGAGAGAAGCTTCAGCAAGTTCCGAAGTCCCGACATGGTGAGTGGAGGGTCACTGCCCACAAACGGGAGGAGCAGGCTGCTGTGGAGAGCTAGCTGGAGTGGTGGGGCTGTGTGGGAAGACAGACCAGTAGGCTATTGGAGAATACGCACACGAGCTGCTGAAATGCCGATCTCTGCAGTTCTGCAAATGGACTGGAAGCCTGGGCCATGAGCTATTGTGCTGTGTCCCTTCAGGACACTGTAATTCTAAGGGAGGTGCTCATGTCCCTGGAGACTTGCTGGCCAATCAGAGCCTCCTGGCAGACCAGCCACTATGAAGATGAGGCTCTTTCTTCTGGCTGCCACGCACAAGTGCAGCTCTCTAGCTGAGCTTTCTTTAATGGGTCTGTGTGCTGTGCTTTGAGCACTGCTGCTGAGTGCTGTGAGGGAAGCTCAGGCAAGCGCCAAAGTGGCAACATGCTGAGCTCAGGGTCACTGCTGACTGATGGGTTATCTCCACAGGTGAAATAAGCCAATGGGGACAGATTGACAGTAAAACGGAGGCAGGTGGATCTCTGTGAGAGGCAGGTGGATCTCTGTGAGTTTGAGGGCAGCCTAGTCTACAAAGTGAGTCCAGGACAGCCAAGGCTACACAGAGAAACCCTGTCTCGAAAAACCAAAAAAAAAAAAAAAAAAAAAAAGTAAACCGGGCAAGTTTACTTAGGAAGTGAAATTTCTTGGCTAGTTCAGGAGCCTCAGTATACAAGGCCTGAGGAAATCGCCCCGCTGTTCCCGCCCTCCCCCACCCGCCCTCCTCAGCCCCCCCCCCCCTTGTCAACTAGGATTACAGGTGAAAGAGGATTAAGTATTGGCCACCTGCTGTACTAGGGAAGCCCTTGGCCCCAGGGGAGGGGCTTGGAGCATCTCAAGGAATGCTAAGAATGTGCAGAGGCTTTCCTTGCAGGGGGCAGGGTTGGAGAAAGAAGTGGGCTCTAACAGACCAGGTAGATGACAACTGAACACCCACATTGGGGAACATCAGAAAAGTGGGCTACAGGAGCTGGTGTGGTGGGTCCTCCCTGAGGTTGTGTGGTCAGCAAAGGCCAGATGTGGCCACATTTGGCCCGTCTTAAGCTTTGATGGAGAAAAGTAGAATTGATGATGTGAAGGATGCAGCAATTCATAGAAATTTTAAAAGCTCAGCTAGAATTTAGCTGAAGGAGGATTGCCTCCAACACACCCCACAGATAAACAGTATGCTAACCGGCCTGTTAGAAGTCAGGATGCTAGGATACAAGATGCAATTCTTTAAAACCTTACTTGATATAAGATATAGCTTGTGCAAAACCTCCTCACCTCAGCTTTTGTACTTTCTATCTTCTACTTCTCCTTTCTTTCTCATCCTCTGGAACCTTCCACTTAGGACTCTGTCACTGATGTTTGAAGGCCTGGGTCCTTAAAAATACTTCTGTCACTATCATTGCTGGGCAAATGTCTTAAGTGGCTAGGCTTGCTGTGTCCAGTCCATATTTAAATTGTTCAAAACATAACCTGGGGACTAAATTTAAAAAAACTTAACGGCAGCAGCATGTAGAATGCAAAATCTTTTTTTAGCTGTCATTACAGATATTTTTTATTAGTTAGTTTTCTATTTGTGTGTATTATGTGTGTGTGTATTATAAGTATGTATGTATGCATATTAATTCTAGGACCGCTGCATCTAATGTCTTTGAGAAAAGTCTTTCTTCTTGACTAAACTTCCTAAGTTCTTTAATTAAAGGATTGTACCACAGCAGAGTCTAAAAATACTCACTTTAGTCATGTAATGAACTGTCCATTTCCATATCAGGAATAAGATTTTCATGTGGATCATGCCTTCTGTCTTCAGAACAGAACAGGATGCAGTTTACTTTTACACTGCAGAGTGAAGCAGGACAGGCCTTAACTAGCTCACAGGCTAATGTTTAGGGCAGTCAGCTCCGAGAGTCAATACTATGAAGAAAGACCTGATTGAGGTAAGGTGAGTGACGATGTCATTTTTCAGCATGGATTAACTCATGCATGTGAATGGAAGCCGACCAGATCGGTGGGTAAACATTTTGGGTAGGTTTTAGCCACTGAATAATAAATTTCTATTTAATGGACTCTCTTATGCAAAATATGCAGTCCTCATTGACACAGTTAAGTCAGCTCAGACATTTGAGACTTAGGCTACTGGTTCTTGGTGTCTGTCTGAACTGAGCGGCTAACATTGCACAGAAGGGCAAAGTCAAACAGTACAAGTTTGGTAGTAGAGTTTTTGGTGTCACTTATATATACTTTAGTATCATTTGCCAATTAGGATACATTGAATGCCTCCTTTCCAAATTCCATCCTCTTGACCACTTTTAGTTGTCATATTGGTTACGTTGGACATCAAGTGTTACATTAAGTAGAAATGGAGAAAGAGGACAGATTTTAGTGGAATTGCTTTGAGGTTCTCTCCATTTAAGTTGGTGTTGCTATAGACTTGTGTAAATTGTGTTTAATATGTATAGGTATGTCCCTTGCATTTGTAATCTCTCCAAGACTTTTATCATGAATTGGTGTTGAATTTTTGTGAAGGGCTTGCTTAGTGTCTAATAAGATGACCCTGTGATGTTTTTCCCTATGTCAGTTTATTTATTTTACCATTACTGGTTTTCCTGTCATGAGCCATTCCTGCATCAATGGGATGAAACTTTGTCAACCATTGTGGGTTATCTTTTTGATATGTTCTTGGATTAAGTTTACATTTATTTTATAGAGTATTTTTGCTTCCATGGTCATGAACAAATTTGGTCTGTAAATCTCCTTCTTTGTTGAGTCTTTACATCCTTCATGTGTTAAGGTATTGTGGCCTCATGAAATGAACTGGGTAACTTTCCTTCTGTTTCTATTTTGTAGAGTACTTTGAGCAGTATTGAAACTAAGTCTTCTTTGAAAGTCTCGTTGAATTATGCACTAAAAGTGTCCAGTCTGCATTTCTTTCTTTATATATATTATATATATATATATATATGAAATATATATATATATATATATATATATATATATATATATATATATATATTATTTATACAGTATTCTGGTCACTTGTATCCTGCCCACCACAAGAAGACACCAGATCTCATGACAGGTGGTTGTAAGCCACCATGTGGTTCCTAGGAATTGAACTCGGGACCTTTTGGAAGGGCAAATGGTGCTCTTAACCTCTGAGCCATCTCTCCAGGCCCAGTCCTGCATTTCTTTTGTTCGAGTCTTTTAATGAATTCTTTCATGTCACTAGGTGTTAGAGGTCTACTTATGGTAAATTGTTATGTCATCTGGGGTTAACTTTGGTAAGTGCTACATGTTGTTGTTAGGTTTACCTGTAAGTAATTAACATTATTAGGCCTATACCTATTATTATTACAACAGTATAACCCGCTAGCAATCAGTCAAGACACAGACACCTGTTATATTTTAAAATACCCATAGTTAACCTAGGGCAGGGCAGATGTTAATTCTCTAAACTACTTCCCTTAGTGGGGCAGGTATGGGATACCTGTCCCAATCCCACAGCATTTAATTCTAATAATTTCTATCAAGCTACCTCACATCCAGAATCCCATATACTTGCTAATGTTCTTCATCAGGGCCAAATCCTCCATCCATGCTGGCCATGTGCTTCTCCTCCCCCTAACCCATGCTGGTGAGACCTCCTTCTCTCCCTTGTCCTCAGATCTGTCTTCATCCCAAGATTCTCTCTGTCTTCCCAAGCCCTAGACCCTTAGCCATGTCTATTCCATTTGTCCTGCCCAGATGTGATGGTCTTATATTAGTTAGCATCAAAATACATCAGACCAATGGGTACCTATCAAGAAAATTATTCATTTTGTTTTGATTTTTCAATTTGGTCCAATACAGGTATTTAAAAGTATATCCTTATGATTTTGGAGATTTTCCCATTGTACGGCACCCTGCTCATTTCTTTCTTTTTTCTTCTCTCTCTCTCTCTCTTTTTTTTTTCCAATGTGACTATTCCTTCCCTGTCTTTTAGTTATTTCAATAAGGGTTGTCCATTTTGTTGATTTTTCTCAGTGAACCAACTCTGTGTTTCATAAATCCTTGTATTGTTCCCTTTGTTTTTATTTTTTTATTTTAGCCCTAATTCAATAGTTTCTTCCTGTCTACTACTTTTAGTTGTGCTTCCTTCACTTTGTTCTAGACTTTTACATGTGCTGGTAATTTCCTAGTAAGAGATCTCCTGTATATGTTATGTATGCACTTAGTGATGTCAACTATCCTTTTATCATCACTTTTCTTGTGTACTATATGCTTACATATGATGTGCATTCATTTGCATTGAATTCTACAAGGTCTTTAATATCTTTCTTTATTTCTGTCTTGACCCATTTTCCCTCTGGAGAGAGTTATTTAGTTTCCATGAGTTTTAAAGACTTCCTTTGTTTCTGTTGTTGATGATGTGTAGCTTCAGTCTATGCTGGTCAGATAGAATGCAGGGGTTGTTTCGATTACCATGTACCTTTTGAGACGTGCACTGTGTTTGAGTATGTGTTCAATTTGGAGATATTTCCATTTCTTTTTGAGAAGAAGGCAAACTCTTCTGTGTTTGTGTGGAATGTTCTGTAAATATCCAGTGAATTCTCTGGATTTTTTTTTAAAGATTTATTTATTTATTATGTATATAGTGCACATCAGATCCCATTATAGATGGTTGTGAGCCACCATGTGTTTGCTGGGAATTGAACTCAGGACCTCTGGAAGAGCAGTCAGTGCTCTTAACCGCTGAGGCATCTCTCCAGCCCCAATTCTTTGGATTTTCATAGCAGTTAGCTGAAGCATATTTCTGTTCATATTATTCATGCAGAATCAAGCAACAGGTAAACCCTTCTCTGCCATGGACTCTTTTGGTGAACTATGTAAATTTTCCAAGAAAGTTATCAGGTCCACTTCTGATAATCTCCAGCAGCCAGACAGGGCTGTTTCAAGTTTTGGCCTTGGAATCCACCTACATCATTCCCTGGGTGCCCCCTTTTTACATCTTCTGCTCACATGGGTGCCACCTGCGTGTGTTCCATGAGAAGGGTTCTCAGATGTTCAGCTTGTGGTGTTGGCCTCTCCACACCTCCAAACAGCAACACCCCAGGACTGCAGAGCTGCTGTGGCTAAATCTCCACAGTGCTGGAAAGAGCGACCACACTCCTGGAGAAACTGAGAAGCTGAAGCCATGGAAAAGGCAGCAGCCCCCAAAGCATCAGTTGTAGTTGCTGCTGACAGGGAACTCACAGGGTGGGAGATTTGTTCAACTGGAGCTACTCTGTGAGCTCCAGTGCCAACTCTATTGTAGGTTTAGATTTTTCAAAACCTACTTTACTTAGGGTTCCTAAATCCTTTTATCTTCCTTTTAATCTACCAACCAGAGGTAGAGGAGAAAGATTGTTGATAGAAAAAGGGGGTGTGAACTAGTTTAGACGCAGTTCCTTGAGGCGATTCTATTCTTCTTTGGCAGGGTACCAGAAATCCAGTCCAATAGGAAGCACCAAACAATACCATGAATCAGTGACAACAGATGATAAATGCTTGTTCTGCATGAGTTAAAGATAAATGTGTGTTCTGTTGGAGTTAAGCAATATTACCCTGCATTGTTCTTTCTCAGGAGAAGAGTAGGGCAATAGCACATCCCCAATACCTCTACCTTATATCCCATGGAATTAGTTTAAAATGCTTTGTCTATCCACCTAGGCACATGTAGCAGGAATAGAGTTTTTCTTGCCTAGGTAGGATACAGTATACCTGACATAAAATTGATTTTTCCTGATTATGTTTTTTAAATTACTCTGTGAATGGTCTGGGTCACAGTGTCCTTTCACAAACCCATACTATGTTCTTGACCAGTCTGTTTTTGTTAAATGGTCAGTAAACTATCTCTAACCTGAGTTTGGTGTCCATGTAGTCAGTGTGGGCTATTCCTGAACCCCAAGAGGCCAAAGCTAGCAGGCTTGTTGGCTTAAGAAGGTTTCAACTGCAGATAAGCCAATTAAAGCAGGCAAAAATGTTAATGATGAGGCATGCCCTCATCAGAATGGCTGATTGCTATGTCTGTGAGAGATTATATTGATTGATGAGTGATGTGGGAGGCTCTTCCAGTAAGGTGGCAGTATCCCTTAGCAAGTGTGCCTGGGTTGGATAAGAAATCAGGCTGCATATAAGAGAGTGCTCAAGTAAGCAAGCAAGCCAGGAACAATTTTTGTCCATGGGTTTTGTTATAATTTTCAAGGTTGAATTTCTCTTTTAACCTTACAGAATGTTGGACTGTGAGCTGACAGAACCATCTAAAAAAACAACAAGTGGGGCAGAAGAAAGTGCAGTGTGTGGGTTTAGAGAAAAAACAGAACTAGGTAGTTTTAGATGGCAGTCAAATCCTGAAAGAGAGGAAGGGATTCTCAAGGAGCTTAGCACCAGTAAATAGAAAGCCCTACTGTGCATTGGAAGCCTAAGATGGGCAACACCCATTCTTGCTACACCTTAAATGAATGGAAAGTATAGGCAAAGTGATTGCAAAGCAGGCACTTCATATAAAACCTGCTGCAACTCTGGTCCATGGCTGGCATATTTCATCTCAGTTTAGAAACCAAAGTTGGCAGGATCACCCATTGCTGTAGTGGTGTTTTTTTTTTTTTTTTAATATTATTTATTATTTATACAGTATTCTGTCTGCAGGCCAGAAGAGGGCACCAGATCTCATTATCAATGGTTGTGAGCCACCATGTGGTTTCTGGGAATTGAACCCAGGACCTTTGGAAGAACAACCAGTGTTTTTAACCTCTGAGCCATCTCTCCAGCCCCCATTGCACTGGTTTTTAAAACAAGAAAGATGCACAATTCAAGGTCATGTATTCTGTCTCTGTGACTTCAGTTCAACGTTGCTCCAGCTATTTATGTTTTGCAGAGACAGTGCCCTAGTAAGGAAACTATGAGATTTCATTTCACCAGGCTTAGGCTATGTAGCCTGTGTTGCATTTTGAGACCATAAGATGATGAGATACCTAAGCTCTGAGAAATACATCATAGAGAGATCCTTATACTGAGTTAAAGTAACAAAACTGAGTGATGAATGAGAAATTGCAGTCATAGGGCCATCTATACCCTGTGAAACTGAAGCCCCATGTATCTGAGACAAAGCTAGGGTACTTGGTGTTTGAGTTGCTGGATTGATTGATTGAGTGATTGATTGATTGATTTTGTGTCCATCCAATCTTGCCTCACTATATGTACCTTCCTCTCAATTAGAATGGGAAGGTTTATTCTGTGCCATTGTATATTATAAAGATATAACCTGTTTCCAGATTTTAGAAAATATAGCTATCAAAAGATTTTCTGGAGTGTCAGAAGAGTCTTTGTACTTTTTTTTTTTTTTTTTTTTTTTTTTGGTTTTTTGAGACAGGGTTTCTCTGTGTAGCCTTGGCCTTCCTGGACTAACTTTGCAGACCAGGCTGCACAGTGATCCACCTGCCTCTGCCTACCGAGTGCTGGGATTAAAGACGTGTGCTACCACACCCGGCTTGTACTCCTGAATAGTGGATGAGCTATTGCAGACTGTTAGGATCATTGAAGTTGATTGAAATGCATTTTCACTGTGGGTCAATAATGACCAATATCAGAATTTAATTGAACAGGTCAGAATGACTCTGGTTAGTGTCATTTCTTTAAATACTTATCTTCTTTTTTTAATTTCTTTTTATTTATTTTATTTAATTTTAATTTTTATTTTTTTTGAGACAGGTTCTCTTTGTGTAGCTTTGGTTGTCCTGGACTCGCTTTGTAGACCAGGCTGGCCTCGAACTCACAGCGATCCGCCTGCCTCTGCCTCCCAAGTGCTGGGATTAAAGGCGTGCGCCACCACGTCCGGCTCTTCTTTTTTTTTAATTATATTTTATTTATTTATTTTTTTTAATTGGCTTTCTTAGGGGAGCTTTTGTAGTAAGAGTTGACCTAGATGTCTTTTTAGGGATGAGATTTGGGTGGCTGTAGACTCAAGCCATTTTATGTTTTTGTTTCTTCTGTGTTGAGTTTGAACCTGTTTGTTCAGCTTCCTTCTCATGCTATCAAGCATCCATGACTATAGACTGAGCCGCGTTAATGAACAAATTAATTAAATCACTTTACAGCCTGACCTCTCCCTCCTCTACTCCCAGTCCCACCCTCATTTTCCTTTTCCCCAAGTAGCCCTCCTTCTCCTCAGTGAAGGGGAGGCCCACAAGTGTATCAACCTCCCCTGGCATCTCAAGTTGCAGCACGACTAAGAACATCCTTTGCCACTGATACCTAAGGAGGCAGCCCAGATAGGGAAAAGGGGATCCAAAGGCAGACAGCATAGTGAAGATGGCTCCTTTTCCCATTGTTAGGGTACCACATGTTCACCAAACTGCACATCTTTTATGTATGTGTAGTCAGCCAAGTATGCTCTTTGATTATGGTTCAGTTTCTGTGAGTCCCCATGAGCTCAAGATAGTTGACTGTAGGTTTTCTTGTGGTGTCCTCAACTACCCAGGATCCCACTATCTTTCTTCCCAACCTTCCCCCAAATTCCCTGCGCTCTGCCTGTTGTTTGGCTCTGGGTCTCTGCATCT
The DNA here is from genome assembly GCF_964271855.1 of Acomys minous. Lineage (NCBI taxonomy): Eukaryota > Metazoa > Chordata > Mammalia > Rodentia > Muridae > Acomys > Acomys minous. The sequence goes on from NC_140498.1 coordinate 60,731,324, forward strand.
GTTTCCATCAGCTGCTGGAGGAAGACTCTCAGAAAACACTTATGCTAGAAACCTGTCTGCAAGCATAGCAAAGTATCATTAATAGTGTCAAGGATTGGCTCTTTCTCCTTTGGGTAGGTCTTATGTAGAGTAGCAAGTTATTGGCTTGCCCTTTCTTCAGTCTCTAATCCATCTTCATCCCTATACTTTTTGTAGGCAAGATAAATTTTGGGTTGAAGGCCTTAAGGGTGGTTTTGTGTCCCCTTCCCTCCACTGGAAGTCCCACGTGGCTATAGAGGTTGGCAACTTCCGGTTCTTAGAACCTGATGGTACGGGTCTCAGCTAGATTCACCCCCATAGATTCCAAGGACCCCTCCTTTCCCAGGGATGCCCCCTTCTGCAGAAGAGTGTTAATTCAGAACATGGCTGTTCTCTTAAGAGATCACATGCAAAGACTTTCTTAGGCTTATGTAACCCAGCAGGAAAGAGATCACATCCAAAGGTCTTCGACGTCTGTGTGATCCAGTTGTAATACAAAACATGCCTGTAATCCAGGAGACAGAAGTAAACAGATTTGGGTCTAAGGCCAGCCTGGTATAGAGCAGGTATCTAGTAAAGAAAAGCTTAGATCTATATATGGTGATATAGTCCTTTAATCCTAATTGAAGATTAAGTGAATTTAAAGAAGGAAGCAGCACACAGTCTTGAAAGTGATATGATTGTGTGGAAGAAGAGGTGATGAATCAGAGAAGATGTGGTAGAATAGGATATGGCCCACTCCCACTAGAGAGAGCCCAGGGAAGCTACTTAAGAGGCATTTGTACAGAGAGAGGAAGCAGTTTTAGCAGGAACCAGACCACAAACAAAATGAGATGTCTTTCTCTTGCCAAAAGCTCAATGATGGTTCCATTACTTTAGGGCTTTTCTTCTGTTAAATCAAATTAAGCTCTTAACAAATGAATAATTATAAAAGGTGTAGTCTTCAAGGTAAGTAAATACTTAAATAGAAGTGGATCAGGGTATAATGATTCTACAAACAGTATTGCTGCTGGGCAGTGGTAGCATATGCCTTTAATCCCAGCACTTGGGAGGCAGAGGCAGGCGGATTGCTGTGAGTTCGAGGCCGCCTGGTCTACAAAGGGAGTCCAGGACAGTCAAGGATACACAGAGAGGCCCTGTGTTGAAAAACAAACAAAAAACCAAACAACAACAAAGTACTATTGCTACCCAGCACATCTTCCACAGTGGGCAGATGAAAAACACAGTTTTATTAGTCAAGGTTCTCAACATGAGCACAACTGGTAGAATGGATCTCATTCTGTGTATTTTGAAAGTAAATTTTTTGAATGTCTCACAACTGTTGACCTGCCAATTCAACCTTGACTATCCACCAAAAGAAATGTAAAGACTCTAGAACTTTTTTGGTCCATGAAGCTGGATGTCTTATCTGGTGCTCAGTATACTCCAGAAGTCCAAAAAGTAGGATGTAAAGACACTAGAGGAATGAAAATTTCCTAGCCAAGACTACTGAAAACAGGCAGAGAAAGAAAGCTTCCTTCTACAATATTTTCTTTATATGTAGGTTGACACCCATAGCTGTGGCCCTAAACAAACATCAATATTATCATCTCAAAAGATCCACATTAAAGAAAGGTCTTTCCAGTTCGAAAGCCTTATTTCTAAAAACTCTCCAAAAAGAAAGCCTGGGGTACTGTATCGTGAGTCTGGACAAGTTCATATAGAGTTCTGCCTATTCCTACTCATGCTCAACTAGCACATCCACGTCTAAAGATGGTCGCAATGTAAAGACAGAGACATCTGTGGCCACTGTTGGGTAAAAATCATGCAGGAACATATACCAATTATAAAAAGAAGGACACACTTGCTTTCATGGAGGACCCGAAAGAGTTCATTTTAACTAGCCCTGGCTGCTCTGACTGAGGCCTGTGACATCAATGTCGAGAAGTCCATTCTTTCTTTTTTTCTAAGCCTTGTTTTTATTTTATGATTACAGGTGTTTGTCTGTATATATTTGTACACAGTGCCTACAAAGGCCAAGAAGATCCCAGATCTCCTGGGGCAGAATTTACAGCAGATTGTTAGCTACCATAGAACTTCTGGGAAATTCATAAAGCATCTTCATTACTATCTTTTGCTCTAGTCCCAGGCGTTCTGACACTATCTCCTGGCCTCGCTGGCCACCAGGCAAGAATAGGGTACAAAGACATGCATTCTGGCAAAACAGGACTCTAATTAGGATTAACAGGTATGGGGAGAGATTGGTGCAAGCTATGGCTACAAAATTTATACTGAGGATCCATAGCCCAGGGTAAATGACTTCATGACTTCCATCAAATCCCCAACCCCATTCTTGGTGGTTTTGTTTGTTTGTGGATTTTTTCTTTTTGTTTTTTTTTTTTTGAGACAGGGATTTTCTGTGTAGCCTTGGCTGTCATGGACTCACTTTATAGACCAGGCTGGTCTCTAACTCCCAGCAATTGGCCTGCCTCTGCCTCAGGATTGCTGGGATTAAAGGCATGCTCTACCACACCTGGCCACACCTCCCATTCGTTCTGATCCTCACAAAGCCAAGGTGTCAAATTCAAGGATATGAATTGGCCTCCAATGTGCTGGGGTTGCTGGAATATTATCTGAAACTTGTGTAATTAAAAAGCATCTGGGTGCCTGTGTGTCACAGCAGGGAAGCAGCATGACTGCTAGTCTGTCACCTGAGACATTACCTTGAACATCATGCCTGGCTCACTCCCTGGCCTTGCTGATTCCCTATGTCCTCTAAGAGCCCTCTGCTCAGCAGAGACCCACTGACTCTTCTCTCCTTGCTGGGGAAGGCGGCCTCATCCCCACCCCTCCCTCCCTTCACACCTCCACTCCATCCTCTACCCCAGCCCCACCCCCAGCCCTAGCACAATTGTGAGTTTTTGTTTTCTTTTTAATCCCCTTTCCACTGAGGAAGATGTGTTGATTCAAGTTTTAGTGCTTCAAAATGATTCTCTCTCTCTATTTTTTAAAAAAGATTTATTTAAGTATACAGTGTTTCACCTTCTTCTATGCCTGCCCACCAGAAGAGGGCGCCAGATCGCCCTGTAGATGACTGTGAGTCACCATATGGTTGCTGGGAATTGAACTCAGGACCTTTGGAAGAGCAGGCAGCGCTCTTAACCACAGAGCCATTTTCCAACCCCTCCAAAATGATTATCATCTCTTGCCTGCTCTCCTCCCAGGTTTGTTTCCTATCTATCATGTGAAAGGTTGCTGCAGTTTTCCTGAACACAGCATGAAGCCACAAAACAACAATGATGTTTCCTAAACTCTCTTTAATTTGGAATCTTTTGTGTACCCTTTCACTTGTGGGATAGACTGATAACTCCACTCTAAAATGAGCAATGGCTTTGCAAGCTGTGCACCCTGATGCCAGGAAGAAGAAGGGAAGTGTCTGAGGGTTTTGCTGGGACCTCAGGCAAGCTCAGAAGTTGGGACCTGGTGAGCTCAAGGGCAAAGGGGGAGGGGCAGGCATCTGAGCTCAGGAGGCCTGAGAGGCTGGTTCTGCCCTGGGGTGAGTGCAAAGGTGGAAATGCAGGGTCTTGGTGAACAGGTAAGAGTGCTACTGAAATGCAAATCTCTCCACTTAAGAAAAAAAGACTGGTCCTGCAATGGAAGCCTGTGCCAGGAACTACTGTGCTGTGTCCCTTCAGCACACTCTAACCATAGGGAAGTGCTCCTGTCACTCAAGACTCAATGGCCAATTGGGGACTCTAGGAAAGAGAGAAAGAGTGATCTTTTGGGTACCATGCTGTAACTTCCGCTCTGCAGAGGATTGGAATTGAGTGACTGTGTGCGATATGCTCTGAGTGTTTGTGCTGGGTGCTATGAGGAGAGCTCAGGCAAGGTCAGAAGACACAACATGGTTAGTGCAGAGTCACTGCTCACAGTAGGAGGAACAGACAGCTGAGCAGAGGAAACTGGTGTAGTGGGTCTTCCCTGGGGCTGCGAGATAAGCAGCAGCAGATGTGGCCACCTGTGAGGTCCTTTTCGGTCTTAGTAATTTTCTGGACTTGGTGATGGTCTCTGACTACCTGCACTGTGTTGATTACATCTACACAAAGCATTGGGAGCAGGGGCTTGGAGTAGAAACATCCTTGGCAGGATTACAAACTCAGACCCCTGGTTTCTCTAACTTCTTCTAAAAATTCTGTTCTCAGCATTTAACATTTATGTTTAAGATATATTTGGAAGCCCGGCATTGTGCCACAGGCCCCAAATCCCAGCACTCAGGAGGCAAGTAGCTCACTGTGTCTATAAGGCCATCCTGGTCTGCAATGTGAGTCCATGGCAGCCAAGGCTAACACAGAGAAACAATGCCACCAACAAACCAAAATATAAACAAACAAACAACCTATATATATATATATGTCATTAATTAATTTTTTGAGGTTGTAGATGTGAGGTTATCTCATGTGTTGGGTAACACTTCAGTATTAAGCTGTGACCTTTTGCTGTCCTGGTATTCATTGCATAGACGTGGCTGGCAGTCACATCATGAGATAGTCCTGTCTCAGCTTCTTGACTACTGAGATTAACAGCATGAAAAACTACACTCAGTTTAAAAATCATTTTTTTCATTAGTAATTGTTTATATAATTTCTCTGACATGAGCTCAGTATTTCTAAACTGTTTCTCTACCTCCCCATACCTCTGATGATTGGCGTTTATCTTGCAAGGCTATAGCCTATTTAAGGGGTGAGGAATGACAGAAGTGGACCTCAGTTTTCAGGATCCTTATAAAATGACTTGGTTACATTAGAACATCTGTATCAGGAAATTAGTGGAGGAAGCTACAGAATTATATGAATATATTGTCAATAAAGGACACAGCTACACTGTCATCACTATCATGCTTTCTCTTGCACCCCTGTATGAGATATTATAGGATGCAGTGACATATGATGATGTGAACGTGAAATTCACTCAGGAAGAGTGGACCTTGCTGGATCCTGCCCAGAAGAGTCTCTACAGAGATGTGATGCTTGAGACCTACAGGAACCTCACTGCCATAGGTAGGACTGTGAATTTTATGTTGCTTTTTAAAATCTAGTGACAACTGTTTCTCCATTGCTATTATTTGTTATTGTAATGTCAACTGAAAATAAGGATGAATTAGATGAGTAAATCAGCCAGATGTCTGACGTTAACTGAAGGGTAACTTGAATTTTGCCTAATTTCCAATAATATATTATGCATTTTTGGTTCCTCTATTTTAGGTTACAGTTGGGAAGACCATAACATTGAAGAGAATCTTCATACTTCTAGAAGATATAGAAGGTAATTTTCATATGCAAGTTGATACGAATATTCCTGTGAATTACTTTTAGTGCATCCTTTAAGTTGTAAAGAAAAGCAAGAGTGTAAATATGCACTGTTTGAAGTGTATCGATGATTATTAAATTCTGACAAAGACATGTACCTCAAAATCAGGTATCTGTTTTGTTTTTTGTTTTTGTTTTTGTTTTTGTTTTTGTTTTTTTTTTTTTTGGTGTTTTGAGAGAGGGTTTCTCTGTGTAGCCTTGGCTGTCCTACACTCAATTTTTAGACAAGGCTGGCCTCGAACTCATAGCGATCCACCAGCCTCTGCCTCCCTAGTGCTGGGATTAAAGGCATGCACCACCATGCCTGGCTCTGATTCATTTTTGTAAGTCATTTCTCTAAGAAAGAAGATAACAAAACAATGCATTAACAAATATCACCATTTGAATCATAGTCAGCTAGATGGTACAACTGCTAATCTCTTTAGTCTCGTATTACTTAGATACTACAGAAGATGTACACATTAACCCTCTATGGATACAAGCCGTGTTGGCATAGGAACATTGAACAAAGCAATATAACCCTCTCTTACCCAGAAGAATTAGAAGATTTGTAGTGGTACCAATAACGTGAAGACTTTCGGAACGTAATACTGTGTATAATGAATGGCTTTTCCAATTCATTGGCAATACATCCACAAACTCACACTGCAGAAAAGCTTCCATGAGTACTATCAATGTGGATTGCCTCTGTTTGCCTCGGTTCATTTTGCAATTGTAGTATGACTGACATGATAGGAAAATTTTTAATGCAACCAGAGTGGTAAATCTGACTTCTCCCAGTTCTCTTCCAACATGTGAAAAACCCTCTTCTATAGTAAAAGGATGCTATAAATGTGGTCCATGCAATACATGATCTTAAAATCACATGCCTCTTAGGAGAGGCAAAATAAAACTTGAAGACGAAAGGAAAAATGAAAGTCAATAAACTGACATTACCATGAGATCTGATTACTTTTAAAATTAGACCAAAATGTAAAATTAATTCACAGAGATAAAAAAAATTAATCAGTGTAATGAATGTGGTATAACTTTAACATGTGCGAATTATCGTTGCAGGAAAGAAAGAAGATACACTAGAGGAAAACCTTCTTTATTTATTCAGTGTGGTAAATCATGGTCATGTCAAAGTCATCCTCAAGGGCAAGAAATAATTCCTGCTGGAGAAAAACCATATGAAGATATTCAGTATGGTGAATCCTTTGTAAGTCACAGTAGTCTCCAGATTTATAAAAGAACAAAAACTAGAGAGAAACCCTATGAATATAAACAATGTTTTATGGTCTTTGAACATCAACGTTCTCTTCAAATTCATGAGAAAATTCATACTGGAAAGGAACCTTATGAATGTCAAAAATGTGGTAAAGTCTTTGCACAGCACAGTTCTCTTGACAGGCATAAAATAATTCATACAGGAGAGAAGCCTTATGAATGTAATCAATGTGGTAAAGCCTTTGCACGGCATGAGAATCTTCAAAGGCATGAAATAATTCATAGAGGAGAGAAACCTTATGAATGTAACCAATGTGGTAAAGCCTTTGCAAAGCACAGATATCTTCAAGTGCATGAGAGAATTCATACAGGAGAGAAACCTTATGAATGTAATCAATGTGGTAAAGTCTTTGCATGGCACAGGTCTCTTCAAAGGCATGAAGGAATTCATATAAGAGAGAAACCTTATGAATGTAATGAATGTGGTAAAGCCTTTGCATGGCATGGGAGTCTTCAAAGGCATGGAAGAATTCATAGAAGAGAGAAACCTTATGAATGTAATCAGTGTGGTAAAGCCTTTACAGAGCACAGTTATCTTCAAATGCATGAGAGAATTCATACAGGAGAGAAACCTTATGAATGTAGTCAATGCGGTAAAGCCTTCGCATGGCACAGATCTCTTCGAATGCACACAAGAATTCATACAGAAGAGAAACCTTATGAATGTAATCAATGTGGTAAAGCCTTTGCACGGCACAGTCATCTTCAAAGCCATGAGAGAATTCATACAGGAGAGAAACCTTATGAATGTAGTCAATGTGGTAAAGCCTTTGCACAGCACAGTCATCTTCAAATGCATGAAAGAATTCATACAGGAGAGAAACCTTATGAATGTAATCAATGTGGTAAAGCCTTTGCACGGCAGAGTTCTCTTCACATGCATGAGAGAATTCATACAGGAGAGAAACCTTATGAATGTAATCAATGTGGTAAAGCCTTTGCACAGCACAGTCATCTTCAAATGCATGAAAGAATTCATACAGGAGAGAAACCTTATGAATGTAATCAATGTGGTAAAGCCTTTGCACGGCAGAGTTCTCTTCACATGCATGAGAGAATTCATACAGGAGAGAAACCTTATGAATGTAATCAATGTGGTAAAGCCTTTGCACAGCACAATCATCTTCAAAGCCATGAGAGAATTCATACAGGAGAGAAACCTTATGAATGTAATCAATGTGGTAAAGCCTTTGCACTGCACAGTCATCTTCAAAGCCATGAGAGAATTCATACAGGAGAAAAACCTTATGAATGTAATCAATGTGGTAAAGCCTTTGCATGGCACAGGGATCTTCAAAGGCATGAACGAATTCATACAAGATAGAAGCCTTATGAATGTAATTAATGTTGTAAAGCATTTGCATATCACAATTTTCTTCAGAGCCATGAAGGAATTCATACAGGACAGAACATTCATGAATATAATGTCTGTGGTGAAGCCTTTGAATTTCATGGTCATCTTCAAAGGCACAAAAGATTTCACACAGGAGAGAATCTTTATGAATGTATTTCATATTTTGTAGTCTTTACATGCCTTTACATACGAGAGAGAAATTCATTGAATGTAATTAATGTGAGATAGCCTAGCAGTCCAGAGTATCTCATAGACTTGTTCTATGAAGCAAGAATTTTGAAGAACCGGCCCACCTAGTCTCTACAGAGTGGGACATCTGTTTCCCAGTGTCATGCTTGTTCACCATTTAGATAGTCAATGTGCTCCCAGCAGTAAAGAACAGTGGTTGATTCAGTGGCTATTTGACCACATTTGTTTCATAGATGTTCATGACCTTAATTGAAATATACTGGATGTGCCGCCCGAAGCAACTGTGTCTCTCTGTCAGGAAGTGGGGTGTTTTAGACGCAGTTCTCTCTCAGCTAAACTCTACTTGCTGTCATTGGTAAATCCTGTACAATACCAATTATCCTCTTGTACATCACAGCTTAATACTGAAGTGTTACCCAACACATGAGATCACATTTACAACCTCCACAAAATTATATATATATATACACACACACACACACACAGACATATATACGTACATATATACATATGTATAAATATACATATATATATTGTTTGTTTCTTTCTTTCGAGGCATTGCTTCTCTGTGTTAGCCTCGGCTGCCAGGGACTCACACTGTAGACCAGGCTGGCCTTATCTCACAGCGAGCCACCTGCCTCCTGAGTGCTGGGATTTGGGGCGATGGCCACAATGCTGTGCTTCCAAATATATCTTAGACATAAATGTTACATGCTAAGAAGAGATTTTTAGAAGAAGTTAGAGAAACTAGGGGTCTGAGTTTGTAATCCTGCCAAGGATGTTTCTACTCACAAGCCACTGCTCCCAATGCTTTGGGTAGATGTAATCAACACAGTGCAGTAAGTCAGAGACCATCACCAAGTCCAGAAAATTCCTAAGACCGAAAAGGACCTCACAGGTGGCCACATCTGCTGCTGCTTATCTCGCAGCCCCAGGGAAGACCCACTACACCAGTTTCCTCTGCTCAGCTGCCTGTTCCTCCCTACTGTGAGCAGTGACTGCACTTACCATGTTGTGTCTTCTGACCTTGCCTGAGCTCTCCTCACAGCACCCAGCAAAAACACTCAGAGGATATCTCACACAGCGACTCAAGTCCGCTCCAGTACAGAGAGGAACTTACAACATGGCACCCGGAAGAACACTCGTTCTCTCTTTCCTGGTGTCCCTGATTTGCCATTGAGTCTTGAGTGACAGGAGCACTTCCCTATGGCTGAAGGGACACAGCACAGTAGTTCCTGGAACAGGCTTCCATTGCAGGACCAGTCTTTTTTCTTAGGTGGAGAGATTTGCATTTCAGTAGCACTCCTACCTGTTCTCCAAGACCCTGCATTTCCACCTTTGCACTCACCCCAGGGCAGAACCAGCCACTCAGGCTGCCTGAGCTCAGATGCCGGCCCCTCCCCCCTTTGACCTTGAGCTCACCAGGTCCCAACTTCTGAGCTTGCCTGAGGTCCCAGCAAAACCCTCAGGCACTTCCCTTCTTCCTGGAATCAGCATGCACAACTTGCAAAGCCTTTGCTCATTTTGGAGTGGAGTTATCAGTCTGTCCCAGAGTGAAAGGGTACACAGAAGATTCCAAATTAAAGAGAGTGTAGGAAACAACATTTTGGTTCTCTGTCTTCATGCTATGTTCAGGGAAACTGCAGCTACCTTTCACCTGATAGATATGAAGCAAACCTGGGAGGAAAGCAGGAAAGAGATGATAATCATTTTAGAGCACTTGTAGTTAATCAACACATCATGCTCAGTGGAAAGGTGATTAAAAAGAAAACCAAAACCCACAGTTGTGCTAGGGCTGGGTGTGGTCCTGGGGTAGAGGATGGAGTGGAGGTGTGAAGGGAGGGAGGGGTGGGGGGTGAGGGCGCCTTCCCCAGCAGGGAAAGAAGAGTCAGTGGGTCTCTGCTGAGCAGAGGGCCCTTAGAGGAGATAGGGAATCAGCAAGGACAGGGAGTGAGCCAGGCATGATGTTCAAGGTAATGTCTCAGGTGACAGACTAGCAATCATGCTGCTTCCCTGCTGTGACACACAGGCTATCAAGTGATTTATTTATACAAGATTCAGATAGCATGCCAGTAACCGCAGCACTTTCGAGGCCTGTTACTATCCTTGAATATATATCAAATTAGTATAAATTTTGTAGCCATGCCTTACATCAACCTCTGCCCATACAGGTTAATTCTAGTCAGAGTCCTGTTTTCCCAGAATGTACGTCTTTGTATCCGATTTAGGATTGGCGGCCAGAAAGGCCAGGAGATGGTGTCAGAACGCCTGGGACTAGAGCAACAGATAGTAACGAAAGTGCTTTATGAATTTCCAGAAGCTCTATGGTAGCTAACAACCTCCTGTAATTTCTGCCCCAGGACATCTAAGATCTTCTTGGCCTTTGTAGGCACTGTGTACAAATATATACAGACAAACACCTGTAATCATAAAATAAAAACAAGGCTTAGAAAAAAAAGAAGGAATGGAATTCTCTACAGTGATGTCACAGGCCTCAGTCAGAGCAGACAGGGCTAGTTAAAATGAATTCTTTTGAGTCCTCCATGAAAGCAAGTGTGTCCTTTTTGTAATTTATATATGTTCCTGCATGATTTTTAGCCAACAGTGGCCTCAGATGTCTCTGCCTTTACATTGCGACCATCTTTAGACATGGATGTGCTAGTTGGGCATGAGTAGAAGTAGGCAGAACTCTATATGAACTTGTCCAGAATCACAATATAGTACCCCATGCTTTCTTTTTGGATAGAGTTTTCTGAAATAAGGCTTTCAAACTGGAAAGACCTTTCTTTAATGTGGATCTTTTGAGATGATAATATTGATCTCTAATCAGGGCCACAGCTATGGGTGTCAACCTACATATAAAGAAAATACTGAAGAGGGAAGCTTTCTTTCTTTGCCTGTTTTCAGTAGTCTTGGCTAGGAAATTTTCATTCCTCTAGTGTATTTACATACTAATTTTTGGACTTCTGGAGTATACTGAGCACCAGATAAGACATCCAGCCTCATGGATCAAACAAGTTCTGGAGTCTTTACGTCTTTTGGTAGATAGCCCAGGTTGAATTAGCTGGACCACAGTTGTGAGACATTCAAAAAATTTACTTTCAAAATACACAGAATGAGATCCACTCTAACAGTTGTGCTCATGTTGAGAACTTTGACTAATAAAACTGTGTTTTTCATCTGCCCACTGTGGGAGATGTGCTGGGTAGCAATAGTATTTTTGTTATCTTTTGGTTTTTTTGTTTGTTTGGGGTTTTTGTGTGTGTTGTTTTTCAAGACAGGGTCTCTCTGTGTATTCTTGACTGTCCTGGACTCCCTTTAAGGACCAGACTGGCCTCGAACTCACAGCAATCTGCCTGCCTCGGCTCCCAAGTGCTGGGATTAAAGGCATATGCCACCACTGCCCGGCAGCAATACTGTTTGTAAAAGCATTATTCCCTGATCCACTTCTATAAAAGTATTTAATTACCTCGAAGACTACACCTTTTATAATCCTTCATTCGTTAAGAGCTTAATTTGATTTTAGCAGAAGAAAACCCCTAAAGTAATGGAACCATCATTGAGCTTTTGGCAAGAGAAAGACATCTCATTTTGTTTGTGGTCTGGTTCCTGGTAAAGCTGTTTCCTCTCTCTGTACAAATGCCTCTTAAGTAGCTTCCCTGGGCTCACTCTAGTGGGAGTTGGCCATATCCTATTCTACCACATCTTCTCTGATTCATCACCTCTTCTTCCACACAATCATATCACGATCGAGCCTGGGTGCTGCCTCCTTCTTTAAATTCACTTAACCTTCAATTAGGATGAAAGGACTATATTACCATATATGGATCAACTTTTCTTTACTAGATACTTGCTCTATACCAGGCTGGCCTTAAACTCAAATCTGTTTGCTTCTGTCTTCTGGATTATAGGCATGTTTTGTATTACAACTGGATCACACAGACGTCGAAGACCTTTGGATGTGATCTCTTTCCTGCTGGGTTACATAAGCCTAAGAAAGTCTTTTCATGTGATCTCTTAAGAGAACAGCCATGTTAGGAATTAACACTCTTCTGGGGAAGGGGGCATCTTTGCGAAAGGAAGGGTCCTTGCAGTCTATGTGAGTGACTCTAGCTGAGACCTGTAGCATCAGGAGTTAAGACTCTCAAGTTGCCAAGACTATAGCCAGGAGGGACTTCCAGTGGAGGGAGGGGGACACAAAGCCACCCTTAAAGCCTCTGACCCAAAATTTATCTTGCCTATAAAAAGTATATGGATAAAGATGGATTAGAGCCGGGCGTGGTGGCGCACGCCTTTAATCTCAGAACTCGGGAGGCAGAGGCAGGCGGATCACTGTGAGTTCGAGGCCAGCCTGCTCTACAAAGCGAGTCCAGGACAGCCAAGGCTACACAGAGAAACCCTGTCTCAAAAAACCAAAAAAAAAAAAAAAAAAAAAAAAAGATGGATTAAAGATTGAAGAAATGGCAAACAAATAACTTGCTCCTCAACATAAGACCTATCCAAAGGAGAAAGAGCCAATCTCTGACACTATTAATGACACTCTGTTGTATGTGCAGACAGGTTCCTAGCATAAGTGTTTTCTGAGAGTCTTCCTCCAGCACCTAATGGAAACAAATTCAGAGACCCAGAGCCAAACAATAGGCAGAGCGCGGGGAATTTGGGGGAGGTTGGGAGGAAAGATAGAGGTATCCTGGGTGATTGAGGACACCACAGAAAACCTACAGTCAACTATCTTGAGCTCATGGAGACTCACAGAAACTGAACCATAATCAAAGAGATACATAGGCTGACTACACATATATAGAAGATGTGCAGTTTGGTGAACGTGTGGGTCCCCTAACAATGGGAATAGGAGCCATCTTGACTATGCTGTCTGACTTTGGATCCCTTTTTCCCTATCTGGGCTGCCTCTTTAGGCATCAGTGGGAAAGGATGTCCTTAGTCCTGTTGCAACTTGAGATGCCAGGGGAGGTTGATAACACTTGTGGGCCTCCCCTTCACTGAGGAGAAGGAGGGCTACTTGGGGAAAGGGGGAATGGTCGTGGGACTGGGAGTAGAGGAGGGACAGGTCAGGATGTAAAGTGATTTAATTATTTAGTACAGTAATTAAAATTAATTAATTAAAATTAAAATTAATTTAAAAAATTAATTAAAAATACGGCCAGCAAAATAGCTTAACATTGATTACTACCGGTTTTTACTATATCTTATGTGATTTAGGGGTACAGTCTATAGTTGTGAATGTGTGACAGCATGAGAAGGAAGCTGAACAATTTCAAACTCAGCACAGTAGAAACAAAACATAAAATGGGTTGAGTCAAGAGACACTCAAATCTCATCCACAAAAAACAAGGTAAACTCCTAGTACAAAAGCTCCCCTAAGATGGCCCAAAAAGGGGAGATAAGTGTTTAAAGATATGACGTTACCTAGAGTCTTTCTGATTTGACAAATTATATTCTGATATTGGTCATTAGGGACTCACAGTGAAAATGCATTTTAATCAACTTCAATGATCCTAATGGTCTGCAACAGGTCATAGAGTATTCAAGAGAACAAAGACTCTTCTGACATTCCAGATAATCTTTTGATAGCTATATTTTCTAAAATCTGGAAACAGGTTATATCTTTACAATATACAATGGAACAGAATAAACCTTCCCATTCCAATTGAGAGGAATAAACATATAGTGAGGCAAGATTGGACGGAGACAAAAAAAAAAAATTCAGCAACTCAAACACCAAGTACCCTAGCTTTGTCTCAGATACATGGGGCTTCAGTTTCACAGAGTGTAGATAGCCCTATGACTGCAATTTCTCATTCATCACTCAGTTTTGTTACTTTAACTCGGTATATGCTTCTCTCCATGACATATTTCTCAGAGCTTAGGTATCTCAACATCTTATGGCCTTAAAATGCCACACGAGGTACATATCTAAAGCCTCGTGAAATGAAAACTCACAGTTTCCTTACTGGGGCACTGGCTCTGCAAAACATAAATAGCTGGAGTAAGGCTGAACTGAAATCACAGAGACAGAATACATGACCTTGAATTGTGCATCATTCTTGTCTTACAAACCAGTGCAATGGGGGCTGGAGAGATGGCTCAGAGGTTAAGAACACTAGTTGTTCTTCCAAAGGTCCTGGGTTCAATTCCTAGCAACCACATGGTGGCTCACAACCATCGATAATGAGAACTGGTGCCCTCTTCTGGCCTGCAGACAGCTACTGTATCAATAATATATAAATAATTGAAAAAAAAAAACAGTACAGCAATGGGTGATCCTGCCACTTTGGTTTCTAAACTGAGATGAAATATGCCAGCCATGGACCAGAGTTGCAGCAGGTTTTATATGAAGTTCCGTCTTTGCAATCACTTTGCCTATACGTTCCATTCATTTAAGGTGTAGCAAGAATGGATGTTGCCCATCTTAGGCTCCCAATGCAGAGGTAGGGCTCTCTATTTACTGGTGCTAAGCTCCTTGAAAATCCCTTCCTCTCTTTCAGGATTTGACTGCCATCTAAAACTACCTAGTTCTGTTTTTTCTCTAAACCGACAGACTGCATTTACTTTTGCCCCACTTGTTGCTTTTTTTAGATGGTTCTTTCAGTTCACAGTCCAACACTGTATAAGGTTAGAATAGAAACTCAACCTAGAAAATTACAACAAAAACTATGGACAAAAATTGTTCCAAGGCTTGCTTGCTTACTTGAGCACTCTCTTATTTGCAGCCTGATCTCTTTTCCAACCAAAGCACACTTGATAAGGAATACTGCAACCCTAGTGGAAGAGCCTCCCACATCAATCATCAATCAATATAATCTCTCACAGACATAGCAGTCAGCCATTCTGATGAGAGCATGCCTCATCATTAACATTTTTACCTGCTTTAATTGGCTTATCTGCAGCTGAAACCTTCTTAATCCTAGAAGTCTGCTCGCTTTGGCCTCTTGGAGTTCAGGAATAGCCCACACTGACCACGTGGACACCTAACTCAGGTCAGAGATAGTTTCCTGACCATTTAACAAAGACTGACTGGTTAAGAACAAAGTATGGGTTTGTGAAAGGACACTGTGACCCAGACCATTCACAGGGTAATTTAAAAGGATAATCAGGAAGAATCAATTTTATTTCAGGTATATTGTGTCCTACCCAGGTAAGAAGAATTAATTCTATTCCTGCTACACTGTGCCTAGGTGGATAGACAAAGCATTTTAAACTGATTCCATGGGATATAAGGTAGGGGACACTGGGGATGTTCTAGAGCCCTACTCTTCTCCTGAGAAAGAAACAATGCAGGGTAATATTGCTTAACTCCAACAGAACATACAAGTATCTTTAACTCAAGCAGAACAAGCATTTATCATCTGTTGTCACTGACTCATGGTATTGTTTGGTGCTTCCTATTAGACTGGATTTCTGGTATCCTGCCAAGGAAGTACAGAATCGCCTCAAGGAACTGCATCTAAACTAGTTCACACCCCCTTTTTCTATCAACCTTCTTTCTCCCGTACCTCTGGTTGGTAGATTAAAGGAAGATAAAAGGATTTAGGAACCCTAAATAAAGGAGGTTTTGAAAAATCTAAACCTACAATAGAGTTGGCACTGGAGCTCACTGATGCTTTTGGTGCTGCTGCCTTTTCCATGGCTTCAGCTTCTCAGTTTCTCCAGGAGTGTGATCGCTCATCCCAGCACTGTGGAGATTTAGCCACAGCAGCTCTGCAGTCCTGGGGTGTTGCTGTCGGCCGGTGTGGAGAGGCCAACAACACAAGCTGAACATCTGAGAACCCTTCTCATGGAACACATGTAGTTGGCACCCATGTGAGCAGAAGATGTAAAAAGGGGGCACCCAGGGAATGATGTAGGGGGATTCCAGGGCCAAAACTTGAAACAGCCCTGCCTGGCTGCTGGAGATCCTCAGAAGGGGACTTGGAAACTTTCTTGCAAAGTATACACAGTTCACAAAAAGAGTCCATGGCAGAGAAGGGTTTACCTGTTGCTTGATTCTGCATGAATAATATGAATAGAAAACTGCTTCAGCTAACTGATGTGAAAATGTTTACCCACCGATCTGGTCTGTTTTCATTCAAATGCTGGGAAATGACATCATCACTCATCTTTGCCCAATCAGGTCTTTCTTCATATTATTGGCTCTCGCAGCTGACTGTCCTAAACATTAGTCTGTGAGCTAGTTATGGCCTGTCCTGCTTCACCCTGCAATGTAAATATAAACTGTGCATGCTGTTCTGTTCTGAAGACAGAAGCCATGATCCACATGAAAATCTTTATTCCTGATATGGAAATGGACAGTTCACAAATTGAGTAAAATAAGTTATTTCAAAACACTGCTTTGGTACACTCCTTTAATTAAAGAACTTAGGAAGTTTAGTCAAGAAGAAAGCAAGGCCATTTCTCTGGGAAACAGACAGCCGTCAAGGCCCCCCTGAGTTAGCATAGCTTTATTGGAAAGACTTTTCTCCAAGACATTAGATGCAGTGGTCCTAGAATTACTATGCCTTGTCACCCAGACATCATAATACAAACAAATAAAAAATTACTAATAAAAAATCTCTGTAATGACAGCTAAAAACAGATTTTGCATTCTACATGCTGCTGCCCTTAAATTTCTTTAAATTTAGTCTGCAGGTTATGTTTTGAACAATTTAAATATGGACTGGACACAGCAAGCCTAGCCACTTAAGACAGTTACCCAGCAATGATAGTGACAGAAGTATTTCATAAGGACACCAGTGCCTTCAAACATCAGTGACAGAGTCCTAAGTGGAAGGTTCCAGAGGATGAGAAAGAAAGGAGAAGTAGAAGATAGAAAGTACAAAAGCTGAGGTCAGAAGGTTTTGGATAAGTTATGTCTCATGTCTAATAAGGTTTTTAAGAATAGCATCTTGTATACCGCTCACAGGGGAAAAGAAATAAAAGGGAGATGTTTATGAGGTCAAGTGAAGCTTCATACAATGAGACAAACTCGAGAGGAGAGAGAGGATCTTACACCTAAACGTTAAATGCTAAGGGCAGAACTTGTAGAAGATCCCACAGAAAATAAGGCTTTACAAGGTTGGCATCCTTCCTAGAGCATTTCTATACACCAGCCCAAGCTCCAAAAGAATTGCCCAAATGCAGCCCCATAGGAAGTTATTCAGTGGCCAGAGCCAGGTCCAGGTCCAAGAAGGCACTAGGGTCAGATAGGACCCCAAAGTTGGCCTCATCTGGCCTTTGCTTATCACACAGCCCCCTGGAACACCCACCACACCCTCTCCTGCAGCTCACCTTTCTGATCTTCCCCATTGTGGGTGGTCAGGTGGCATCTGCAGTTGCCCTCCCCCTCCCCTAAATGCTCTGTTACATCCCACCTCTTTCTCCAACCCTGCCCCCTGCAAGGAAAGCCTCTGCACATTCTTAGCATTCCTTGAGATGCTCCAAGCCCCACCCCTGGGGCCAAGGGCTTCCCTAGTACAGCAGGTGGCAGATACTTCATCTTTCTTCACCTGCAATCCTTGTTGCCATACTTGGGGGGTGGGGTGCGATTTCTTCCGGTCCTGTCCCCTGAGGCTACTGAACTAGCCCAGGAATTTCAGTTGCCAAGTAAACTTGCCCTTTTTACATTCTATCTGGCTTCCACTGGCTTATTTCACCTGTGGAGATAACCCAGCAGCCTCCAGCAACCCTGAGCTCACCAGGTTGTCATTTTGGACCTTGCTTGAGCTTCCCTCACAGCACTCAGCAGCAGTGCTCAATGCACATCACACAGAACCATTAAAGAAAGTTCAGCTAAAGAGGTGCACCTGTGCATGGCAGCCAGAAGAAAGTGTCTCATCTTCATACTGGCTGGTCCACCTGGAGGCTCTGATTGGCCAGCGAGTCTTGAGTGACATGAGCACCTCCCTTAGAATTGCAGTGTCCTGAAGGGACACAACACAATAGCTCATGGCCCAGGCTTCCAGTCCATTTGCAGAACTGCAGAGATTGGCATTTCAGTAACACGTGTGCATATTCTCCAATAGCCTACTGGTCTGTCTTCCCACACAGCCCCATCACTCCAGCTAGCTCTCCACAGCAGCCTGCTCCTCCCATTTCTGGGCAGTGACCCTCCATTCACCATGTCGGGTCTTCGAAACTTGCTTGAGCTTCTCTCACAACACCCAGCACCAGAGGACAGAGCACACTACGAGGAACCACCCAAGTCTGCACAGTCACAAAGCTGATTCTTCAGCAAGACTACGGGAAGAACCCGCCTCCCCATCTGACCTGGGGCGTGTCTCTAGCTGGAGGCCCTGATTGGCAACTTTGTCTTGAGTGACATATACACCTCTCCATGTTAGCATGCTCTGGAGGGGCACAGAATCATGGTTGCTGGGCCAAGCTTCCTACCCACGGCCAAACGTTTTCCAGAGCTGTAGAGACTTGCATTTCAGTAGCACTGTCCTCCAATGGCCTCAACATCTGTCTTCCCAACTAACCCGGGGAGGACACACTGCTTGTGCTTCCTCAGCACAGCCTCCTGCTCCTCCCCTCTGTGGGCAGTGACCCTGACCTCAACAAGTCACACACCCAGTAGCCACTTCCCCTGCTTCCTCCTCTATGTAGGTGGGTAACTTGAAGAGCCCATTTCTCAACTTGCAGTGTGGTTATCCATACGTCCCACCGGTAAGAGCAATGTTAGGAGACAAGACTTTAGTTTTGTGTCTTCAGGCTGGGTACAGGCAAACTACTGCTTCTTTTTACCAGGGAGTTATGAGACAACCATGGGAGAAAAGCAGGAAACAGATGACAAACACTGGGAAACACTGTTGTTAGCCTACAACTCTTGCCGAGTGGGAAAGTGAAAAAAAAATTGCACAGCTATGTTAGTCACGGGTCTCTAGATGAATGGACTGATAGAAGGAATCTTTCTTTGGTCCCAGCTGTTTTTCATATCTATCATGTGAAAGGTAGCTGTACACAGCATGAAGCCACAAAAACAAAACTTTTGTTTAGTAAACTCTCTCCTTAAATTTGAATATTTGGGTACCCTTTCAGTTGTGGCACAGATTGAATACTCCGCTCCAAGTTGAAGGATAGGCTTTGCAAGCTATGCACCCTGATTCCAGGAAGAAGGGAAGTGCCTGAACACGGTGAAGGGAGAACAGACAGGTTCAGCAGTTGTGACCTGGTCAGCTCAGGGTGGCTGCCCAGTAGGGGCCTGGCGGTAATGGCACACACCTTTCATCCCAATTCTCAGGAGGCAGGGACAGGGGATCACTGTGAGTTCCAGGCCAGCATGGTCTACAAAGTGAGTTCAGGACACACAAGGCTACACAGAGAAACACTGTCTTAAAAATAAAACAAACAAAGAAAGAAACAAAGTAACTCATTTGAGTAATGTAATCAACTGACCATTTCAGTAACATGGAGGAGAGTTTCTGCTTTCAGAGCAGAACAGAAGGTCTTCAGTAAATGACCATTTGAACAGAATAGACAATAGCTAGATCACAGACTAAGTTTTGAGACTCAGCTACAGGCAGAAGTCCCCATTGTGAAGAAGGACCTGATTCTAGCAGGGTGTGTGGATTTGTAACTTGCCAGCTTTATTAATTCATGCATGGGAATAAAAGCTGATTGGATGATGGGTTACAATTTGGTTAGGTTAGCTTGATCCAGTGACTATTGCAATTTCAGTTAAGAGGCCATTGGCTGAAGCTGTGTGTGTCAGGTTAAAGATCACAGCAGCTAACATTGCACATAGCGGCAAGGTCAATCCCTGTCTTATTAATGCCATTCCCTCTACCAGAGAAGTTTCTGCTCTTTTACAAAGTCAATCTACCTATGTGTTTTCCAAATTAGATTTATCTTTCTAAAAAGTTAATTGATGGTGTTTTTACAATTCACTTTTCTATGTATCACTGCTCTAATTTTTTATTTGTTTCTGCTCATGCCAATGTTTTCCAATAATTAAAATACTCATTCTTTTTCTCAGAGGCTTTCTTATTTATTTCTGCTTAGAGCAACAGCACCTGTAGATCACCCTTTCTTCATGCTGTGTAGTTAAGATTTCTTTGAGCACCTAACCCTCTGATTCCCACTGCCTGGAATGCGGTCCTTCACTTCCTTACAGGCAAGGCCCTAACAAGGAAATCAGGAGAAAGGGGCACCAGTGAATGATTGTCCTCTATCCTCCTTGGATTTGCGGGGGGGGGGGGTAGTTACAAATAAAGGGGACCTGTGTAAGAATTGTTTTCCCTGACCAACTTGGAAGTGATGTAGTCACAGCACAGAAATGGATGGGGAGGAAGAAAAGTGAGAGGTTTACTCATTTCTAAAAACCAAATTTCTGAAGTTTGTTTAGTTCTATCAACGCAGAATAAATGCGCACACTAGTCTAGCTCTACTTGACAAGAATTTTTCCTGTTTGAAAACGTACAAGGTGAGAGAAAAGATGGGAGTAAATCTTGGTGTGCTCTACTACATGTTTAGTCTCTGAAATATTTTGGACCATACAACCTGTTCCAAATTTTAAAATAATGATTTAGATTATCCTGAAGTTACTTCAACCTTTTCATTTCTCCCTACAGTTAAGTCTTAAACCCTGAGAAAAAGTTCTGGGTGCCTATAAAAAAACAAAAAAACAAAAAAAAAGAAAGGAAGAAAGAAAGAAACCTGGCTGTCAGGTTCTCCTAGCATCACTGTCCCTACTTACTGCAAGGTAATGGATGGCATACCCCACCCTCTAGCCTAGTGTTGGGCTGCCCTTCTCCTAGCTTCCCTTCCTTATGTAGTCCAATCATTGGGGTTACCTGGTGCTTTTCCTCTATCATTTACAACCCTGACTTCTAGGTCTTCCTCACGATCATCCCCTCCTTCCTTTCTTCATATGACTCAGGAGCATGTACACTCTGGATACCCTCCCACGACCCCCTCCCCCTCGCTGGTGTCTCTGGCTCTCAGCTATAACTATCTTACTCCACCATGCAGAGGAACAGCTATCTCCTTTCCACTTTACCTTACATTCAAATTCACTTTTTTGCTTTGTTACTCTTTGAATTTGACTGAGGTTCAGATGCAGGACTTCCCAGCTATGGAATAGAAATGGCTGTACTGCATATTGAGTGTGTAACATCATATGTGCCTTGAAAAAGAAACAAGAAGTGTTCTGGGAGATTGAAAAAGTATTTAAAAACAAATTCCCCAAAGGACTGCTCTGTCTGGGCTGAGGGAGCACGGGTGGAGCTGGGAAGGCTCCAACTGTCTGAGGTATTTGACCTCTGATCCCCCAGTAGAGGAACTGCTACCTTCTAAAGGCCAAGATGGAGGTTCCAAGCTAATGAGGGACTCTGGGCAGGTTTAGGAAAGAGGGGCCTGAGAGGAAGGTAGCCTACATGTCTTTTCCAGGATTCTTCTCTGATGCAGCTGTAGGGAACTGTGAGGAATACCACATGCCACACCATGGTGACTGTGGAGGCAGCTGCCCCATGTCCAGGAGGAGAAAGTGTAGTGGTATGTCAGAGTATGATCTGCTGGGACTGAGATGGAGTGTGGTTCACACTGTCAATTTGTTGGTCTCTGTGGTGATCTGGGTGGAGGTCTTTGGCTTCTGGAAAACCTGAGTGTGGATTCCCTTTAGAAGCCTCAGCTTAGAAGCCCAAGCAGTGGAAAGCTGTGGAGCTTATACTATCACTCTCTAGGGTACACATACAAGCATTGGTTTTCGTGTGCGGTAGGAAGACAGACTGGAAAACTGAAGGCCTAGTTTCTAGAAGTACTGAACCTGACATTCTACAGTCAATTGTTGTGTCAATTGTATAAATAGTGTGGAACTGATAGAAAGTAATTGATGCAGATTATGCTTCATCAATACTTATTTTTCTGATACCACCAGCCACAATGGTATGATTCACGGAAATTCAGTTTCAGGGTACAAGTGGACTTTCTGAGAAGCAGAGGGTTCTCAGCTGCGCACAGTACATAAACAGGGCAGTTTCCACACCTTGTGACATAATACATCTGGCAGGAAGCAGACATAAATTATTCTACAACATTGTTTTCTTTGTGGGATTCAGTGGGGCTGAATTTGTCTGCAACCACAAGGGGGCACGAAGGCATGTAGGGCCATAGGACTACCTTTCTTATCACATTTTGAGAGAGCTCTAGAGCATGGAACCTCTCTGTAAGAGAGATTAGTAGTAGCTACAAGGCAGAAATAGAACAGTTTAGGGGTAACTGAGTGATTTTCATAGTGAAGTCTGTGTTTGTTACACATACAATCATAGTTAACTTGGTCAAGGTCACACTTTCCCTGGTGGAATTTCCTTAGGTATTTTGATGAAACCTGAAATATAAATTTAAACTTATGTATTTGGCATTTTATCTCCATTCCCTCATTTTTTCCCCACAAATATTGATTGTGCAATGTTTGTGGTAAGTTCAGGAGTCACATTGTACCAAAGTTTATACTATTTCCTCACACTTCCATAGAAAATTATGAGTTTTCTCCTATCATATAGCTTTGGAATCAAGTTTCCTGTGATGAATTGTTAGGAGCTTTGTTTGGATCCTATTGAATTTTTGCTGGAAATTGAACATTTCTTTCTCTCTCTCTCTCTCTCTCTCTTTTGACATCACATCTTTCAAACAGTGTTGTATACTATGGTGTACAAGGGTAAATGATATTCTACTACAGCAAGTCTCTCGACCTGGAAATGGAGTAATATAATGCACAAAGACATAGAAAGTGGACTTAAGTGTAACCTTAGTGACCCACAGTTCATGGATATGGCCACATAAAAGCTAATGCACCAGATATGACTTATCTGAGAAGACAAAAGAGAAAATAGAGCATGGTCCAGAACTGAACAATAAATCTGAATGTGACAGAGGTCGGTGAAGCATACAAAATGAACTCTTAAAGCAGTGGATTAGGATTTTACACAGATAGCAAGAAAAAGTAGTTAAAACCATGTTGTATTCTTGTCATTGATATAAACTTGTACATATTTAGTGCACTAATTCTGATGCCTTTGGACATATTACCTACACACACTCAACTACGTTACCACAAAAAAGAAAGTAAACTGTGTTCTCCACACACTCTCATTCTAGCCATGTTTCTGTGTGTTTACAGTTGGAGACAAAGAGAAAGTTGTTTTCCAACCCTAGCAACTCAGTACTTTCTGAGATGGCCTCAGGGATGTTCTATACCTTCTGAGAAAAATCACACCCTCACACCTGTCCTGAACACCTCACAGCACGTGATATGGCAAGCTGAGCTCTTGCCCCCTCAGGGATAAAATATCTAGTAACCAATCATTTTAAAGGACATTTTTAAGAACCAATCATGGTCCACCAACTCTGCTTAACCACCAATTCTGCTTCTGTAAGGGTATGAAAGACCCAAGCTTTGTTTATTCGGGGTCTCCAGATCAATAGAGCCTGGTAGACCCCATCATGATAGATCAATAAAGCATCCCTTGCTTTTTGCATTGGACTGGACTCTTGTGTCTCACTGGGCTCTGGGAAGTAGGACCTAGCCTCCAGGTCTTGCACAGTATACAGAATTCATTACTGAATTTTTTAAAATATATATATTTGCTTCACATTGTGATTGCAGCCCCCTCCCTCCTCTTCTCCCTTTCCCTCCCTTCCACCCTTTTCCCTCTATCACTTCAGAAAAGGCAAAGAGCGCATGTGAGCGTGCACATGCGCTCTCACACCCATACCACCACTACAAGTCTCATCAGAACTGAACCCTCACACATTCCCTGAGGTAGGGCAAGGCAGTCTGGCTAGGGAATATTGATTGAAAGTGTCCAACACAGTCTATGTCCTAGACAGCACCTACTCAAATTATTAGTGGACCCATATGATGATCACACTGCCTATGGGTTACATATGTGCAGGGGTCTAGGTCCAGTCCATGTATGCTCTTCGGTTGGTGCTTCCATCTCTGTAAGTCCACATGGATCTAGGCTAGTTGGCTCTGCTGGTCTTCTTGCAGCATTCTCGAATTCTCATAAAATGACAGAATTGCTATGGATACCTGCAATCTTCTGAGAACAGTTTCCATGCACTTTAAATTAGTTTTAGAGGTTTCAGAATTCTCATGTTCATTGCAGTTATAGTCATGGTGACTTTAACGTAAATGGTCATTTCTCGAACACAAACTAGGTGGCCCAGGAGGACATTGTGGTGAGTTAAGACAATAAAAGTGCTTAAAGGATTATACACACTTGGAAAGGACTGTCACAGTTGGTGCAGTATTATCAACAGCATGTTGTTACTGCTGACGTGTTGTGCACCTACTCCTTTTCCCTTTTGATATAGTTCTAGTCTTATGAACTCAAACTCTTCCAAACTGCTCAGGAGGGTTGGAGATGCACGTCAGTAGTTACTCACCTAGAAATCTTACTTGTAGCCTTGTTATATACTAGTTTAGTTAATTACAGGAAAAGCTTTATTCAGTCTCTTGTGTAAATTTTCAAGATTCAGCAGACTGTGCATAGCTAGAAACAAGCAATGTTTGTCTATTTAGAGAAACCGAGATAAATAAAGTTATTCACCCATAGATAGATACGTAGATAGATGAGTATGGTTATTCATTATGGTAAATACATAGATGGTCTTCAAAACACCTCAGAGACTTACAGAATATGGCATTTAATTAGAAAGGCCTTTCCTGACAGAGAGACACAGCTGCTTCGCGTGGCACATCCAATATACTTATATTAAGCTGAAGGACATCTATGAAACAAATGTGGCCAAATAGCCACTGAATCAAACAACTGTTCTTTACTGCTGGGAGCACATTGACTATCTAAATGGTGAACAAGCATGACACTGGGAAACAGATGTCCCACTCTGTAGAGACTAGGTGGGCCGGTTCTTCAAAATTCCTGCTTCATAGAACAAGTCTGTGAGATACTCTGGACTGCTAGGCTATCTCACATTAATTACATTCAATGAATTTCTCTCTCGTATGTAAAGGCATGTAAAGACTACAAAATATGAAATACATTCATAAAGATTCTCTCCTGTGTGAAATCTTTCGTGCCTTTGAAGATGACCATGATGTTCAAAGGCTTTACCACAGACATTATATTCATGAATGTTCTGTCCTGTATGAATTCCTTCGTGGCTCTGAAGAAAATTGTGATATGCAAATGCTTTACAACATTAATTACATTCATAAGGCTTCTATCATGTATGAATTCTTTCATGCCTTTGAAGATCCCTGTGCCATGCAAAGGCTTTACCACATTGATTACATTCATAAGGTTTCTCTCTAATATGAATTCTTTTATGCAGTTGAAGAGACCTGTCCCATGCAAAGGCTTTACCACATTGATTACACTCCTAAGGTTTCTCTACTGTATGACTTTTTTCATGCCTTTGAAGAGACGTGTGCCATGCAAAGGCTTTACCACATTGATTACATTCATAAGGTTTCTCTCCTGTATGAATTCTCTCATGCACTTGAAGAGAACTCTGCCGTGTAAAGGCTTTACCACATTGATTACATTCATAAGGTTTCTCTCCTGTATGAATTCTTTCATGCATTTGAAGATGAATGTGCTGTGCAAAGGCTTTACCACATTGATTACATTCATAAGGTTTCTCTTCTGTATGAATTCTTGTGTGCATTCGAAGAGATCTGTGCCATGCGAAGGCTTTACCGCATTGACTACATTCATAAGGTTTCTCCCCTGTATGAATTCTTTCATGCATTTGAAGATAACTGTGCCATGCAAAGGCTTTACCACATTGGTTACATTCATAAGGTTTCTTTCCTGTATGAATATTTTCATGCATTTGAAGATGACTGTGCTGTGCAAAGGCTTTACCACATTGATTACATTCATAAGGTTTCTCTCCTCTATGAATTCTTCCATGCCTTTGAAGACTCCCATGCCATGCAAAGACTTTACCACATTGATTACATTCATAAGGTTTCTCTCCTGTATGAATTCTTTCATGCACTTGAAGAGATATCTGCCATGCAAAGGCTTTACCACATTGATTACATTCATAAGGCTTCTCTCCTGTATGAATTCTTTTATGCATTTGAAGATCCCTTTGCCATGTAAAGGCTTTAGCACATTGACTACATTCATAAGGCTTCTCTCCTATATGAATTATTTTATGCCTGTCAAAAGAACTGTGCTGTGCAAAGACTTTACCACATTTTTGACATTCATAAAGTTCCTTTCCAGTATGAATTTTCTCATGAATTTGAAGAGAACGTTGACGTTCAAAGACCATAAAACATTGTTTACATTCATAGGGTTTCTCTCTAGTTTTTGTTCTTTTATGAATCTGGAGACTACTGTGACTTACAAAGGATTCACCATACTGAATATCTTCATATGGTTTTTCTCCAGCAGGAATTATTTCTTGCCCTTGAGGATGACTTTGACATGACCATGATTTACCACACTGAGTAAATAAAGAAGGTTTTCCTCTACTGTATCTTCTTTCTTTCCTGCAACGATAATTCGCACATGTTAAAGTTATATCACATTCATTACACTGATTAATTTTTTTATCTCTGTGAATTAATTTTACATTTTGGTCTAATTTTAAAAGTAATCAGATCTCATGGTAATGTCAGTTTATTGACTTTCATTTTTCCTTTCGTCTTCAAGTTTTATTTTGCCTCTCCTAAGAGGCGTGTGATTTTAAGATCGTGTACTGCATGGACCACATTTATAGCATCCTTTTACTATAGAAGAGGGTTTTTCACATGTAGGAAGAGAACTGGGAGAAGTCAGATTTACCACTGTGGTTGCATTAAAATTTTTCCTATCATGTCAGTCATACTACAATTGCAAAATGAACCGAGGCAAACAGAGGCAATCCACATTGATAGTACTCATGGAAGCTTTTCTGCAGTGTGAGTTTGTGGATGTATTGCCAATGAATTGGAAAAGCCATTCATTATACACAGTATTACGTTCCGAAAGTCTTCACGTTATTGGTACCACTACAAATCTTCTAATTCTTCTGGGTAAGAGAGGGTTATATTGCTTTGTTCAATGTTCCTATGCCAACACGGCTTGTATCCATAGAAGGTTAATGTGTACAACTTCTGCAGTATCTAAGTAATACGAGACTAAAGAGATTAGCAGTTGTACAATCTAACTCACTATGAATCAAATGGTGATATTTGTTAACGCATTGTTTTCTTATCTTCTTTCTTAGAGAAATGACTTACAAAAATGAATCAGAGCCGGGCATGGTGGTGCATGCCTTTAATCCCAGCACTAGGGAGGCAGAGGCTGGTGGATCGCTATGAGTTCGAGGCCAGCCTGGTCTACAAATTGAGTGTAGGACAGCCAAGGCTACACAGAGAAACCCTCTCTCAAAACACCAAAAAAAAAAAAAAAAAAAAACCAACCAAACAAACAAAAAAAACCAGATACCTGATATTGAGGTACATGTCTTTGTCAGAATTTAATAATCATCGATACACTTCAAACAGTGCATATTTACACTCTTGCTTTTCTTTACAACTTAAAGGATGCACTAAAAGTAATTCACAGGAATATTTGTATAAACTTGCATATGAAAATTACCTTCTATATCTTCTAGAAGTATGAAGATTCTCTTCAATGTTATGGTCTTCCCAACTGTAACCTAAAATAGAGGAACCAAAAATGCATAATATATTATTGGAAATTAGGCAAAATTCAAGTTACCCTTCAGTTAACGTCAGACATCTGGCTGATTTACTCATCTAATTCATCCTTATTTTCAGTTGACATTACAATAACAAATAATAGCAATGGAGAAACAGTTGTCACTAGATTTTAAAAAGCAACATAAAATTCACAGTCCTACCTATGGCAGTGAGGTTCCTGTAGGTCTCAAGCATCACCTCTCTGTAGAGACTCTTCTGGGCAGGATCCAGCAAGGTCCACTCTTCCTGAGTGAATTTCACGTTCACATCATCATATGTCACTGCATCCTATAATATCTCATACAGGTGTGCAAGAGAAAGCATAATCGTGATAACACTGTAACTGTGTCCTTTATTGACAATATATTCACATAATTCTGTAGCTTCCTCCACTAATTTCCTGATACAGATGTTCTAATGTAACCAAGTCATTTAATAAGGATCCTGAAAACTGAGGTCCACTTCTGTCATTCCTCAGCCCTTGAATAGGCTATAGCCTTGCAAGATAAACGCCAATCATCAGAGGGATGGGGAGGAAGAGAAACAGTTTAGGAATACTGGGCTCATGTCAGAGAAATTATATAAACAATTACTAATGAAAAAAATGATTTTTAAACTGAGTGTAGTTTTTCATGCTGTTAATCTCAGTAGTCAAGAAGCTGAGACAGGACTATCTCATGATGTGACTGCCAGCCACGTCTATGCAATGAATACCAGGACAGCAAGAGGTCACAGCTTAATACTGAAGTGTTACCCAACACATGAGATAACATCTACAACCTCGACAAAATTAATTAATGACATATATATAGGTTGTTTGTTTGTTTATTTTTTGTTTTATTGGTGGCATTGTTTCTCTGTGTTAGCCTTGGCTGCCATGGACTCACATTGCAGACCAGGATGGCCTTAAAGACACAGTGAGCTACTTGCCTCCTGAGTGCTGGGATTTGGGGCGAGGGCCACAATGCGGGGCTTCCAAATATATCTTAGACATAAATGTTAAATGCTGAGAACAGAATTTTTAGAAGATGCTAGAGAAACCAGGGGTCTGAGTTTGTAATCCTGCCAAGGATGTTTCTACTCACAAGGCCCTGCTCCCAATGCTTTGTGTAGATGTAATCCACACAGTGCAGTTAGTCAGAGACCATCACCAAGTCCGGAAAATTACTAAGACCGAAAAGAACCTCACAGGTGGCCACATCTGCTGCTGCTTATCTCGCAGCCCCAGGGAAGACCCACTACACCAGTTTCCTCTGCTCAGCTGTCTGTTCCTCCTACTGTGAGCAGTGACTCTGCACTTACCATGTTGTGTCTTCTGACCTTGCCTGAGCTCTCCTCACAGCACCCAGCACAAACACTCAGAGCATATCGCACACACTCACTCAAGTCCAATCCTCTACAGAGGGGAAGCTACAGCATGGTACCCAAAAGAACAGTCTTTCTCTCTTTCCTGGAGTCCCTGATTGGCCATTGAGTCTTGAGTGACAGGAGCACTTCCCTATGGTTAGTGTGTGCTGAAGGGACACAGCACAGTAGTTCCTGGAACAGGCTTCCATTGCAGGACCAGTCTTTTTTTCTTAAGTGGTGAGATTTGCATTTCAGTGGCACTCCTACCTGTTCTCCAAGAGCCTGCATTTCCACCTTTGCACTCACCCCAGGGCAGAACCAGCCACTCAGGCCTCCTGAGCTCAGATGCCTGCCCCTCCCCCTTTGCCCCTGAGCTCACCAGGTCCCAACTTCTGAGCTTGCCTGAGGTCCCAGCAAAACCCTCAGGCACTTCTCTTCTTCCTGGAATCAGAGTGCACAGCTTGCAAAGCCTTTGCCCATTCTGGAGTGGAGTTATCAGTCTATCCCACAAGTGAAAGGGTACACAAAAGATTCCAAATTAAAGAGAGTTTAGGAAGCATGATTGTTGTTTTGTGGCTTCATGCTCTGTTCAGGAAAACTGCAGCAACCTTTCACATGATAGATAGGAAACAAACCTGGGAGGAGAGCAGGCAAGAGATGATAATCATTTTGGAGGGGTTGGAAAATGGCTCTGTGGTTAAGAGCACTGCCTGCCCTTCCAAAGTTCCTGATTTCAATTCCCAGCAACCATATGGTGACTCACAGTCATCTACAGGGCGATCTGGCGCCCTCTTCTGGTGGGCAGGCATAGAAGAAGGAGAAACACTGTATACTTAAATAAATCTTTAAAACAATAGAAAGAGAGAATCATTTTGAAGCACTAAAACTTAATCAGCACATCATCCTCAGTGGAAAGGGGATTAAAAAGAAAACAAAAACCCACAGTTGTGCTAGGGCAGGGGGTGAGGCTGGGTTACAGGATGGAGTGGAGGTATGAAGGGAGGGAGGGGTGGGGATGAGGGCGCCTTCCCCAGCAAGGAGAGAAGAGTCAGTGGGTCTCTGCTGAACACAGGGCTCTTAGAGGAGATTGGGAATCAGCAAGGACAGGGAGTGAGCCAGGAATGATGTTCAAGGTAATGTCTCAGGTGACAGACTAGCAGTCATGCTGCTCCCCTGCTGTGACACACAGGCACCAGGTGCTTTTTAATTACACAAGTTTCAGATAATATGCCAGCAACCCCAGCACATAGGATGCCAATTTATATCCTTGAATTTGACACCTTGGCTTTGTTAGGATCAGAATGAATGGGAGGTGTGGCCAGGTGAGGTAGAGCATGCCTTTAATCCCAGCAATCCTGAGGCAGAGGCAGGCCAATTGCTGGGAGTTAGAGACCAGCCTGGTCTATAAAGTGAGTCCATGACAGTCAAGGCTACACAGAAAATCCCTGTCTCAAAAAAACAAAAAGAAAGAATCCATAACAAACAAAACCCCCAAGAATGGGGTTGTGGCTTTGATGGAAGTCATGAAGTCATTTAGCCCTGGCCTATGGAGCCTCAGTATAAATTTTGTAGCCACACCTTGCACCAAACTCTCCGCATACCTGTTAATCCTAATTAGAGTCCTGTTTTGCCAGAATGCATGTTTTTGTACCCTATGCTTGCCTGGTGGCCAGGGAGGCCAGGAGATAGTGTCAGAACGCCTGGGACTAGAGCAAAAGATAGTAATGAAGATGCTTTATGAATTTCCCAGAAGTTCTATGGTAGCTAACAATCTGCTGTAAATTCTGCCCCAGGAGATCTGGGATCTTCTTGGCCTTTGTAGGCACTATGTACAAATATATACAGACAAACACCAGTAATCATAAAATAAAAACAAGGCTTAGAAAAAAAGAAGGAATGGAATTCTCTACAGTGATGTCACAGGCCTCAGTCTGTCAAGAGCCGCCCTGTTGAGGGGGCTCACTAGGCATGTGGGCTGTCTAGGATGTGATCTGGTGTTTGCAAGGTCTTATACCATGATGTACCCCGAAACTACTTCCAGCCTCTGACATGCTGTCAGGAGCCATTGATTTGGGAAAATCCAGGAGGCATGAGAGATCTCTGGAGGTGATCCGATATTTGCAAGGTCTGTATCGTGATGTGCCCCAGAATTGCTTCCAACCTCTGACTACCCTGTCAATTGTGCACTGCTGCATCTCTCTGAAATCTGGCATTAGAGCCGGGCACGGTGCGCGTGCCTTTAATCCCAGCACCCAGGGAGGCAGAGGCAGGTGAATCACTGTGAGTCTAAGGCCAGCTTGGTCTACAAAGTGAGTCCAGGACAGCCAGGACTACATTCATAGCCAGCCCGGTCTACAAAGCGAGTCCAGGATAGCCAAGATTACACAGAGAAACCCTGTCTCGAAAAACTAAAAATAAATACATCTGACATTGGTGTGAATTGTTATTTTCTGGGTACTGACCAGCTCTGATTGAGCAAACTTCCTAGAGGATCTTATTGAAGATGTACTTTTTGTTATCCAGATGAATTAATCCCTGATTATGGAATTCCTGATTAGGCTCAAATAGTTTTAAAAGTTAAAGTTAGTTTATGGCTGCAATAAATACCTTTGTGGACCTCCAGATGCCTCACTAGGATAGCCTACCAGCAGATTTGTGGCTTCAGATAAGCCTCCACCACAGATGGCACCACGAATCCTGGTATTTGACCATAAATATAGCCAACTTTGTTTAAACTCCATGTGAACCTATGTGGAATGAAGTTACCTAGAGATGTCTGAATTTACTCTGTTTCTTAGAATGAAAGACAGACAAAATTATTGTCCTGAGCTCATAACGAACTAAGAGATAGCTGGATAATGTATTGTCAGGTCCGTCCTAACTGATAAGTTGTATACTCTTGTAAGTTTCTGACCCTATTAACCTTAGACCCTGTCAATCTTTGTCATTCTGAACTCACCATGAACTTATGTAATGGATACATAGATAAGAAATGTTTAGATTTAAAACATGTAACCTGTTGTATTTTTAGAATGCATCTGTTTTGTGATTAATTGTACTGTTTTGACTATGAGGTAATTCCCTGTTCTCAGAAGTATAAGTATGGTCTTCTACAATAAACGAGAAGGAGAGAGCGAGAGAACAGAGGAGAAAAAATGAAGCAGCTCAACTTCAATTGAAGTTAAGATGCCCGACTTCATCCACCTTTTCTCCTGATCCTCTTCTTTTGAATGTATGTGTGTGAATGGTTTATTTTCTATCTCTCTCTTACTTCTTATTTCTCTGTAGATTTGCAAATAAGTTAGCAGACTCAGGGCCATCAGCCTTCTATAGCTAATAAGCCTAAGTTTACACCAACTTATTGGAGATCTCCGTAAAGAGGCCTATCTACAGATCAAAGAGCCTCCTTTTACGACCCCGTGCAATTTCTAGCCAGAAGCCGCTTTTACAGCCTCAGCCATAGGAAAAAAGGTGGTCAGTTTAAGTTCTCCTCAGCCTCGATACAGCCAGTCCCTAGAGAAGAAACCTTGGGCTCTTTTTCCCTTTCCTTCCTTTTTCTTCTTTCAATCCTGATCAGTTGCCTGAGCCATCAGCTCTGGCCACCCAAGAGATAAAGTGAACAAGAAGGGCACCCGCAATCCAACCCCAGAGTGAATCTACCCTGGACCCTCTCCAGAGCACCAGCCGGGCATTAACATCAGTCAGAGCAGCCAGGGCTAGTTAAAATAAACTCTTTCGGGTCCTCTATGACAGCAAGTGTGTCCTTCTTTTTATAATTTGTATATGTTCCTGCATGATTTTTAGCCAACAGTGGCTGCAGATGTCTCTGTCTTTACATTGCGACCATCTTTAGACGTGGATGTGCTAGTTGAGCATGATTAGGGATAGGCAGAACTCTATATGAACTTGTCCAGACTCACGATACAGTACCCCAGGCTTTCCTTTTGGAGAGAGTTTTCTGAAATAAGGCTTTCTAACTGGAAAGACCTTTCCTTAATGCAGATCTTCTGAGATGATAATACTGATCTTTAATCAGGGCCACAGCTATGGGTGTCAACCTACATATAAAGAAGATATTGAAGAAGGAAGCTTTCTTTCTTTGTTTGTATTCATTAGTCTAGTCTAGGAAATTTTCATTCCTTTAGTGTCTTTCCATCCTAATATTTGGACTTCTGGAGTATACTGAGCACCAGATAAGACATCCAGCCTCATGGACCAAACAAGTTCTGGAGTCTTTACGTTTCCTTTGGTGGATAGTCAAGGTTGAACTAGCTGGACCACAGTTGTGAGACATTCAAAAAATTTACTTTCAAAATACACAGAACGAGATCCACTCTACCAGTTGTGCTCATGTTGAGAACCTTGACTAATAAAACTGTGTTTTTCATCTGCCCACTGTGAAAGATGTGCAGGGTAGCAATAGTATTTTTGTTGTCACCTGGTTTTTTTGTTTGTTTGTTTGTTTTTCAAGACAGGGTCTCTCTGTGTATCCTTGACTGTCCTGGACTCCCTTTGTAGACCAGAATGGCCTCGAACTCACAGCAATCTGCCTGCCTCTGCCTCCCAAGTGCTGGGATTAAAGGCATATGCCACCACTGCCCAGCAGCAATACTGTTTGTAGAATCATTATGCCCTGATCCACTTCTATTCAAGTATTTACTTACCTTGCAGACTACACCTTTTATAATTATTCATTTGTTAAGAGCTTAATTTGATTTTAGCAGAAGAAAAGCCCTAAACTAATGGAACCATCATTGAGCTTTTGGCAAGAGAAAGACATCTCATTTTGTTTGTGGTCTGGTTCCTGCTAAAACTGCTTCCTCTCTCTGTACAAATGCCTCTTAAGTAGCTTCCCTGGGCTCTCTCTAGTGGGAGTTGGCCATATCCTATTCTACCACACCTTCTCTGATTCATCACCTCTTCTTCCACACAATCATATCACGATCCAGCCTGGGTGCTGCTTCCTTCTTTAAATTAACTTAACCTTCAATTAGGATGAAAGGACTATGTCACCATATATAGATCTAAGCTTTTCTTTACTAGATATTTGCTCTATACCAGGCTGGCCTTAAACACAAATCTGCTTCTGTCTCCTGGATTAAAGGCATGTTTTGTATTACAACTGGATCACACAGACATAGGAGACCTTTGGACGTGATCTCTTGCCTGCTGGGTTACATATACCTAAGAAAGTCTTTGAATGTGATCTCTTATGAGGACAGCCATGTTATAAATTAACATTCTTCTGCAGAAGGGGGCATCCCTGGGAAAGGAAGGGTCCTTGGAAGCTATGGGGGTGAATCTAGCTAAGACCCCGTGCATCAGACGCTAAGAGCCTGAAGTTGCCAGCCTCTATAGCCACGTGGGACTTCCAGTGGAGGGAGGGGGACACAAAACCACCCTTAAAGCCATCGCCCCAAACTTTATCTTGCCTATAAAAAGTATAGGGATAAAGATAGATTAGAATTTGAAGAAATGGTAAGCAAATAACTTGCTGCTCAACATAAGACCTACCCAAAGGAGAAAGAGCCAATCCCTGACACTATTAATGATACTTTGCTATGCTTGCAGACTGGTTCCTAGCTTAAGAGTTTTCTGAGAGTCTTCCTCCAGCACCTGATGGAAACTGATGCAGAGACCCAGAGCCAAACAAAAGGCAGAGCGCAGGGAATTTGGGGGAAAGATAGGAAGAAAGATAGTGGGATCCTGGGCAGTTGAGGACACCACAAGAAAACCTACAGTTAACTATCTTGAGCGTATGGGGACTCACAGAACCTGAACCATAATCAAAAAGCATACATAGGCTAACTACACATATATAGAAGTGTGCAGCTTGGTTAACAGTGGGAGCCCTAACAATGGGAATAGGAGCCATCTTCACTATGCTGTCTGACTTTGGATCCCTTTTTCCCTATCTGGGCTGCCTCCTTAGGCATCAGTGGGAAAGGATGTTCTTAGTCGTGCTGCAACTTGTGATGCCAGGGGAGGTTGATACACTTGTGGGCCTCCCCTTCACTGAGGAGAAGGAGGGCTACTTGGGGAAAGGGGGAATAATGGTGGGACTGGGAGTAGAGGAGGGAAAGGTTAGGCTGTAAAGTGATTTAATTAATTAGTTCATTAATTAAAAATACGGGTAGAAAAATAGCTTAGCATTGAATACTAACTGCTTTTACTATATCTTAAGTGATTTAGGGGCACAGTCTATAGTCGTGGATGCATGACAGCATGAGAAGGAAGCTGAACAAGCAGTTTCAAACACAACACAGTAGAAACAAAAACATAAAATGGGTTGAGTCTACAGACCCTCAAATCCCATCCCCCAAAAGACATGTAGGTAAACGCTTAGTACAAAAGCTCCCCTAAGAAAGCCAAAAAAGAGTGGAGATAAGTGTTTAAAGAAATGACGCCACCGAGAGTCTTTCTGATTTGACCAATTATACTCTGATATTGGTCATTATTGACTCACAGTGAAAATGCATTTTAATCAACTTGAATGATCCTAAGGGTCTGCAACTGCTCATAGAGTATTAAAGAGAACAAAGACTCTTCTGACACTCCAGAAAATCTTTTGACAGCTATATTTTCTAAAATCTGGAAACAAGTTATATCTTTACGCATAGAATATACCTTCCCATTTCAATTGAGAGAAATGTATATATAGTGAGGAAACAATGGATGGAGACCAAAAAAACAACAACAACAACAAAAAAACAAAAAAAAAAGAAAGAAAAGAAAAAGAAAAAACAAAACAAAACAAAACAAAAAGCAGGGCAAACACCAAGTACCCTACCTCTGTCTCAGATACATGGGGCTTCAGTTTCAAAGGGTATAGATAGCCCTATGACTACAATTTCTCATTCATTACTCAGTTTTGTTACTTTATCTTAGTATATGTATCTCTCCATGGTATATTTCTCAAGCTTAGGTATCGCAACATCTTATGGTCTCAAAATGCAACACGGGCTACATATCCAAAGCCTGGTGAAATGATATCTCATAGTTCCCTTACTGGGGCACTGTCTCTGCAAAACAGAAATGGCTAGAGCAACGCTGAACTAAATTCACAAAGAGAGAATACACGCCCTTGAATTGTGCATCTTTCTTGGTTTAAAACAAGTACAACAATGTGTGATCCTGCCAACTTTGGTTTCTAAACTGAGATGAAATATGCCACGCATGGATCAGAGTTGCAGCAGGTTTTATATGAAGTGCCTGCTTTGCAATCACTTTGCCTGTACTTTCCATTCATTTAAGATGTAGCAAGAAGGATGTTACCCATCTTAGGCTTCCAATGCAGAGGTAGGGCTTTCTCTTTACTGGTGATAATTTCCTTGAGAAATCCCTTCCTCTCTTTCAGGATTTGACTGCCATCTAAAACTACCTAGTTCTGTTTTTTCTCTAAACCCACACACTGCACTTTCTTCAGCCCCACTTGTTGCTTTTTCAGATGGTTCTGTCAGTTCACAGTCCAACATTCTGTAAGGTTAGAAGAGAAACTCAACTTTGAAAATTATAACAAAAACCATGGACAAACATTGTTTCCTGGCTTGCTTGCTTACTTGAGCACTCTCTTATTTGCAGCCTGATCTCTTTTCCAACCCAGGAACACTTGCTAAGGAATACTGCAACCCTAGTGGAAGAGCCTCCCACATCAATCATCAATCAATATAATCTCTCACAGACATAGCAATCAGCCATTCTGAGGACGGCATGCCTCACCATTAACATTATTGCCTGATTTAATTGGCTTATCTGCATCTTAAAGATTCTTAATCCTAGAAGCCTGCTAGCTTTGGCCTCTTGGAATTCAGGAATAGCCCGCACTGACCGCGTGGACACCAAACTCAGGGCAGAGATAGTTTAATGGCTATTTAACAAAAACTGACTGGTCTTCCCTGGACGGGGAGACCTGGTGGCACTCAGAGGAAGAACAGCAGGTTACCAAGAAGAGACTTGATACCCTATGAGCATATACTGGGGGAGGAAATCCCCCTCAGGAACTGTCATAGGGGAGGAGAATAAGGGGAAAATGGGAGGGAGGGAAGAATGGGAGGAGACAAGGGATGGGATAACCATTGAGATGTAACAAGAACACATTAATAAAATAATATATATCTTGGAAAAAAAACTGACTGGTCAAGAACATAGTATGGTTTTCAGAAAGGACACTGTGACCCAGACCATTCGCAGAGCAAATTAAAAAAGATAATCAGGGAGAATCAATTTTATTTCAGGTATAATGTATCCTACCCAGGCAAGAAGAATTCTATTCCTGCTACATTGTGCCTAGGTGGATAGACAAAGCATTTTTAACTGATTCCATGGGATATAAGGTAAAGGTATTGGGGATGTGATATCGCCCTACTCTTCTCCTGAGAAACAATGCAGGGTAATATTGCTTAACTCCAACAGAACACATATTTATCTTTAACTCAAGGAGAACAAGCATTTATCATCTGTTGTCACTGATTCATGGTATTGTTTGGTGCTTCCTATTGGACTGGATTTCTGGTATCCTGTCAAGGAATAATAGAATCTCCCCCAAAGAACTGCTTCTAAACTAATTCACACCCCTTTTTTCTATGAACCTTCTTTCTCCCCTACCTCTGGTTGGTAGATTAAAAGGAGGATAAAAGGATTTAGGAACCCTAAATAAAGTAGGTTTGGAAAAATCTAAACCTAAAATAGACTTGGTAATGGAGATCACAGAGTAGCTCCATTTGAACAAACCTCCCACCCTGTGAGATCCCTGTCAGCAGCAACTACAACTGATGCTTTGGGGGCTGCTGCCTTTTCCATGGCTTCAGCTTCTCAGTTTCTCCAGGAGTGTGATCGCTCATCCCAGCACTGTGGAGATTTAGCCACAGCAGCTTTGCAGTCTTGTGGTGTTCCTGTCTGGAGTTGCGGAGAGGCCAACACCACAAGCTGAAGATCTGAGAACCCTTCTCATGGAACATACACAGGTGGCACCCAGGTGAGCAGAAGATGTAAAAAGGGGGCACCCAGGGAAGGATGTAGGGGGATTCCAGGGCCAAAACTTGAAACAGCCCTGCCTGGCTGCTGGAGATCCTCAGACGTGAACCTGATAACTTTCTTGGGAAGCATACATAGTTCACAAAAAAGGTCCATGGCAGAGAAGGGTTTACCTGTTGCTTGATTCTGCATGAATAATATGAACAGAACAATGCCTCAGCTAACTGCTATTAAAATCCAAAGAATTCACTGGATATTTACAGAACGTTCTACACAAACATAGAAGAGTTTGCCTTCTTCTCAAAAACAAATGGAAATATCTCCAAAATTGAACACATACTCAAACACCGTGAAAGTCTCAAAAGGTACATTGTAATCGAAACAACCCCTGCATTCTATCAACCAGCATAGACTAAAGCTACACATCATCAACAACAGAAACAAAGGAAGTCTTTAAAACTCAGGGAAACTAAATAACTCTCTCCAGAGGGAAAATGGGTTAAGACAAAAATAAATAAAGATATTAAAGACCTTGTAGAATTCAATGCAAATGAATGCACATCATATGTAAACATATAGTACACAAGAAAAGTGATGATAAAAGGATAGTTGACAGCACTAAGTGCATACATAACATATACAAGACATCTCTTACTAGGAACTTACCAGCACATATAAAAGTCTAGAACAAAATGAAGGAAGCACAACTAAAAGTAGTAGACAGGGAGAAACTATTGAATTAGGGCTGAAATCAAAAAATAAAAACAAAGAGAACAATACAAGGATTTATGAAACACAGAGGTGGTTCACTGAGAAAAATCAAAAAAATGGACAACCCTTATTGAAATAACTAAAAGACAGGGGAGGAATATTCACATAAAAGAAAAAAGAAAAAAAAAATAAGAAGGGTGCCTTACAATAGGAAAATCTCCAAAATCATAAGGACATACTTTTAAATACCTGTATTGCAGCAAAATGAAAAATCTAAACAAAATGAATAATTTTCTTGATAGGTACCCATTGGTCTGCTGTATTTTGATGCTAACTAATATAAGACCATCACATCTGGGCAGGGCAAATGGAATAGACATGGCTAAGGGTCTAGGGCTTGGGAAGACAGAGAGAATCTTGGGATGAAGACAGATCTGAGGACAAGGGAGAGAAGGAGGTCTCACCAGCATGGGTTAGGTGGAGGAGAAGCACATGGCCAGCATGGATGGAGGATTTGGCCCTGATGAAGAACATTAGCAAGTATATGGGATTCTGGATGTGAGGTGGCTTGATGGAAATTATTAGAATTAAATGCTGTGGGATTGGAACAGGTATCCCATACCTGCCCCACTAAGGGAAGTAGTTTAGAGAATTAATATCTGCGCTGCCCTAGGTTAACTATGGGTATTTTAAAATATAACAGGTGTCTGTGTCCTGACTGATTGCTAGCGGGTTATACTGTTGTAATAATAACAGGTATAGGCCTAATAATGTTAATTACTTACAGGTAAACCTAACAACAACATGTAGCACTTACCAAAGTTAACCCCAGATGACATAACAATTTACCATAAGTAGACCTCTAACACCTAGTGACATGAAAGAATTCATTAAAAGACTCCAAACAAAAGATATGCAGGACTGGATGTTTTTAGTGCATAATTCAACGAGACTTTCAAAGAAGACTTAGTTTCAATGCTGCTCAAAGTACTCTACAAAATAGAAATAGAAGGAAAG
Source organism: Acomys minous (assembly GCF_964271855.1). Lineage (NCBI taxonomy): Eukaryota > Metazoa > Chordata > Mammalia > Rodentia > Muridae > Acomys > Acomys minous. Next base: position 60,771,210 of record NC_140498.1, read on the forward strand.
TTACCCAATTCATTTTATGAGGCAACAATACCTTGACACATGAAGGATATAAAGACTCAACAAAGAAGGAGATTTACAGACCAATTTTGTTCATGAACATTGAAGCAAAAATACTCAAAAAAATAAATGTAAACGGAATCCAAGAACATATCAAAAAGATAACCCACAATGGTTGACGAAGTTTCATCCCATTGATGCAGGAATGGCTCATGACAAGAAAACCAGTCATGGTAAAATAAATAAACTGACATAGGGAAAAACATCACAGGGTCATCTTATTTAGACACTAAGCAAGCCCTTCACAAAAATTCAACACCAATTCATGATAAAAGTCTTGGAGAGATTACAATAGCAAGGGACATACCTACATATTAAACACAATTTACACAAGTCTATAGCAACACCAGCTTAAATGGAGGGAACTTCAAAGCAATTCCACTAAAATCTGAATAAAGAGAAGTCTCTCCTCTTTCTCCATTTCTACTTAATATAACACTTGATGTCCAACCTAACCAATATGGCAACTAAAAGTGGTCAAGAGGGTGGAATTTGGAAAGGAAGCATTCAATGTATGCTAATTGGCAGATGATACTATAGTATATATAAGTGACACCAAAAACTCTACTACCAAACTTGTACTGTTTGACTTTGCCCTTCTGGGCAATGTTAGCCGCTGAGATCTGACAGACTCCAACAACCAGTAGCTTAAGTCTCAAATGTCTGAGCTGACTTAACTGTGTCAATGAGGACTGCATATATCTGCATAGGAGAGTACATTAAATAGAAATTTAATATTCAGTGGCTAAAACTAACCTACCCAAAATGTTTACCCACTGATCTGGTCTGTTTCCATTCACATGTATGTGATAATCCATGCTGGAAAATGACATCATCACTCACCTTACCTCAATCAGGTCTTTCTTCATAGTATTGACTCTTGCAGCTGACTGCCCTAAACATTAGTCTGTGAGCTAGTTATGGCCTGTCCTGCTTCACCCTGCAGTGTAAACATAAACTATGCATCCTATTCGGATCTGAAGGCAGAAGCCATGATCCACATGAAAATCTTTTTCCTGATATGGAAATGGACGGTTCACTACATGACTAAAGTGAGTATTTTAAAACTCTGCCCTGGTACACTCCTTTAATTAAAGAACTTAGGAAGTTTAGTCAAGAAAAAAGCAAGGCCATTTCTCTGGGAGGCAACAGACGGACATCAAGACCCTCCTAAATTAGCCTACTTTATCAGAAAGACTTTTCTCAAAGACATTAGATGCAGCGGTCCTAGAATTAATATGCATACATACATACACATAATACACACACACATAATACACACAAATACAAAACTAACTAATAAAAAAATCTCTGTAATGACAGCTAAAAACAGATTTTGCATTCTACATGCTGCTGCCATTAAATTTCTTTAAATTTAGTCCCCAGGTTATGTTTTGAACAATTTAAATATGGACTGGACACAGCGAGCCTAGCCACTTAAGACATTTACCCAGCAATGACAGTGACAGAAGTATTTTTAAGGACCCCAATGCCTTCAAACATCAGTGAAAGAGTCCTAAGTGGAAGGTTCCAGAGGATGAGAAAGAAAGGAGAAGTAGAAGATAGAAAGTACAAAAGCTGAGGTGAGGAGGTTTTGCACAAGCTATGTCTTATATCAATTAAGTTTTTAAAGAATTGCATCTTGTATCCTAGCATCCTGACTTTTAACAGGCCGGTTAGCATACTGTTTATCTGTGGGGTGTGTTGGAGGCAATCCTCCTTCAGCTAAATTCTACCTGAGCTTTTTAAATTTCTACGAATTGCTGCATCCTTCACATCATCAATTCTACTTTTCTCCATCAAAGCTTAACACGGGCCAAATGTGGCCACATCTGGCCTTTGCTGACCACACAACCTCAGGGAGGACCCACCACACCAGCTCCTGTAGCCCACTTTTCTGATGTTCCCCAATGTGGGTATTTAGTTGTCATCTACATGGTCTGTCAGATCCCACTTCTTCCTCCAAACCTGGCCCCTGCAAGGAAAGCCTCTGCACATTCTTAGCATTCCTTGAGATGCTCCAAGCCCACCCCTGGGGCCAAGGGCTTCCCTAGTACAGCATATGGCCAATACTTAATCTTCCTTCACCTGTAATCCTAGTTGCCAGGAAGGGGGGGGGGTGTTGAGGAGGGCCGGTGGGGGAGGGCGGGTCGAGCAGGGCGATTTCCTCCAGCTTTGTATACTGAGGCTCCTGAACTAGCCAAGGAATTTCATTTCCTAAGTAAACTTGCCCATTTTACTTTTTGTTTGTTTCTTTTTCGAGACATGGTTTCTCTGTGTAGCCTTGGCTGTCCTGGACTCACTCTGTAGACCAGGCTGCCCTCGAACTCACAGAGATCCACCTGCCTCTCACAGAGATCCTCCTGCCTCCGTTTTACTTTCAATCTGGCCCCATTGGCTTATTTCACCTGTGGAGATAACCCATCAGTCAGCAGTGACCCTGAGCTCACCATGTTGCCACTTTGGCGCTTGCCTGAGCTTCCCTCACAGCACTCAGCAGCAGTGCTCAAAGCACAGCACACAGACCCATTAAAGAAAGCTCAGCTAGAGAGCTGCACTTGTGCATGGCAGCCAGAAGAAAGAGCCTCATCTTCATACTGGCTGGTCTGCCTGGAGGCTCTGATTGGCCAGCAAGTCTCCAGTGACATGAGCACCTCCCTTAGAATTACAGTGTCCTGAAGGGACACAGCACAATAGCTCATGGCCCAGGCTTCCAGTCCATTTGCAGAACTGCAGAGATCGGCATTTCAGTAGCACGTGTGCGTATTCTCCAATAGCCTACTGGTCTGTCTTCCCACACAGCCCCACCACTCCAGCTAGCTCTCCACAGCAGCCTGCTCCTCCCGTTTGTGAGCAGTGACCCCTCCACTCACCATGTCGGGACTTCGGAACTTGCTTGAGCTTCTCTCACAACACCCAGCAGCACAGGTCAGAGCGCACCACGGGGAACCATTCAAGCCTGCGCAGCTCTTCAGCAAGGCTCCCGGAAGAACCCGCCTCCGCGTCTCTGCCTGGAGGCTCTGATTCGCCACTTCATGTTGACTGACATATACACTGACCATACTAAAAAAGTTTAGTACTAGAAAATACTTTAATATCACAAGAAATTAGAATAATCAAGAATGTGTACAATATCTATGAAAGGATAAAGGGGATGGAGAGAAAAAGCCTAAAACAAAAGCAGAAACATACACAAAAGTTTTTGACAAAAGACCTAAGGAAACACATGCAGGAAAAGTTTGTACTGATATTACACACTTACTTCTGATTCTATTTGTATAAATTTTAAATAAATGGAGTCACAACTCACATAAAATTAACTAAAAGTGAACCTTAACCTGTTATGTTGTGGACTTTCCATTTCTTACAAACAGGCCTCATATTCTGGAGTTCTCTCTCTGCACAGGAAGGCTGTTCTGGACTCGCTTTGTAGACCAGGCTGGCCTGGAACTCACAGCGATCCGCCTGCCTCTGCCTCCCAAGTGCTGGGATTAAAGGCGTGCGCCACCACGCCCGGCTTATATTTTAAATTTTTAACTATATTGACTGTGAAAACAGTTTCTTTCTTAGTTACGGTTTCATTGCTGTGAAGAAGCACCATGAACAAGGCAACCCTTATTTAAAAAGTAACATTTAATTGAGGGTTTTTTATGGTGTTAGACTTTTAGTCCATTACCAACATAGTAGGAAGCACAGCAGTGTCCAGGCAGACATGGTACTGGAGGAGCTGTACACTATGTAACTAGATGCACAGGGAGCCAGGAGGGGACTCCACAGTAGGTAGAAACTGAGGTTTTTGGTTTGCTTTTTGTTTTTTGGTTTGTTTGTTCGCTTGTTTGTTTGTTTGTTTTTTCAAGACATGGGTTCTCTGTCTACCCTTGGCTGTCCTGGACTCACTTTGTAGACCAGGCTGGCCTTGAACTCACAGAGATCCACCTGCCACTGCCTACCAAGTGCTGGGATTAAAGGCGTGTGCCACCATGCCTGGCGGAACCTGATTTTAGAGATCTCTTCGTTCACATCAACAATATGATATTTCCTACTTTTCAGAATTTTAGCTGCAGAAGCTGATTTCCTACCCCATTTACCCTTGTGGAGTAGATAATAAATTATTCCTTCTAATCTGATTTGAAGACAGAAAACCCATGCTCCTTATGGAGATTCTTTTCCTCTCTGACTGCAATGGATAGTTGACTACAGGACTCAAATGGTTAATTTTAAAATGTTGTCATGATACAGTCTTTATTTGTTTGTTTTGGAGTTTTTGTTTGTTTGTTTGTTTGGTTTTGTTTTTTGTTTTGTTTTTTTTGGTTTTTCAAGACAGGGTCTCTCTGTGTAGCCTTGGCTGTCCTGGACTCGCTTTGTAGACAAGGCTGGCCTCGAACTCACAGCGATCCGCCTGCCTCTGCCTCCCGAGTGCTGGGATTAAAGGCGTGTGCCACCACGCCCGGCTTTTTTTTTTTAAAGATTTATTTATTTTATTTATTACATATGAGTGCTTTATCTGCAGAAGAGGGTATCAGATTACATTACAGATGGTTGTGAGCCACCAAGCGGTTGCTGGGAATCGAACTCAGGACCTCTAGGAAGAGCAGGCGGCGCTCTTAACTGCTGAGCCATCTCTCCAGCCCCCCACGCCCGACTTATGACACAGTCTTTACATTTAAGGATTTACATGGTTTCATCAAGGAGACAGCAAGGTCACTGCCATGGAGGGCAACAGATTAGGAAAGAAACAAGATGAGTAAACATTATTTCAGAAACATTTTTCTACAAAGCTAGAGGTGCAGATGTTCTAGAATTAACAAGCCTTCGTAGGGAGAAATCACTGTATCTATTTAGGAGATTAAGAAAAAAACTTCTTTAATGATAGTGTGAAAACATATCTTGCTATTGCAAAAAAAGAAACCAGACTAGAAGAGATGTTGCATTTCACATATGCTGTCATTGTTAGATGTTTTTTAGGATGGGGTTCTAGATTATGCTTTGAACAATTTAATAGAGAGTAATAAGATCTCATGATACTATCACTTTATTGACTTTCATTTTTCTCCTGTCTTCATGTGTTATTTTGTATCTTTGAATAGCCCTGTGATTGTAAGTTCATGTATTGCATGGACCACATTTATAGCACCTTTTACTATAGAAGAGGTTTTTCACATATTGGAAGAGAACTGGGAGAAGTCAGATTTACCACTCTGATCGCATGAAAATTTTTCCTATCATGTGAGTCATACTACAATTGCAAAGTGAACCGAGGCAAACAGAGGCAATCCATGTTGATAGTGTTCATGGTAGCTTTTCTGCAGTGTGAGTTTGTGGATATATTGCCAATAAAATTGGAAAAGCCGTTAATTTTAAACACATATTACATTCAGAAATTCTACAAGTTATAGGTACTACTACAAGTATTCTAACTCTTCTGAGGAAGAGGGGGTTAAATTGGTTTTTTCAACGTTCCTATGCCGATAAGGCCTGTATCCATTGTGATAAATGACATATCTATTAAAGAAGATTACAAATGAAACGGTTTACCCTGCATTCACAGTCTCACTTTTTGTTTTTTTCAGTGAAACACTGCATAGGGATTAGAGTTTCTCCACAACAACATTCTTCACTTTCATAAATTGTCCCTCTCACTAAATTTAACAACATTACTGCAAATATATTATGAACACACAGCTTTATGATGGACTACTTGTTTATTAGAAAGTTTTGGACATAGACTTATCGCCTACTTAATGTGGATATCTTCTGCATGATCTAAGTGGTGTGAGACGGAGACTAGCAGTTCTGTCTATCTCACTATAATTCAAATGGTGATATCTGTTAATGCATTGTTTTCTTATCTTCTTTTTTAGAGAGTTGTCTTACAAAAAATAAATCAGCTACCTGATTTTGAAGTACATGCTTTCGTCAGAATTTAATAATCATTGATACACTTCAAATAGTGCATATTTGCACTCTTGCTCCTCTTTAGAACTTAAAGGATGCACTAAAAGTAATTCAGAGGCATATTCGTATCAACTTGCACATGAAAATTACCTTCTAGATCTTCTAGAACTTTCAAGATTCTCTTCAATCTTATGATTTTCCCAATTGTAACCTAAATTAGAGTATGAGAAAATGCATGATATATTATTGGAAAGTAGGCAAAATTCAAGTAACTTTTTAGTAAAAATGAGATTTACTCATCTCATTCATCCTCATTTTCAGTTGACATTACAATAACAAATAACAACAACGGAGAAAGAGTTATTGCTAGATTTTTAAACCAACATAAAATTCACAGTCCTACCTATGGCAGTGAGGTTCCTGTAGGTCTCCAGCATCACCTCTCTGTAGAGACTCTTCTGGGCAGGATCCAGCAAAGCCCACTCTTCCACAGTGAATTTCACATGCACATCATCATAGGTCAAAGCATCCTATAATATGTCATACAGGGGTGCAAGAGAAAGCATGAGAGTGATAACAGTGTAGCTGGATCCTTTATTGACAATATATTCATATAATTCTGTGGCTTCCTCCATTTATTTCCTGATACAGATGTTCTAATGTAACCAAGTCATTTTAAAAGGATCCTGAATACAGAGGTCCACATCTGTCATTCCTCAGCCCTTGAATAGTGTATAGGCTTGCAAGATAAATGCCAATCAACAGAGAAGAGGGGAGGGAGGTAGAAAAACAATTTAGGAATACTGGGCTCATGTCAGAGAAATTGTATAAACAATTACTAATGATAAAAATAAATTTTAAGCTGAGTATATTTTCTCATGCCTGTAATCTCAGTAGGCAAGATGCAAAGCCTTCAGTGGCCCTTTTTAATTCAATCTGTAAATGGTATGAGAAAACACTATAGATACAATACCCTGTACAATAGCCACAAATAATTTAAAACACCATGGTGTAAAACCTAATAAGCAAGTGAAAGACTTGTATGACCATAATCCTAGGCTCTGATAAAAGAAACAATAAGAAATCAGAAGATGGAAAGATCTCCCATGCTCATGGTTGGATGCAATAAAGAAGTAGAAACTGCCATCTCACCTAAATCAATCAATAGTTTTAATGTAATGCCCATAAAAGTTACAACACAATTCTTTGTAAACATTGAAAGAGAAAACCTAACTTCATATAGAACAACAAAAAACCCAGCAGAGTTAAAAAATTTTCTGCATAATAAAGAAACTTCTGGAGGTATCAAATAAAAAAACACATGGTACTGGCATTAAAAACAGACCAGCTGATCAATGGAATTGAATCAAAGACCCACAAATAAACCCAAACTCCTACTGACACTCGATTTTTGATCAAGAAACCAAAACTGCACAATGGAAAAAACAAAGCATCTTCAGCAAATGGTCCCGGCCAATCTTGATGTCTGCATCTAGCAGAAGACATGGAGATCTGTGTTTCTCACCTTTCACAAAACTCAAGTCTAAATGGATCAAAGACCTCCACATAAAACTGGATAGTGTAAATCTAATAGAAGAGAAAGTGAAGAATAGCCCTTAACACATTGGTAAAGGAGACAACTCTCTGAATGTCACAGGCACTAAGATCAACAACTATAAATGGGCCCTTATAGGACTGAAAATCTCCTGGAAGGCAAGGGATACTGCCAATAGGAAAACATGGCAGATAGCTGACTGGAAAAGACCTTCACCAATGCTATGTCCAACAGAGGGATAATATCAAAAACACAGAAAGAACCCAAGAAATCAGACACCAATAAATCAAATCATCCAAGTAAATAATGGGGATAAGAGCTAAACAGAGAATTCTTAACAGATGAATCTCTAATCTCCAAGAAGCTGTTAAATAAACGTTCAACATCCTGACTCATCAGGGAAATGCACATCAAAATGACTCTGATTTCCATCTTACACCTGTCAGAATGGCTAAGATCATGAACCTCAGTGACAGGACACGATGGTGGGGAAAGTGGAACAAGGACCTCATGCCTCCATTTCTGGTGGGAAAGACAACTTGTACAACCATGTTGGAAATCAATCTGGAGGTTTCTCAGAAAATTGTTACTAGACATACTTAAAGATCTACCTACCTCAACAGCTATACCACTCCTGGGCACATAAATAAAATAAGCTACACTATAACACAAGGACACTTGCTCAACTATGTTCACAGAAATTTAATTTATAATAGACAGAAACTGGAAAAAACACAGATGTCCCACAACTGAAGAATGGATAAAGAAAGTTAGCACAGTTACCAAGGCAATACCACTCAGCTATTTAAAATTAAAAAAAAAAACAAAAAACAAAAACTTACTTTGATTACCAGGAAAACTAGATGGATGAAACTAGAAAAGATGGATGGACATACAAAAGATCTTAATGAGTGAAGTAACATAGATCCAAAAGATGTGAATGGTGTGTACTTACTTATAAGTGGATATTAACCATGAATATGGAATAGCCATGGTATAATCCACAGAACCAAAGAAGCCAAGAAGATCTTAAGGGAGGATGTTTAATGTCCACTCAGAAACTAAACTAAAATAGATATCTGAAATAGATGAAGGGAAGGAACTAGGTGGGAGAAGAGAGGAGAGGTAACAGGGGTGGCATCAGCTGTGGGGAGAGTAGGGGAAGTGGGACAAGGAGAGAGAGCAGACATCAGTAGAAGGGTGTAAAAGTAACTTTTATTCTCCTGAATCAGTCGTTGTCTAAGAGGCTTACTACCTCCTCTGATGGCCTAGGTCTAGACCTGGAAGCTTCTAGCCTCTGTACAATCTAACCTAGGCCTAGAATGTTTTCAGCCTCTGAGATACACTGGTTTTTGTTGTTGTTGTTGTTGTTGTAGGTTTTCTTTTTGGTTGTTGTTGTTGCTGTTTGTTTTTGTTTTTTTGTTTTTGCCAGACAGGGTTTCTCAGTGTAGCCTTGGCTATCCTGGACTCACTTTGTAGACCAGCCTGGCCTTGAACTCACAGTGATCTGCATGCCTCTGCCCCCTGAGGTCTGGGATTAAAGGCAGGAGCCACCACACCCATCTTGAGATAGACTGCTTAAAGAGCACACTCTTACTTGTTCTTTCTGAGCTCTGGGCTGGCTGGTTCAACTCAGCTGTTCTGGCTCAAACTCTTCTCACAGCTGACTTACTTAATCTAGTTTCTCTCAGCCCAGAATTGCTCTGCTTAGCCTCAAACTAACTCAGCAATCTGCTCTAATCTTCAGGATTATTCACATTATCTGCCCAATTCTCCGCAATCCATCTCTCTATTGCTATCCTGGTAAAACTGCTTCCTCTCTCTGTACAAATGCCTCTTGAGTAGCTTCCCTTGGTTCTCTCTCCTGGGAGTTTGCCATATCCTCTTCTACCACATCTTCTCTGATTCATCACCTCTTCTTCCTCCCAATTATAAATCACTTACAAGCATGGGTGCTGCTTCCTTCTTCAAATTAACTTAACCTTCAATTAGGATTAAAGGACTATATCAACATGCCTGGATCTAAGCTTCTCTTTACTTGATACTTGCTGTATAACAGGCTGTCTTTAAACTCAAATCTGTTAGCTTCTGTCTCCTGGATTAAAGGCATGTTTTGTATTACAACTGGATCACACAGACGTAAAAGACCTTTGGATGTGATCTCTGGCCTGCTGGGTTACATACACCTAAGATAGTCTTTGCATGTGATCTCTTACGAGACCAGCCATCTTCTGAATTAACATTCTTCTGCAGAAGGGGGCATCTCTGGGAATGGAAGGCTCCTTGAAATCTATGGGGGTGACTCTAGCTGAGACCCGTACCATCAGGGGTTAAGAGCCTGAAGTTGCCAATTACTATAGCCAGGTGGGACTTCCAGTGGAGGGTGAGGGACACAAAACCACCCTTAAAGCCATCGACCCAAAATTTATCTTGCCTATTAAAATTAAAGAGATGAAGTTGGATCAGAGATTGAAGAATTGCCAGACAAATAACTTCCTGCTCAATGTAAGACCTACGCAAAGGAGAAAGAGCCAATCTCTGACACTATTAATGACACTCTGCTGTACTTGCAGACAGGTTCCTAGGATGAGTGTTTTCTGAGAGTCTTCCTCCAGCAGCCGATGGAAACAGATGCAGAGACCCAGAGCCAAATCATAGGCAGAGAGCAGGGAATTTGGGGAAAGGTTGGGAGAAAAGATAGAGGGATCCTCGGCAGTTGAGGACACCAGAGAAAACCTAAAGTCAACAATCTTGAGTCCATGGGGACTCACAGAAACTGAACCATAACCAAAGAGCATACATAGGCTGAGCCTAGATCCCCTATATATATAAGATGGGCAGTTTGGTTAACATGAGGGTCCCCTAACAATGGGAATAGGAGCCCTCTTGACTATGCTCTCTGCCTTTGTATCCATTTTTCCCTATCTGGGCTGCCTCCTTAGGCATCAGTGGGAAAGGATGTTCTTAGTCATGCTGCAACTTGAGATGCCAGGAGAGGTTGATAGCACTTGTGGGCCTCCCCCTTCACTGAGGAGAAGGAGGGATACTTGGGGAAAGGGGGAATAATGGTGGGACTGGGAGTAGAGGAGGGAAAGGTTAGGCTGTAAAGTAACTTAATTGATTAGTTCATTAATTAAAAAGAAGGCTAGCAAAATAGCTTAACATTGAATACTAACTGCTTCTACTATATCCTATGTGACTTAGGGGCAGGTCTATAGTCTGGGACCCATGACAGCATGAGAAGGCAGCTAAACAGTTTCAAACACAGCACAGTAGAAACAAAAACATAAAATGGGTTGAGTCTACAGACACTCAAATCCCATCCCCAAAAAGACATCTAGGTAAACTCCTAGTACAAAAGCTCCCCTAAATTAGATAAAAAAGGGGAGATAAGTATTTAAAATTATGATGTTACCTAGAGTCTTTCTGATTTGACAAATTATATTCTGATATTGGTCATTAGGGACTCACAGTGAAAATATATTTTACTCAACTTCAATGATCCTAATGGTCTGCAACAGGTCATACACTATTGAAGAGAACAAAGACTCTTCTGACACTCCAGAAAATCTTTTCATAGCTATATTTTCTAAAATCTGGAAACCAATGATATCTTTACAATATACAATGGCACAGAATAAACCTTCCCATTCATATGAGAGGAATGTACATACAGTGAGGCAAGATTGGATGGAGACAAAAAAAAGAAAAAAAAATCCAGCAACTCAAACACCAAGTACCCTAGCTTTGTCTCAGATACATGGGGCTTCAGTTTCACAGGGTGTAGATGGCCCTATGACTGCAATTTCTCATTCATCACTCAGTTTTGTTACTTTAACTCAGTATATGCATCTCTCCATGAAATATTTCTCAGAGCTTAGGTATGTCAACATCTTATGGTCTCAAAATGCAACACGGGTTACATATCCAAAGCCTGGTGAAATGAAATCTCACAGTTTCCTTACTGGGGCACCGTCTCTACAAAACATAAATAGCTGGAGCAATGTTGAACTGAAATCACAGAGACAGAATACATGACCTTGAATTGTGCATCTTTCTTGTTTTACAAACCAGTACAATGGGGGCTGGAGAGATTGATCAGAGGTTAAGAACACTGGTTATTCTCCCAAAGGTCCTGGGTTCAATTCCCAGCAACCACATGGTGGCTAACAAGCATCTATAATGAGATCTGGTGCCCTCTTCTGGCCTGCAGACAGAATACTGTATCAATAATGAATGAATAATTTTTAAAAAAACCAGTACAGCAATGGGTGATCCTGCCTACTTTGTTTTCTAAACTAAGATGAAATATGCCAGGCATGCTGGGCATGGTGGCGCACGCCTGTAATCCCAGCATTTGGGAGGCAGAGGCAGGCGGATCGCTGTGAGTTCGAGGCCAGCCGGCTCTACGAAGTGACTCCAGGACAGCCAAGGCTAACACAGAGAGACCTTGTCTCAAAAAATGAAAAAAAAAAAAAAAAAAAAAAGAAAGAAAGAAAGAAAGAAAGATGCCAGACATGGACCAGAGTTGCAGCAGGTTTTATATGAAATTCCTTCTTTGCAATCATTTTGCTCATACTTTCCATTAATTTAAGGTGTAGTAAGAATGGATGTTACCCATCTTAGGGTTCCAATGCAGAGTAGGGCTTTCTCTTTACTGGTGCTAAGCTCCTTGGAAATCCCTTCCTCTCTTTCAGGATTTGACTGCCATCTAAAACTACCTAGTTCTGTTTTTTTCTAAACCCACAGACTGCACTCTCTTCTGCCTCACTTGTTGCTTTTTCAGATGGTTCTGTCAGCCCACAGTCCAACATTCTGTAGGGTTAGAATAGAAACTCAACCTAGAAAATTATAGCAAAAACTATGGACAAACATTGTTCCCTGGCTTGCTTGCTTACTTGAGCACTCTCTTATTTGCAGCCTGATCTCTTTTCCAACCCAGGCACACTTGATAAGGAATACTGCAACCCTAGTGGAAGAGCCTCCCACATCAATCATCAATCAATATAATCTCTCACAGACATAGCAATCAGCCATTCTGATGAGGGCATGCCTCATCATTAACATTTTTGCCTGCTTTAATTGGCTTATCTGCAGCTGACACCTTCTTAAGCCTAGAAGTCGGCTAGCTTTGGCCTCTTGGGGTTCAGGAATAGCCTACACTGACCACGTGGACACATAACTCAGGTCAGAGATAGTTTACTGACCATTTAACAAAGACTGACTGGTCAAGAACATAGTATGGGTTTGAGAAAGGACACTGTAACCCAGACCATTCACAGGGTAATTTAAAAAGATAATCAGGAAGAATCAATTTTATTTCAGATATATTGTATCCTACCCAGGCAAGAAGAATTAATTCTATTCCTGCTACATTGTGCCTAGGTGGATAGACAAAGTATTTTAAACTGATTCCATGGGATATAAGGTAGGGGGTACTGGGGATGTTCTTGTGCCCTACTCTTCTCCTGAGAAAGAAACAATGAAGGGTAATATTGCTTAACTCCAACAGAACAGACATTTATCTTTAACTCAAGCAGAACAAGCATTTATCATCTCTTGTCACTGACTCATGGTATTGTTTGGTGCTTCTTATTGGACTGGATTTCTGGTATCCTGCCAAGGAAGTATAGAATCTCCCCCAAAGAACTACTTCTAAACTAGTTCACACCCCTTTTTTCTATCAAACTTCTTTCTCTCCTACCTCTGGTTGGTACATTAAAAGGAAGATAAAAGGATTTAGGAACCCTAAATAAAGTAGGTTTTGAAAAATCTAAGCCTACAATAGAGTTGGCACTGGAGATCACAGAGTAGCTCCAGTTGAACAAATCTCCCACCCTGTGAGTTCCCTGTCAGCAGCAACTACAACTGATGCTTTGGGGGCTGCTGCCTTTTCCATGGCTTCAGCTTCTCAGTTTCTCCAGGAGTGTGATCGCTCATCCCAGCACTGTGGAGATTTAGCCACAGCAGCTCTGCAGTCCTGGGGTGTTGCTGTCTGGAGGTGTGGAGAGGCCAACACCACAAGCTGAACATCTGAGAACCCTTCTCATGGAACACACGCAGGTGACACCCATGTGAGCAGAAGATGTAAAAAGGGGGCACCCAGGGAATGATGTAGGGGGATTCCAGGGCCAAAACTTGAAACAGCCCAGCCTGGCTGCTGGAGATCCTCAGAAGGGGACCTGGAAACTTTCTTGCAAAGTATACATAGTTCACAAAAAGAGTCCATGGCAGAGAAGGGTTTACCTGTTGCTTGATTCTGTATGAATAATATGAATAGAAAACTGCTTCAGCTAACTGATATGAAAATGTTTACCCACCGATCTGGTCTGTTTCCATTCACAGGCATGAGTTAATACATGCTGGGAGATGACATCATCACTCACCTTTCCCCAATCAGGTCTTTCTTCAGCTCTTTCAGCTGACTGCCTTGAACATTAGTTTCTGAGCTAGTTATGGCCTGTCCTGCTTTACCCTGCAGTGTAAATATAAACTGTGCATCCTGTTCTATTCTGAAGAGAGAAGCCATGATCCACATGTAAATCTTTATTACTGATATAGAAATGGACAGTTCACAAATTGACTAAAATGAGTTATTTTAAAACTCTTCTGGGGTACACTCCTTTAATTAAAGAACTTAGGAAGTTTAGTCAAGAAGAAAGCAAGGCCATTTCTCTGGGAAATAGACAGCCGTCAAGGCGCCCCTGAGTTAGCAGAGCTTTATCAGAAAGAGTTTTCTCAAATACAGATGCAGCTTTGCTAGAATTAATATGCCTTGTCACCCAGACATCATAATACAAACAAATAAAAAATTACTAATAAAAAATCTCTGTAATGACAGCTCAAAACAGATTTTCATTCAACATGCTGCTGCCATTAAATGTCTTTAAATTTAGTCCCCAGGTTATGTTTTGAACAATTTAAATATGGACTGGACACAGCAAGCCTAGCCACTTAAGACATTTACCCAGCAATGATAGTGACAGAAGTATTTCATAAGGACACCAGTGCTTCCAACATCAGTGACAAACTCCTAAGTGGAAGGTCGCAGAGGATGAAAAAGAAAGGAAAAGTAGAAGATAGAAAGTACAAAAGCTGAGGTCGGGAAGTTTTGGACAAGTTATGTCTCATGTCTAGTAAGGTTTGTAAGAATAGCATCTTGTATACCGCTCACAGGGGGAAATGAAATAAAAGGGAGATGTTTATGACGTCAAGTGAAGCTTCATACAAGGAGACAAACTCGAGAGGAGAGAGAGGATCTTACACCTAAACTTTAAATGCTAAGGGCAGAACTTGTAGAAGATTCCACAGAAATTAAGGCTTTCCAAGGTTGGCATCCTTCCTAGAACATTTCTATACACCAGCCCAAGCTCCAAAAGAATTGCCCAAATGCAGCCCCATAAGAAGTTATTCAGTGGCCAGTTCCAGGTCCAGGTTCAGGAAGGCACTAGGGTCACATAGGACCCCAAAGCTGGCCGCATCTGGCCTCTGCTTATCACACAACCCCAGGGAGGACCCACCACACCAGCTCCTGCAGCTCACCTTTCTGATGCTCCCCATTGTGGGTGTTCAGTTGGCATCTGCAGTTGCCCTCCCCCTCCGCTACATGCTCTGTTCAATCCCACTTCTTTCTCCAACCCTGCCCCCTGCAATGAAAGCCTCTGCACATTCTTAGCTTTCCTTGAGATGCTCCAAGCCCCACTCCTGGGACAAAGGGCTTCCCTAGTACAGCAGGTGGCAGATACTTCATCTTCCTTCACCTGCAATCCTTGTTGCCATACTTGGGGGTGGGGTGTGATTTCTTCTGGCTTTGTCCCCTGAGGCTACTGAACTAGCCCAGGAATTTCAGTTCCCAAGTAAACTTGCCATTTTTACATTCTATCTGGCTTCCACTGGCTTATTTCACCTGTGGAGATAACCCATCAGCCCACAGTGACCCTGAGCTCACCAGGTTGTCATTTCAGACCTTACTTGAGCTTCCCTCACAGCACTCAGGTGCTGTGCTCAAAGTACATCACACAGAACCATTAAAGAAAGCTCGGCTAAAGAGATGCACCTATGCATGGCAGCCAGAAGAAAGAGCCTCATCTTCACACTGGCCATCCAATCTCGAGTGACATGAGCACCCCCCTTAGAATTACAGTGTCCTGAAGGGACACAGCACAATAATTCATGCCCCAGGCTTCCTGTCGAGGGCCATACATTTTCAGATCTGCAGATACTGGCATTCCAGTAGCACGTGTGCATATTCTCCAATAGCCTACTGGTCTGTCTTCCCACACGGCCCCACCACTCCAGCTAGCTCTCCACAGCAGCCTGCTCCTTCCATTTCTGGGCAGTCACCCTCCACTTACTAAGTCAGGACTGCGGAACTTGCATGAGCTTCTCTCACACCGCCCAGCAGCAGAGGTCACAGCACACCACGGGGAACCACCTAAGCCTGCACAGCTACAAAGCTGACTCTTCAGCAAGATTCCCGGAAGTACCCAATCTCCCCATCGGACCTGGGGCGTGTCTCTAGCTGGAGGCCCTGAATGGCCACTTAGTCTTGAGTGACATATCCACCTCTCCAGGTTAGCATGCTCTGTTAGGGGCACAGAATCATGGTTTCTGGCCCAAGCTTCCTTCCCAAGGGCAAACTTTTTCCAAAGCTGTAGAGACTTGCATTTCAGTAGTACTGTCCTCCAATGGCCTCAACATCTGTCTTCCCAACTAACCCAGGGAGGACACACTGCTTGTGCTTCCTCAGCACAGCCTCCTGTTCCTCCCCTCTGTGGACAGTGACCCTGACCTCAACAAGTCACACACCCAGTAGCCACTTCCCTTGCTTCCTCCTCTATGTAGGTGGGTAACTTTTTTTTTGTTGTTGTTTGTTTTTGTTTTTGGTTTTTCAAGACAGGGTCTCTCTGTGTTAGCCTGGGCTGTCCTGGATTCACTTTGTAGACCAGGCTGGCCTCAAACTCACAGCGATCCCCCCGCCTCTGTCTCCCAAGTGCTGGGGTTAAAGGCGTGCACCACCACGCCCGGCCTCTAGGTGGGTAACTTGAAGAGCCCATTTCTCAACTTGCAGTAGAGTTATCCATATGTCTCACAGGTAAAGAGCAATGTTAGGAGACAAGGCTTTAGTTTTGTGTCTTCGGGCTGGGTACAAGCAAACTACTGCTTCTTTTTACCAGGGAGTTATGAGACACCCTGGGAGAAAAGCAGGAAACAGATGACAAACACTGGGAAACACTGTTGTTAGCCTACAACTCTTCCCGAGTGGGAAAGTGAAAAACAATTGCACAGCTATGCTAGCAAGGTTCTCTAGGTGAATGGAACTGATAGAAGAAATCTTTCTTTGGTCCCAGGTTTTTTTCATATCTATCATGTGAAAGGTAGCTGTACACAGAATGAAGCCACAAAAGCAAAACTTTTGTTTAATAAACTGTTTCCTTAATTTTGACTATTTGGGTACCCTTTCAGTTGTGGCACAGATTGAATACTCCACTCCAAGTTGAGTGATAGGCTTTGCAAGGTATGCACCCTTATTAAAGGAAGAAGAAGGGAAGTGCCTGAAAGTTTTGAAGGGAGAACAGACAGGTACAGCAGTTGTGACCTGGTCAGCTCAGGGTGGCTGCCCAGTAGGGGCCTGGCGGTCATGGCACACACCTTTCATCCCAATGCTCAGGAGGCAGGGGCAGGGGATCACTGTGAGTTCAAGGCCTTGTCTCGAAAAAACAAACAAACAGAAAAAGAAGATATCGAAGAAGGAAGCTTTCTTGCCTAGGAAATTTTCATTCCTTTATTGTCTTTACATCCTAATTTTTGGACTTCTGGAGTATACTGAGAACCAGATTAGACATCCAGCCTCATGGACCAAACGAGTTCTGGAGTCTTTACCTTTCTTTTGGTAGATATCCAACGATGAACTAGCTGGACCACAGTTGTGAGACATTCAAAAATTTACTTTCAAAATACACAGAATGAGATCCACTCTACCAGTTGTGCTCATGTTAGGAACCTTGACTAATAAAACTGTACGTTTTTCATCTACCCACTGAGGAAGATGTGTTGGGTAGCAATAGTATTTTTGTCGTTGTTTGGTTTTTTGTTTCTTTTTGTTTGTTTATTTTTCAAGACAGGGTCTCTCTGTGTATCCTTGACTGTCCTGGACTCCCTTTGTAGACCAGGCTGGACTGGAACTAACAGCTTCTGGCTGCCTCTGCCTCTCAAGTGCTGGGATTAAAGGCATATGCCACCACTGCCCAGAAGCAATACTGTTTGTAAAATCATTATTCCCTGATCCATTTCTATTTAAGCATTTACTTACCTTGAAGACTACACCTTTTATAATCATTCATTCGTGAGGAGCTTAATTTGATTTTAGCAGAAGAAAACCCCTAAAGTAAAGGAGCCATCATTGAGCTTTTGGCAAGAGAAAGAAATCTCATTTTGTTTGTGGTCTGGTTCCTGCTACAACTGCTTCCTCTCTCTGTACAAATGCCTCTTAAGTAGCTTCCCTGGGCTCTCTCTAGTGGGAGTTGGCCATATCCTATTCTACCACATCTTCTCTGATTCATCACCTCTTCTTCCACACAATCATATCACTATCAAGCCTGGGTGCTGCTTCCTTCTTTAAATTAACTTAACCTTCAATTAGGATTAAAGGACTATATCAACATGCCTGGATCTAAGCTTCTCTTTACTTGATACCTGCTCTATACCAGGCTGGCCTTAAACTCAAATCTGTTTGCTTCTGTCTCCTGGATTAAAGGCATGTTTTGTATTACAACTGGATCACACAGACGTAGAAGACCTTTGGATGTGATCTCTTGCCTGCTGGGTTACATACACCTAAGAAAGTCTTTGCACAGGATCTCTTATGAGACCAGCCATCTTCTGAATTAACATTCTTTTGCAGGAGGGGGCATCCCTGGGAAAGGAAGCATCCTTGTAATCTTTGGGGGTGTCTCTAGCTGAGACCCATAACATCAGGGGGTAAGAGCCTGAAGTTGCCACCTACTATAGCCAGGTGGGACTTCCAGTGGAGAGAGAGGGACATAAAACCACCCTTAAAGCCTTTGACCCAAAATTTATTATGTCTACAAAAAGTATAGGGATAAAGATGGATTAGAGATTGAAGAAATGGCAAGCAAATAACTTGCTGCTCAACATAAGACCTACCCAAAGGAGAAAGAGCCAATCCCTGATGCTATTAATGATACTCTGCTAGGCTTGCAGACAGGTGTCTAGCATAAGTGTTTTCTGAGAGTCTTTCTCCATCAGCTGATGGAAACAGACACAGAGACCCAAAGCCAAAGAATAGGCAGAGCCCAGGAAATTTCAGGGAAAGTTGGAAAGAAAGATAGTGGGATCCTGGGCAGTTGAGGACACCACAAGAAAACCTACAGTCAACTATCTTGAACTCATGGGGACTCACAGAAACTGAACCATAATCAAAGAGCATACATAGGCTGACTACACATATATAGAAGATGTGCAGTTTGGTGAACATGTGGGTCCCCTAACAATGGGAATAGGAGCCATCTTCACTATGCTGTCTGACTTTGGATCCCTTTTTCCCTATCTGGGCTGCCTCCTTAGGTATCAGTGGGAAAGGATGTTCTTAGTCCTGCTGCAACTTGAGATGTCAGGGGAGGTTGATAACACTTGTGGACCTCCCCTTCACTGAGGAGAAGGAGGGCAACTTGGGGAAAGGGGGAATGATGGTGGGCCTGGGAGTAGAGGAGGGAGAGGTCAGGCTGTAAAGGGATTTAATTAATTAGTTCATTAATTTAAAATAAGGCTAGCAAAATAGCTTAGCATTGAATACTAACTGCTTCTACTATATCTTATGTGATTTAGGGGCACAGTCTATAGTCGTGGATGTGTGACAGCATGAGAAGGAAGCTGAACAAACAGTTTCAAACTCAAAACAGTAGAAACAAAAACATAAAATGGGTTGAGTCTACAGACTCTCAAATCCTATCCCCAATAAGAAATCTAGGAAAACGTCTACTCTAAAAGCTCCCCAAAGAGAGCCAAAATGAATAAATAAATAAATAAATAAATAATTGGGAAATAAGTGTGTAAAGACATAATTCTACCTAGAGTCTTTCTGTCTTAACCAATTATATTCTGATATTGGTCATTATTGACTCAC
The DNA here is from genome assembly GCF_964271855.1 of Acomys minous. Lineage (NCBI taxonomy): Eukaryota > Metazoa > Chordata > Mammalia > Rodentia > Muridae > Acomys > Acomys minous. The sequence continues at coordinate 60,790,862 of NC_140498.1, forward strand.
AATGAAAATATATTTTATTTAACTTCAATGATCCTAATGGTCTTCAACAGCTCATACACTATTCAAGAATTCCAAGAGTCTTCTGACTCTCCTGAAAATACTTTGATTGCTCTATCTTCTAAAATCTGGAACAAAGTGATATCTTTCCAATATACAATGGCACATAATAAACCTTCCCATTCCAATTGAAGGAATGTATATAAATTGAGGCAAGATTGATGGAGGCAAACCAACCAACCAACCAACCAACCAACCAACCAACAAACAAAACAAAACAAAACAAAACCAAAACCAGCAGTACAAACACCAAGTGCCATAGCTCTGACTCAGATACATGGGGCTTCATTTTCACAGGCTATAGATGGTCCTATGACTGCAATATCTCATACATTACTCAGTTTTGTTACTTTAACTCAGTATATGCATCTCTCCATGATATATTTCTCATAGCCTAGGTATCTCAACATCTTATAGTCTCAAAATGCAACCTGGTCTACATGTCCAAAGCCTGGTGAAATGAAATCTTATAGTTTCTTTACTGAGGCACTGTCTCTTCAAAGCATAAATAGCTAGAGCAATGTTGAACTGAAGTCACAGAGACAGAATACATGACCTTGAATTGTGCATCATTCTTGTTTTAAAAACCAGTACAATGGGGGCTGGAGAGATGGCTCAGAGGTTAAGAACACTGGTTGTTCTTCCAAAGGTCCTGGGTTCAATTCCCAGCAACCACATGGTGGCTCACAACAATCTATGATGAGATCTGGTGCCCTGTTCTGGCCTGCAGACAGAATACTGTATAAATAATAAATAATTAAAAAACAAAACAAAACAAAATACTACAACAATGGGTGATCCTGCCACTTTGGTTTCTAAACTGAGATGAAATATGCCAGCCATGGACCAGAGTTGCAGCAGGTTTTATATGAAGTTCCGTCTTTGCAATCACTTTGCCTATACTTTCCATTCATTTAAGGTGTAGCAAGAATGGGTGTTGCCCATCTTAGGCTTCCAATGCAGAGTAGGGCTTTCTCTTTACTGGTGCTAAGCTCCTTGAAAATCCCTTCTTCTCTTTCAGGATTTGACTGCCATCTAAAACTACCTAGTTCTGTTTTCTCTCTAAACCTGAATTTTCTTCTGCCCCACTTGCTGTTTTTTTAGATGATTCTTTCACAGTCCAGCATTGTGTAAGGTTAGAATAGAAACTCAACTTAGAAAATTATAGCAAGAACCATGGACAAACATTGTTCATGGCTTGCTTGCTTACTTGAGCACTCTCTTATTTGCAGCCTGATCTTTTTTCCAACCCAGGCACACTTGCTAGGGATACTGCAACCCTAGTGGAAGAGCCTCCCACATCACTCATCAATCAATATAATCTCTCACAGACATAGCAATCAGCCATTCTGATGAGAGCATGCTTCACCATTAACATTTTTGCCTGCTTTAATTGGCTGATCTGCAGCTGAAACCTTCTTAAGCCTATAAGCCTGCTGGCTTTGGCCTCTTGGGGTTCAGGAAGAGCCCACACTGACCACTTGGACACCAAACTCAGGCCAGAGAAAGTTTACTGATCATTTCACAAGTACTCACTGGTCAAGAATGTACTATGGGTATGAGAAAAAAGACTGTGACTCAGTCATTCACAGAGTAATTTAAAAAGATAATCAGGAAGATTCAATTTTATTTCAGGTATTGTGTGTAACTCATACAAGAAGAATTAGTTCTATTCCTGCTACACAGTGCCTAGGTGGATAGACAAAGCATTTTAAACTGATTCGATGGGATATAAGGTAGGGGATATTGGGGATGTGCTAGTGCCCTACTCTTCTCCTGAGAAAGAAACAAAGCAGGGTAATATTGCTTAACTCCAACAGAACAGACATTTATCTTTAACTCAAGCAGAACAAGCATTCATCCTCTGTTGTTGTATTCTAAGCAGCAAGTATTGAACTAGGCAGCAAGTACTGAACTGAAACAGCAAGTGTTGAATTGTGCACCATAGGCTTCATTTCATAGAGAGCCTTTTGCCACAACTTCTTGTGGTATTCTGGCTGATTCTGGCCAGTTCTGCTGACTCATACCTACTAGGTGGAGACTTGCTGGCTCTGGTGGATTGTGTCACTGTCACTGATTCATGGTATTGTATGGTGCTTCCTATTGGACTGGATTTCTGGTATCCTGCCAGGAAGGATAGAATCTCCCCCAAAGAACTGCTTCTAAACTAGTTCACACCCCCTTTTTCTATCAACCTTCTTTCTCCCCTACCTCTGGTTGGTAGATTAAAAGGAAGATAAAGGGATTTAGGAACCCTAAATAAAGTAGGTTTTGAAAAATCTAAACCTACAATAGAGGTGGCACTGGAGCTCACAGAGTAGCTCCAGTTGAACAAATCTCCCACCCTGTGAGTTCCCTGTCAGCAGCAACTACAACTGATGCTTTGGGTGCTGCTGCCTTTTCCATGGCTTCAGCTTCTCAGTTTCTCCAGGAGTGTGATCGCTCATCCCAGCACTGTGGAGATTTAGCCACAGCAGCTGTGCAGTCCTGGGGTGTTGCTGTCTGGAGAGGTAGATCAGCCAACAACACAAGCTGAAGATCTGAGAACCCTTCTTATGGACAACACACACGGGCGGTACCCAGGTAAGCAGAAGATGTAAAAAGGGGACAGCCAGGGGATGACGTAGGGGGATTCCAGGGCCAAAACTTGGAACAGCCCTGCCTGGCTGCTGGAGATCCTCAGTAGGGGACTTGGAAACTTTCTTGCAAAGTATACATAGTTCACAAAAAGAGTCCATGGCAGAGAAGGGTTTACCTGTTGCTTGATTCTGCATGAGTTAATCCATTCTGGGAAATGACATCATCACTCACTTGGCCTCCATCAGGTCTTTCTTCATAGTATTGACTCTCGCAGCTAACTGCCCTATACATTAGTCTGTGAGCTAGTTATGGCCTGTGCTGCTTCACCCTGCAGTGTAAACATAAACTGTGCATCCTGTTCTGATCTGAAGACAGAAGCCATGATCCATATGAAAATCTTTACTCCTGATATGGAAATGGACAGTTCACTAATCGAGTAAAATGAGTTATTTCAAAACTCTGCTGTGGTACACTCCTTTAATTAAAGAACATAGGAAGTTTAGTCAAGAAGAAAGCAAGGCCATTTCTCTGGGAAAAAGACAGCTGTCCAGGCCCCCCTGGGGTAGCATAGCTTTATCACAAAGACTTTTCTCCAAGACATTAGATGCAGCTGTGCTAGAATTAATATGCCTTGCTACACAGAAATCATAATACAATCAAATAAAAAATTGCTAATAAAAATCTTTGTAGTGACAGCTAAAAACAGATTTTGCATTCTACATGCTGTTGCCATTAAATTTCTTTAAATTTAGTCCCCAGGTTATGTTTTGAACAATTTAAATATGGACTGGACCCAGCAAGCCTAGCCACTTAAGACATTTCCTCAGCAATGACAGTGACAGAAGTATTTTTAAGGACCCAGTGCTTTCAAACATTAGTGACAGAGTCCTAACTGGAAGGTCCCAGAGGATGAGAAAGAAAGGAAAAGTGGAAGATAAAAAGTACAAAAGCTGAGGTGAGGAGGTTTTGCACAAGCTATGTCTTATGTCAAGTAAGGCTTGTAAGAATTGCATCTTGTATACTGCTCACAGGGGGAACTGAAATAAAAGGGAGATGTTTATGACGTCAAGTGAAGCTTCATACAATGAGACAAACTCGAGAGGAGAGAGAGGATCTTACACCTAAACGTTAAATGCTAAGGGCAGAACTTGTAGCAGATCCTACAGAAAATAAGGCTTTCCAAGGTTGGCATCCTCCCTAGAGCATTTCTATGCATCAGCCCAAGTTCCTAAGGAATTGCCCAAATGCAGACCCACAGGAAGTTATTCAGTGGCCAGGTGCATGTCTGCATGTCCAGGTCCAGGACCAGTAAGGCAGAAGGGTCACATAGGACCCCAAAGGTGGCCGTTGCTTATCACACAGCCCCAGGGAGGACCCACCACACCAGCTCCTGCTGCTCACCTTTCTGATCCTCCCCATTGTGGGTGTTCTGTTGGCATCTGCAGTTGCCCTCTGCCTCCCCTACATGCTCTGTAAAATCCTACTTCTTTCTCTAACCTTGCCCCCTGCAAGGAAAGCCTCTGCACATTCTTAGCATTCTTTCAGATGCTCCAAGCCCCACCTCTGGGGCCAAGGGCTTCCCTAGTACAGCAGGTGGCAGATACTTCATCTTCCTTCATTGCCATCCGTGTTGCCATACTTGGGGGCTTGGCAGATGATTTCCTCTGGCCTTGTCCCCTGAGGCTACTGAACTAGGCCAGGAGTTTCAGTTCCCAAGTAAACTTGCCCTTTTTACATTCAATCTGGCTTCCATTGGCTTATTCCACATGTGGAGATAACCCATCATTTCCCAGTAACCCTGAACTCACCGTGTTGTCATTTCGGGCCTTGTCTGAGCTTCCCTCACAGCACTCAGCAGCAGTGCTCAAATCTAATCACACAGAACCATTAAAGAAAGCTCAGCTAAAGAGCTGCACCTGTACATGGCAGGCAGAACAAAGAGCCTCATTTTCATACTGGCTGGTCCACATGGAGACTCTGATTGGCCAGCAAGTCTCGAACGACATGAGCACCTCCCTTAGAATTAGAGTGTCCGGAAGGGACACAGGAAAAGAGTTCATGGCCCAGGCTTCCTGTCAAGGGCCATACATTTCCAGATCTGCAGAGACTGGCATTCCAGTAGCACGTGTGCGTATTCTCCAATAGCCTACTGGTCTGTCTTCCCACACAGCCCCACCACTCCAGCTAGCTCTCCACAGCAGCCTGCTCCTCCCGTTTGTGGGCAGTGACCCTCCACTCACCATGTCGGGACTTTGGCAGTTGCTTGAGCTTGTCTCACAACACCCAGCAGCAGAGGTCACAGCACACCAGGAGGAACCACCCAAGCCTGCGCAGTCACACAGCTGACTCTTCAGCATGATTCCCGGAGGTACCTGCCTCCCCATCTGACCTGGGGCGTGTCTCTACCTGGAGGACCTGATGGGCCACTTCGTCTTGAGTGACATATACACCTCTCCAGGTTAGCATGCTCTGGAGGGGCACAGAATCATGGTTGCTGGCCCAAGCTTCCTACCCAGGGCAAAACTTTTTCCAGAGCTGTAGAGACTTGCATTTCAGTAGCACTGTCCTCCAATGGCCTCAACATCTGTTTTCCCAACTAACCCGGGGAGGTCACACTGCTTGTGCTTCCTCACCACAGCCTCCTGCTCCTCCCCTCTGTGGACAGTGATCCTGACCTCAACAAGTCACACAGCCAGTAGCCACTTCCCATGCTTCCTCCTCTATGTAGGTGGGTAACTTGAAGAGCCCATTTTTCAACTTGCAGTGGAGTTATCCATACGTCCCACTAGGAAAGAGCAATGTTAGGAGACAAGACTTTAGTTTTGTGTCTTCAGGCTGGGTACAGGCAAACTACTGCTTCTTTTTACCAGGGAGTTATGAGACAATCATGCAGGAAAAGCAGGAAACAGATGATAAACACTGGGAAACACTGTTATTAGCCTTCAACTCTTCTCGAGTGGGAAAGTGAAAAACAATTACACAGCTATGCTAGTCAAGGTTCTCTAGGTGAATGGAACTGATAGAAGGAATCTTTCTTTGGTCCCAGGTATTTTTCATATGTATCATGTGAAAGGTAGCTGTACACAGCATGAAGCCACAAAAGCAAAACTTTTGTTTAGTAAACTGTCTCCCTAATTTTGACTATTTGGGTACCCTTTCAGTTGTGGCACAGATTGAATACTCCACTGTAAGATGAGTGATAGGCTTTGCAAGCTATGCACCCTGATTCCAGAAAGAAGAAGAAGGGAAGTCCCTGAATGTTTTGAAGGGAGAACAGACAGGTTCAACAGCTCTGACCTGGTGAGCTCAGGGTGGCTGCCCAGTAGGGGCCAGGTGGTCATGGCACACACCTTTCATCCCAATGCACAGGAGGCAGGGACAGGGGATCACTGTGAGTTCGAGGCCAGCATAGTCTCCAAAGTGAGTTCAGGACAGCCAAGGCTACACAGAGAAACACTGCCTTGAAAAATAAGACAAACAAAGAAAGAAACAAAATTACTCATTTGAGTAATGTAATGAACTGAGCATTTCTGTAACATGTGTAGCACAGCTTCTGCTTTCAGAGCAGACCAGAAGGTCTGCAGTAAATGCCCAGTGAAACGGGGTAGACAGTAGCTAGAGCACAGACTAAGTTTTGAGACTCACTACAGGTAGAAGTCCCCATTGTAAAGAAGGACCTGATTCTAGCAGGGTGTGTGGATTTGTAACTTGCCAGCTGTATTAATTCATGCAGGTGAATAAAAGCTGATCGGATGTTTGGTTGTAATTTGGTTAGGTTAGCTTGAGTAAGTGAATATTGCAATTTCACTTAAGGGGCCATTGGCTGTAGCTATGTGTGTCAGGTTAAAGATCTCAGCAACTAACAGTGCTCATAGCGGCAAGGTCAATAACTGTCTTATTACAGCTATTCCCTCTACCAGAGAAGTTTCTGCTCTTTTCCAAAATCAGTTTACCTATGTGTTTTTCACATTATGTTTATTATTCTAAAAGGTCAATTGATGGTGTTTTTAGAATTTTCTTCTTTATGTATCACTGCTCTAATCTTTTATTTGTTTCTCCTCATGCCAATGTTTTCCAATAATTAAAATATTCATTCTTTTTCTCAGAGGCTTTCATATTTATTTCTGCTTAGAGCAACAGCACCTATAGCTCACCCTTTCTTCATGCTGTGTAGTTAAGATTTTTTTAAGCACTTAATCCTCTGATTCCCACTGCCTGGAAGACAGTCCCTAACTACTAATTCAGCAGAAAGAGGCACCAGTGAATGATTGTGCTCTGTCCTTTTTGGATTTGCGGGGGCAAGTACAAATAAAGGGGACTTCTGTAAGAATTGTTTTCCCTGACCAACTTAGAAGTAATGTAGTCACAGCACAGAAATAGATGGGGAGGAAGAAAAGTGAGAGGTTTACTCATTTGACAGTAATTGGTATTAGCAATGAGTAGTCAGGTATTCAGTTTAAGATGATCAGTAAAATTCCAGCTATCCACTTTTGGAGGGTCACAGACCAAGGCAATCAAAAATAGGCATGAGGAAATGAACTCATTTCTAAAAACCAAATTTCTGAAGTTTGTTTAGTTCCACCAACCCAGAATACATGCGCACACTAGTCTAGCTTTACCTGACAAGAATGTTATTTTTCCTGTTTGAAAATGTACAAGGTGAGAGAAAAGACGGGAGTAAATCTTGTTGTGCTCTACTACATATGTTTAGTCTCTGAATTATTATGGACCATAAAACCTGTTCCAAATTTTAAAATAACAATATAGGTTATCCTTAAGTTACTTCAACCTTTTCATTTCTCCCTACAATTAAGTCTTAAAGCCTGAGACAAAGTCTGGGTGCCTATTTAACAAATCAATAGAAACCTGGCTGTCAGGTTCTCCTAGCATCACTCAGTCCCTACTTACTGCAAGGTAATGCTTGGCATACCCCACCCTCTAGCCTAGTGTTGGGCTGCCCTTCTCCTAGCTTCCCTTCCTTATGGAATCCAATCATTCTGGGTTAGCTGGTGCTTTTCCTCTATCATTTACAACCCTGACTTCTAGGTCTTCCTCATGGTCCTCTCCTCCTTCCTGTCTTCATATGGCTCATGGCATGTACACTCTGGATACCCTCCCACGACCCCCTCCCCCTTGCTGGTGTCTCTGGCTCTTATCTATAAATATCTTACTCCACCCTGCATGGGAACAGCTATTTCCTTTCCACTTTACCTTACATTCAAATTCACTTTTTTGCTTTGTTACTCTCTGATTTTGACTGAGGTTCAGATGCAGGACTTCCCAGGTATGGAATAGAAATGGCTGTGCTGTATATTGAGTGTGTAACATCCTATGTGCCTTGAAAAAGAAACAAGAAGTGTTCTGGGAGATTGGAAAATTCTTTAAAAACAAATTCCCCTGAGTAGGGCTCTGTCTGGCCCGAGGGAGCAAGGGTGGAGCTGAGAAGGCTCCAACTGTCTGAAGTATTTGACCTCTGATCCCCCAGTAGAGGAACTGCTACCTTCCAAAGGCCAAGATGGAGTTTACTAGCTAATGAGAGACTCTGGGCAGGTTCAGGAAGAGGGGCCTGAGAGGAAGAGAGCTTACATATATTTTCCAGGATTCTTCTCTGATGCAGCTGTAGGGAACTGTGAGGAATACCACATGCCATGCCATGGTGACTGTGGAGGCAGCTGCCCCATGTCCAGGAGGAGAAAGTGTACTGGTATGTCAGAGTCTGATCTGCTGGGACTGAGATGGAGAGTGGTTCACACTGTGAATTTGTTGGACTCTGTGGTGATCTGGGTGGAGGTCTTCGACCTCTGAATTTCCTGAGTGTGGATTCCCTTTGGATGAGTGGGCTTTGAAGCCCAAGCAGTGGAAAGCTGTGGAGCTTATACTATCACACTCTAGGGTACACATACAGGCATTGGTTTTCGTGCGCAGTAGGAAGACAGACTGGAAAACTGAAGGTCTAGTTTCTAGAAGTACTGAACCTGAACTCTACATTCAATTTTTGTGTCAAATTGTATAAATAGTGTAGATACTGATAGAAAGGAATTGATGGGGATTATGCTTCAGCAATACTTGATAATCTTTTTATTTTTCCAATGCCACCAGCCACAATGGCATGAATCACAGAAATTCAGTTTCAGGGTACAAATGGAGTTTCTGAGATGCAGAGGGTTCTCAGCTGTGCACGGTACATAGACAGGGCAGGTTCCACACCTTGTGACATAATACATCTGGCAGGAAGCAGACATAAATTATTCTACAACATTATTTTCTTTGTGGGATTCAGTGGGGCTGAGTTTGTCTGCAACCACAAGGGGGCATGAGGGGCTGTAGGGCCAAAGAACTAGTTTTCTGATCACATTTTGAGAGAGCTCTAGAGCATGGAGCCTCTCTGCAGGAGAGATTAGCGGTAGGTAGAAGGCAGAAATAGAACAGTTTAGGGGTACTGAGTGATTTTTATAGTGAAGATTGTGTTTGTTACACATACAATCATAGTTTACTTGGTCAAGGTCACACTTTTCCTGGTGGAGTTTCCTTAGGTATTTTGATGAAAATTTAAATATAAGTTTAGACTTATATTTTTGACAATTTATCTCCATTCCCTCATTTTCTCACAAATATTATATAGATCTTGATTGTTCTATGTTTGTGGTAAGTTCAGGAGTCACATTGTACCAATGTTTTCAAGGTTAAACAGATTGTGCATAGCTAGAAACAAGCAATATTTATCTACTTAGATAAACTGGAATAGATAAGTTGATTGTTCAGTATACACACATAGATAGACAGGCATGGGTATTCACTATGCTCAATACAAAGATGGTCTTCAAACACTTCAGAGATTTACAGAATATGGCAGTCAATCAGAAAGGCCTTTCCTGACAGAGAGACACAGCTGCCTCTGGCGGTACATCCAATATACTTCAATTAAGCTGATGGACATCTATGAAACAAATGTGGCCAAATAGCCACTGAATCAAACCACTGTTCTTTACTGTTGCGAGCACACTGACTATCAAAATAGTGAACAAGCATGACACTGGAAAATCCATGTCCCACTCTGCATAGACTAGGTGGGCCGGTTCTTCAAAATTCCTGCTTCATAGAACAAGTCTGAGAGATACTCTGGACTGCTAGGCTATCTCACATTAATTATATTCAATGAATTTTCTCTAATATGTAATTGCATGTAAAGACTACAAAATATTAAATACATTCATAAAGATTCTCTCCTGTGTGAATTCTTTCGTGCCTTTGAAGATGATCATGACATTCAAAAGCTTTGCCACAGACATTATCTTCAGGACTTTTCTGTCCTGTATGAATTCCTTCATGGCTCTGAAGAAAATTGTGATATGCAAAGGTTTTACAACATTAATTACATTCACAAGGTTTTGCTCCTCTATGAATAATTTCATGCATTTGTAGATAACTGTGCTGGGGAAAAGGCTTTACCTCATTTATTACATTCATTAGGTTTCTCTCCTCTATGACTTCTTTCATGCATTTGAAGATGACTGTGCAGTGCAAAGGCTTTACCACAGTGAATACATTCATAAGGTTTCTCTCCTGTATGAATTCTTTCATGCATTTGAAGATATCTGTGCTGCGCAAAGGCTTTACCACATTGATTACATTCATAAGGTTTCTCTCCTGTATGAATCTGTTTATGCATTTGAAGAGACCTGTGCCATGCAAAGGCTTTACCACATTGATTACATTCATAAGGTTTCTCTCCTCGATGAATTGTCTCATGGCTTTGAAGATGACTGTGCCGTGCAAAGGCTTTACCACATTGATTACATTCATAAGGTTTCTCTCCTGTATGAATTTTCTCATGTCTTTGAAGATGACTGCGCCGTGCAAAGGCTTTACCACATTGATTACATTCATAAGGTTTCTCTTCTGTATGAATTTGTTTATGCATTTGAAGACGACTGTGCCGTGCAAAGGCTTTACCACATTGATTACATTCATAAGGTTTCTTTCCTGTATGAATTCTTTCATGAATTTGAAGATATCTGTGCTGCGCAAAGGCTTTACCACATTGATTACATTCATAAGGTTTCTCTCCTGTATGAATCTGTTTATGCATTTGAAGAGACCTGTGCCATGCAAAGGCTTTACCACATTGATTACATTCATAAGGTTTCTCTCCTCGATGAATTGTCTCATGGCTTTGAAGATTACTGTGCCGTGCAAAGGCTTTACCACATTGATTACATTCATAAGGTTTCTCTCCTGTATGAATTTTCTCATGGCTTTGAAGATGACTGCGCCGTGCAAAGGCTTTACCACATTGATTACATTCATAAGGTTTCTCTTCTGTATGAATTTGTTTATGCATTTGAAGATGACTGTGCAGTGCAAAGGCTTTACCACATTGATTACATTCATAAGGTTTCTCTCCTGTATGAATTCTCTCATGGCTTTGAAGATTACTGCGCCGTGCAAAGGCTTTACCACATTGATTACATTCATAAGGTTTCTCTCCTGTATGAATTCTTTTATGATTTTGAAGATATCTGTGCAGCACAAAAGATTTACCACATTGATTACATTCATAAGGTTTCTCTCCTGTATGAATTTCTTTATGCATTTGAAAAGACCTGTGACATGCAAAGGCTTTACCACATTGATTACATTCATAAGGTTTCTCTCCTGTATGAATTCGCTCATGGCATTGAAGACTACTGTGCTGTGCAAAGGCTTTACCACATTGATTACATTCATAAGGTTTCTCTCCTGTATGAATTCTTCCATGCCTTTGAAGACTACTGCGCCGTGCAAAGGTTTTACCACATTGATTACATTCATAAATTTTCTCTCCTCTATGAATTCTTCTATGACTTTGAAGATTCCCATGCCATGCAAAGGCTTTAACACATTGATTACATTCATAAGGTTTCTCTTCTGTATGAATTTCTTTATGCATTTGAAGATTCCTGTGCTGTGCAAAGGCTTTACCACATTGATGACATTCATAAGGTTTCTCTCCTGTGTGAATTATTTCATGCCTTTGAAGATATCTGTGCTGAGCAAAGACTTTACCACATTGTTGATTTTCATAAGGTTTCTTTCTAGTATGAATTTTCTCATGAATTTGAAGAGAACTTTGAGGATCAACAACCATAAAACATTGGTCACATTCATAGGGTTTCTCTCTAGTTTCTGTTCTTTTATGAATTTGGAGACTACTGTGACTTACAAAGGCCTCACCATACTGGATATCTTCATATGGTTTCTCTCCAGTAGGAATTATTTCTTGCCCTTGAGGATGACGTTGACATAACCATGATTTATCACACTGAATAAATAGGGAGGGTTTTCCTCTAGTATATCTTCTTCCATTCCTGCAATGATAATTGGCACATGTCAACGTTATACCACATTCATTACACTGATGAATATTTTTATCTCTGTGAATTAATTTTACATTTTGGTCTAATTTTAAAAGTAATCAGATCTCATGGTAATGTCAGTTTATTAACTTTCATTTTTCCTTCCTTCTTCATGTGTTATTTTGCGTCTCCTCAGAGGCCTGTATTTGGAAGATCATGTATTGTGTGGACCACATTTAAAGCATCCTTTTACTACAGAAGAAGGTTTTCACATGTTGGAAGAGAACTGGGAGAAGTCAGAATTACCACTCTGAATGCATTAAAACTTTTCCTATCATGTCAGTCATACTATAATTGTAAAGTGAACCGAGGCAAACGGAGGCAATCCACATTGATAGTACTCATGGAAGGTTTCCTGTAGTGCAAGAGTGTGGATATATTGCTGATAAAATTGGAAAAGCCATTCATTGTACACAGTATTACATTCAGAAAGTCTACACGTTATGGGTACTACTACAAATCTTCTAATTCTTCTGGGTAACAGAGGGTTATATTGCTTTGTTCAATGTCCCTATGCTGACAGGGCTTTCATCCATTGTGATAAATGATATATCTATTAAAGAAGACAGCAAATGAAAAGGTTTACCCTGCATTCACAGTCTCACTTCCTGTTTTTCTCATTGAAATATTGTATAGGGATAAAAATTTCTCCAGAATAACTTTCTTCACTTTCACAAACTGCTCCTCTCACTAAACCTAGCAACATTGATGCAAATATATTATGAACACGAGCTTTATTATGGACTATTTGTCTATTAGAAGGTTAATGTGTACATTTCTTAAATATCTAAGTATTATGAGACTAAAGAGTTAGCAGTTCTACAATCTAGCTAGCTATGATTCAAATGGTGATATTTGTTAATGCGTGTTTTCTTTTCTTCTTCCTCAGAGAAATGCTGTACAAAAATAAATCAGATGCCTGATTTTGAGGTACATGTCTTTGTAAGAATTGAATAATCATCGATACACTTAAAACGTGCATATTTACACTCTTGTTTTTCTTAAGAACTTAAAGGATGCACTAAAAGTAATTCACAGACATATTCGTATCAACTTGCACATGAAAATTACCTTCTATATCTTCTAGAACTATGAAGATCCTCTACAATGTTATGGTCTTCCCAATTGTACCCTAAAATAGAGGAACCAAAAATGCATGATATATTATTGGAAAGTAGGCAAAATTCAAGTTACCCTCCAGTTAACCTTACACATCTGGCTGATTTACCCATCTCATTCATCCTCATTTTCAGTTGACATTACAGTAACAAATAACAGCAACGGAGAAGCAGTTATCATTAGATTTTAAAAAGCAACATAAAATTCACAGTCCTACCTATGGCAGTGAGGTTCCTGTAGGTCTCCAGCATCACATCTCTGTAGAGACTCTTCTGGGCAGGATCCAGCAAAGCCCACTCTTCCACAGTGAATTTCACATTCACATCATCATAGGTCACTGCATCCTAAAATAACCCATCCCAGTGAACAACAGAAAGCACGATAGAGATAACAGTGTGACTGTATCCTTTATTGACAATATATTCATATAATTCTGTGGCTTCCTCCACTTATTTCCTGATACAGATGTTCTAATGTAACTAAGTCATTTTGTAAGGATCCTGAATACTGAGGTCCACTTGTGTCATTCTTCAGCCCTTGAATAGGATATAGCCTTGCAAGATAAATGCCAATCATCACAGGGATGAGGAGGTACAGAAAGAGTTTAGTAGTACAGGGCTCATGTCTAGAAATTATATAAAGAATTATTAAGATAAAAATGATTTTTAAACTGGGTGTATTTTTTCATGCCTTCTCATCTTCAAGAAACTGGGACAGGACTATCTCATGATGTGACTGCCAGTCCCGTCTATGCAATGAATACCAGGACAGTAAGAGGTCACAGCTTAATACTGAAGTGTTACCGAACACATGAGATAACATCTACAAACTCCACAAAATTAATTATATATATATATATATATATATATATATATATATATATATAGTTTGTTTGTTTGTTTGTTTGTTTTTTGTTTTGTTCGAGGCATTGTTTCTCTGTGCTAGCCTTGGCTGCCATGGACTCACATCGCAGACCAGGCTGGCCTTAAAGACACAGCGAGCCACTTGCCTCCTGAGTGCAGGGACTTGGGTGTGCGCCACAATGCCTGGCTTCCAAATATAGCTTAGACCAAATGTCACATTTTAAGAACAGAATTTTTAGAAGAAGCTAGAGAAATTAAGGGTCTGAGTTTGCAATCCTGCCAAGGATGTTTCTACTCACAAGCCCCTGCTCCCAATGCTTTGGGTAGATGTAATCCACACGGTGCAGTTACGCAGAGATCATCACCAAGTCCAGAAAATTACTAAGACTGAAAAGGACCTCACAGGTGGCCACATCTGGTGCTGCTTATCTCGAAGCCCCAGGGAAGACCCACTACACCAGTTTCCTCTGCTCAGCTGTCTGTTCCTCCTACTGTGAGCAGTGACTCTGCACTTACCATATTGTGTCTTCTGACCTTGCCTGAGCTCTCCTCACAGTACCCAGCACAAACACTCAGATCATATCTTACACGGCCACTCTAGTCCGCTCCGGTAAAGAAAGGAACTTACAGCATGGCACCCGGAAGAACACTCTTTCTCTTTTCCCTGGAGTCTGTGATTGGCCATGAAGTCTTGAGTGAGACAAGCACTTCCCTATGGTTAGAGTGAGCTGAAGGGACACAGCACAGTAGCTCCTGGAACAGGCTTCCATTACAGTACTAGTCTATTTTCCTTAGGTGGAGAGATCTGCATTTCAGTAGCACTCCTACCTGTTCTCCAAGACCCTGCATTTCCACCTTTGCACTCACCCCAGGAGAGAACCAGCCACTCAAGCCTCCTGAGCTCAGATGCCTGCCCCCACCCTCACCTTTGACCTGAAGCTCACCAGGTCCCAACTTCTGAGCTTGCCTGAGGTCCCAGCAAAACCCTCAGGCACTTCACTTCTTCTTCCTGGTATCAGGGTGCACAGCTTACAAAGCCATTGCTCATTTTGGAGTGGAGTTATCAGTCTGTCCCACAAGTGAAAGGGTACACAAAAGATTCCAAATTAAAGAGAGTTTAGGACACACGATTGTTGTTTTGTGGCTTCATGCTGTGTTCAGGTAAACTGCAGCTACCTACCACCTGATAGATATGAAACAAACCTGGGAGGAAGACATGACAAACATTTTGGAGGGGCTGGAGAGATGGCTCTGTGGTTAAGAGCACTGCCTGCTCTTCAAAACAAGCAACCATATGGTGGCTCCCAGTCATCTACAGGGAGATCTGGCGCCCTTTTCTGGTGGGCAGACATACATGAAGGTGAAACACTGTATACTTAAATAAATGAATTTAAAATATATAGAGAGAGGGAGAGATAATCATTTTGGAGCACTACAGTTACTCAACACAACATCCTCAGTGGAAAGGTGATTAAAAAGAAAACAAAAACCCACAGTTGTGCTAGGGCTGGGGTGGGGCTGGGGTAGAGGATGGAGTGGAGGTGTGAAGGGAGGGAGGGGTGGGGATGAGGGCGCCTTCCCCAGCAAGGAGAGAAGAGTCAGTGGGTCTCTGCTGAGCAGAGGGTTCTTAGAGGAGATAGGGAATCAGCAAGGACAGGGAGTGAGCCAGGCATGATGTTCAAGGTAATGTCTCAGGTGACAGACTAGCAGTCATGCTGCTTCCCTGCTGTAACACACAGGCAACCAGGTGCTTTTTAATTACAGAAGCTTCAGATAACATGCCAGTAACCCCAGGTGGCACATGCCTTTAATCCCAGAACTTGGGAGGCAGAGGCAGGCGGATCGCTGTGAGTTCGAGGCCAGCCTGGTCTACAAAGCGAGTCCAGGACAACCAAAGCTACACAGAGAGACCCTGTCTCAAAAAAAAAAAAAAATTAAATTAAATTTAAAAAAAAGAAGAAGAAGATAAGTATTTAAAGAAATGACACTAACCAGAGTCATTCTGATTTGATCAATTAAATTCTGATATTGGTCATTATTGACCCACAGTGAAAATGCATTTCAATCCACTTCAATGATCCTAAGAGTCTGCAATAGCTCATCCACTATTCAGGAGAACAAGCTGGGTGTCGTGGCACACGCCTTTAATCCCAGCACTCAGGGGCTGAGGAAGGTGGATCCCTGTGCAGCCTGGTCTACAAAGTGAGTCCAGGAGAGCCAAGGCTACACAGAGAAACCCTGTCTCAAAAAACAAAAAACAAAAACAAAAACAAACAAACAAACAAAAAAGAGTACAAAGACTCTTCTGACACTCCAGAAAATTTTTTGATAGCTATATTTTCTAAAATCTGGAAACAGGTTATACCTTTACAATATACAATGGCGCAGAATAAACCTTCTCATTCCAATTGAGAGGAAGGTACATATAGTGAGGCAAGATTGCATGGAGAAAAAAATAAACAGATAGATAGATAGATAGATAGATAGATAGATAGATAGATAAATCAAGGAACTCAAACACCAAGTACCCTACCTTTGTCTCAGATACATGGGGTTTCAGTTTCACAGGGTGTAGATGGCCCTATGACTGCAATTTCTCATTCATCACTCAGTTTTGTTACTTTAACTCAGTATATGCATCTCTCCATGATATATTTCACAGAGCTTAGGTATCTCAACATCTTATGGTCTCAAAATGCAACACGGGCTACATAGCCAAAGCCTGGTAAAATGAAATCTCATAGTTTCCTTACTGGGGCAGTGTCTCTGCAAAACATAAATAGCTGGAGCAACGTTGAACTGAAGTCAAAGAGACAGAATACATGATCTTGAATTGTGCATCTTTCTTGTTTTAAAAACCAGTGCAATGGGGGCTGGAGAGATGGCTCAGAGGTTAAGAACACTGGTTGTTCTTCCAAAGGTCCTGGGTTCAATTCCCAGAAATCACATGGTGGCTAAAAATCACCTATGAGGAGATCTGGTGCCCTCTTCTGGCCTGCAGACAGAATACTGTATAAATAATAAATAATATTAAAAAAAAAAACACTACTACAGCAATGGGTGATCCTGCCAACCTTGGTTTCTAAACTGAGATGAAATATGCCAGCCATGGAGCAGAGTTGCAGCAGGTTTTATATGAAGTGCCTGCTTTGCAATCACTTTGCCTATACTTTCCATTCATTTAAGGTGTAGCAAGAATGGGTGTTGCCCATCTTAGGCTTCCAATGCAGAGTAGGGCTTTCTCTTTACTGGTGCTAAGCTCCTTGAAAATCCCTTCCTCTCTTTCAGGATTTGACTGCCATCTAAAACTACCTAGTTCTGTTTTTTCTCTAAACCCACAGACTGCATTTACTTCTGCCCCACTTGTTGCTTTTTCAGATGGTTCTGTCAGCTCACAGTCCAACATTGTGTAAGGTTAGAAGAGAAACTAAACCTTGAAAATTATAACAAAAACCATGGACAAACATTGTTCCTGGCTTGCTTGCTTACTTGAGCACTCTCTTATATGCAGCCTGATCTCTTTTCCAACCCAGGCACACTTGCTAAGGAATACTGCAACCTTACAGGAAGAGCCTCCCACATCACTCATCAATCAATATAATCTCTCACAGACATAGCAATCAGCCATTCTAATGAGGGCATGCCTCATCATTAACATTTTTTACCTGCTTTAATTGGCTGATCTGCAGCTGAAACCTTCTTAAGCCTACAAGCTTGTTAGCTTTGGCCTCTTGGGGTTCAGCAATAGCCCACACTGACCACATGGACACCAAACTCAGGTCAGAGATAGTTTACTGACCATTTAACAAAAACTGACTGGTCAAGAACATAGTATGGGTTTGAGAAAGGACATTGTGACCCAGACCATTCACAGAGTAATTCAAAAAAGATAATCAGGAAGAGTCAATTTTATTTCAGGTATATTGTATCCCACCTAGGCAAGGAAAACTCTATTCCTGATACATTGTGCCTAGATGGATAGAATAAGCATTTTAAACTGATTCCATGGGATATAAGGTAGAGGTATTGGGGATGTTCTAGTGCCCTACTCTTCTCCTGAGAAAGAAACAATGCAGGGTAATATTGCTTAACTCCAACAGTACAGACATTTATCTTTAACTCAAGCAGAACAAGCATTTATCATCTGTTGTCACTGATTCATGGTATTGTTTGGTGCTTCCTATTGGACTGGATTTCTGGTATCCTGCCAAGGATGAGTAGAATTTCCTGCAAAGAACTACTTCTAAACTAGTTCACACCCTCTTTCTTCTATGAACCTTCTTTCTCCCCTACCTCTCGATGGTAGATTAAAAGGAAGATAAAAGGATTTAGGCACCCTAAGTAAAGGAGGTTTTGAAAAAGCTAAACCTACAATAGAGTTGGCACTGGAGCTCACAGAGTAGCTCCAGTTGAACAAACCTCCCACCCTGTGAGTTCCCTGTCAGCAGCAACTACAACTGATGCTTTGGGTGCTGCTGCCTTTTCCATGGCTTTAGCTTCTCAGTTTCTCCAGGGGTGTGATCGCTCATCCCAGCACTGTGGAGATTTAGCCACAGCAGCTCTGCAGTCCTGGGGTGTTGCTGTCTGGAGGTGTGGAGAGGTCAACAACACAAGCTGAAGATCTGAGAACCCTTCTATTGGAACACAGGCAGGTGGCACCCAGGTGAGCAGAAGATGTAAAAAGGGGGCACCCAGGGAATGATGTAGGGGGATTCCAGGGCCAAAACTTGAAACAGCCCTGCCTGGCTGCTGCAGATCCTCAGAAGTGGACCTGATAACATTCTGGCAAAGTTTACATACTTCACAAAAAAGGTCCATGGCAGAGAACGGTTTGCCTGTTGCTTAATTCTGCATGAATAATATGAACAGAAATATGCTTCAGCTAACTGCTATGAAAATCCAAACAATTCACCAGATATTTACAGAACATTCCACATAAACACAGAAGAGTTTGCCTTCTTCTCAAAAACAAATGGAAATATCTCCAAATTGAACACATACTCAAACACCGTGAAAGTCTCAAAAGGTACATGCTCAACCATGTTCATAGCTGCCTTATTCATAATAGCCAGAACTTGGAAACAACCTACGTGTCCCTCAGTAGAAGAATGGATAAAGAAACTGTGGTACATATACACTATGGAATACTACTCAGCCATTAAATACAAGGAATTTCCAAAATTTGTGGACAAATGGATTGAACTAGAAATTGTCATAGTGAGTTCACACAGAAGCAAAAAGAGCTAAATGGGCCGGGCGTGGTGGCGCACGCCTTTAATCCCAGCACTTGGGAGGCAGAGGCAGGCAGATCGCTGTGAGTTCGAGGCCAGCCTGGACTACAAAGCAAGTATAGGACAGCCAAGACTACACAGAGAAACCCTGTCTCGAAAAACCAAAAAAAAAAAAAAAAAAAAAGAGCTAAATGGTATATACTCACTTATATCGAGACACTAGTCCAAGGTGTACGTCTCCATGAAAAGCTGTACCTACCAGGAAAGTGGGCAAGAGGGGAGGACATCCTACTGAGACTTTAGGTGTGAGAAGCCTGGGAGAATGAGGAAATAGAAGGATCCAGCGGGTCCTGGAAAACTACAGGCGAGTCTGGGGTCTGGGGTCATCCGCAAACTATGGCAACAGCCAAGGAAAATATAGACAGTAAACCTCGAACCCCTACCCAATCTAGCCGATGGACAAGACATTCTCCACTGTTGAGTGGAGAAGGAGATCTAACTTTCACACAAACTCTGGTGCCCCATATTTGAACATGTCCATTGGATGGAGATGCCTGGTGCCACTCAAAGGAAGGATAATAGGTCACGAAGGAGAGACTTGATACCCTATGAGCATATACAGGGGGAGGAGGTCCCCCTCAGACACAGACATTGGGGAGGGGAGTAGGGGGAAAGTGGGAGAAAGGGAGGAATGGGAGGATACAAGGGATGGGGTAACAACTGAGATGTAATAAGAATAAATTAATTAAGAAAAAAAAAGGATAGTTGCGAGCACTAAGTGCATACATAACATATACAGGAATTTCTTACTAAGCACTTACAAGCACATATAAAAGTCTAGAACAGTGCTCGCTTCGGCAGCACATATACTAAAATTGGAACGACACAGAGAAGATTAGCATGGCCCCTGCGCAAGCATGACACGCAAATTCGTGAAGCGTTCCATATTAAAAAAAAAAAGTCTAGAACAAAATGAAGGAAGCACAACTAAAAGTAGTAGACAGGAAGAAACTATTGAATTAGGGCTGAAATCAAAAATAAAAACAAAGAGAACAATACAAGGATTTATGAAACACAGAGTTGGTTCACTGAGAAAAATCAACAAAATGGACAACCCTTATTGAAATAACTAAAAGACAGGGAAGGAATAGTCACATTTACCAAAAAAAGAAAAAGAATAAAGAAAAAAATGAGCAGGGTGCCATACAATGGGAAAATCTCGAAAATCATAAGGATATACTTTTAAATACCTGTATTACACCAAAATTAAAAATCTAAACAAAATGAATAATTTTCTTCATAGGTACCTATAGGTCTGCTGTATTTTGATGCTAACTAATATAAGACCATCACATCTGGGCAGGGCAAATGGACTAGAAATGGCTAAGGTTCTAGGGCTTGGGAAGACAGAGAGAATCTTGGGATGAAGACAGATCTGAGGACAAGGGAGAGAAGGAGGTCTTCCCAGCATGAGTTAGGTGGAGGAGAAGCACATGGCCAGCATGGATGGAGGATTTGGCCCTGATGAAGAACATTAGCAAGTATATGGGATTCTGGATGTGAGGTAGCTTGATAGAAATTATTAGAATTAAATGCTGTGGGATTGGGACAGGTATCCCATACCTGCCCCACTAAGGGAAGTAGTTTAGAGAATTAATATCTGCCCTGCCCTAGGTTAACTACGGGTATTTTAAAATATAACAGGTGTCTGTGTCTTGACTGATTGCTAGCGGGTTATATTGTTGTAATAATAATAGGTATAGGCCTAATAATATTAATTACTTACAGGTAAACATAACAACATGTAGCACTTACCAAAGTTAAATCCAGATGACATAACAATTTACCATAAGTAGACCTCTAACACCTAGTGACATGAAAGAATTCATTAAAAGACTCCAACAAAAGAAATGCAGGACTGGGACTGGAGAGATGGCTCAGAGGTTAAGAGCACCGTCTGCTCTTCCAAAGCTCCCGAGTTCAATTCCCAGCAACCACATGGTGGCTTGCAACCACCTGTCATGACATCTGGTGTCTTCTTGTGGTGGGCAGGATACAAGTGACCAGAATACTGTATAAATAATAAATAAATCTCTTTATATATATAAAGAAAGAAATGCAGATGGGACGCTTTTAGTGCATAATTCAACGAGACTTTCAAAGAAGACTTAGTTTCAATACTGCTCAAAATACTCTACAAAATAGAAACAGAAGGAAAGTTACCCAGTTCATTTTATGAGGCCACAATACCTTCTTGACACATGAAGGATTTAAGACTGAACAAAGAAGATTTACAGACCAAATTTGTTCATGAACCTTGAAGCAAAAATACTCTATAAAATAAATGGAAACTTAATCCAAGAACATATCAAAAAGATAACCCACAATGGTTGACGAAGTTTCATCCCATTGATGCAGGAATGGCTCACGACAGGAAAACCAGTAATGGTAATATAAATAAACTGACATAGGGAAAAACATCACAGGGTCATCTTATTAGACACTAAGCAAGCCCTTCACAAAAATTCAACACCAATTCATGATAAAAGTCTTGGAGAGATTACAATAGCAAGGGACATACCTATACATATTAAACACAATTTACACAAGTCTATAGCAACACCAACTTAAATGGAGAGAACCTCAAAGCAATTTCACTAAAATCTGAATAAAGAGAAGTCTCTCCTCTTTCTCCATTTCTACTTAATATAACACTTGATGTCCAACCTAACCAATATGGCAACTAAAAGTGATCAAGAGAGTGGAATTTGGAAAGGAGGCATTCAATGTATCCTAATTGGCAGATGATACTATAGTATATATAAGTGACACCAAAAACTCTACTACCAAACTTGTACTGTTTGACTTTGCCCTTCTGTGCAACGTAAGCCGCTGAGATCAGACAGACACCAACAACCAGTAGCCTAAGTCTCAAATGTCTTTGCTGACTTAACTGTGTCAATGAGGATTGCACATATCTGCATAGGAGAGTCCATTAAAAAAAAATTTAATATTCGGTGGTTAAAACTAACCTACCCAAAATGTTTACCCACCGATCTGGTCTGTTTCCATTCACATGCATGAGTTAATCCATGCTGGGAGATGACATCATAATTCACCTTGCCTCAATCAGGTCTCTCTTCATAGTATTGACTCTTGCAGCTGACTGCCCTAAACATTAGTCTGTGAGCTAGTTACGGCCTGTCCTGCTTCACTCTGCAGTGTAAAAGTAAACTGTGCATCCTGCTCTGTTCTGAAGACAGAAGCCATGATCCACATGAAAATCTTATTCCTGATATGGAAATGGACAGTTCATTACATGACTAAAGTGAGTATTTTTAGACTCTGCTGTGGTACACTCCTTTAATTAAAGAACTTAAGAAGTTTAGTCAAGAAGAAAGCAAGGCCATTTCTCTGGGAAGCAACAGGCTTCAAGGCCACCTGAGTTAGCCTACTTTACAAGAAAGACTTTTCTCAAAGACATTAGATGCAGCGGTCCTAGAATTAATATACCTACATACATATATATAATACACACACACATAATACACACAAATACAAAACTAACTAATAAAAAATCTCTGTAATGACAGCTAAAAACAGATTTTACATTCTACATGCTGCTGCCATTAAGTTTCTTTAAATTTAGTCCCCAGGTTATGTTTTGAACAACTTAAATATGGACTGGACACAGCAAGCCTAGCCACTTAAGACATTCGCCCAGCAATGATAGTGACAGAAGTATTTTTAAGGACCCAGTGCCTTCAAACATCAGTGACAGAGTCCTAAGTGGAAGGTTCCAGAGGATGAGAAAGAAAGGAGAAGTAGAAGATAGAAAGTACAAAGGCTGAGGTGAGGAGGTTTTGCACAAGCTATGTCTTATATCAAGTAAGGTTTTAAAGAATTGCATCTTGTATCCTAGCATCCTGACTTCTAACAGGCCGGTTAGCATACTGTTTTTCTGTGGGGTGTGTTATAGGCAATCCTCCTTCAGCTAAATTCTAGCTGAGCTTTTTAAATTTCTACGAATTGCTGCATCCTTCACATCATCAATTCTACTTTTCTCCATCAAAGCATAACAGGGGCCAAATGTGGCCACATCTGGCCTTTGCTGACCACACAACCTCAGGGAGGACCCACCACACCAGCTCCTGTAGCCCACTTTTCTGATGTTCCCCAATGTGGGTGTTCAGTTGTCATCTACCTGGTCTGTTAGAGCCCACTTCTTTCTCTAACCCTGCCCCCTGCAAGGAAAGCCTCTGCACATTCTTAGCATTCCTTGAGATGCTCCAAGCCCCTCCCCTGGGGCCAAGGGCTTCCCTAGTACAGCAGGTGGCCAATACTTAATCTTCCTTCACCAGTAATCCTAGTTGCCACGGGGGGGGGGGGAGAGGAGGTGGGGGAGGGGGCTGAGGAAGGCGGGGGGGGGGGGGAGGGCGGGTCCAGCGGGGCGATTTCCTCAGGCTTTGTATACTGAGGCTCCTGAACTGGCCAAGGAATTTCACTTCGTAAGTAAACTTGCCCGGTTTACTTTTTTTTTTTTTTTTTTTTTTTTTGGTTTTTCGAGACAGGGTTTCTCTGTGTAGCCTTGGCTGTCCTGGACTCATTTTGTAGACCAGGCTGCCCTCAAACTCACAGAGATCCACCTGCCTCTCACAGAGATCCACCTGCCTCCGTTTTACTTTCAATCTTGCCCCATTGGCTTATTTCACCTGTAGAGATAACCCATCAGTCAGCAGTAACCCTGAGCTCAGCATGTTGCCACTTTGGCGCTTGCCTGAGCTTCCCTCACAGCACTCAGCAGCAGTGCTCAAAGCACATCACACAGACCATTAAAGAAAGCTCAGCTAGAGAGCTGCACTTGTGCGTGGCAGCCAGAAGAAAGAGCCTCATCTTCATATTGGCTGGTCTGCCTGGAGGCTCTGATTGGCCAGCAAGTCTCCAGTGACATGAGCACCTCCCTTAGAATTACAGTGTCCTGAAGGGACACAGCACAATAGCTCATGGCCCAGGCTTCCAGTCCATTTGCAGAACTGCAGAGATCGGCATTTCAGCAGCACGTGTGCGTAGTCTCCAATAGCCTACTGGTCTGTCTTCCCACACAGCCCCACCACTCCAGCTAGCTCTCCACAGCAGCCTGCTCCTCCCGTTTGTGGGCAGTGACCCTCCACTCACCATGTCGGGACTTCGGGACTTGCTGAAGCTTCTCTCACAACACCCAGCAGCAGAGTTCAGAGCACACCACGGGGAACCACCCAAGCCTGCGCAGCTCTTCAGCAAGGCTCCCGGAAGAACCCGCCTCTACGTCTCTGCCTGGAGGCTCTGATTCGCCACTTCATGTTGACTGACATATACACTGACCATACTAAAAAAGTTCAGTACTAGAAAATACTTTAATATCACAAGAAATTAGAATAATCAAGAATGTGTACAATATCTATGAAAAAATAAAGGAGATGGAGAGAAAAAGCCTAAAACAAAAGCAGAAACATACACAAAAGTTTTTGACAAAAGACCTAAGTGTCGCGAGCAGAGAGTTTACACTCAGAATCCGGAACAAAGGAGGCAGGCCAAGAGCAAGCGGTACGTTTTAGCAAGAGAGATTTATTAGCAATACAAAGACAAATACAGCAAAAGGTGGCAGCTAAGGATCCAAGGCCATGCCACCAATACCATTCCATTATACTCTTAAAACTATCTTAATTCCAATAGGAGTAGCATTTAGCATCTTATAATATCAATGTTCTAGGAGCTTCTTATGATATCAGTGTTCTGGGAGCTTATGCCATTAGGGTATACGACCTGATATCGCGATGTTCTGTCGAACAGGTTCGCTGCTGCGACTTGATTCAGTTCTCGGGTTGTTATCTGACAGCTTGTCTGTTTGCTCCGTCTCTGACAGCATGTCTGTCTGCTCCGTCTCTGACAGCATGTCTGTCTGCTCCGTCTCTGACAGCATGTCTGTCTGCTCCGTCCGGGAAGAGCGCCTCCTAGGCTGGCAGCATTTCAGGTAGTCATGGTGACAGCGAGAGAGCTGGCTGCTTCTTCTCAGGGTTTTTATACTTAACTTAACCTTATCCTCTCTAATTCACACATCTAGCTTTCTGCGTCACTCTTATCACCAACTTGCAGTCATGGCTGCTCTTAGGTCAGAATTTACTACTAAGGTTTTATCTATCACTCACACATCTGGTCACATGTCAGCTTTTGGACTGTCAGCTGCTTTCTACCCTGGGCTTTGAGTCAAGCCCTTACATGTTTATTACACTAAGAAAATACATGCAGGAAAAGTTTGTACTTGACTGATATTACACATTTACTTCTGATTCTATTTGTATAAATTTTAAATAAATGGAGTCACAACTCACATAAAATTAGCTAAAAGTGAACCTTAACCTGTTATGTTGTGGACTTTCCATTTCTTACAAACAGGCCTCATATTCCGGAGTTCTCTCTCTGCACAGGAAGCTAATCTTTTGCTGAAGTTCTTAAAAGAAAAACCAATTTATTAGATTTATATTTAAAATTTTGTTTGTTTCTTTGTCTTTGTTTTTTGAGACAGGATTTCTCCGTGTAGACTTGGCTGTTCTGGACTCACTTTGTAGACCAGGCTGGCCTGGAACTCAGAGCGATCCGCCTGCCTCTGCCTCCGGAGTGCTGGGATTAAAGGCGTGCACCACCACGCCCAGCTTATATTTTAAAAAATTAACTATATTGACTGTGAAAACAATTTCTTTCTTAGTTACGGTTTCATTGCTGTGAAGAAGCACCATGAACAAGGCAACCCTTATTTAAAAAGTAACATTTAATTGAGGGTTTTTTATGGTGTTAGACTTTTAGTCCATTACCAACATAGTAGGAAGCACAGCAGTGTCCAGGCAGACATGGTACTGGAGGAGCTGTACACTATGTAACTAGATGCACAGGCAGCCAGGAGGGGACTCCACAGTAGGTAGAAACTGAGGTTTTTGGTTTGCTTTTTGTTTTTTGGTTTGTTTTATTTTATTTTTTTTCAAGGCAAGGGTTCTCTGTATAGCCTTGGCTGTCCTGGACTCACTCTGTAGACCAGGCTGGCCTTGAACTCACAGACATCCACCAGCCACTGTCTACCAAGTGCTGGGATTAAAGGCGTGTGCCATCATGCCCGGCAGAACCTGATTTTAGAGATCCCTTCGTTCACATCAACAATAAGATATTTCCTACTTTTCAGTATTTTAGCTGCAGCAGCTGATTGCCTACCCCATTTACCCTTGTGGAATAGATAATAAATTATTCCTTCTAATCTGATCTGAAGACAGAAAAACCATGCTCCTTATGCAGATTCTTTTCCTCTGACTGCAATGGATAGTTGACTACAGGACTCAAATGGTTAATTTTAAAATGTTGTCATGATACAGTCTGTTTGTTTTGGAGTTTTTTTGTTTTGTTTTTGTTTTGTTTTGTTTTGTTGGTTTTTCAAGACAGGGTCTCTCTGTGTAGCCTTGGCTGTCCTGGACTCCCTTTGTAGACAAGGCTGGCCTCAAACTCACAGCAATCAGCCTGTCTCTGCCTCCGGAGTGCTGGGATTAAAGGTGTGCGCCACCACGCCTGGCTTATGATACAGTCTTTAAATTTAAGGATTTACAGGGCTTCATCAAGGAGACAGCAAGGTCACTGCCATGGAGGGAAACAGATTAGGAAAGAAACAACGTGAGTAAACATTATTTCAGAAACATTTTTCTAAAAAGCTAGAGGTGCAGATGTTCTAGAATTAACAAGCCTTCGTAGGGAGAAATCACTCTATCTATTTAGGAGATTAAGAAAAAAACTTCTTTAATGATAGTATGAAACCATATCTTGCTATTGCAAAAAAAGAAACCAGACTAGAAGAGATGTTGCATTTCACATATGCTGTCAATGTTAGATGTTTTTTAGGATGGGGTTCTAGATTGTGCTTTGAACAATTTAATAGAGAGTAATAAGATCTCATGATACTATCACTTTATTGACTTTCATTTTTCTCCTGTCTTCATGTGTTATTTTGTATCTTTGAATAGCCCTGTGATTGTAAGTTCATGTATTGCATGGACCACATTTATAGCACCTTTTACTATAAAAGAGGTTTTTCACATATTGGAAGAGAACTGGGAGAAGTCAGATTTACCACTCTGATTGCATTAAGGTTTTTCCTATCATGTGAGTCATACTACAATTGTAAAGTGAACCGAGGAAAACAGAGGCAATCCACATGGATAGTACTCATGGAAGCCTTTCTGCAGTGTGAGTTTGTGGATATATTGCCAATAAAATTGGAAAAGCCGTTAATTTTAAATACATATTACATTCAGAAATTCTACAAGTTATAGGTACTACTACAAGTATTCTAACTCTTGTGAGGAAGAGGGGATTATATTGCTTTTTTCAACGTTCCTATGCCGATAAGGCCTGTATCCATTGTGATAAATGACATATCTATTAAAGAAGATTACAAATGAAACGGTTTACCCTGCATTCACAGTCTCACTTTTTTTTTTTTTCAGTGAAACACTGCATAGGGATTAGAGTTTCTCCACAACAACATTCTTCACTTTCATAAATTGTCCCTCTCACTAAACTTAACAACATTACTGCAAATATATTATGAACACACAGCTTTATGATGGACTACTTGTTTATTAGAAAGTTTTGGACATAGACTTATCGCCTACTTAATGTGGATATCTTCTGCATGATCTAAGTGGTGTGAGACAGAGACTAGCAGTTCTATAGTCTAGCTCACTATAATTCAAATGGTGATATCTGTTAATGCATTGTTTTCTTATCTTCTTTTTTAGAGAAATGTCTTACAAAAAATAAATCAGCTACCTGATTTTGAAGTACATGGTTTTGTCAGAATTTAATAATCATTGATACACTTCAAACAGTGCATATTTGCACTCTTGCTTCTCTTTAGAACTTAAAGGATGCACTAAAAGTAATTCAGAGGCATATTTGTATCAACTTGCACATGAAAATTACCTTCTAGATCTTCTAGAACTTTCAAGATTCTCTTCAATCTTATGATTTTCCCAATTGTAACCTAAATTAGAGTATGAGAAAATGCATGATATATTATTGGAAAGTAGGCAAAATTCAAGTAACTTTTTAGTAAAAATGAGATTTACTCATCTCATTCATCCTCATTTTCAGTTGACATTACAATAACAAATACCAACAACGGAGAAAGAGTTACTGCTACATTTTTAAAGCAACATAAAATTCACAGTCCTACCTATGGCAGTGAGGTTCCTGTAGGTCTCCAGCATCACGTCTTTGTAGAGACTCTTCTGGGCAGGATCCAGCAAAGCCCACTCTTGCTGAGTGAATTTCACATTCACATCATCATAGGTCAATGCATCCTATAATATCTCATACAGGGGTGCAAGAGAAAGCATGATAGTGATAACAGTGTAAGCTGTATCCTTTATTGACAATATATTCATATAATTCTGTGGCTTCCTCCATTTATTTCCTGATACAGATATTCTAATGTAACCAAGTCATTTTAAAAGGATCCTGAATACAGAGGTCCATGTCTGTCATTCCTCAGCCCTTGAATAGTGTATAAGCTTGCAAGATAAATGCCAATCAACAGAGAAGAGGGTAGGGAGGTAGTGAAACAATTTAGGAATACTGGGCTCATGTCAGAGAAATTGTACAAACAATTACTAATGATAAAAATAAATTTTAAGCTGAGTATATTTTCTCATGCCTGTAATCTCAGTAGGCAAGATGCAAAGCCTTCAGTAGCCCTTTTTAATTCAATCTATAAATGTATCTGAGACAAAGCTAGGGTACTTCTTGTTTGAGTGGCTGGATTTTTATTTATTTATTTATTTATTTATTTATTTATTTATTTATTTATCTCCACCCAATCTTGCCTCAAAATATGTACATTCCTCTCTATTAGAACAGGAAGGTTTATTCTGTGCCAATGTATATTGTAAAGATATAACCTGTTTCCAAATTTTAGAAAATATAGCTATCAAAAGATTTTCTGGAGTGTCCGAAGAGTCTTTGTACTCTTGAATAGTGGATGAGCTATTGCAGACTGTTAGGATCATTGAAGTTGTTTATAATGCATTTTCACGGTGGGTCAATAATGACCAATATCACAATTTAATTGGTCAAATCAGAATGACTCTAGTTAGTTTCATTTTTTAAAATACTTATCTTCTTCTTCTTTTTTTTTTTTTAAATTGGCTCTCTTAGGGGAGCTTTTGTAGTAGGAGTTTACCTAGATGTCTTTTTAGGGATGAGATTTGAGTGTCTCAGCTAGATTCACCCCCATAGATTCCAAGGACCCCTCCTTTCCCAGGGATGTCCCCTTCTGCAGAAGAGTGTTAATTCAGAACATGGCTGTCCTCGTAAGAGATCACGTGCAAAGACTTTCTTAGACTTATGTAACCCGGCAGGCAAGAGATCACATCCAAAGGTCTTCTACGTCTGTGTGATCCAGTTGTAATACAAAACATGCCTGTAATCCAGGAGACAGAAGCAAACAGATTTGGGTCTAAGGCCAGCCTGGTATAGAGCAGGTATCAAGTAGAGAAAAGCTTAGATCCAGGTATGGTGACATAGTCCTTTCATCCTAATTGAAGGTTAAGTTAATTTAAAGAAGGAAGCAGCACCCAGGCTTGATAATGATATGATTGTGTGGAAGAAGAGGTGATGAATCAGAGAAGATGTGGTAGAATAGGATATGGCCAACTCCCACTAGAGAAAGCCCAGGGAAGCTACTTAAGAGGCATTTGTACAGAGAGAGGAAGCAGTTTTAGCAGGAAGCAGACCACAAACAAAATGATATGTCTTTCTCTTGCCAAAAACTCAATGATGGTTCCATTACTTTAGGGGTTTCCTTCTGCTAAAATCAAATTAAGCTCTTAACAAATTAATAATTATAAAAGTGTAGTCTTGAAGGTAAGTAAATACTTAAATAGAAGTGGATCAGGGCATAATGCTTTTACAAACAGTATTGCTGCTGGGCAGTGGTGGCATATGCCTTTAATCCCAGCACTTGGGAGGCAGAGGCAGGCAGATTGCTGTGAATTCGAGGCCAGCTTGGTCTACAAAGGGAGTCCAGGACAGTCAAGGATACATAGAGAGGCCCTCTCTTGTAAAACAAACAAAAAACCAAACGACAACAAAAATACTACTGCTACCCAGCACATCTTCCACAGTGGGCAGATGAAAAACACAGTTTTATTAGTCAAAGTTCTCAACATGAGCATAACTGGTAGAGTGGATCTCATTCTGTGTATTTTGAAAGTAAATTTTGTGAATGTCTCACAACTGTGGTCCATCTAGTTCAACCTTGGCTATCTACCAAAAGAAACGTAAAGACTCCAGAACTTGTTTGATCCATGAGGCTGGATGTCTTATCTGGTGGTGAGTATACTCCAGAAGTCCAAAAATTAGGATGTAAAGACACTAAAGAAATGAAAATTTCCTAGCCTAGACTAATGAAAACAGGCAAAGAAAGAAAGCTTCCTTCTATAATATCTTCTTTATATGTGGGTTGACACCCATAGCATGGCCTTGATTTAAGATCAATATTATCATCTCAAAAGATCCACATTAGAGAAAGGTCTTTCCAGTTCGAAAGCCTTATTTCAGAAAACTCTCTCCAAAAAGAAAGCATGGGGTACTGTATCGTGAGTCTGGACAAGTTCATATAGAGTTCTGCCTATTCCTACTCATGCTCAACTAGCACATCCACGTCTAAAGATGGTCGCAATGTAAAGACAGAGACATCTGAGGCCACTGTTGGGTAAAAATCATGCAGGAACATATACAAATTATAAAAAGAAGGAAACACTTGCTTTCATGGAGGACCCGAAAGAGTTCATTTTTACTAGCCCTGGCTGTTCTGACTGAGGCCTCTGACATCACTGTAGAGAATTCCGTCCTTTTTTTTTTTTAAACCTTGTTTTTCATTTATGATTACAGGCGTTTGTCTGTATATATTTGTCCACAGTGCCTGCAAAGGCCAAGAAGCTCTCAGATGTCCTGGTGCAGAAATTACAGCAGGTTGTTGGCTACCATAGAGCTTCTGGAAATTCATAGAGCATCTTCATTACTATCTTTGGCTCTAGTCCCAGGCGTTCTGACACCAACTACTGGCCTCCCTGGCCACCAATCCTGAATGGGGTACAAAGACATGCATTCTGAGTCCGGGCTTGGTGACGCACGCCTTTAATCCCAGCACTTGGGAGGCAGAAGCAGGCGAATCGCTGTGAGTTCGAGGCCAACCTGGTCTACAAAGTTAGTCCAGGACAGCGAAGGCTACACAGAGAAACCCTGTCTTGAAAAACAACAACAACAACAACAAAAACAAAACAAACAAACAAAGAAAAGACATGCATTCTGCCAAAACAGGACTCTAACTAGGATTAATGGGTATGGGGAGAGGTTGATGTAAGGCGTGGCCACAAAATTTATATATATTCAAGGATATGAATTGGCCTCAAATGCTGGGGTTACTGGCATGCTGTCTGAAACTTGTATAAATAAATCACCTGGTAGCCTGTGTGTCACAGCAGGGAAGCAGCATGATTGCTAGTCTGTCACCTGAACATCATGCCTGGCTCACTCCCTATCCTTGCTGATTCCCTCTCTCATCTAAGAGCCCTGTGCTCAGCAGAGACCCACTGACTCTTCTCTCCTCGCTGGAGAAGACACCCTCATCCCCCATGCCCCCTCCCTTCCCACCTCCACTCCACCCTCTACCTGCCACCCCCACCCGCAGCCCTAGCACAACTGTGGGTTTTTGTTTTCTTTTTAATCACCTTTCCACTGAGGATGATGTGTTGATTAACTACAGTGCTCTAAAATGATTATCATCTCTTTCCTGCTTTCCTCCCAGGTTTGTTTCATATCTATCAGGTGAAAGGTAGCTGCAGTTTACCTGACCATAGCATGAAGCCACAACACAAAAATGTTGTTTCCTAAACTCTCTTTAATTTGGAATCTTTTATGGGACAGACTGATAACTCCACTTCAGAATGAGTAATGGCTTTGCAAGCTGTGCACCCTGATTCCAGGAAAAAGGAAAGTGCCTGAGGGTTTTGCTGGGACCTCAGGCAAGCTCAGAAGTTGGGACCTGGTGAGCTCAGGGGCAAAGGGAGGAGGGGCAAGCATCTGAGCTCAGGAGGCCTGAGAGGCTGGTTCTCCCCTGGAGTGAGTGCAAAGGTAGAAATGCAGGGTCTTGGAGAACAGGTAGGAGTGCTACTGAAATGCAAATCTCCCCACATAAAATAAATGAATAAATAAATAATCTGGTCCCATAATGGAAGCCTGTTCCAGGAATACTGTGCTGTTTCCCTTCAGCACACTCTAGCCATAGGGAAGTGCTCCTGTCACTCAAGACTCAATGGCCAACCAGGGACTCCTGGAAAGAGAGAAAGAGTGTTCTTCTGGGTACCATGCTGTAAGTTCCTCTCTGTACTGGAGCGGACTTGAGTGGCCATGTGCGATATGCTCTGAGTGTTTTTGCTGGGTGCTGTGAGGAGAGCTCAGGCAAGGTCAGAAGACACAATATGGTAAGTGCAGAGTCACTGCTCACAGTAGGGAGGAACAGGCAGCTGAGCAGAGGAAACTGGTGTAGTGGGTCTTCCCTGGGGCTGCGACATAAGCAGCACCAAAAGTGGCCACCTGTGAGGTCCTTTTCGGTCTTAGTAATTTTCTGGACTTGGTGATGGTCTCTGACTACCTGCACTGTGTAGATTACATCTACACAAAGCATTGGGAGCAGGGGCTTGTGAGTAGAAACATCCTTGGCAGGATTACAAACTCAGACCCCGAGTTTCTCTAATCTCTTCTAAAAATCTGTTCTTAGCATGTAACATTTAGGTCTAAGATATATTTGGAAGCCCGGCATTATGGCCATCGCCCCAAATCCCAGCACTCAGGAGGCAGGTGGCTCGTTGTGAGTTTAAGGCCAGCCTGGTCTGCAATGTGAGTCCCTGGCAGCCAAGGCTAAAACAGAGAAGTAATGCCTGGAAAGAAAGAAACAAACAATATATATATATGTGTGTCTGTGTGTGTGTGTGTGTGTGTGTGTGTGTGTGTGTGTATGTGTGTGTGTATATATGTGTGTATATACTCACATATAATTTTGTGGAGGTTGTAAATGTCATCTCATGTGTTGGTTAACCTTCAGTATTAAGCCGTGATGTACAAGATGATAATTGATATTGTCCAGTATTTACCAATGACAGCAAGTAGAATTGGCTGAGGAAGAACAGCATCTAAAACACCTCACAGAGAAGTTAGCCTGTTAGAGATTAGGATGCTAGGGCACACGTGTTGATTCACCAGGATTGTCAACACATTTGGATCCAAGTCATAGCAGAGGAGACAACTTTGATTTAAAACCAGCCACTCGGCCCATCTTCATCTTCAAAAGAACAGGCCTCTAATAAATTCCTCAATGGGGCATTACAGTGTCACAGCGAACATTAAGGCCTGATGTGGCACAAAGGTCCAGTTTTCTTCTTGAGAAAAGCATAGTTTTGCACAGCTGTTTCGCAAACCTAAGAAAATATTTGACAGAGACAGAAACAGCCTGTGGCCTAGGCCTGTGAGCTTCCTGTAAGGCAGGGATGTACTGAGGATAAAATAGGGCTCCTTCTCCAAAGCCAGGAATATGCTTGGGAGAGCTGGCATTGATCTGGGTCCATTGTCCTTGGGGTGAGGGGTCTTCAGCTCCTGAAAACCTAACTGATTCTACCATACAGGCTTGGGTTGATCAGTCCCAAATCCACTCTGGGCTTGGTCAGTAGTTTGTGAGAGACCTGTGTTCCTGATGTGCAGTTTTGTTTTATAAGACTTGTTCCGTGTTTGTGCTATGGTATGATAAATTTCTGATGACTTCATAGAAGCCTCACATATGGTCCATTTGCTCCATGGATGTAGGACACAAGATGCTATTCTTGAGAAGCTTACTTGGCATAAGTCATAGCTTGTGCAAGTCCTCCCCACCTCAGCTCTTCTACTTTCTACCTTCTACTTTAATCTTCTCATCTTGTGGGACCTCCAACTCTGGACCCTGTCACTGAAGAATGAGCTGCTTTTTCAGGGCACTCATGTATTTCAGAAATGATTCAGGGATTGTATTTGCTGTGTAATCCCTCATCAGTCTAAGTGGCCAGACTTGCAGTCTCAGACCATATTGAAATTGTTCCAAATATAACCTGGGGCCTGAACTGAAAAGACATAAGAGCTTATGTGGAATGCCAAATCTGTTGGCAGCATTAGCCAGAACTGGATGCATGCTGTCATTAACAGATTTTTAAAAGTAATCTTTCAATTGTGTGTAGAGTGATTTCTTCCTGAAAAGGCATGATAATTCTAGGGCAGCTGTATTTTCAACCTTTTGGAAAATGTTTCTGAGACCAACTCTGTTGACTCAGGTGGCTTGGATACCAACCTGTTGCTCCCCAGGGCAGTGACCTTGTTTTCCTCTTGATGAAAAATTCTAAATTCCCTAGATAAAAGACTATACCACAACAGTGTTTTAAAATTACTCATTTGAAGCTGAGCTTGGTGGCCACCCCTTTAATCCCAGCACTTAAGAGGCAGAAGCAGGTGGATCCCTGTGAGTTAAAGGCCAGCCTGGTCTACAAAGTGAGTCTAGGACAGTCTCGAAAACACAGACACACAAAATTACTCATTTGAGTAATGTGATGAACTGGCCATTTTAGAAACATGTGCAGCATGGCTTCTGCTGTCAGACTGGAAGAGGAGGTCTGTAGAAAGTGCCCAGTGAAACTGGGTAGACCATGGCTAGATCACAGACTAATGATTGAGACATTCAGCTCCAGGGGTCCCCATTGTGAAGAAAGACCTGATTCTAGCATGGTGTCAGAATTTGTAATTTCCCATCATGTATTAATTCATGCATGTGAATAAAAGCAGATCAGATGTTTGCTTACCATTTGGTTAGGTTAGTTGGAGCCAGTAAATCTTGCAATTTCAGTTAAGGGCCCATTGGCTGTTGCTGTTTGTGTCAGGCTGCAGATCTCAGCAGCTAACATTGCACATAGGGGCAAGGTCAATCCCTGTCTTATTAATGCCACTCCCTCTACCAGAGAAGTTTCTGCTCTTTTTCAGAATCAGTCTACCTATGTGTTTTTCAAATTACATTTATCTTTCTAAAAAGTCAATTGATGGTATTTTTAGAATTCACTTTTTTATGCATCACTGCTCTAATCATTTATTTGTTTCTGCTCATGCCAATGTTTCCCAGTAATTAAAATATTCATTCTTTTTCTCAGAGGCTTTCATATTCATTTCTGTTTAGAGCAACATCACCTGTAGCTCACCCTTTCTTCATGCTGTGTAGTTAAGACTTTTTTGAGCACCTAATTCTCTGATTCCCAGCGCCTGGAAGACACTCCTTCACTTCCTTACAGGCAAGGCCCTAACTGGGAACTCAGGAGAAAGAGGCACCAATAAATGATTGTGCTCTATCCTTTTGGATTTGCGGGGGGAGTTACAAATAAAGTGGACCTGTGTAAGAATTGTTTTCCCTGACCAACTTTGAAGTGATGTAGTCAAGGCACAGAAATGGATGGGGAGTGCCACAAGCGATGGCCCTCAGAGAAGCTGAAGACCAGAAGAGGGGTGTCCGGGGGAAAGTTATAGAGTGGGGCAAAGGGGTAAAACTTGAAGCAGCAGGGTTTGGCTGCTAGAACTCCTCAGGCAGGGTCCTGGACAGTTCCTGCCAAGTCTACAAAGCTTACAAAGTTTACAAAGGGAGCTCATGGCAAGGAAGGTTTTCTCTGCCATTTGAGTTGGCAAGAAGAACCAGCACAGGGGGAGTGCTGGACAGAGACTTCTTTGATTTGAGTTGACAGTAATCCTGTAGTTCTTGTTTAAAGGACATTGTTATATTTCAACATTGTCCTTTGTGCCTCTTTAATCAGTGGTGCCATCTATGTTGTGTGATTTTAGTAATTATAATCTACTTTTTTTTTTACTTTATTAATTTATTCTTGTTACATCTCAATGGTTATCCCATCCCTTGTACCCTCCCATTCTTCCCTCCCTCCCATTTTCCCCTTATTCCCTCCCCTATGACTGTTCCTGAGGGGGATTACCTCCCCCTGTATATGTTCATAGGGTATCAAGTCTCTTCTTGGTAACCTGCTGAACTTCCTCTGTGTGTATAATCTACTTATATTGCTGTTTCTCTAGAGAATGATAGAGCTTCCCCAATTGTTGTCTTCTGAAATTTTAATATGTTATAAGTTCCTAATTTGGGGGACTTTCTGTGGAGAAACAGTTTTAGTTTTGTCTTCTTGCTCCTAAAGACCTGTTTCTTCTCATTTCTTAGCAAATCTGCATTTCCCAGTTAGTGCAATCATCAGTGTTTGGTGTCTTGCTACTTAAATGACTGATGTGGTTAACAAGTTTATTTGAGTGTTTAAAGCCTTCTCATGTTTTATTGTGTCTGTGTTCAAATGGATTTGGGTACTGGACATTTCTGAGCCTCAAGTGATGGTGTGGCCTCATCAGAATGGCTGGTTGCTATGTTTGTTAGAGATTGTGGTGATTGTTGACTGCTGTGGGGACGCTTTTCCATTGAGGTTGAAAATATCCCCAAGTAGGTGTGACTCACTGGATAAGAGAATTAGCTGAGCATCAGACAGTGACAAAGCAAGAGACCAAGCCAGGAAACAATGTTTATTAATTGTTTTGGCTTCATTTTTCCTGCTTGAGATTCTGCCTGTAGTTCCAAAAATGATGGAGTGTGATCTGACAGGACCAAACATGTAAACCTATTCAGACCTAAGATGCTTTTGGTTAGAGGATTTAGTCACAACAGCCAAGTAGTAAGGAGAAATTTATTTAAATGGTGCACAACAAGTTATTTTAATGCTGGATACAACCTGGAATATTCTCTTTTGGAGGAAGGTGGAAAAGTAAGGACATGAATAACAAAAGGCATAGAGAGCTGTACAAAAAGAGATTACTCAGCTGGTTTTGTAGGTCCTGGAAGAGAGTAATGCAGAGAGTGTTGAGAGTATTACAGGCAGAGGCTGTTGAGGTCATGGGATTTCACTGTAAAATGTACTCCATGAAAAAATTAATCTAGATCTCATTTGTGTGATATTTTGGCCCAGAACTTTTTATTCTGCCTATGCCTAGAGGAATTGAATAGGGCACAATTTATGAATAAAGGCCAGATTTCTTAGATGGAATATTGAATCATTTGGGTGGTTATTGCTAGTGACTTCTTCAGGACTACAGTGAAAAAAATCAACAGGAGGTGTAGAAATAAATGCAAAGTCTGTGGTGTAGAGAGAAAGAGCACTAGGTAGTTTCAGATGGCAGTCACATGATGAAACAGATGCAGGGATTTTGAGGATATTATCATCATTCAAAAGAATCCCTTTGTTCTGTTTCTTAAACCCAAGAAAGTGGCCTAAGTGTAATGCTCCCTCAGGCTAAACCTAATGGAAGCAGTAGGCAAAGTGATTTCTAGACCCAGGAAGGAACTTCCTATAAAAGCTTCTACACCTGTGACCCAACTTGAAAAGGATTCATTCCAAATTAGAAGCCAAACTTGTACTATCATCTATATATGCTGGTTCCGGAAACAAAAATTATGTAACCTTTCATGTCCTGGATCCCTCCTCTGTGGTTTTAGTTCAGCTCTATTCCAGCTATTTGTGTTTGGCAAAGTGAGAATACTGTGAGATTTATAGCATGAAGTTTTCAGTGTGAAGCCTGAGTTGCATTTTGATAGGACAAGAGGTTCAGATACCTAAGCTATGAGAAAGCTGCCCAGGGAAGATGCACATAGGAATGGGAAGGAACCTAATTGAGAAATATGTGAGATCTTGCAGGGATAGGGCCATCTAAGTCCTTTGAAACCAAAGCCCTATGTCTCTGAAAAGAGCAGCAGGAGTTGGTGTTTGCTCTGTTGGGTTTCCTGCCTTGGTCCATTCTTCTCTCACTATGTACACATTCCTTTCTATTGGAATGGGAAAGTTTTCTGTGCCATTGTATGTTGGAAGGATATAATTTGTTTTCTGATTTTACAAAATGTGGGAGTCAACAGATTGCCTTGAATGTCCAAAGAATCTTTGGACATTTGAACAATGTATGTGCTGTTGCAGACCATTAGGATCATTGAATTTAGACTAAATATATTATCATCGTGGGATGACCAAATTAAAAAAAATCTCTCGGGTAGAATGATGTCTTTGAGCACTTGTTTCCCATTTGTGGCATTCTTTGGGGAGTATTATGGAAGGTTTTCTAAGAGGAGCCTTTCTAGATTTTTCAGTGAGAATGGGATTTGAGTGTCTATAGACTCAACCCTTTTCCTGTTCCTGTGTCTCCTGTGTTGTGGTTGGAACTGACCAGTCAGCTTCCTTCTCGTGCTGTCTTGCCTTCGTTAGTATACACTCCATCCCTATTTCATAGAAGATGCAGTAGAAGCTATTCAATGCTAGGCTTTTTTGCTAGCTAACTGTATTTATAGTTTGAATTAGTTTTTATTTTAACTACTTTTTTTTTTCGTTTTCGAATTTGAATTTGAAGAAAATGTTTTTCTGTGTTGCTCCTGCGGTCCTGAAAGTAGGCTACTATACCAAGCCGACTTTTACCTTAGTGACCCATCTTACTCTGGCTAAACAGTGCTGAGATTTGATGTGGCACAAAATGCCTAGCTTGTTTTCTCTTTATATTGTGAGCTGATGGGCTTGGGATGTAGTATTTGCATGTATGCTTGCATGTAAATGTGCTGTTGTGCATATTTTCATCCACATCTTGAATTGTAAAGTTGGAAGAGAATATATTTTAGTCCTCAGGATAGCATGTGTTCCTGACATTAAACTACATGAGCTTTCTGAGTCACTGGATTGTAGTTGTCTGCAATTCTACCTCTCCTGCCCTATGTTGCTCATTTATTATCGACATCAATATTGCTAATATTTTCCTCTCTCCATTTTTAACTTCTAAAACATACAATTTCTATTTTTCTATTAGTAAGATCTTATTATGGTACCGTTTAAATTGTGGCACTTCAAGTTTCTGGAAGATGATACAGACCTGGAGTGAATGCCTGATACTTTGTAGGAACTTCAGTAAAGACCAGATAGTTCTTTTATCTATTTTTTTTTTTTGGTTGTGTTCTACACAGGATTCAGGGTCTTATTATGTGTTGGAAGGGCCCTGCTGTTTGAGGCTGCAGTCCTCCCAGTCCAGATAGCCTTTCTGAAGTCGGTGTGAGGTGCAGGTCTCCCTCTCTCCAGCAGGGCCTCCACCTCCCTGCCTTACTCCATCTAGAGAGTGTGTTTACACATAGATGCCCCAATCATATTTGATATATGGCCCTTGACAAAGCTCCCTGCTAGCTCTCCCCTCCCTGCACCTATTGGATAATTAGGCACTGTGTTCCTGTTCATATGATAGGAGCCTATTGCCAAATGTAAAATAAGCATCCTAAAAGTGCCTGCTTTCAACCAATTCTGTACACCTATTGTGGAAGCTCCTCACCCACTCCTGAAGATCTATATAGCCTTTGTTCTCGCTGACTGTGTTGACCTAGCTCCTGAAGTGGTTGCCCGAGTATTTAATCGCCATTGTTCCTTCGGCCATCCAGGCCCTACCTCTTGTCTTCTGATCCTCTTGCCTTGGTGGGATGGTGGCCAAACCCCACTGCCCAAGGGAGAGGAGAACCACAATTTGTACCTCTTGCTGTCCTGGAATTCATTGCATAGACGTGGCTGGCAATCAAATCATGAGATACTCCTGTCTCAGCTTCCTGACTCCTGAGATTAACAGCATGAAAAATACACTCAGTTTAAAAATCAATTTTATCACTAGTAATTGTTATCCAGTTTCTCTGACATGAGCCCAGTACTACTAAACTGTTTCTCTACCTCCCCATCCCTCTCTGATAATTGGCATTTATCTTGCAAGGCTATATCCTATTCAAGGGATGAGGAATGACAGATGTGGACCTCTGTATTCAGGATCCTTATAAAATGACTTGGTTACATTAGAACATCTGTATCAGGAAATAAATGGAGGAAGCCACAGAATTATATGAATATATTGTCAGTAAAGGATCCAGCTACACTGTCATCACTATCATGCTTTCTCTTGCACACATGTGTGAGATATTATAGGATGCAGTGACCTATGATGATGTGAATGTGAAATTCACTGTGGAAGAGTGGGCTTTGCTGGATCCTGCCCAGAAGAGTCTCTACAGAGAGGTGATGCTGGAGACCTACAGGAACCTCACTGCCATAGGTAGGACTGTGAATTTTATGTTGCTTTTTAAAATCTAGTGATAACTGTTTCTCTGTTGCTGTTATTTGTTATTGTAATGCCAACTGAAAATGAGGATGAATGAGATGAGTAAATCAGCCAGATGTCTGAGGTTAACTGAAGGGTAACTTGATTTTTGCCTAATTTCCAATAATATATCATGCATTTCCTGGTCCTGTATTTTAGGTTACACTTGGGAAGCCCATAACATTGAAGAGAATCTTCACAGATCTACAAGATCTAGAAGGTAATTTTCATGTGCAAGTTGATACAAATATGCCTCTGAATTACTTTTAGTGCATCCTTTAAGTTCTA
Organism: Acomys minous; assembly: GCF_964271855.1. Taxonomy (NCBI): domain Eukaryota; kingdom Metazoa; phylum Chordata; class Mammalia; order Rodentia; family Muridae; genus Acomys; species Acomys minous. The sequence goes on from NC_140498.1 coordinate 60,831,731, forward strand.
AAGAGAAGCAAGAGTGTAAATATGCACTGTTTGAACTGTATTGATGATTATTAAAATCTGACAAAGACGTGTACCTCAAAATCAGCTATCTGGTTTATTTTTGTAAGTCATTTCTCTAAGAAAGAAGATAAGAAAACAATGTAATAACAAATATCACCATATGAACCATAGTGAGGTAGATTGTAGAACTGCTAATCTCTTTAGTCTCATACTACTTAGATACTGCAGAAGATATACACATTAACCTTCTAATAAACAAATAGTCATAATAAGGGTCATGTTCCTAATATATTTGCAGTAACGTTGCTAAGTTTAGTAGGAAGAGCAGTTGGAAAGTAAAGGAAGTTAATCTGGAGAAACAGAAGAAAAGCTGTTGGACCCTAGAGTCCACTCGGGTGGGGGGGGGGTCGTCGCGAGAGGCCACTGGAGAAGAACCACAGTGTTGATGCAAAGGCACAAGGTTTATTGCTGACGCGTATCAGGGGGCCTCACTCCTTGGGGAGGGAGGAGGCACACCCCGAGTCACTATTACTGACTTTTTAAAGGCTAAAACCGCAAGGGTTAGGAGGGGCTACTTGCCCTATGTTAGGATTGGCTCTGGTGGTCGCTAAGGGTGCTTGTCTAAATGTTATTGGCTATTGCAGGGAGGGGTGTTGGGAAGTTTCCAGAGAATTTGCAGATGGTAATTGTTTACCTTAGTTGAAATTGTTTACCTCGGTTGCCCACCTTGATCTTAGAATCTTAAGCTGAGCTGGCCTTCAATTCTTTTTGGGTCATTTTCCCAAACTTGCCTACGTCACGATCCCAGGCTGGCTGAGAGAGAGGGCCTTACAAAGCCACAAAAACAAAACTTTTGTTTAGTAAACACTCTCCTTAATTTTGAATATTTGGGTACCCTTTCAGTTGTAGAGCAGATTGAATACTCCACTGCAAGTTGAGTGGTAGGCTTTGCAAGCTATGTACCCTAATTCCAGAAAGAAGAAGGGAAATGCCTGAACGTTTTGAAGGGAGAACAGACAGATACAGCAGTTGTGACCTGGTGAGCTCAGGGTGGCTGCCCAGTAGGGGCCTGGCGGTCATGGCACACACCTTTAATCCCAATGCACAGGAGGCAGGGGCAGGGAATCTCTGTGAGTTCGAGGCCAGCATAGTCTCCAAAGTGAGTTCAGGACAGCCAAGGCTACACAGAGAAACACTGCCTTGAAAAATAAGACAAACAAACAAAGAAACAAAATTACTCATTTGAGTAATGTAATCAACTGAGCATTTCAGTAACATGTGGAGCATAGTTTCTGCTTTCAGACCAGACCAGAAGGTCTGCAGTAAATGCCCAGTGAAAAGGGGTAGACAATAGCTAGATCACAGACTAAGATTTGAGACTCAGCTACAGGCAGAAGTCCCCATTGTGAAGAAGGACCTGATTCTAGCAGGGTATGTGGATTTGTAACTTGCCAGCTTTATTAATTCATGCAGGTGAATAAAAGCTGATTGGATGTTTGGTTACCATTTGGATAGGTTAGCCTAAGCCAGTGACTATTGCAATTTCAGTTAAGGGTCCATTGGCTGTAGCTGTGTGTGTCAGGTTAAAGATCTCAGCAGCTGACATTGCACATAGGGGCAAGGTCAATCCCTGTCTTATTTATGCCATTCTCTCTACCACAGAAGTTTCTGCTCTTTTTCAAAATCAGTCTACCCATGTGTTTTTAAAATTATATTTATCTTTCTAAAAAGTCAATTGATGGTTTTTACAATTCACTTTTTTATGTATCACTGCTCTAATCTTTTATTTGTTTCTGCTCATGCAAATGTTTTCCAATAATTAAAATATTCATTCTTTTTCTCAGAGGCTTTCATATTTATAGGTCACCCTTTCTTCATGCTGTGTAGTTAAGACTTTTTTGAGCACCTAATCCTCTGATTCCCACTGCCTGAAGACAGTCCTTCACTTCCTTACAGGCAAGGCCCTAACTATTAATTCAGAAGAAAGAGGCACCAGTGAATGATTGTCCTCTATCTACCTTGGATTGTCGGGGGGCTGGGGGGGAGTTAAAAATAAAGTGGACCTGTGTAAGAATAGTTTTCCTTGACCAACTTGGAAGTGATGTAGTCACAGCACAGAAATGGATGGGGAGGAAGAAAAGTGAGAGGTTTACTCATTTGACAGTAATTGGTATTAGCAATGAGTAGTCAGGTATTCAATTTAAGATGATCAGTAAAAGTCCAACTATCCATTTTTGGAGGGTCACAGACCAAGGCAATCAAGAATATGCCTGAGGAAATGAACTCATTTCTATAAACCAAATTTCTGAAGTTTGTTTAGTTCCACCAACCCAGAATACATGCACACACTAGTCTAGCTTTACCTGACAAGAATGTTATTTTTCCTATTTGAAAATGTACAAGGTGAGAGAAAAATGGGAGTAAATCTTGGTGTGCTCTACTACATATGTTTAGTCTCTGAATTATTTTGACCCAAAAGCCTGTTCCAAATTTTAAAATAACGATATAGATTATCCTTAAGTTACTTCAACCTTTTCATTTCTCCTTACAGTTAAGTCTTAAAGCTTGAGACAAAGTCTGGGTGCCTATTTAACAAATCAATAGAAACCAGGGTGTCAGGTTCTCCTAGCATCACTCAGTCCCTACTTACTGCAAGGTAATGGTTGGCAAACCCCACCTCTAGCCTAGTGTTGGGCAGCCCTTCTCCTAGCTTCCCCTCCTTATGTAGTCTAATCATTTGGGTTACCTGGTGCTTTTCCTTTATCATTTACAACCCTGACTTCTAGGTCTTCCTCATGGTTCTCCCCTTCTTCATTTCGTCATATGGTTCATGGGCATATACACGCTGGATACTCTCCTATGACCCCCTCCCCCTCGCCGGTGTCTCTGGCTCATATCCATAAATATCTTACTCCACCATGCATAGGAACAGCTATTTCCTTTCCACTTTACTTTACATTCAAATTCACTTTTTTGCTTTGTTACTCTTTGAATGTGACTGAGCTTCAGATGTAGGACTTCCAAGCTAGGAAATAGAAATGGCTGTGCTGCATATTGAGTGTGTAACATCATATGTAAACAAAGGTATATGTGCCTTGAAAAAGAAACAAGAAGTGTTCTGGGAGATTGGAAAAGTCTTTAAAAACAAATTCCCCAGAGTAGTGCTCTGTCTGGCCCTAGGGAGCAAGGGTGGAGCTGGGAGGCTCCAACTGTCTGAGGTATTTGACCTCTGATCCCCCAGTAGAGGAACTGCTACCTTCCAAAGGCCAAGATAGAATTTCTGAGCTAAAGAGGGACTCTGGGCAGGTTTAGGAAAGAGGGGCCTGAGAGGAAGGTAGCTTACATGTTTTTTCCAGGATTCTTCTCTGATGCAGCTGTAGGGAACTGTGAGGAGTACCACATGCCATGCCATGGCGACTGTGAAGGCAGCTGCCTCATGGCCAGGAGGAGAAAGTGTAGTGGTATGTCAGAGTCTGATCTGCTGGGACTGAGATGGAGAGTGGTTCACACTGTGAATGTGTTGGTCTCTGTGGTGATCTGGGCCTAGGTCTTTGGCCTCTGAATTTCTTGAGTGTGGATTCCCTTTAGATGCCTCAGCTTTGAAGCCCAAGCAGTGGAAAGCTGTGGAGCTTATACTCTCTAGGGTACACATACAGGCATTGGTTTTCATGTGCTGTAGGAAGACAGACTGGAAAACTGAAGGTCTACTTTCTAGAAGTACTGAACCTGACATTCTACAGTCAATTTTTGTGTGAAATTATATAAATACTGTAGATACTGATAGAAAGTAATTGATGGAGATTATATTTCAGCAATACTTGATAATCTTTTTTTTTCCAATACCACCAGCCACAATGGCATGATTCATGGAAATTCATTTTCAGGGTACAAATGGAGTTTCTGAGATGCAGAGGGTTCTCAGCTGCGCAAGGTATATAGACAGGGCAGTTTCCACATCTTGTGACATAATACATCTGGCAGGTAGCAGACATAAATTATTCTACAACATTGTTTTCTTTGTGGGATTCAGTGTGGCTGAGTTTGCCTGCAACCACAAGGGGGCATGAGGGCTGTAGGGCCATAGAACTACCTTTCTGCTCACATTTTGAGAGAGCTCTAGAGCATGGAGCCTCTCTGGAAGAGAATAGATAGCAAGAATAATTAGTTAAAACCATATTGCATTGTTGTCGTTGGTATAAAATTGCACATCTTTAGTGCATTAATTCTGATGCCTTTGTATATATTACCTACACACACTCACCTCCATTACCACAATAAATAGAGTGAACTGTGTTCTCCACACACACTCATTTTATCCATGTTTCTGTGTGTTTACAGTTGAAGACATAGAGAAAGTTATTTTCCAGCCCAGGCCACTAAGTACTTTCTGAGATGGCCTCAGGGCTGTTCTATACTTTCTGAGAAAAACCACACCCTCATACCTGTCCCAAACACCTGACAGCACGTGATGTCCCAAGCTGAGCTCTTGCTACCTCAGTGATAACATAAATAGTATCCAATCATTTTAAAGGGCATTCTTAAGAACAAGTCATGGTCCAACAACTCTGCTGAACTGCCAATTCAGCTTCTGTAAGGGTATGAAAGACCCAAGCTTTGCTTATTTGGGGTCTCCAGCTCAATAGAACTTGGTAGGCCATGTCATGAAGGATCAATAAAACATCCCTTGCTGTTTGCATTGGACTGGACTCTTGTGTCTCACTGGGCTCCAGGAAGTAGAACCAAACCTCCAGGTCTTACACAGTATTCAGAATCCTTTATTAATTTTCTTTTAATTTATATATTTGCTTCACATCCTGATCGTAGCCCTCTCCCTCCTCTCCTCCCATTCCCTCCCTCCCACCCTGTCCACTCTATCCCTTCAGAAAATGGGAAGCACGCCTACAAGCACTCTCAAACCAGTACCAGCACTTCAAGTCTCATCAGAACTGAACTCCCACTCATCCCTGAGGTCAGGCAAGGCAGTCTGGCTAGGGCAAACTGATTGAAAGCATTCAACACAGTCCATGTCCATGATAGCACCTACTCAAATTATTAGTGGACCCATATGATGATCACACTGCCTATGGGTTACATATGTGCAGGAGTCTAGGTCCAGTCCATGTGTGCTCTTTGGTTGGTGCTTCCATCTCTGTAAGTCCACATGGATCTAGGCGAGTTGGCTCTGCTGGTCTTCTTGCAGCATTCTCAAATTCTCATAAAATGACAGAATTGCTATGGATACCTGAAATCTCCTGAGTATAGTTTCAATGCACTTTAAATTAGTTTTAGAGGTTTCAGAATTCTCATGTTCATTGCGTTATATTCAAGGTGACCTAAATTTAAAAAAAAAACCTAAATGCTCATTTGTTGAAGACAAACTAGGTGACCCAGGAGAACAATGTGGTGAGTTAAGACAATAGCAATGCTTAAAGGATTATACACACTTGTAAAGGTCTTTCACTGTTGGTGCAGTATAATCAACAGCATGTCGTTACTGTTGAAGTGTTGTGCACCTACTCCTTTCTCCCATTTGATATAGTTCTAGTCTTATGAACGCAAACTCTTGCAAGCTGCTCAGGATGGTTGGAGATGGAAGTCAGTAGTTACTCACGTAGAAATCTTACTTGTAGTCTTATTATACACTAGTTTAGTTATTTGCAGGAAAAGATTTATTTAGTCTCTTGTATATGTTCTCAAGGTTAAGCAGGTTGTGCATAGCTAGAAACAAGCAATGTTTATCTACTTAGATAAACTGAGATAGATAAATTGATTGTTCAGTATACATACATAGATAGCCAGGCATGGTTATTCACTATGGGAAATACATAGATGGACTTCAAGCACTTCAGAGATTTACAGAATATGCTACTCAATAAGAAAGGCCTTTCCTGACAGAGAGACACAGCTACTTCGGGCTGCACATCCAGTATACTTCAATTAAGCTGATGGACGTCTATGAAACAACTGTGGCAAAATAGCCACTGAATTAAACAACTGTTCTTTACTGTTGAGAGCACATTGACTATCAAAATGGTGAACAAGCATGACACTGGAAAATCGATGTCCAACTCTGCAGAGACTAGGTGGGACAGTTCTTCAAATTTCCTGCTTCATAGATCAAGTCTGTGAGATACTATTAACTGCTAGGCTATCTTATATTAATTACATTCACAGAATTTCTCTCTAGTATGTAAAGGCATGTAAAGACTTCAAAATATGAAAAACATTAATAAAGATTCTCTAATGGGTGAATACGTTCATGCCTTTGAAGATGACACGACATTCAAAGGCTTTAGCACAGTCATTATAATCATGACGTTTCTGTACTGTATGAATTCTTTAATGGCTCTGAAGAAAATTGTGATATTCAAAGGCTTTACAACATTAATTATATTCATAAGGCTTCTATCTTGTATGAATTCTTCCATGCCTTTGAAGATTATTGTGCCATGCAAAGGCTTTACCACATTGATTACATTCATAAGGTTTTGCTCCTGTATGAATTCTTTCATGAGTTTGAAGTGAACTGTGCTGTGTAAAGGCTTTACCACATTTATTACACTCATAAGGCTTCTCTCCTGTATGAATTTTTTTATGAACATGAAGATAACTATGCCATGCAAAGGCTTTACCACATTGATTACATTCATAAGGTTTCTCTCCTGTATGAATTCTTTTATGCTTTTGAAGAGACCTATGCCTTGCAAAAGCTTTACCACACTGACTACATTCATAAGGTTTTGCTCCTGTATGAATTCTTTCATGCGTTTGAAGTGAACTCTGCTGTGTAAAGGTTTTACCACATTGATTACATTCATAAGGTTTCTCTCCTGTATGAATTCTTTCATGCCTTTGAAGAGAAATGTGCCATGCAAAGGTTTTACCACATTGATTACAGTCATAAGGTTTCGCTCCTGTATGGATTCTTTCATGCATTTGAAGATAACTTTGCCGTGCAAAGGCTTTACCACATTTACTACACTCATAAGGCTTCTCTCCTGTATGAATTTTTTTATGAACATGAAGATAACTATGCCATGCAAAGGCTTTACCACATTGATTACATTCATAAGGTTTCTCTCCCGTATGAATTCTTTTATGCATTTGAAGACGATTCTGCCATGCAAAGGCTTTACCACATTGATTACATTCATAAGGTTTCTCTCCTTTATGAATTCTTTCATGCCTTTGAAGAGAACTTTTCTGTGTAAAGGCTTTACCACACTGATTACATTCATAAGATTTCTCTCCAGTATGAATTTTCTCATGAATTTGAAGATAACTTTGATGGTCAAAGACCATAAAACATTGTTTACATTCATAGGGTTTCTCTCTAGTTTCTATTCTTTTATGAATTTGGAGACTACTGTGACTTACAAAGGCTTCACCATACTGAATATCTTCATATGTTTTCTCTCCAGAAGGAATTATTTCTTGCCTTTGAGGCTGACTTTGATATGATAAACATTTGCCACACTGAGTAAATTGAGAGGGTTTTCCTCTAGTATCTTCTTTCATTCCTGCAAAGACAAATGGGACACTGAGAATCTTTTTATCTCTGCAAATTAATTTTATATTTTAGTCTGATTGTAAAAGTAATCAGATCTCATCGTAATATCAGTTTATTGACTTTCATTTTTCCTTCCTTCTTCAGGTGTTATTTTGCGTCTTTGAAAAGCCCTGTGATTGTAAGATCATGTATTCCATGGACCACATTTAAAGCATCCTTTTAGTATAGAAGAGGGTTGTTCACAAATTGGAAGACAACTGGGAGAAGTCCGATTTACCACTCTGGTTGCATTAAAATTTTTCCTATCATGTGAGTCATACTACAATTGCAAAGTGAACCACAGCAAACAGAGGTAATCCACATAGGTAGTATTCATGGAAGTTTTTCTGTAGTGTGAGTTTGTGGATGTATTGACAATAAAATTGGAAAAGCCATTAATTGTACACACTATTACATTCAGAAAGTCTACACGTACAGGGCACTACTACAAATCTTCTAATTCTTCCGGGTTAGAGAGTGTTTTATTGCTTTCTTCAATGTTCCTATGCTGACAGAGCTTGTATTCATTGTGATAAATGACATATCTATTAAAGAAGATAACAAATGAAAAACTTTACCCTATATTCACAGTCTCATTTTTTGTTTTTCTCATTGAAATATTGTGTAAGGATAAAAGTTTCTCCAGAATAACTTCCTTTACTTTCACAAACTGCTCTTCCTACTAAACTTAGCAATGTTACTGCAAATATAGTAGGAACATGAGCTTTATTATGACTATTTGTTCATTAGAAGGTTAATGTATACATCTTCTGCAGTATCTAAGTAGTATGAGACTAAAGAGATTAGCAGTTCTACACTCTAGCTCACTATGATTCAAATGGTGAAATCTGTTAATGCATTGTTTTCTTATCTTCTTTCTCAGAGAAATGAATTATAAAAATAAATCAGATACCTGATTTTGAGGAACACGTCTTTGTCAGATTTTAATAATCATCGATACACTTCAAACAGTGAGTATTTACGCTCTCGCTTTTCCTTAGAACTTAAAGGATGCACTAAAAGTCACTCAGAGGCATATTTGTATCAACTTGCACATGAAAATTACCTTCTAGATCTTGTAGATCTGTGAAGATTCTCTTCAATGTTATGGGCTTCCCAAGTGTAACCTAAAATACAGGACCAGAAAATGCATGATATATTATTGGAAATTAGGCAAAAATCAAGTTACCCTTCAGTTAACCTCAGACATCTGACTGATTTATTCATCTGATTCATCCTCATTTTCAGTTGGCATTACAATAACAAATAACAGCAACAGAGAAACAGTTGTCACTAGATTTTAAAAAGCCACATAAAATTCACAGTCCTACCTATGGCAGTGAGGTTCCTGTAGGTCTCCAGCATCACCTCTCTGTAGAGACTCTTCGGGGCAGGATCCAGCAAAGCCCACTCTTCCTGAGGGAATTTCACATGCACATCATCATACGTCACTGCATCCTATAATATCTCATACAGGGGTGCAAGAGAAAGCATGATAGTGATGACAGTGTAACTGTGTCCTTTATCGACAATATATTCATATAATTCTGAGGCTTCCACCACTAATTTCCTGATACAGATGTTCTAATGTAACCAAGTCATTTTATAAGGATCCTGAATACTGAGGTCCATGTCTGTCATTCCTCATCCCTTGAATAGGATATAGCCTTGCAAGATAAACGCCAATCATCAGAGAGTGATGGGGAGGTAGAGAAAGAGTTCACAAGTCCTGGCCTCATGTCAGAGAAACTGTATAACAATTACTAATGATAAAAATGATTTTTAAACTGAGTGTATTTTTTCATGATGTTAATCTCAGAAGTCAAGAAGCTGAGATAGGAGTATCTCATGATTTGATTGCAAGCCACGTCTATGCAATGAATTCCAGGACAGCAAGAGGTATAAATTGTGGTTCTCCTCTCCCTTGGGTGGTGAGGTTTGGCCACCATCCCACCAAGGCAAGAGGATCAGAAGACAAGAGGTAGGGCCTGGACGGCCAAAACAACAATGGCGATTAAATACTCGGGCAACCACTTCAGGAGCTAGGTCAACACAGTCAGCGAGAACAAAGGCTATGTAGATCTTCAGGAGTGGGTGAGGAGCTTCCACAATAGGTGTACAGAATTGGTTGAAAGCAGGCACTTTTAGGATGCTTATTTTACATTTGACAATAGGCTCCTATCATATGAACAGGAACACAGTGCCTAATTATCCAATAGGTGCAGGGAGGGGAGAGCTAGCAGGGAGCTTTGTCAAGGGCCATATATCAAATACGATTCGGGGCATCTATGTCTAAAGACACTCTCTAGGTGGAGTAAGGCAGAGAGCTGGAGGCCCAGCTGGAGAGAGGGAGGCCTGCACCTCACACCGACTTCAGAAAGGCTATCCGGACTGGGAGGACGGCAGCCTCAAACAGCAGGGCCCTTCCAACACATATTAAGACCCTGAATCCTGTGCAGAACACACAACCCAACCAAAAAAAAAAAATAGATAAAAGAACTATCTGGTCTTTACTGAAGTTCCTACAAAGTATCAGGCATTCACTCCAGGTCTGTATCATCTTCCAGACTTGAAATGCCCCAATTTAAACGGTACCATTCATGAGATCGTACTAATAGAAAATGTATGTTTAAGAAGTTAAAAATGGGGCTGGAGAGATGGCTCAGAGGTTAAGAGCACTGCCTGCTCTTCCAAAGGTCCCGAGTTCAATTCCCAGCAACCACATGGTGGCTCACAACTATCTATAATGAGATCTGGTGCCCTCTTCTGGCATGCAGACACACATGCAAGCCAAACACTGTATATATAATAAATAAATAAATCTTAAAAAAAAAAAAAAGAAGTTAAAAATTGAGAGAGGAAAATATTAGCAATATTGATGTTGATAATAAATGAGCAACATAGGGCAGGAGAGGTAGAATTGCAGACAACTACAATCCAGTGACTCAGAAAGCTCACGTAGTTTAATGTCAGGAACACATGCTATCCTGAGGAATAAAAGATATTCTCTTCCAACTTTACAATTCAATATGTGGATGAAAATATGCACAACAGCACATTTACGTGCAAGCATACATGCAAATACTACATCCCAAGCCCATCAGCTCACAATATAAAGAGGAAAAAAGCTAGGTATTTTGGCACACATTAAATCTCAGCACTGTGTAGCCAGAGTAAGATGGGTCACTAAGGTAAAAGTCGGCTTGGTATATTAGCCTACTTTCATGATGCAGGAGCTACACAGAAAAACATTTTCTTCAAATTCAAATTCGAAAACGAAAAACAAAAGCAGTTAAAAGAAAAACTAATTCAAACTATAAAAACAGCTAGCAAAAAAGCTTAGCATTGAATAGCTTCTACTGCATCTTCTATGAAATAGGGATGGAGTGTATACTAATGAGGGAAAGACAGCACGAGAAGGAAGCTGACTGGTCAGTTCCAACCACAACACAGGAGACACAGGAACAGGAAAAGGGTTGAGTCTATAGACACTCAAATCCCATCCTCACTGAAGAATCTAGAAAGGCTCCTCTTAGAAAACCTTCCATAATACTCCCCAAAGAATGCCACAAATGGGAAACAAGTGCTCAAAGACAACCTTCTACCTGAGAGATTTTTTATTTGGTCATCCCACGATTAAAATATATTTAGTCTAAATTCAATGATTCTAATGGTCTGCAACAGCACATACACTGTTCAAATGTCCAAAGATTCTTTGGACACGCAAGGCAATCTGTTGACCTCCACATTTTGTAAAATCAGAAAACAAGTTATATCCTTCTAACATACAATGGCACAGAAAACTCTTTCCCATTCCAATAGAAAGGAATGTGTACATAGTGAGAGAAGAATGGACCAAGGCAGGAAACCCAACAGAGCAAACACCAACTCCTGCTGCTCTTTCTCAGAGACATAGGGCTTTGGTTTCCAAGGACTTAGATGGCCCTATCCCTGAAGATCTCACATATTTCTCAGTTAGGTCCTTCCAATTCCTATGTGCATGTTCCCTGGGCAGCTTTCTCATAGCTTAGGTATCTGAACTTCTTGCCCTATCAAAATGCAACTCAGGCTTCATACTCAGAGCTTCATGCTATAAATTTCACAGTATTCTCACTTTGCCAAGCACAGACAGGTGGAACAGTGCTGAACTAAAACCACAGAGGAGGGATCCATAACATGAAATTTTGCATAATTTTTGTTTCCGGAATCAGCACATATAGATGATATTGTCAAGTTTGGCTTCTCATTTGAATCCTTTTCAAGTTGGGCCACAAGTGTAGAAGGTTTTATAGGAAGTTCCTTCCTGGGTCTAGAAATCACTTTGCCTACTGTTTCCATTAGGTTTAGCCTGAGGGAGCATTTACTTAGGGCACTTTCTTGGGCTTAAAAAGCAGAACAAAGGCCTTTTTTTGAATGATGATAATATTCTTAAAATCTCTACATCTGTTCCTTCAGGTGGCTGCCATCTGAAACTACCTAGTGCTCTTTCTCTCTACACACAGACTTTGCATTTATTTCTACTCCTCCTGTTGATTTTTTCACTGTAGTCCTGAATAAGTCACTAGCAATAACCACCCAAGTGATTCAATATTCCATCTAAGAAATCTGGCCTTTATTCATAAATTGTGCCCTATTCAATTCCTCTAGGCATGGGCAGAATAAAAGGTTCTGGGCCAAAATATCACACAAATGAGATCTAGATTAATTTTTTCATGGAGTACATTTTACAGTGAAATCCTATGACCTCAACTGCCTCTGCCTGTAATACTCTCAACACTCTCTGCATTACTCTCTTCCAGGACCTACAAAACCAGCTGAGTAATCTCTTTTTGTACAGCTCTCTATGCCTTTTGTTATTCATGTCCTTACTTTTCCACCTTCCTCCAAAAGAGAATATTCCAGGTTGTATCCAGCATTAAAATAACTTGTTGTGCACCATTTAAATAAATTTCTCCTTACTACTTGGCTGTTGTGACTAAATCCTCTAACCAAAAGCATCTTAGGTCATGAATAGGTTTACATGTTTGGCCCTGTCAGAACACACTCCATCGTTTTTAGAACTACAGGCAGAATCTCAAGCTAGAAAATGAAGCCAAAACAATTAATAAACATTGTTTCCTGGCTTGGTCTCTTGCTTTGTCACTGTCTGATGCTCAGCTAATTCTCTTATCCAGTGAGTCACACCTACTTGGGGATATTTTCAACCTCAATGGAAAAGCGTCCCCACAGCAGTCAACAATCACCACAATCTCTAACAAACATAGCAACCAGCCATTCTGATGAGGCCACACCATCACTTGAGGCTCAGAAATGTCCAGTACCCAAATCCATTTGAACACAGACACAATAAAACATGAGAAGGCTTTAAACACTCAAATAAACTTGTTAACCACATCAGTCATTTAAGTAGCAAGACACCAAACACTGATGATTGCACTAACTGGGAAATGCAGATTTGCTAAGAAATGAGAAGAAGCAGGTCTTTAGAAGCAAGAAGACGAAAGTAAAATAGTTTCTCCACAGAAAGTCCTCCAAATTAGGAACTTATAACATATTAAAATTTCAGAAGACAACAATCGGGGAAGCTCTATCATTCTCTAGAGAAACAGCAATATAAGTAGATTATAATTACTAAAATCACACAACATAGATGGCACCACTGATTAAAGCAGGCACAAAGGACAATGTTGAAATATAACAATGTCCTTTAAACAAGAACTACAGGATTACTGTCAACTCAAAATCAAAGAAGTCTCTGTCCAGCACTCCCCCTGTGCTGGTTCTTCTTGCCAACTCAAATGGCAGAGAAAACCTTCCTTGCCATGAGCTCCCTTTGTAAATTTTGTAAGCTTTGTAGACTTGGCAGGAACTGTCCAGGGCCCTGCCTGAGGAGTTCTAGCAGCCAAACCCTGCTGCTTCAAGTTCTGCCCCTTTGCCCCACTCTATAACTTTCCCCAGGAGACCTCTCTTCTGGTCTTCAGCTTCTCTGAGGGCCACCCCTTGTGGGACTCCCCATCCATTTCTGTGCTATGACTACATCACTTCAAAGTTGGTCAGGGAAAACAATTCTTACACAGGTCCCCTTTATTTGTAACTTCCCCCCAAATCCAAGGAAGTTCAAGGACAATCATTCACTGGTGCCTCTTTCTCCTGAGTTACTACTTAGAGCCTTGCCTGTAAGGAATTGAAGGACTGTCTTCCTGACAGTGGGAATGAGAGGGTTAGGTGCTCAATAAAGTCTTAACTACACAGCATGAAGAAAGGGTGACCTACAGGAGATGTTACCCTAACAGAAAAGAATATGAAAGCCTTTGAGAAAAAGAATGAATATTTTGATTACTGGGAAACATTGGCATGAGCAGAAACAAATAAAAGATTAGAACAGTGATGCATAAAAAAGTGAATTCTAAAAATACCATCCATTGCCTTTTTAGAAAGATAAATATAATTTGAAAAACACAAACGCTGACTGATTTTTAAAAAGAGTAGAAACTTCTCTGGTAGAGGGAATGGCATTGCCCCTATCTGCAATGTTAGCCTCTGAGATCTGCAACCTGACACACAGAGCTACAGACAATGGCTCCTTAATCTAAATTGTAATATTTACTGACTAGAGCTAACCTAAGTAAAAGGTAACCAAACGTGTGATCTGCTTTTATTCACATGCATGAATTAATACATGATGGGAAATTACAAATTCTGACACCCTGCTAGAATCAAGTCTTTCCTCACAATGGGGACCCCTGGAGCTGAATGTCTCAATCATTAGTCTGTGATCTAGCCATGGTCTACCCAGTTTCACGGGGCACTTTCTACAGACCTCCTCTTCCAGTATGACAGCAGAAGCCATGCTGCACATGTTTCTAAAATGGCCAGTTCATTACATTGCTCAAAAGAGTAATTATGTTTGTCTGTGTTTTCGAGACTGTCCTAGACTCACTTTGTAGACCAGGCTGGCCTTTAACTCACAGGGATCCACCTGCTTCTGCCTCTTAAGTGCTGGGATTAAAGGTGTGGCCACCGAGCTCAGCTTCAAATGAGTAATTTTAAAACACTGTTGTGGTATAGTCTTTTATCTAGGGAATTTAGAATTTTTCATCAAGAGAAAAACAAGGTCACTGCCCTGGGGAGCAACAGGTTGGTATCCAAGCAACCTGAGTCAACAGAGTTGGTCTCAGAAACATTTTCCAAAAGAATAAAAATACAGCTGTCCTAGAATTATCGTGCCTTTTCAGGAAGAAATCACTCTACACACAATTGAAAGATTACTTTTAAAAATCTGTTAATGACAGCATGCATTCAGTTCTGGCTACTGCTGCCAACAGATTTGGCATTCCACATAAGCTCTTATGTCTTTTCAGTTCAGGCCCCAGGTTATGTTTGGAACATTTTCAATATGGTCTGAGACTGCAAGTCTGGCCACTTAGACTGATGAGGGATTACACAGCAAATACAATCCCTGAATCATTTCTGAAATACATGAGTGCCCTGAAAAAGCAGCTCATTCTTCAGTGACAAGGTCCAGAGTTGGAGGTCCCACAAGATGAGAAGATTAAAGGAGAAGGTAGAAACTAGAAGAGCTGAGGTGGGGAGGACTTGCACAAGCTATGACTTATGCCAAGTAAGCTTCTCAAGAATAGCATCTTGTGTCCTACATCCATGGAGCAAATGGACCATATGTGAGGCTTCTATGAAGTCATCAGAAATTTATCATACCATAGCACAAACACGGAACAAGTCTTATAAAACAAAACTGCACATCAGGAACACAGGTCTCTCACAAACTACTGACCAAGCCCAGAGTGGATTTGGGACTGATCAACCCAAGCCTGTATGGTAGAATCAGTTAGGTTTTCAGGAGCTGAAGACCCCTCACCCCAAGGACAATGGACCCAGATCAATGCCAGCTCTCCCAAGCATGTTCCTGGCTTTGGAGAAGGAGCCCTATTTTATCCTGAGTACATCCCTAGCTTAGAGGAAGCTCACAGGCCTAGGCCACAGGCTGTTTCTGTCTCTGTCAAATATTTTCTTAGGTTTGTGAAACAGCTGTGCAAAACTATGCTTTTCTCAAGAAGAAAACTGGACCTTTATGGCACATGAGGCCTTAATGTTCGCTGTGACACTGTAATGCCCCAGTGAGGAATTTATTAGAGGCCTGTTCTTTTGAAGATGAAGATGGGCCAAGTGGCTGGTTTTAAATCAAAGTTGTCTCCTCTGCTATGACTTGGATCCAAATGTGTTGACAATCCTGGTGAATCAACACGTGTGCCCTAGCATCCTAATCTCTAACAGGCTAACTTCTCTGTGGGGTGTTTTAGACGCAGTTCTCCCTCAGGTAAATTCTACTTGCTGTCATTGGTAAATGCTGGACAACATCAATTATCATCTTGTACATCACAGCTTAATACTGAAGTGTTACCCAACACATGATATGTGTGTGTGTATATATATATACACACATACATACAGACACACACACACACACACACATATATATATATGTATATATATATATATGTATATATATATATATGTATGTATATATGTATATATGTTTGTTTCTTTAGAGGCTTTGCTTCTCTGTTTAGCCTTGGCTGCCAGGGACTCACATTGCAGACCAGGCCAGCCTTAAACTCACAGCAAGCCCCCTGCCTCCTGAGTGCTCGCATTTGGGGCGTGTGCTTTAATGCCGGGCTTTCAAATATATCTTAGACATAAATGTTACATGCTAACAACAGATTTTTAGAAGTTAGAGAAACTAGGGGTCTGAGTTTGTAATCCTGCCAAGGATGTTTCTACTCACAAGGCCCTGCTCCCAATGCTTTGTGTAGATGTAATCCACACAGTGCAGTTAGTCAGAGACCATCACGAAGTCCAGAAAATTACTAAGACCGAAAAGGACCTCACAGATGGCCACATCTGCTGCTGCTTATCTCGCAGCCCCAGGGAGCTGATGAGGGATTACACAGCAAATACATTCCCAGTTTCCTCTGCTCAGCTGTCTGTTCCTCCTAATGTGAACAGTGACTCTGCACTTACCATATTGTGTCTTCTGACCTTGCCTGAGCTCTCCTCACAGCACCCAACAAAAACACTGGGAGCATATCGCACATGGCCACTCAAGTCCGCTCCAGTACAGAGAGGAACTTACAGCTTGGTACCCAGAAAAACACGCTTTCTCTCTTTCCTGGAGTCCCTGATTGGCCATTGAGTCTTGAGTGACAGGAGCACTTCCCTATGGTTAGAGTGTGCTGAAGGGACACAGCACAGTAGTTCCTGGAACAGGCTTCCATTGCAAAACCAGTCTTTTTTTTTTTTTTTTTTTTTTAAATGTGGAGAGATTTGCATTTCAGTAGCACTCCTACTTGTTCTCCAAGACCCTGCATTTCCACCTTTGCACTCACCCCAGGGGAGAACCAGCCTCTCAGGCCTCCTGAGCTCAGATGCCGGCCCCTCCCCCTTTGCCCCAGAGCCCACCAGGTCCCAACTTCTGAGCTTGCCTGAGGTCCCAGCAAAACCCTCAGGCATTTCCTTTCTTCCTGGAATCAGGGTGCACAGCTTGCAAAGCCTTTACTCATTTTGAAGTGGAGTTATCAGTCTGTCCCACAAGTCAAAGGATACACAAAAGATTCCAAATTAAAGAGAGTTTAGGAAACAACATTTTTGTTTTGTGGCTTCATGCTATGGTCAGGTAAACTGCAGCTACCTTTCACCTGATAGATATGAAACAAACCTGGGAGGAAAGCAGGAAAGAGATGATAATCATTTTAGAGCACTGTAGTTAATCAACACATCATGCTCAGTGGAAAGGTGATTAAAAAGAAAACAAAAACCCACAGTTGTGCTAGGGCTGCGGGTGGGGGTGGCAGGTAGAGGGTGGAGTGGAGGTGCGAAGGGAGGGGGCATGGGGGATGAGGGTGTCTTCTCCAGCAAGGAGAGAAGAGTCAGTGGGTCTCTGCTGAGCAGAGGGCTCTTAGATGAGATAGGGAATCAGCAAGGATAGGGAGTGAGCCAGGCATGATGTTCAGGTGACAGACTAGCAATCATGCTGCTTCCCTGCTGTGACACACAGGCTACCAGCTGATTTATTTATAGAAGTTTCAGATAGCATGCCAGTAACCGCAGCATTTTGGAGGCCAATTCATATCCTTGAATATATATAAATTTTGTGGCCACACCTTACATCAACCTCTCCCCATACCCATTAATCCTAGTTAGAGTCCTGTTTTGGCAGAATGCATGTCTTTTTTTTTTTTTTTTGGTTTTTCGAGACAAGGTTTCTCTGTGTAGCCTTGGCTGTTCTGGATTCACTTTGTAGACCAGGTTGGCCTCGAACTCACAGCGATTCGCCTGCCTCTGCCTCCCAAGTGCTGGGATTAAAGGCGTGCGCCACCAAGCCCGGCCTCAGAATGCATGTCTTTGTACCCCATTCACGATTGGTGGCCAGGGAGGCCAGTAGTTGGTGTCAGAACGCCTGGGACTAGAACCAAAGATAGTAATGAAGAAGCTCTATGAATTTCCCAGAAGCTCTATGGTAGCCAACAACCTGCTGTAATTTCTGCACCAGGACATCTGAGAGCTTCTTGGCCTTTGCAGGCACTGTGGACAAATATATACAGGCAAATACCTGTAATCATAAAATAAAAACAAGGTTTAAAAAAAAAGAAGGAATGGTATTCTCTACAGTGATGTCACAGGGCTCAGTCAGAGCAGACAGGACTAGTTAAAATGAACTCTTTCGGGTCCTCTATGAAAGCAAGTGTGTCCTTCTTTTTATAATTTATATATGTTCTTGCATGATTTTTACCCTAAAGTGGCCGCAAATGTCTCTGTCTGCGGTTACATTGCGACCATCTTTAGATGTGGATGTGCTAGTTGAGCATGAGTAGGAATAGGCAGACCTCTATATGAACTTGTCCAGACTCACGATATAGTACCCTAGGCTTTCTTTTTGGAGAGAGTTTTCTGAAATAAGGCTTTCGAACAGGAAAGACCTTTCTTTAATGTGGATCTTTTGAGATGATAATATTGATCTTTAATCAGGGCCACAGCTATGGATGTCAACCCACATATAAAGAAGATATTGTAGAAGGAAGCTTTCTTTCTCTGCCTGTTTTATTAGTCTAGGCTAGGAAATTTTCATTCCTTTAGTGTCTTTACATCCTAATTTTTGGACTTCTGGAGTATACTGAGCACCAGTTAAGACATCCAGCCTCATGGACCAAACAAGTTCTGGAGTCTTTATGTTTCTTTTGATAGATAGCCAAGGTTGAACTAGCTGGACCACAGTTGTGAGACATTCAAAAAATTTACTTTCAAAATACACAGAATGAGATCCACTCTACCAGTTGTGCTCATGTTGAGAACCTTGACTAATAAAACTGTGTTTTTCATCTGCCCACTGTGGAAGATGTGCTGGGTAGCAATAGTACTTTTGTTGTTGTTTGGTTTTTTGTTTGTTTTTCAACACAGGGCCTCTCTGTGTATCCTTGACTGTCCTGGACTCCCTTTGTAGACCAGACTGGCCTCGAACTCACAGCAATCTGTCTGCCTCTGCCCCCTAAGTGCTGGGATTAAAGGCGTTTGCTACCACTGCCCAGCAGCAATACTGTTTGTAAAAAGCATTATGCCCTGATCCATTTCTATTTAAGTATTTACTTGCCCTCAAGACTACACTTTTATAAATATTCATTTGCTAAGAGCTTAATTTGAATTTACCAGAAGAAAACACCTAAAGTAAAGGAACCATCATTGAGCTTTTGGCAAGAGAAAGACATGTCATTTTGTTTGTGGTCTGGTTCCTGGTAAAACTGCTTCCTCTCTCTGTACAAAAGCCTCTTAAGTAGCTTCCCTGGGCTCTCTCTAGTGGGAGTTGGCCATATCCTATTCTACCACATCTTCTCTGATTCATCACCTCTTCTTCCACCCAATCATATCACTATCAAGCCTGGGTGCTGCTTCCTTCTTTAAATTAACTTAACCTTCAATTAGGATTAAAGAACTATGTCACCATATATGGTTCTACTTTTTTTTACTAGATACTTGCTCTATACCAGCCTGGCCTTAAACTCAAATGTGTTTGCTTCTGTCTCCTGGATTACAGGCATGTTTTGTATTACAACTGGATCACACAGACGTAGAAGACCTTTGGATGTGATCTCTTGCCTGCTGGGTTATATAAGCCTAAGGAAGTCTTTGAATGTGATCTCTTACAAAAACAGCCAGGTTCTGAATTAACACTCTTCTGCAGAAGGGGGCATTCCTGGGAAAGGAAGGGTCCTTGGACTCTATGGGGGTGAATCTAGCTGAGACCCGTACCATCAGGTTCTAAGAGCCTGAAGTTGCCAACCTCTATAGCCTCGTGGGACTTCCAGTGGAGGGAGGGGGACACAAAACCACCCTTAAAGCCTTTGACTCAAAATTTATCTTGCCTACAAAAAGTATAAGGATGAAGATGGATTAGAGATTGAAGAAATGGCAAGCAAATAACTTGCTGCTCAACATAAGACCTACCCAAAGGAGAAAGAGCCAATCTCTGACACTACTAATGATACTTTGCTATGCTTGCAGACAGGTTTTTAGCATAAGTGTTTTCTGAGTCTTCCTCCAGCAGCTGATGGAAACAGATGCAGAGACCCAGAGCCAAACAATAGGCAGAGAGCAGAGAATTTGGGGGAAGGTTGGGAAGAAAGATAGTGGGATCCTGGGTAGTTGAGGACACCACAAGAAAACCTAAAGTCAACTATCTTGAGTCCATGGGGACTCACAGAAACTGAACCATAATCAAAGAGCATACATAGGTTGACTACACATAAATAGAAGATGTGCAGTTTGGTGAACATGTGGTACCCTAACAATGGAAATAGGAGCCATCTTCACTATGCTGTCTGCCTTTGGATTCCCTTTTCCCTATCTGGGCAGCCTCCTTAGACATCATTGGGAAAGGATGTTCTTAGTCGTGCTGCAACTTGAAATGCCAGGGGAGGTTGATAGCACTTGTGGGCCTCCCCTTCACTGAGGAAAAGGAGGGCTACTTGGGGAAAGGGGGAATGATGGTGGGACTGGGAGGAGAGGAGGGACAGGTCAGGCTGTAAAGTGATTTAATTAATTTGTTCATTAATGAGCAGCACAGTCTATAGTCATGGATGCTTGATAGCATGAGAAGGAACCTGAACAAATGGTTTCAAACTCAACGCAGAAGAAACAAAAACATAAAATGGCTTGAGTCTACAGCCACTCAAATCTCATCCCTAAAAAGACATCTAGGTAAACTCCTACTACAAAAGCTCCCCTAAGAGAGCCAGTTAAAAAAAAAAAAGAAGAAGAAGATAAGTATTTAAAGAAATGACACTAACTAGAGTCATTCTGATTTGACCAATTAAATTGTGATATAGGTCACTATTGACCCACAGTGCAAATGCATTTTAAACAACTTCAATGATCCTAACAGTCTGCAATAGCTCATCCACTATTTAGGAGTACAAAAACTCTTCTGACACTCCAGAAAATCTTTTGATAGCTATATTTTCTAAAATCTGGAAACAGGTTATACCTTTACAATATACAATGGAACAGAATAAACCTTCCCATTCCAATTGAGAGGAATGTACATATAGTGAAGCAAGATTGGATGGAGAAAAAAAAAAGAAAAAAAAACCCAGCAACTCAAACATCAAGTACCCTACCTTGTCTCAGATACATGGGGCTTCAATTTCACAGGGTGCAGATGGCACTATAACTGGAATTTCTCATTCATCACTCAGTTTTGTTACTTTAACTCAGTATATGCATCTCTCCATGATGTATTTCTCAGAGCTTAGGTATCTCAACATCTTATGGTCTCAAAATGCAATACGGGCTACATAGCCAAAGACTGGTGAAATGAAATCTCACAGTTTCCTTACTAGGGCACTGTATCTTTAAACATAAATAGCTAGAGCAATGTTGAACTGAAGTCACAGAGACAGAATACATGAACTTGAATTGTGCATCATTCTTGTTTTAAAAATCAGTACAGTGGGGGCTGGAAAGATGGCTCAGAGGTTAAGAACACTAGTTGTTCTTCCAAAGGTCCTGGGTTCAATTGGCAGAAACCACATGGTGGCTCACAACCATCTATGATGAGATATGGTGCCCTCTTCTGGCCTGCAGACAGAATACTGTATAAATAATAAATAATTAAAAAACAAAACAAAACAAAACACTACAACAATGGGTGATCCTGCCACCCTTGGTTTCTAAACTGAGATGAAATATGCCAGCCATGGACCAGAGTTGCAGCAGGTTTTATATGAAGTGCCTGCTTTGCAATCACTTTGCCTATACTTTCCATTCATTTAAGGTGTAGCAAGAATGGGTGTTGCCCATCTTAGGCTTCCAATGTAGAGTAGGGCTTTCTCTTTACTGGTGCTAAGCTCCTTGAAAATCCCTTCTTCTCTTTCAGGATTTGACTGCCATCTAAAACTACCTAGTTCTGTTTTTTCTCTAAACCCACAGACTGCATTTTCTTCTACCCCACTTGTTGTTTTTTTAGATGATTCTTTCACAGTCCAACATTGTGTAAGGTTAGAATAGAAACTCAACCTAGAAAAGTATAGCAAAAACTTTTCTGGGTTCCCTGGCTTGCTTGCTTACTTGAGCACTCTCTTATCTGCAGCCTGATCTCTTTTCCAACCCAGGCACACTTGCTAAGGAATACTGCAACCCTAGTGGAAGAGCCTCTCACATCACTCATCAATCAATATAATCTCTCACAGACATAGCAATCAGTCATTCTGATGAGGGCATGCCTCATCATTAACATTTTGTTTTGTTTTGTTTTGTTTCGAGACGGGGTTTCTCTGTGTTAGCCTTGGCTGTCCTGTACTCACTTTGTACACCAGGCTGGCCTCAAACTCACAGCAATCTGCCTGCCTCTGCCTTCGGAGTGCTGGGATTAAAGGCATGCACCACCACACCCGGCATCATTAACAGTTTTGCCTGCTTTAATTCGCTTATCTGCAGCTGAAAGCTTCTTTAGCCGAGAAGCCTGCTCGCTCTGGCCACTTGGGGTTCAGGAACAGCCCACACTGACCACGTGGGCACCAAACTCAGGTCAGAGAAAGTTTACTGACCATTTAACAAAGATTCACTGGTTGAGAACATACTATGGGTTTGAGAAAGGACACTGTGACCCAGACCATTCACAGAGTAATTAAAAAAGATAATCAGGAAGAATCAATTTTATTTCAGGTATATTGTGTCCTACCCAGGCAAGAAGAATTAATTCTATTCCTGCTACACTGTGCCTAGGTGGATAGACAAAGCATTTTATACTGATTTGATGGGATATAAGGTAGGGGATACTGGGGATGTGCTATTGCCCTACTCTTCTCCTGAGAAAGAAACAAAGCAGGGTAATATTGCTTAACTCCAACAGAACACACATTTATCTTTAACTCAAGCAGAACAAGCATTTATCATCTGTTGTCACTGACTCATGGTATTGTTTGGTGCTTCCTATTGGACTGGATTTCTGGTACCCTGCCAAGGAAGAATAGAATCTCCCACAAAGAACTGCTTCTAAACTAGTTCATACCCCTTTTTTCTATGACCCTTCTTTCTCCCCTACTTCTCGATGGTAGATTAAAAGGAAGATAAAAGGATTTAGGAACTCTAAGTAAAGTAGGTTTTGAAAAATCTAAACCTACAATAGAGTTGGCACTGGAGCTCACAGAGTAGCTCTAGTTGAACAAATCTCCCACCCTGTGAGTTCCCTGTCAGCAGCAACTACAACTGATGCTTTGGGTGCTGTTGCCTTGTCCATGGCTTCAGCTTCTCTTTTTCTCCAGGAGTGTGATTGCTCATCCCAGCACTGTGGAGATTTAGCCACAGCAGCTCTGCAGTCCTGGGGTGTTGCTGTCTGGAGGTGTGGAGAGGCCAACACCACAAGCTGAAGATCTGAGAACCCTTCTATTGGAACACAGGCAGGTGGCACACATGTGAGCAGAAGATGTAAAAAGGGGGCACCCAGGGAATGATGTAGGGGGATTCCAGGGCCAACACTTGAAACAGCCCTGCCTGGCTGCTGCAGATCCTCAGAAGGGGACCTGGAAACTTTCTGGCAAAGCATACATAGTTCGCTAAGAGTCCATGGCAGAGAAGGGTTTACCTGTTGCTTGATTGTACATGAATAACATGAATAGAAAAATGCTTCAGCTAACTGATATGAAAATGTTTACCACTGATCTGGTCTGTTTCCATTAACATGCATAAGTTAATCAATACTGGGAAATGACATCATCAATCACCTTTCCTCAATCGGGTCTTTCTTCATAGTATTGGTTCTTGCAGCTGATTGCCCTAAACATTAGTCTGTGAGCTAGTCATGGCCTGTCCTGCTTCACCCTGCACTGTAAACATAAACTGTGCATCCTGTTCTGTTCTGAAGACAGAAGCCTCGATCCACATGAAAATCTTTATTCCTGCTAATCGACTAAAATGAGTCATTTTAAAACTCTGCTGTGGTACACTCCTTTAATTAAAGAACTTAGGAAGTTTAGTCAAGAAGAAAGCAAGGCCATTTCTCTGGGAAACAGACAGCCATCAAGGCCCCCTTGAGTTAGCATAGCTTTATCAAAAAGACTTTTCTCCAAGACATTAGATGAAGCTGTGCTAGAATTAATAAGCCTTGTCACCCAGACATCATAATACAAACAAATAAAAAATTACTAATAAAAAATCTCAGTAATGATAGCTAAAACCTGTTTTGCATTCTATATGCTGCTGCCATTAAATTTC
Organism: Acomys minous; assembly: GCF_964271855.1. NCBI lineage: Eukaryota > Metazoa > Chordata > Mammalia > Rodentia > Muridae > Acomys > Acomys minous. The sequence continues at coordinate 60,856,059 of NC_140498.1, forward strand.
TTTAAATTTAGTCCCAGGTTATGTTTTGAACAATCTAAATATGAAATGGAAACAGCAAGCCTAGCCACTTAAGACATTTGCCAAGCAATGATAGTGACAGAAGTATTTCTTAAGGACATCAGTGCTTTCAAACATCAGTGACAGTGTGCTAACTGGAAGGTCCCAGGGGATGAAAAAGAAAGCAAAAATAGAAGATAGAAAGTACAAAAGCTGAGGTGAGGAGGTTTTGCACAAGCTATGTCTTATGTCTAGTAAGGTTTGTAAGAATTGCATCTTGTATTCCGATCACAGGGGGAAGTGAAATATAAGGGAGATGTTTATGACGTCAAGTGAAGCTTCATACAATGAGACAAACTCGAGAGGAGAGAGAGGATCTTACACCTAAATGTTAAATGCTAAGGGCAGAACTTATAGCAGATCCCACAGAAAATAAGGCTTTTCAAGGTTGGCATCCTTCCTAGAGCATTTCTATACACCAGCCCAAGCTCCAAAAGAACTGCCCAATTACAGTCCCATAGGAAGTTATTCAGTGGCCAGGTCCAGGAAGGCACTAGGGTCACATAGGACTCCAAAGCGGGCCGGATCTGGCCTTTGCTTATCACACACCCCCAGGGAGCCCCCAGCACACCAGCTCCTGCAGCTCACCCTTCTGATCCTCCCCATTGTGAGTGTTCAGTTGGCATCTGCAGTTACCCTGCCCCTCCCCTACATGCTCTGTTCAATCCCACTTCTTTCTCCAACCCTGCCCCCTGCAAGGAAATCCTCTGCACAATCTTAGCATTCCTTCAGATGCTCCAAGCCCCACCCCTGGGGCCAAGGCTTTCCTAGTACAGCAGGTGGTAGTTACTTTATCTTCCTTCACCTGCAATCCTTCCTTGCCATACTTGTATGGGGAGCTGGGGGAGGGGGCATTTCCTCTGCTATTGTATGCTGGGGCTACTGAACTAGCCTAAGAGTTTTAGTTCACCTGCAATCCTTGTTGCCATACTTGGGGGGCGGAGTGTGATTTCCTCTGGCCTTGTCCCCTGAGGCTACTGAACTAGCCCAGGAGTTTCAGTTCCCAAGTAAACTTGCCCTTTTATGTTCAATCTGGCTTACTTCACCTGTAGAGATAACCCATCAGTCAGGTGACCCTGAGCTCACCACTTGGTCATTTAGGACCTTGCCTGAGCTTCCCTCACAGCACTCAGCAGCAGTGCTCAAAGCACAGCACACAGACCCATTAAAGAAAGCTCAGCTAGAGAGCTGCACTTGTGCATGGCAGCCAGAAGAAAGAGCCTCATCTTCATATTGGCTGGTCTGCCTGGAGGCTCTGATTGGCCAGCTAGTCTCCAGTGACATGAGCACCTCCCTTAGAATTACAGTGTCCTGAAGGGACACAGCAAAAGAGTTCATGGCCCAAGCTTCCAGTCCAGGTCCATACATTTCCAGGTCTGCAGAGACTGGAATTTCAGAAGCACGTGTGCATATTCTCCAATTGCCTACTGGTCTGTCTTCCCACACAGCCCCACCACTCCAGTTAGCTCTCCACAGCAGCCTGCTCCTTCCATATCTGGGCAGTGACCCTCCACTTACCATGATGGGACTTTGGCAGTTGCTTGAGGTTCTCTCACAACACCCAGCAGCACAGGTCAGAGCACACCTCGAGGAACCATCCAAGTCTGCTCAGCCACACAGCTGACTCTTCAGCAAGACTCCCGGAAGAACCCGCCTCTGCATCTGACCTGGGGCGTGTCTCTGGATGGAGGCTCAGATTGGCCACTTCTTCTTGAGTGACATATACAACTCTCCAGATTGGCATGCTCTGTTAGGGGCACAGAATCATGGTTGCTGGCCCAAGCTTCCTACCCACGGCCAAACCTTTTCCAGAGCTGTAGAGACTTGCATTTCAGTAGCACTGATCTCCAATGGCCTCAACATCTGTCTTCCCAACTAACCCGGGGAGGACTCACTGCTTGTGCTTCCTCAGCACAGCCTCCTGCTCCTCCCCTCTTGTGGACAGTGACCCTGACCTCAACAAGTCACACACCCAGTAGCCACTTCCCCTGCTTCCTCCTCTATCTAGGTGGGTCACTTGAAGAGCCCATTTCTCAACTTGCAGTGAAGTTATCCATATGTCCCACTAGGAACGAGCAATGTTAGGAGACAAGATTTTAGTTTGTGTCTCCAGGCTGGGTACAGGCAAACTATTGCTTCTTTTTCCTGGTAGTTATGATACAACCCTGGGAAGAAAGCAGGAAACAGATGACAAACACTGGAAAACACTATTGTTAGCCTACACCTCTTCCCAGTGGGAAAGTGAAAAACAATTACACAGCAATGTTAGTCAAGGTTCTCTAGATCAATGGAACTGATAGAAGGAATCTCTCTTTCTATTTAGAAAGTGGATTTATTCAAATGTCTCACAAGCTGTTGTCCGACTAGTCTATGTCTGACTAACACTGGAAAGTTAAAGAATTCAGTAGTTGTTGAGTCCAATTGGCTGAATGCCTGAGATTTTCTTTAGTGTGTACCAGAATTGCCAAGAAGTAGGCCTTAATGCCAATAAGAAAATGAACTTGCTAGCCAGAGGCCGGACAATAAGATGAAGGGAAGACGCTATGTTCTTCATGCCCTTCATATATGTAGGCTGCAATGAGAAGCCATGGCCTAGATTAAAGGTGAATCTTATCCTCTCAAGAGATCTACAATAAAGAAGGGTTTTCCCACTTCAAAAGGTTGTAATTAAGAAAAATTCCCAGAGTGCTCAACCCTGGCTTTTAGTTAATTCTAGATGTAGGGAAAACAAGTATAGCCATCCTAACAGCTAAAACAGAAGAGCTGAAAAAGATTATTTCCCCTATGGCAGGCAAGGAGAGCATGAGATTTGTTTCTAATATAATGGCTTTCTTCAACAAAGGAAGCATTGGGATTTTACTTAAGGAATTTGGATATGTTCCAATGTAGTTTTGCCTATACCAAGGCATGCTAAATTAAATGCTGTTTTAATGTGGTCACAATGTAAAATCAGTGATATTTCAGGAATTCTTTTTTTTTTTTTAGACAGGGTCTCTCTGTGTAGCCTTGGCTGCCCTGGACTCGCTTTGTAGACCAGGCTGGCCTTGAACTCTTTGCAATCCGCCTGCCTCTGCCTCCCAAGTGCTGGGATTAAAGGCGTGTGCCACCACGCCCGGCTTCTTTAAGGAATTCTTACACAAAGTGATGCGTAGACATATGTAAATTATAAAAATTATCTACATAAATGCCTCTGGAAAGTTTATCTTATACAAGTTCCAAGCTGAAAACAAAGTACATGGCAGTTTGAAAGTATATTGCTCAGGAGGCAATGATACTGGGTAATCATCTTGTACGATCTAGCAGAGAGATGTTTCAATGCTACAAATCTCACTTACACAAAGAACAAATTTAGAAAACATCAAGAAAAACACATCTGTCAGTACTGTGGACACTGTTTGCAAGGAACACCTTTGCTGAGCAATTCAAACGTCACAATAAGGCTGCTTAAACCTCTAAGCAGACTGTCTCAGAGAAAAGTCAAAGCTGCCTCTATGCAGTACCGGTAGAATTTCATTTTAGCTTGCCCTGACTGTGGTCTTTCTCAGGCCTATGACATCACTAAAGAGATATCCACATTTTAAACTTTATTTTTCCTTTATGTTTGTGGGAGTTTTGTTTGAATGTGTCTGTATGCTATCGCAACAGGGGCCAGAAGAAGGCAGAAGATGCCTGGGATTGCAGTTACAGCAAAAGGTGTGGTTTTCCTCTTCCCTTAGAGGTGGGGGGCCAGAGGGCTGTTGGCCACCAGCCCACCAAGGCAGGAGGAGCAGAGGATGAGATGAAGGGTCTGCAAGCCTTAGAAAGAAAATTAAATAGACTTATAAACAGAAAAACACTCAGACACACGTGCACGAATTTAGACAAGACAGAAAGATCGATAAATGACATGAAGGAAAATTCTCAGACAGAGACAAAGGGATTGAAATAGCCCTAGAATGAGCTAAAACGAGAATAAGGAAAATTCTCAGACACAGACATAGGATTTTAATCAAGGACCTACCACACTTCTACACAATGAAGCTGAAAGTGGAAGCTCAAGGTTGTTAGAAACCCAACCTTAGTTTATCCAGTTACTATACAAGTCCTAACAGGAGGTGATAGGCACCTCCAAGATTATAATAAAGTTAAACAGCCTACTATGGACATATTATAATTGAGGAGATTTAAGAAAGTGCTTGTGTCCTGTAGTGTGCATCCATCTTTTTGTTGTAAGGTGCTTAACCAGCTTAAACACAATAGCCCCTCCAATGAGGATTACTTTAGTTCCTGTCATAAATCTAGCTCTTCTGTCAACACCAGCTCTTAGCCTATCAGAAGCTCTTTAAATCCAAGTTCCCATTTGGATTGTAAGATGAAATTAAGTTCAAGTTCTAAGGCCCTATAGGACTGAAACCAGGAAGATTCAATGCTTGCTGCTTAGAATAAAACAATACATGATATAAACGAATGTTCTGCTTAGGGTAAAGATAAATAATGTTCTATTAGAATCAAGACCACAACATCCTGCTATATTCTTTACTCCTGGTGATCTGGAAAGGTCCCAAGAGCTCCACTGCCACAAATCCTACTCAATCAGGTTGAAATGCTTTGTCTAGCTGGCTGGTTACATTGTTCTCAGAACAAAATGGATTCCTCTTGTGCTTAGCCAAACAAAATGATGTAATGATGCTCTTCCCCTTGCTTCCCACCTGGTTACCTGGTCTTTCCCTGGTTACAGTTTTCATATAAGAAAACCCTGTCTTAGAAACACACCGTCATCACAGTTTGGCTCTGGAGACCACTGTGGCCCTGTCCAGGCAGTAATTGTTCACCGTTCAAATGAACTTCAATCAATCTGAGTCTGGCATTTGAATGGTTAGTGTATGGCTGTTCCTGAACCCTAACACTCCGAGAAGATTGCTTCTAAATTCATAGGCGACTCAGAACAGCATTATCCCTCAAGACTGGAAAGAGTTGGCGGCAGCAGTATTAGAACAGGGTCAGGAGTTACAGTGGCAATCATGTTGGAAAGTGCAAGTGAAGGCATAGAACATCAAAATCAGGGGAGGGTATTGATAGGAGCAGTTCCTAGGTGAAGATCAATATGCTGATTTACAAGGACAGCTTGAATTTGATGGTCACAATTTGGCACTATGTTGTCTGCCAGTTTAAATGCTTGAGATAAGGGTAAAGAATCAGGAAAGACATCTGAAACATTTACTAAAGTAATTCAAGGCCATAACGAATCCTTTATGGTTTTTTTTCATAGATTAATTTCAGGTTTAAATAGAATAGCATCAGAATTGGAAGTCAGAAAAATATTAACTGAATCTTTTGCTGTAGAAAATGCTAATTCAGAATGCAAAGGACTTATTAGAGCTTTAAATGCAAGATGAGAACCAATCAAGAACTGGGTTGGGGATACAGCTGTTACTGGATCTCATGTTTATGATGCTAATGTTATAGAAGTGATTTCTCAAAATCCTAAGATAAAAAGGAAATGGAAGATATTTTAGTTATGAGAAGGAAACCCTTTTGAAAAGGGACCGTAGGGAAGGCATTTCTAGAAACAATGGTTTGGTTTTCCTAGAGGTAATCTAAAAAGTAGACACCAGCCTTCTGGATTTTGCTGAATGTGTGGCAGAAGCTGGCATTTGGCTAATGAGTGCAGATCAGCAAGGCATAGGCTATGTAATCCTTTGACATCAGAAAACACCCAAAGAGGCTTCCTGCAGGCCATGATATCAAATTTGATTCCATCTTTCCCTGTCAGCATAGGAGAAACTCATAAACAGAGCAATTAAACCACTTAATGCCTATTGTTAAAAACTACACTGCTCTGGATGTATGTAATAAGGACAGAACAGATTCAATATATAAAACAAAAATTCAAGACCACAAAATAAATATATTGGCAAACTGCTATAATGATCAGAGACCTAAGCTAAACATAATAATAAATGGCATTGGAATTAAAGAGTTAGGCTAATGGTCTGGACATTGTGAATGTAATTTTTTTTTTTTTACCAGAGAGTATACATAGTTTATTGATGGTAGGGAAAAAGTCTTTCTTTACATAAAAAAGGTGAAATGTTGCAGGATATTTGATCCCATTGTGTACCCTGAGATTGTGAACTCTAAAAATGTGTCTTTTGTTTGGTGTGGTTCAGCCCAACACACACATTTAACTCAAGAATGTTCTATTTATAGTAAGCAATTGATTTTGGTGCCTCAGCCTTAGCACATGCCTTTAATCCAAGAGCTTTCTGTACACAAGATTTAATAGTTATCCCTAGGTCAAGAGACTAAGCAAGTATCCAGCAGATAGTGATTAACAGAAAGGAGGGACTCTGAGTTGAGGGGTATTTAAGACCTTGTGGGGAAGAAAAAGGAGAAGGAGAAGACCAAAAGAAGAAGAAGAAGAAGAAGAAGAAGAAGAAGAAGAAGAAGAAGAAGAAGAAGAAGAAGAAGAAGAAGAAGAAGAAGCTTCTTGACTTTTTGGTTCTTTGGCTTTTAGCTTCCGGCTTTTTCTTCCCAGGCTGTAGGGTGAACTAGCATGCCTTTTCCCTGTGTGATGTGGGCTGAGTTGGAAAGTCAGCTGGGTGTTTTCTCTCCTTCCCTGTGCTACCCTATTTTCACTCCTTTATCTGGCTTGAGTCTTATTGGAAAAGTCAAAGAATTGGGATTTTCTGTTTGTTAGAACAAGAATGTGGCATATGGTAAATCTGCAGCATCAATTGATTATAATCCAAAGAAAATTCCCAGAAAATCATAAAAGGAAACCACATTCCAAAGTTATACGCAAACTGGAAATACTCAGAATGCTGAATAGATTTATGAAACTATAATACAACCTTTATGTAATCTGACCGCACTAAAAAAGTTTGGTGCTAGAATATACTTTGATATCACAAGAAATTAGAATAATCAAGAATGTGTACAATAGCTATGAAAGAGTAAAGGGGATGGAGAGAAAAAGCCTAAAACAAAAGCAGAAACATACAGAAAAGTTTTTGACAAAAGACCTAAGGAAACACATGCAGGAAAAGTTTGTACTTGACTGATATTACACATTTACTTATGATTCTATGTGTATAAATTTTAAATAAACGGAGTCACAACTCACACAAAATTAACTAAAAGTGAACCTTAACCTGTTATGTTTTGGACTTTCCATTTCTTACAAACAGGCCTCATATTCTGGAGTTCTCTCTCTGCACAGGAAGTAATTTGTTGCTGAGGTTCTGCATCCCATCATGCCTCCTCATGGGTCCACGAAAAGCCAGCCACACTGATGTTCAAACCCAAAACAATGTAGAAGAAAAATTTAATCTCTGTTTCCTTCCACGTGGATTATAGCAATGGATATGAAATCTCCCCTATCCACTTCGCCCAAAACCATCCAGACCTGAGAAACATCTGCACTTCAGAAACTCCTCTCTCCCCTGGAATTGAATTTCTCTGGATCATACCAGGCTGGCTGGTAGTAGCAGAAAGTTTAGAATATTCTAAGTATGTATTGCTGTAGGATGATCTCCATCACCACTTTCTATCAGTTTCCAAACTATTTTGTAACATGTAAAGTACAAACCTGAAACTGGAATGCAGAAATCTGAACCTTTAGAACATAGACCTTTAGTTTTCAAAGTTTCCTCCCATCACACATCAACATTAATGGCTGTGTGTGTACTCTGGACAGTGACATTACAAGGATCCCCACCTCCCATACACAGGCCTGCAGAGCCTCCTACTCCCCAGGAAATCTGGACCAAGGAAGGCTCATAGGTCAATGTCATTTTCACAGGTCACAACATGAACCAACAGAAACACCATTGCTCACTGTCCATCCCAATCCCAGAGGCTCTGACAATTCAGCATCCCGACTAGAGGACATTGATGAACTGGTTTATTTTTCCTTCTCACAGATCAGTCAAGGCCCAGCTAGGAAAGAGTTGCAGGCCTGTCTTTCCAGCACTTGGCAGGAGAGGCAAGATAATGTGTGTTTAAATTAATTAAAAATTACGTAGCACCAGGCAAGATTGAGCTACATGATACATTGTTCTAAACAGAAATAAGGAAACCAATAGCAGTTGAGAAAACAGAAACGAAATTTTTTTGTTTTTGTTTTTGGTTTTGTTTTTTTGCTTTTTTTGTTTTTGTTTGTTTTTTGAGACAGGGTCTCTCTGTGTAGCCTTGGCTGCCCTGGACTCGCTTTGCAGAGCAGGCTGGCCTCAAACTCACAGAGATCCACCTGCCTCTGCCTCCCAAGTGCTGGGATTAAAGGCGGGGGCCACCATGCCTGGCTCTGAAACGGAATTCTTAATGATAGAGAACAGAGCAATTAGATAATACTCCAGTAATGCATTAAATAAAATGAAATTTTAAAAATGATCCCAAAAATTGAGTTGCTTCTTAAAAGATAAAAACAATTTATTAGATTTATATTTTAAAATTTTAACTATATTGTCTGTGAAAATAATTTCTTTCTTAGTTACAGTTTCATCGCTGTGAAGAAGCACCATGAACAAGGCAACTCTTATGTAAAAAGTAACATTTAATTGAGGTTTGTTTTTTTTTTTATGGTGTTAGACTTTTAGTCCATTACCAACATAGTAGGAAGCACAGCAGTGTCCAGGCAGACATGGTACTGGAGGAGCTGTACAGTATATAACTAGATGCACAGGGAGCCAGGAGGGGACTCCACAGTAGGTAGAAACTGAGGTTTTTGGTTTGCTTTTTGTTTTTTGGTTTGTTTGTTTGTTTGTTTGTTTGTTTGTTTCAAGGCAGGGGTTCTGTGTATAGCCTTGGCTGTCCTGGACTCACTCTGTAGGCCAGGCTGGCCTTGAACTCACAGACATCCACCTGCCACTGCCTACCAGGTGCTGGGATTAAAGGCGTGTGCCACCACACCCGGCAGAATCCGATTTTAGAGATCCTACAAGGCCACACCTCACAATACTCACTTTTCAGAATTTTAGCTGCAGCAGCTGATTGCCTACCCCATTTACCCTTGTGGAATAGATAATACATTATTCCTGATAATCTGATCTGAAGGCAGAAAAACCATGCTCCTTATGGAGATTCTTTTCCTCTGACTGCAATGGATAGTTGACTACAGGACTCAAATGGTTAATTTTGTTTTTAAATATTTATTGATTGATTATGTATACAGTGCTCTGCCTCCATGTACACCTGCAGGCCAGCAGAGGGCATCAGATCACATTATAGATGGTTGTAAACCACCATGTGGTTGCTGGGATTTGAACTTATGACTCTGAAAGAGCAGTCAGCGCTCTTAACCACTGAGCCATCTCTCCAGCCCCTTTTTTTAGTTTTTCGAGTCAGGGTCTCTCTGTGTAGCCTGGGCTGTTCTGGACTCACTTTGTAGACCAGGCTGGCCTCGAACTCACAACGATCCACCTGCCTCTGCCTCCGGAGTGCTGGGATTAAAGGCGTGTGCCACCACCGCCCAGCTCAAATGGATAATTTTAAAATGTTGTCATGTTACAGTTTTTTGTTTGTTTGTTTGTGTTTGTTTTTGTTTTTGTTTTTGTTTTTGTTTTTTCAAAACAAGCTTTCTCTATGTAGCCTTGGCTGTCCTGTACTCCCTTTGTAGACCAGGCTGGCCTCGAACTCACAGCAATCTGCCTGCCTTTGCCTCCCGTGTGCTGGGATTACAGGCATGTGCCACCACCACCCGGCTCATGATACAGTCTTTAAATTTAAGGATTTACATCGTTTAACCAAGGGGACAGCAAGGTCACTGCCACGGAGGGCAACAGACTAGGAAAGAAACAACATGAGTAAACATTATTTCAGAAACATTTTTCTACAAAGCTAGAGGTGCAGATGTTCTAGAATTAACAAGCCTTCATAGGGAGAAATCACTATATCTATTTAGGAGATTAAGAAAAAAACTTCTTTAATGATAGTGTGAAATCATATCTTGCTATTGCAAAAAAAGAAACCAGACTAGAAGAGATGTTGCATTTCACATATGCTGTCATTGTTAGATGTTTTTTAGGATGGGGTTCTAGATTATGCTTTGAACAATTTAATACAGACAGGAGTCTGCAAGGCTAGCCAATTAAGCAGATGGAAGATTTACACAGAAAGATATTCCTAGACTTGTTTCTTAAGTACAATGTAGACATAGCAGGTCATTTTTCAGGGACAGTGTTCTGACATGGAAGTACCAGAAGAGCAGACAGTAGAAAAGATAAAAAGCTGCCAATGACCTGTTTTCACAACTATGAAGTACAGACAACATAAATACAAAAAAGCATCAAGAAACCATCACCTATCTGCACTGTGGACTCTGCTCTTAGATTAATGCCTATGCTGAGCTACTTTAACGTCAGAAAAAAGTGGCTAATGTCTCTGAGCAGACTGACTAAAATGAAGGACACATTGGCTTTCATAGAGGATCAGAAAGAGTTCATCTTAACTAGCCCTAGCTGCTCTGACTGAGGCCTATGACATCACTGTAGAGAATTCCATTCCTTCTTTTTTATTTTATGATTACAGGTGTTTGCCTGTATATATTTGTACACAGTGCCTACAAAGGCCAAGAAGATTCCAGATCTCATGGGGCAGAAGTTATAGCAGATTGTTAGCTACCATAGAGCATCTGGGAAATTCATAAAGCATCCTCATTACTATCTGTTGCTCTAATCCCAGGCATTCTGACATCATCGCCTGGCCTCCCTGGCCACCAGGCATGATAGGGGTACAAAGACATGCATTCTGGCAAAACAGGACTCTAATTAGGATTAACTGGTATGGGGAGAGATTGGTACAAGGTTTGGCTACAAAATTTATACTGAGGCTCCATAGCCCAGGGCTACATGACTTCATGACTTTCATCAAATCCACAAATCTTATTCTTGGTGTTTTTGTTTGTTTGTGGAATTTTTTTGTTTTTGCTTTTGTTTTTGTTTTTTTGAGACAGGGTTTCTCTGTGTAGCATTGGCTGTCATGGACTCACTTTATAGACCAGGCCGGCCTCTAACTCACAGCAATTGGCCTGCCTCTGCCTCAGGATTGCTGGGATTAAAGGCATGCTCTACCACACCTGGCCACACCTCCCATTCTTTCTGATCCTCACATAACCAAGGTGTCAAATTCCAGGATATGAATTGGCCTCCAAAGTGCTGGGGTTACTGGCATGTTATCTGAAACTTGTATAATTAAAAAGCACCTGGTTGCCTGTGTGTCACAGCAGGGAAGCAGCATGATTGCTAGTCTGTCACCTGAGACATTACCTTGAACATCATGCTGGGCTCATTCCTGGTCCTTGCTGGTTCCCGATCTCCTCTAAGAGCCCTCTGCTCAGCAGAGACCCACTGACTCTTCTCTCCTTGCTGGGGAAGGCGCCCTCATCCCCACCCCTCCCTCCCTTCACACCTCCACTCCATCCTCTACCCCAGCCCCACCCCCAGCCCTAGCACAACTATGGGTTTTTGTTTTCTTTTTAATCCCCTTTCCACTGAGGATGATGTGTTGATTAACTGTAGTGCTCCAAAATAATTATCTCTTCCTATATATATATATATTTTTTTAAAAGATTTATTTGTTTAAGTATACAGTGTTTCACTTTCATGTACACCTGCCCACCAGAAGAGGGTGCCAGCTCTCCCCGTAGATGACTGTGAGCCACCATACGGTTGGTGGGAATTGAACTCAAGACCTTTGGAAGAGCAGGCAGCACTCTTAAGCACAGAGCCATCTCTCCAGCCCCTCTAAAATGATTATCATCCCTTTCCTGCTTTCCTCCAAGGTTTGTTTCATATCTATCAGGTGAAAGGTAGCTGCAGTTTCCCTGAACATAGCATGAAGCCACAAAACAAAAATGTTGTTTCCTAAACTTTCTTTAATTGAGAATCTTTTGTGTACCTTTTCACTTGTGGGTCAGACTGATAACTCCACTCGAATTTGAGCACTGGGCTTTGCAAGCTGTGCACGCTGATTCTAGGAAGAAGAAGGGAAGGGCCTGAGGGTTTTCCTGGGACCTCAGGCAAGCTCAGAAGTTGGGACCTGGTGAGCTCAAGGGCAAAGGGGGAGGGGCCAGCATCTGAGCTCAGGAGGCCTGAGAGGCTGGTTCTGCCCTGGGGTGAGTGCACAGGTGGAAATGCAGGCTCTTGGAGAACAGGTAGGAGTGCTACTGAAATGCAGATCTCTCCACTTAAGAAAAAAGACTGGTCCTGCAATGGAAGCCTGCTCCAGGAATTACTGTGCTGTGTCCCTTCAGCACACTCTAGCCATAGGGAAGTGCTCTTGTCACTCAAGACTCAGTGGCCAATCAGGGACTCCAGGAAAGAGAGAAAGAGTGTTTTTCTGGGTGCCATGCTGTAAGTTCCTCTCTGTACTGGAGCAGACTTGAGTGGCCATGTAAGCTATCCTCTGAGTGTTTTTGTTGGGTGATGTGAGGAGAGCTCAGGCAAGGTCAGAAGACACAATATGGTAAGTGCAGAGTCACTGCTCACAGTAGGAGGAACAGACAGCTGAGCAGAGGAAACTGGTGTAGTGGGTCTTCCCTGGGGCTGCGAGATAAGCAGCAGCAGATGTGGCCACCTGTGAGGTCCTTTTCGTTCTTAGTAATTTTCTGGACTTGGTGATGGTCTCTGACTACCTGCACTGTGTGGATTACATCTACACAAAGCATTGGGAGCAGGGGCTTGTGAGTAGAAACATCCTTGGCAGGATTACAAACTCAGACCCCTAGTTTCTCTAACTTCTCTAAAAATCTCTTCTTAGCATGTAACATTTAGGTCTAAGATATATTTGGAAGCCCGGCATTATGGCACATGCCCGGAATCCCCGCACTCAGGAGGCAGGTGGCTCGCTGTGAGTTTAAGGCCATCCTGGTCTGCAATGTGAGTCCATGGCAGCCAAGGACAACAGAGAAAAACAATGCCTTGCCCCTATGTGCAATGTTAGCTGCTGAGATCTTTAACCTGACACAAACAGCTACAAACAATGGCCCCTTAATTGAAATTGTAATAGTCACTGGCTCATGCTAACCTAACCAACCTGGAACTACACATCAATCATCTTTTATTCACATGCATGAATTAATAAAGCTGGCAAGTTACAAATTCACACACCCTGCTAGAATCAGGTCCTTCTTCACAATGAGGACTTCTGCCTGTAGCTGAGTCTCAAAACTTAGTCTGTGCTCTAGCTACTGTCGACCACGTTTCACTGGGCATTTACTGCAGACCTTCTGGTCTGCTCTGAAAGCAGAAGCTGTGCTGCATATGTTACTGAAATGGTCAGTTCATTACCTTACTCACATGAGGAATTTTGTGTGTTTCTTTCTTTCTTTGTCTTATTTTTCAAGGCTGTGTTTATCTATGTAGCCTTTGGCTGTCCTGAACTCACTTTGGAGACCATGCTGGCCTCGAACTCACAGTGATCCCCTGCCCCTGCCTCCTGAGCATTGGGATGAAAGGTGTGTGCCATGACTGCCAGGCCCCTACTGGGCTGCCACTGAGCTCACCAGGTCACAACTGCTGAACCTGTCTGTTCTCCCTTCAAAATGTTCAGGCACTTCCCTTCTTCCTGGAATCAGGGTACATAGCTTGCAAAGCCTATCCTTCAACTTGGAGTGGAGTATTCAATCTCTGCCACAACTGAAAGGGGACCCAAATAGTCAAAATTAAGGAAACAGTTTACTTAACAAAAGTTTTGCTTTTGTGGCTTCATGCTGTGCACAGCTACCTTTCACATGATAGATATGAAAAAAACCTGGGACCAAAGAAAGATTCCTTCTATCAGTTCCATTCACCTAGAGAACCTTGACTAGCATAGCTGTGCAATTGTTTTTCACTTTCCCACTCGGGAAGAGTTGTAGGCTAACAACAGTGTTTCCCAGTGTTTGTCATCAGTTTCCTGCTCTTCTCCCAGGGTTGTCTCATAACCCCCTGCTAAAAAGAAACAGTAGTTTGCTTGTACCCAGCCTGAAGACACAAAACTAAAGTCTTGTCGCCTAACATTGCTCTTTCCTAGTGGGACATATGGATAACTCTACTGCAAGTTGAGAAATGGGCTCTTCAAGTTACCCACCTAGAGGCCGGGCGTGGTGGCTCACGCCTTTAATCCCAGCACTTGGGAGGCAGAGGCGGGCGGATCGCTGTGTGTTTGAGGCCAGCCTGGTCGAAAAAGTGAGTCCAGGACAGCCCAGGCTAACACAGAGAGACCTTGTCTGGAAAAACAACAACAACAAAAAGTTACCTACCTAGATAGAGGAGGAAGCAGGGGAAGTGGCTACTGTGTGTGTGACTTGTTGAGGTCAGGGTCACTGTCCACAGAGGGTAGGAGCAGGAGGCTGTGCTGAGGAAGCACAAGCAGTGAGTCCTCCCCGGGTTAGTTGGGAAAACAGATGTTGAGGCCATTGGAGAACAGTGCTACTGAAATGCAAGTCTCTATAGCTCTGGAAAACGGGAATCTTGCTGAAGAGTCAGCTTTGTAGCTGTTCAGGCTTAGGTGTTTCCCTGTGGTGTGCTCTGGCCTCTGCTGCTGGTTGTTGTGAGGGAAGCTCAAGCAAGTTCTGCAGTCCCGACTTGGTAAGTGGAGAGTGACTGCCCAGATCTGGAAGGAGCAGGCTGCTGTGGAGAGGTAGCTGGAGTGGTGGGGCTGTGTGGGAAGAGAGACCAGTAGGCTATTGGAGAATATGTACACATGCTACTGAAATGCCAGTATCTGTAGATCTGGAAATGTATGGCCCTCGACAGGAAGCCTGGGCCATGAATTATTGTGCTGTGTCCCTTCAGGACACTGTAATTCTAAGGGGGGTGCTCATGTCACTCGAGTCTAGATGGGAAATAAGCCGCCAGGTGGACCAGCCAGTGTGAAGATGAGACACTTTCTTCTGGCTGCCATGCATAGGTGCAGCTCTTTAGCTGAGCTTTCTTTAATGGTTCTGTGTGATGTGCTTTGAGCACAGCACCTGAGTGCTGTGAGGGAAGCTCAAGCAAGGTCCAAAATGACAACCTGGTGAGCTCAGGATCACTGTGGGATGATGGGTTATCTCCACAGGTGAAATAAGCCAGTGGAAGCCAGATAGAATGTAAAAATGGCAAGTTTACTTGGGAACTGAAATCCCTGGGCTAGTTCAGTAGCCTCAGGGGACAAAGCCAGAAGAAATGGCACCCCACTACCCAGGTATGGCAACAAGGATTGCAGGTGAAGGAAGATGAAGTATCTGCCACCTGCTGTACTAGGGAAGCCCTTTGCCCCAGGGGTGGGGCTTGGAGCATCTCAAGGAATGCTAAGAATGTGCAGAGGCTTTCCTTGCAGGGGGTAGGGTTGGAGAAAGAAGTGGGATGTAATAGAGCATGTAGGGGAAGGGGAGGGCAACTGCAGATGCCACTTAGCTGCAGGAGCTGGTGTAGTGGGTCCTCCCTGGGGCTGTGTGATAAGCAGAGGCCAGATGCAGCCAGCTTTGGGGTCCTATGTGACCCTAGTCCCTTCCTGAACCTGGACCTAGACCTGGCCACTGAATAACTTCCTATGGGGCTACATTTGGGCAATTCTTTTGGAGCTTGGGCTGCTGTATAGAATTGTTCTAGGAAGGATGCCAACGTTGGAAAGCCTTATATTCTGTAGGATGTGCTACAAGTTCTGCCCTTAGCATTTAACGTTTAGGTGTAAGATCCTCTCTCTCCTCTCGAGTTTGTCTCATTGTATGAAAGCTTCACTTGACGTCATAAACATCTCCCTTTCATTTCATTACCCCCTGTGAGCGGTATACAAGATGCAATTCTTACAAACCTTACTAGACATAAGACATAGCTTGTGCAAAACTTCCTGACCTCAGCTTTTGTACTTTCTATCATCTACTTTTCCTTTCTTTTTCATCCTCTGCGACCTTCCACTTAGGAATTTGTAACTGATGTTTGAAAGCACTAGTGTCCTTAAGAAATACTTCTGTCACTATCATTGCTGGGTAAATGTCTTAAGTGGGTAGGCTTGCTGTGTCCAGTCCACATTTAAATTGTTCAAAACATAACCTGGGGACTAAATTTAAAGACATCTAATGGCAGCAGCATGTCGAATGAAAATCTGTTTTGAGCTGTCATTACAGAGATTTTTTTATTAGTAATTATTTATTTGTTTGTATTATAATGTCTGTGTGACAAGGCATATTAATTCTAGCACAACTGCATCTAAAGTCTTGGAGAAAAGTCTTTCCAATAAAGCTATGTTAACTCAGGGGGGCCTTGACGGCTGTCTGTTTCCCAGAGAAATGGCCTTGCTTTCTTCTTGACTAAACTTCCGAAGTTCTTTAATTAAAGGAGTGTACCCCAGCAGAGTTTTAAAATAACTCATTTTAGTCAATTTGTGAACTGTCCATTTCCATATCAGCAATAAATATTTACATGTGGATCATGACTTCTGTCTTCAAAATAGAACAGGATGCACAGTTTATGTTTACACTGCAGGGTGAAGCAGGACAGGCCATAATTAGCTCAGAGACTAATGTTTAAGGCAGTCAGCTGCAAGAGCTGAAGAAAGACCTGATTGGGGTAAGGTGAGTGATGATGTCATCTCCCAGCATGTGTTAACTCATGCCTGTGAATGGAAACAGATCAGATCAGTGGGTAAACATTTTCATATCAGTTAGCTGAAGCAGTTTTCTATTCATATTATTCATGCAGAATCAAGCAACAGGTAAACCCTTCTCTGCCATGAACTCTTTTTGTGAACTATGTATACTTTGCAAGAAAGTTTCCAGGTCCCCTTCTGAGGATCTCCAGCAGCCAGGCTGGGCTGTTTCAAGTGTTGGCCCTGGAATCCCCCTACATCATTCCCTGGGTGCCCCCTTTTTACATCTTCTGCTCACCTGGGTGCCAACTACATGTGTTCCATGAGAAGGGTTCTCAGATGTTCAGCTTGTGGTGTTGGCCTCTCCACACCTCCAGACAGCAACACCCCAGGACTGCAGAGCTGCTGTGGCTAAATCTCCACAGTGCTGGGATGAGCAATCACACTCCTGGAGAAATTGAGAAGCTAAAGCAATGGAAAAGGCAGCAGCACCCAAAGCATCAGTTGTAGTTGCTGCAGACAGGAAACTCACAGGGTGGGAGATTTGTTCAACTGTTGATCTCCAGTGCCAACTCTATTGTAGGCTTAGATTTTTCAAATCCTACTTTATTTAGGGTTCCTAAATCCCTTTTATCTTCCTTTTAATGTACCAACCAGAGGTAGGGGAGAAAGAAGGTTGATAGAAAAAGGGTGTGTGACTAGTTTAGAAGCCGTTCTTTGGGGGAGATTCTATCCTTTCTTGGCAGGGTACCAGAAATCCAGTCCAGTAGGAAGCATGAAACAATACCATGAGTCAGTGACAACAGATGATAAATGCTTGTTCTGCTTGAGTTAAAGATAAATGTGTGTTCTGTTGGAGTTAAGCAATATTACCCTGCTTTGTTTCTTTCTCAGGAGAAGCATAGGGCAATAGCACATTCCCAGTATCCCCTACCTTATAGCCCATGGAATCAGTTTAAAATGCTTTGTCTATCCGCCTAGGCACAATGTAACAGGAATAGAATTAATTCTTCTTGCCTGGGTAGGACACAGTATACCTGAAATAAAATTGATTCTTCCTGATTATCTTTTTAAATTACCCTGTGAATGGTCTGGGTCACAGTGTCCTTTCTTAAACCCATACTTTGTTCTTGACCAGTCAGTCCATGTTAAGTGGTCAGTAAACTATCTCTGACCTGAGTTTGGTGTCGAGGTGGTCAGTGTGGGCTATTCCTGAACCCCAAGAGGCCAAAGCTAGCAGACTTCTAGGCTTAAGAAGCTTTCAGCTGCAGGTAAGCCAATTAAAGCAGGTAAAAATGTTAATGATGAGGCATGCCCTCATCAGAATGGCTGATTGCTATGTCTGTGAGAGACTATATTGATTGATGAGTGATGTGGGAGGCTCTTCCACTAGGGTTGCAGTATCCCTTAGCAAGTGTGCCTGGGTTGGAAAAGAGATCAGGCTGCAAATAAGAGAGTGCTCAAGTAAGCAAGCAAGCCAGGGAACAATGTTTGTCCATGGTTTTTGCTATAATTTTCTAGGTTGAGTTTCTATTCTAACCTTATATAATGTTGGACTGTGAGCTGAAAGAACCATCTAAAAAAGCAACAAGTGGGACAGAAGAAAATGCAGTCTGTGGGTTTAGAGAAAAAAACAGAACTAGGTAGTTTTAGATGGCAGTCAAATCCTGAAAGAGAAGAAGGGATTTTCAAGGAGCTTAGCACCAGTAAATAGAAAGCCCTATTCTGCATTGGAAGCCTAAGATGGGTAACATCCATTCTTACTACACCCTAAATTAGTGAAAAGTATAGGCAAAGTGATTGCAAAGCAGGCACTTCATATAAAACCTGCTGCAATTCCGGCCCATGCCTGGCATATTTTATCTCAGTTTAGAAACCAAGGCTGGCAGGATCCCCCATTGCTGTACTGTTGTTTTTAATTGTTTATTCATTATTGATACAGTAGCTGTCTACAGCCAGAAGAGGGCACCAGTTCTCATTATAGATGGTTGTTAGCCACCATGTGGTTGCTGGGAATTTAACCCAGGACCTTTGGAAGAACAACCAGTGTTCTTAACCTCTGAACCATCTCTCCAGCCCCCATTGCACTGGTTTGTAAAACAAGAATGATGCACAATTCAAGGTCATGTATTCTGTCTCTGTGATTTCAGTTCAGCGTTGCTCCAGCTATTTATGTTTTGCAGAGCCAGTGCTCCAGTAAGGAAACTATGAGATTTCATTTCACCAGGCTTTGGACCTGTAGCCCATGTTTCATTTTGAGACCATAAGATGTTGAGATACCTAAGCTCTGAGAAATATATCATGGAGAGATGCATATACTGAGTTAAAGTAACAAAACTGAGTGATGAATGAGAAATTGCAGTCATAGGACCATCTACACCCTGTGAAACTGAAGCCTCATGTATCTGAGACAAAGCTAGGGTAATTGGTGTTTGAGTTGCTGGATTTTTTTTTTTTTTTGTCTCCATCCAATCTTGCCTCACCATAGGTACATTCCTCTCAATTAGAATGGGAAGGTTTATTCGGTGCCATTGTTTATTGTAAAGATATAACCTGTTTCCAGATTTTAGAAAATATAGCTATGAAAAGATTTTCTGGAGTGTCAGAAGAGTCTTTGTTCTCTTGAATAGTGTATGACCTGTTGCAGACCATTAGGATCATTGAAGTTGATTAAAATGCATTTTCACTGTGAGTCAATAATGACCAATATCAGAATATAATTTGTCAAATCAGAAAGACTCTAGGTAACGTCATATCTTTAAACACTTATCTCTCCTTTTTTTGGCTAATTTAGGGGAGCTTTTGTACTAGGAGTTTACCTAGATGTCTTTCTGGGGATGGGATTTGAGTGTCTGTACACTCAACCCATTTTATGTTTTTGTTTATACTGTGCTGTGTTTGAAACTGTTTGTTCAGCTGCCTTCTCATGCTGTCATGCATCCCTGATTATAGACCTGCCCCTAAGTCACATAAGATATAGTAGAAGCAGTTAGTAATCAATGCTAAGCTATTTTGCTACCTTATTTTTAATTAATGAACTAATCAATTAAGTCACTTTACAGCCTAACCTTTCCCTCCTTACTCCCAGTCCCACCATCATTCCCCCTTTCCCCAAGGAGCCCTACTTCTCAGTGAAGGGGAGGCCCACAAGTGCTATCAACGTCCCCTGGCATCTCAAGTTGCACCATGACTAAGAACATCCTTTCCCACTGATGCCTAAGGAGGCAGCGCAGATAGGGAAAAAGGAATCCAAAGGCAGACAGCATAGTGAAGATGGCTCCTATTCCCATTGTTAGGGGACCCTCATGTTCACCAAACTGCACATCTTATATATATATATGGGATCTAGGTTCAGCCTATTTATGCTCTTTGGTTATGGTTCAGTTTCTGTGAGTCCCCATGGACTCAAGATAGTTGACTTTAGGTTTTCTCAGGTGTCCTCAACTGCCGAGGATCCCTCTATCTTTTCTCCCAACCTTCCCCCAAATTCCCTGCTCTCTGCCTATTGTTTGGCTCTGGGTCTCTGCATCTGTTTCCATCGGCTGCTGGAGGAAGACTCTCAGAAAACAGTCATCCTAGGAACCTGTCTGCAAGTACAGCAGAGTGTCATTAATAGTGTCAGAGATTGGTTCTTTCTCTTTTGGGTAGGTGTTATGTTGAGCAGGAAGTTATTTGTTTGGCAATTCTTCAATCTTTGGTCCAACTTTATCTCTTTAATATTAATAGGCAAGGTAAATTTTGGGTCGATGGCTTTAAAGGTGGTTTTGTGTCCCCCTCCCTCCAGTGGAAGTCCCACCTGGCTATAGTAATTGGCAACTTCAGGCTCTTAACCCCTGATGGTACAGGTCTCAGCTAGAGTCACACCCATAGATTTCAAGGAGCCTTCCATTCCCAGAGATGCCCCCTTCTGCAGGAGATTGTTAATTCAGAAGATGGCTGTTCTCATAAGAGATCACATGCAAAGACTTTCTTAGGCTTATGTAACCCAGCAGGCAAGAGATCACAATCAAAGGTCTTCTACGTCTGTGTGATCCAGTTGTAATGCAAAACATGCCTTTAATCCAGGAGACAGAAGCAAACACACTTGAGTTTAAAGACAGCCAGGGATAGAGCAGGTATCAAGTAAAGAAAAGCTTAGATCCAGGCATGGTGATATAGTCCTTTCATCCTAATTGAAGGTTAAGTTAAAGAAGGAAGCAGCACCCATGCTTGAAAGTGATATATAATTGGGTGGAAGAAGAGGTGATGAATCAGAGAAGATGTGGTAGAAGAGGATATGGCCAACTCCCAGGAGAGAGAACCAAGGGAAGCTACTCAAGAGGCATTTGTACAGAGAAAGGAAGCAGTTTTGCCAGGACAGCAATAGAGAGATGGATTGCGGAGAATAAGGCAGATAATGTGAATAATCCCGAAGATTAGAGCAGATTGCTGAGTTAGTTTGAGGCTAAGCAGAGCAATTCTGGGCTGAGAGAAACTATATTAAGTAAGTCAGCTGTGAGAAGAGTTTGAGCCAGAACCGCTGAGTTGAACTCAGCTCAGAAAGAACAAGTAAGGGTGTGCTCTTTAAGCAGTCAATCTCAAGCTGGGTGTGGTGGCTCCACCTTTAATCCCAGCCCTCAGGGGGCAGAGCCATGCAGATCACTGTGAGTTCAAGGCCAGGCTGGTCTACAAAGTGAGTCCAGGATAGCCAAGGCTACACTGAGAAACCCTGTCTGGCAAAAACAAAAAAAACCAAAACCAAACACCAGCAGCAGCAACAACAACAACAACAACAAAAACCAGTGTATCTCAGAGACTGAAAACATTCTAGGCCTAGGTTAGATTGTATAGAGGCTAGAAGCTTCCAGGTCTAGACCTAGGCCATCAGAGGAGGTAGTAAGCCTCCTAGACAACGATTGATTCAGGAGAATAAAAGTTACTTTTACACCCTTCTACTGATGTCTGCTCTCTCTCCTTGTCCCACTTCCCCTACTCTCCCCACAGCTGATGCCACCCCTGTTACCTCTCCTCTCTTCTCCCACCTAGTTCCTTCCCTTCATCTATTTCAGATATCTATTTTAGTTTCTCTTCTGAGTGGACATCAAACATCCTCCCTTAAGATCTTCTTGGCTTCTTTGGTTCTGTGGATTATACCATGGCTATTCCATATCCATGGTTAATATCCACTTATAAGTAAGTACACACCATTCACATCTTTTGGATCTATGTTACTTCACTCATTAAGTTCTTTTGTATGTCCACCCATCTTTTCTAGTTTCATCCATCTAGTTTTCCTGGTAATCAAAGTAAGTTTTTGTTTTTTGTTTTTTTTTTTTAATTTTAAATAGCTGAGTGGTATTGCCTTTGTAACTGTACCAACTTTCTTTATCCATTCTTCAGTTGTGGGACATCTGTGATTTTTCCAGTTTCTGTCTACTATAAATTAAATTTCTGTGAACATAGTTGAGCAAGTGCCCTTGTGTTATGGTGTAGCTTATTTTATTTATGTGCCCAGGAGTGGTATAGCTGTTGAGGTAGGTAGATCTTTAAGTGTGTCTAGTAATAATTTTCTGAGAAACCTCCAGATTGATTTCCAACATGGTTGTAGAAGTTGTCTTTCTCACCAGAAATGGAGGCATGTTGCCCTTCTTCCACTTCCCCACCATCGTGTCCTGTCACTTAGGTTCATGATCTTAGCCATTCTGAAAGGGTAAGATGGAAATCAGAGTCATTTTGATGTGCATTTCCCTGATGAGTCCGGATGTTGAACATTTATTTAATAGCTTCTTGGAGATTAGAGATTCATCTGTTAAGAATTCTCTGTTTAGCTCTTATCCCCATTATTTACTTGGATGATTTGATTTATTGGTGTCTGATTTCTTGGGTTCTTTCTGTGTTTTTGAAATTATCCCTCTGTCGGACATAGCATTGGTGAAGGTCTTTTCCAGTCAGCTATCTGCCATTTTTTCCTATTGACAGTATCCCTTGCCTTCCAGGAGATTTTCAGTCCTATAAGGGCCCATTTATAGTTGTTGATCTTAGTGCCTGTGACATTCAGAGAGTTGTCTCCTTTACCAATGTGTTAACGGCTATTCTTCACTTTTTCTTCTATTAGATTTACACTATCCAGTTTTATGTGGAGGTCTTTGATCCATTTAGACTTGAGTTTTGTGAAAGGTGAGAAACACAGATCTCCATGTCTTCTGCTAGATGCAGACATCGAGATTGGCCAGGACCATTTGCTGAAGATGCTTTGTTTTTTCCATTGTGCAGTTTTGGTTTCTTGATAAAAATCAAGTGTCAGTAGGAGTTTGGGTTTATTTGTGGGTCTTTGATTCAATTCCATTGATCAGCTGGTCTGTTTTTAATGCCAGTACCATGTGTTTTTTTATTTGATACCTCCAGAAGTTTCTTTATTACGCAGAAAATTTTTTAACTCTGCTGAGTTTTTTGTTGTTCTATATGACGTTAGGTTTTCTCGTTCAATGTTTACAAAGAATTGTGTTGTAACTTTTATGGGCATTACATTAAAACTATTGATCTCACACAAGTTAAGTATAAAAACCCTGAGAAGAAGCAGCCAGCTCTCTCGCTGTCACCATGACTACCTGAAATGCTGCCATATGACAAGGCGCTCTTCCTGGACGGAGCAGACAAGCTGTCAGATAACAACCCGAGAACTGAATCAAGTCGCAGCAGCGAACCTGTTCGACAGAAAATCGCGATATCAGGTCTTATACCCTAATGGCATAAGCTCCTAGAACATTGATATCATAAGAAGCTCCTAGAACATTGATATTATAAGATGCTAAATGCTACTCCTATTGGAATTAAGATAGTTTTAAGAGTATAATGGAATGGTATTGGTGGCATAGCCTAGGAGCCTTAGCTGCCGCCTTTTGCAGTAGTTGTCTTTGTATTGCTAATAAATCTCTCTTGCTAAAACGTACCCCTTGCTCTTGGCCTGCCTCCTTTGTTCCGGATTCTGAGTGTAAACTCTCTGCTCGCGACACTTAGGTCTTTTGTCAAAAACTTTTGTGTATGTTTCTGCTTTTGTTTTAGGCTTTTTCTCTCCAAACCCTTTATTTTTCATAGATATTGTACACATTCTTGATTATTCTAATTTCTTGTGATATTAACGTATTTTCCAGTACTAAACTTTTTTAGTATGGTCAGTGTATATGTCACTCAACATGTGGGGCGAATCAGAGCCTCTAGGCAGAGACGTGGAGGCGGGTTCTTCCGGGAGCCTTGCTGAAGAGCTGCGCAGGCTTGGGTGGTTCCGCGTGGTGTGCTCTGACCTCTGCTGCTGGCTGTTGTGAGAGAAGCTTCAGCAAGTTCCGAAGTCCCGACATGGTGAGTGGAGGGTCACTGCCCACAAACGGGAGGAGCAGGCTGCTGTGGAGAGCTAGCTGGAGTGGTGGGGCTGTGTGGGAAGACAGACCAGTAGGCTATTGGAGAATGCGCACACGTGCTACTGAAATGCCCATCTCTGCAGTTCTGCAAATGGACTGGAAGCCTGGGCCATGAGCTATTGTGCTGTGTCCCTTCAGGACACTGTAATTCTAAGGGAGGTGCTCATGTCACTGGAGACTTGCTGGCCAATCAGAGCCTCCAGGCAGACCAGCCAATATGAAGATGAGGCTCTTTCTTCTGGCTGCCATGCACAAGTGCAGCTCTCTAGCTGAGCTTTCTTTAATGGGTCTGTGTGCTGTGCTTTGAGCACTGCTGCTGAGTGCTGTGAGGGAAACTCAGGCAAGCGCCAAAGTGGCAACATGGTGAGCTCAGGGTCACTGCTGACTGATGGGTTATCTCCACAGGTGAAATAAGCCAATGGGGCCAGATTGACAGTAAAACGGAGGCAGGTGGATCTCTGTGAGAGGCAGGTGGATCGCTGTGAGTTTGAGGGCAGCCTGGTCTACAAAGTAAGTCCAGGACAGCCAAGGCTACACAGAGAAATCCTGTCTCGAAAAACCAAAAAAAAAAAAAAAAAAAAAAAAAAAAAAAAAAAAAATAATAATAATAATAAAGTAAACCGGGCAAGTTTACTTAGGAAGTGAAATTCCTTGGCTAGTTCAGGAGCCTCAGTATACAAAGCCTGCGGAAATCGCCCTTCTGGACCCGCCCTCCCCCACCTGCCCTCCTCAGCCCCCACTGTGGCAACTAGGATTACAGGTGAAGGAAGATTAAGTATTGGCCACCTGCTGTACTAGGGAAGCCCTTGGCCCCAGGGGAGGGGCTTGGAGCATCTCAAGGAATGCTAAGAATGTGCAGAGGCTTTCCTTGCAGGGGGCAGGGTTGGAGAAAGAAGTGGGCTCTGACAGACCAGGTAGATGACAACTGAACACCCACATTGGGGAACATCATAAAAGTGGGCTACAGGAGCTGGTGTGGTGGGTCCTCCCTGAGGTTGTGTGGTCAGCAAAGGCCAGATGTGGCCACATTTGGCCCGTGTTATGCTTTGATGGAGAAAAGTAGAATTGATGATGTGAAGGATGCAGCAATTCGTAGAAATTTAAAAAGCTCAGCTAGAATTTAGCTGAAGGAGGATTGCCTCCAACACACCCCACAGAAAAACAGTATGCTAACAGGCCTGTTAGAAGTCAGGATGCTAGGATACAAGATGCAATTCTTTAAAAACTTACTTGATATGAGACATAGCTTGTGCAAAACCTCCTCACCTCAGCCTTTGTACTTTCTATTTTCTACTTCTCCTTTCTTTCTCATCTTCTAAAACCTTCCACTTAGGACTCTGTCACTGATGTTTGAAGGTACTGGGTCCTTAAAAATACTTCTGTCACTATCATTGCTGGGCGAATGTCTTAAGTTGCTAGGCTTGCTGCGTCCAGTCCATATTTAAGTTGTTCAAAACATAACCTGGGGAGTAAATTTAAAGAAACTTAATGGCAGCAGCATGTAGAATACAAAATCTGTTTTTAGCTGTCATTACAGAGATTTTTTTATTAGTTAGTTTTGTATTTGTGTGTATTATATGTATGTATGTATGCATATTAATTCTAGGACAGCTGCCTCTTTGAGAAAAGTCTTTCTGATAAAGTAGGCTAACTCAGGTGGCCTTGAAGCCTGTCTGTTGCTTCCCAGAGAAATGGCCTTGCTTTCTTCTTGACTAAACTTCTTAAGTTGTTTAATTAAAGGATTGTACCACAGCAGAGTTTAAAAATACTCACTTTAGTCATGTAGTGAACCGTCCATTTCCATATCAGGAACAGGATTTTCATGTGGATCATGGCTTCTGCCTTCAGATCCGAATAGGATGCACAGTTTACGTTTACACTGATGGGTGAAGCAGGACAGGCCATAACTAGCTCACAGACTAATGTTTAGGGCAGTCAGCTGCAAGAGTCAATACTATGAAGAAAGACCTGATTGAGGTAGGGTGAGTGATGATGTCATTTCCCAGCATAGATTATCACATACATGTGAAGGGAAACAGACGAGATCAGTGGGTAAACATTTTGGGTAGGTTAGTTTTAGCCACTGAATATTAAATTTCTATTTAATGGACTCTCCTGTGCAGATATATGCAGTCCTCATTGACACAGTTAAGTCAGCTCAGACATTTGAGACTTAGGCTACTGGTTGTTGGTGTCTGTCTGATCTCAGTGGCTAACATTGCCCAGAAGGGCAAAGTCAAACAGTAAAAGTTTGGTAGTAGAGTTTTTGGTGTCACTTATATATAGTATAGTATCATCTGCCAATTAGGATACATTGAATGCTTCCTTTCCAAATTCCACCCTTTTGACCACTTTTAGTTGCCATATTGTTTAGGTTGGACATCAAGTGTTATATTAAGTAGAAATGGAGAAAGAGGAGAGACTTCTCTTTATTCAGATTTTAGTGGAATTGCTTTGAGGTTCTCTCCATTTAAGTTGGTGTTGCTATAGACTTGTGTAAATTGTGTTTAATATGTATAGGTATGTCCCTTGCATTTGTAATCTCTCGAAGATTTTATCATGAATTGGTGTTGAATTTTTGTGAAGGGCTTGCTTAGTGTCTAATAAGATGACCTTGTGATGTTTTTCCCTATGTCAGTTTATTTATTTTACCATGACTTGTTTTCCTGTCATGAGCCATTCCTCCATTAATGGGATGAAACTTTGTCAACCATTGTGGGTTATCTTTTTGATATGTTCTTGGATTAAGTTTACATTTATTTTATAGAGTATTTTTGCTTCAATGTTCATGAACAAATTTGGTCTGTAAATCTCCTTCTTTGTTGAGTCTTTACATCCTTCATGTGTTAAGGTATTGTGGCCTCATGAAATGAACTGGGTAACTTTCCTTCTGTTTCTATTTTGTAGAGTACTTTGAGCAGTATTGAAACTAAGTCTTCTTTGAAAAACTTGTTGAATTATGCACTAAAAGTGTCCAGTCCTGCATTTCTTTCTATATATGTATATAAAGAGATTTATTTATTATTTATGCAGTATCCTGCTCACTTGTATCCTGCCCACCACAAGAAGACACTAGATCTTATGACAGGTGGTTGTGAGCCACCATGTGGTTGCTGGGAATTGAACTCGGGACCTTTGGAAGAGTAGACGGTGCTCTTAACCTCTGAGCCATCTCTCCAGCCCCAGTCCTGCATTTCTTTTGTTGGAGTCTTTCAATGAATTCTTTCATGTCACTAGGTGTTAGAGGTCTACTTATGGTAAATTGTTATGTCATTTGGGTTTAACTTTGGTAAGTGCTACATGTTGTTATGTTTACCTGTAAGTAATTAACATTATTAGGCCTATACCTATTATTATTACAACAGTATAACCCGCTAGAAATCAGTCAGGACACAGACACCTGTTATATATTAAAATACCTGTAGTTAACCTAGGGCAGGGCAGATATTAATTCTCTAAACTACTTCCCTTAGTGGGGCAGGTATGGGATACCTGTCCCAATCCCACAGCATTTAATTCTAATAATTTCTATCAAGCTACCTCACATCCAGAATCCCACATACTTGCTAATGTTCTTCATCAGGGCCAAATCCTCCATCCATGCTGGCCATGTGCTTCTCCTCCACCTAACCCATGCTGGTGAGACCTCCTTCTCTCCCTTGTCCTCAGATCTGTCTTCATCCCAAGATTCTCTCTGTCTTCGCAAGCCCTAGACCCTTAGCCATGTCTATTCCATTTGCCCTGCCCAGATGTGATGGTCTTATATTAGTTAGCATCAAAATACAGCAGACCAGTGGGTACCTATCAAGAAAATTATTCATTTTGTTTAGATTTTTCATTTTGGTGCAATACAGGTATTTAAAAGTATGTCATTATGATTTTGGAGATTTTCCCATTGTAAGGCACCCTTCTTATATTTTTTTTCTTTTTTCTTTTATGTGAATATTCCTTCCCTGTCTTTTAGTTATTTCAATAAGGGTTGTCCATTTTGTTGATTTTTCTCAGTGAACCAACTCTGTGTTTTATAAATCCTTCCATTGTTCTCTTTGTTTTTATTTTTTGATTTCAGCCCTAATTCAATAGTTTCTTCCTGTTTACTACTTTTACTTGTGCTTCCTTCATTTTGTTCTAGACTTTTATATGTGCTGGTAAGTGCTTAGTAAGAAATTCCTGTATATGTTATGTATGCACTTAGTGCTGTCAACTATCCTTTTTTTTTTTCTTTTTTTTATTAATTAATTTACTCATATTACATCTCAGTTGTTAGCCCATCCCTTGTATCCTCCCATTCCTCCCTTCCTCCCACTTCCCCCTATTCCCCTCCCCTATGTCTGTGTCTGAGGGGGACCTCCTCCCCCTGTATATGCTCATAGGGTATCAAGTCTCTCCTTGGTGACCTATTATCCTTCCTCTGAGTACCACCAGGCATCTCCATCCAATGGACATGTTCAAATATGGGGTACCAGAGTTTGTGTGAAAGGTAGATCTCCTTCTCCACTCAACAGTGGAGAATGTCCTGTCCATCGGCTAGTCTGGGTAGGGGTTCGAGGTTTACTGTCTATATTTTCCGTGGCTGTTGCCATAGTTTGCGGAGGACCCCAGAGCCCAGACTCGCCTGTAGTTTTCCAGGACCTGCTGGATCCTTCTATTTCCTCATTCTCCCAGGCTTCTCACACCTAAAGTCTCAATAGGATGTCCTCCCCTCTTACCCACTTTCCTGGTAGGTACACTTTTTCATGGGGACGTACACCTTGGACTAGTGTCTGGATATAAGTGAGTATATACCATTTAGCTCTTTTTGCTTCTGTGTGAACTCACTCATTATGACAATTTCTAGTTCAATCGATTTGTCTACAAATTTTGGAAATTCCTTGTTTTTAATAGCTGAGTAGTATTCCGTAGTGTAGATGTGCCACAGTTTCTTTATCCATTCTTCTACTGAGGGACATATAGGTTGTTTCCAAGTCTGGCTATTATGAATAAGGCAGATATGAACATGGTTGAACATATATCCCTGTTGTGTGGTAGTGCATCTTCTGCGTATATTCCAAGGAGTGGGATAGCTGGGTCTTGAGGAAGCCCTATTCGCATTTTTCTGAGAAAGCGCCAGATAGCTTTCCAAAGTGGTTGTACTAGTTTGCATTCCCACCAGCAATGAAGGAGTGTTCCTCTTTCTCCACACCCTCGCTAGCATGTGGTGTTAGTTGAGTTATTGATCTTAGCCATTCTGATGGGTGTAAGATGGAATCTCAGTGTCGTTTTGATTTGCATTTCTCTGATGACTAGGACGTCGAGCATTTCTTTAAGTGTTTCTCAGCCATTTGATATTCCTCTGTTGAGAATTCTCTGTTTAGTTCTGCGCCTCATTTCTCTATTGGGTTATTCAGTTTGGTGGTGTTCAATTTCTTGAGTTCTTTATATATTTTGGATATTAGACCTTTGTCAGATGAAGGGTTGGTGAAGATCTTTCCCAGCCTGTAGGCTGTCGCTTTGTTCTCTTGACAGTGTCACCAGCCCTACAGAAGCTTCTCAGCCTCATGAGGTCCCATTTATTAATTGTTGACGTTAAGGCCTGGGCTGTTGGTGTTCTGTTCAGGAAGTTGTCTCCTGTGCCTATGTGTTCCAGACTCTTCCCCACTTTTTCCTCTAACTGGGTTAAGGTCTGTGGTTTTAGGTTGAGATCTTTAATCCACTTGGACCTGAGTTTTGTGCATGGTGACGAATAGGTGTCTAACAACTATCCTTTTATCATCACTTTTATTGTGTATTATATGTTTACATATGATGTGCATTCATTTGCATTTAATTCTACAAGGTCTTTAATATCTTTCTTTATTTCGGTCTTGACCTATTTTCACTCTGGTGGGAGTTATTTAGTTTCCATGAGTTTTAAAGACTTCCTTTGTTTCTGTTGTTGATGATGTGTAGCTTTAGTCTATGCTGGTCAGACAGAATGCAGGAGTTGTTTCAATTACCATGTACCTTTTAAGACTTTCACGGTGTTTGAGTATGTGTTCAATTTGGAGATATTTCCATTTGTTTTTGAGAAGAAGGCAAACTCTTCTGTGTTTGTGTGGAATGTTCTGTAAATATCTGGTGAATTCTTTGGATTTTAATAGCAGTTAGCTGAATCATATTTCTGTTCATATTATTCATGCAGAATCAAGCAACAGGTAAACGCTTCTCTGCCATGGACTCTTTTTGTGAACTATGCATACTTTGCAAGAAAGTTATCAGGTCCCCTTCTGAGGATCTCCAGCAGCCAGGCAGGGCTGTTTCAAGTTTTGGCCCTGGAATCCCCCTACATCATTCCTTGGGTGCCCCCTTTTTACATGTTCTGCTCACCTGGGTGCCACCTGTGTGTGTTCCATGAGAAGGGTTCTCAGATGTTCAGCTTGTGTTGTTGGCCTCTCCACACCTCCAGACAGCAACACCCCAGGACTGCAGAGCTGCTGTGGCTAAATCTCCACAGTGCTGGGATGAGCGATCACATTCCTGGAGAAACTGAGAAGGTGAAGCCATGGAAAAGGCAGCAGCACCCAAAGCATCAGTTGTAGTTGCTGCTGACAGGGATCTCACAGGTTGGGAGATTTGTTCAACTGGTGCTACTCTGTGAGCTCCAGTGCCAACTCTATTGTAGGCTTAGATTTTTCAAAACCTACTTTACTTAGGGTGCCTAAATCCTATTATCTTCCTTTTAATCTACCATCGAGAGGTAGGGGAGAAAGAAGGTTCATAGAAGAAAGAGGGTGTGAACTAGTTTAGAAGTAGTTCTTTGGGGAAATTCTATTCTTCCTTGGCAGGGTACCAGAAATCCAGTGCAATAGGAAGCACCAAACAATACCATGAATCAGTGACAACAGATGATAAATGCTTGTTCTGCTTGAGTTAAAGATAAATGTGTCTACAAAGCAAGTCCAGGGCAGCTAAGCCTACACAGAGAGACCCTGTCTCAAAAAACCAAAAAAAAAAAAAAAAAAAAAGATAAATGTGTGTTCTATTGGAGTTAAGCAATATTACCCTGCATTGTTTCTTTCTCAGGAGAAGAGTAGGGCACTAGAACATCCCCAATATCTCTACCTTATATCCCATCGAATTAGGTTAAAATGCTTTGTCTATCCACGTAGGCACAATGTAGCAGGAATAGAGTTTTTCTTCCCTAAGTAGGAAACAATATACCTGAAATAAAATTGACTCTTCCTGATTATCTTTTTTGAATTACTCTGTGAATGGTCTGGGTCACAGTGTCCTTTCTCAAACCCATACTATGTTCTTGACCAGTCAGTTTTTGTTAAATGGTCAGTAAACTATCTCTGACCTGAGTTTGGTGTCCATGTGGTCAGTGTAGGCTATTCCTGAACCCCAAAAGGCCAAAGCTAGCAGGCTTCTAGGCTTAAGAAGGTTTCAGCTGCAGATAAGCCAATTAAAGCAGGCAGAAATGTTAATGATGAGGCATGCTCTCATCAGAATGGATGATTACTATGTCTGTGAGAGATTATACTGATTGATGAGTGATGTGGGAGGCTCTCCCGCTAGGGTTGCAGTATCCCTTAGCACGTGTGCCTGGGTTGGATAAGAGATCAGGCTGCAAATAAGAGAGTGCTCAAGTAAGGAAACAAGCCAGGAACAATGTTTGTCCATGGTTTTTGTTATAATTTTCTAGGTTGAGTTTCTCTTCTAACCTTACACAATGTTGGACTGTGCGCTGACAGAACCATCTAAAAAAGGAACAAATGGGGCAGAAGAAAGTACAGTCTGTGGGTTTAGAGAGAAAACGGAACTAGGTAGTTTTAGATGGCAGTCAAATCCTGAAAGAGAGGAAGGGATTTTCAAGGAGCTTAGCACCAGTGGAGAGAAAGCCCTACTCTGCATTGGAAGCCTAAGATGGGCAACACCCATTCTTGCTACATTGCAAAGCAGGCACTTCATATAAAACCTACTGCAACGTGCAACTCTGGTCGATGGCTTGCATATTTCATCTCAGTTTAGAAACCAAGGTTGGCAGGATCACCCATTCCTGTAGTGGTGTTTTTGTTTTTTAATATTATTTATTATTTATACAGTATTCTGTCTGCAGGCCAGAAGAGCGCACAAGATCTCATTATCAATGGTTGTGAGCCACCATGTGGTTTCTGCCAAATGAACCTAGGACCTTTGGAAGACAATCAGTGTTCTTAACCTTTGAGCCATCTCTCCAGCCCCCATTGCACTGGTTTTTAAAACAAGAAAGATGCACAATTCAAGGTCATGTATTCTGTCTTGTGACTTCAGTTCAACGTTGCTCCAACTATTTCTGTTTTGCAGAGACAGTGCCCCAGTAAGGAAACTATGAGATTTCATTTCACCAGGCTTTGGCTATGTAGCCCGTGTTGCATTTTGAGACCATAAGATGTTAACATACCTAAGCTCTGAGAAATACATCATGGAGAGATGCATATACTGAGTTAAAGTAACAAAACTGAGTGATGAATGAGACAATGCAGTTAGGGCCATCTACACCCTGTGAAACTGAAGCCCCATGTATCTGAGACAAAGCTAGGGTATTTGGTGTTTGAGTTGCTTGATTTATTTATTTATTTATTTATTTATTTATTTATTTAGTGTCCATTCAATCTTGTCTCACTATATGTACCTTCCTCTCAATTAGAATGGGAATGTTTATTCTTTGCGATTGTATATTGTAAAGGTATAACCTATTTTCAGATTTTAGAAAATATAGCTATCAAAAGATTTTCTGGAGTGTCAGAAGAGTCTTTGTACTCTTTTTTTTTTTTTTTTTTTTTTTTGGTTTTCTGAGACAGGGTTTCTCTATTTAGCCTTGGCTCTCCCGGACTCACTTTGTAGAGCAGGCTGCACAGCGATTCACCTGCCTCTGCCTCCCGAATTCTGGGATTAAAGGCGTGCGCCACCAGGCCCAGCTTGTACTCCTGAATAGTGGATGAGCTATTGCAGACTGTTAGAATTATTGAAGTTGATTGAAATGCATTTTCACTGTGGGTCAATAATGACCAATATCAGAATTTAATTGATCAAATCAGAATGACTCTGGTTAGTGTCATTTCTTTAAATACTTATCTTCTTCTTCTTTATTGTATTTTATTTTATTTTGAGACAGGGTTTCTCTGTGTAGCCTTGGCTGTTCTGGACTCGCTTTGTAGACCAGGCTGGCCTCGTACTCACAGCGATCGGCCTGCCTCTGCTTCCCAAGTGCTGGGATTAAAGGCGTGCGCCACCACGCCCGGCTCTTATTTTATTTAGTTATTTACTTTATTATTATTATTATTACTTTTAATTTGCTTTCTTAGTGGAGCTTTAGTAGTAGGAGTTTATCTAGATGTCCTTTTAGGGATGAGATTTGAGTGGCTGTAGACTCAAGCCATTTTATGTTTTTGTTTCTTCTGTGTTGAGTTTGAATCTGTTTGTTCAGTTTCCTTCTCATGCTGTCAAGCATCCATGACTATAGACTGAGCCACTCATTAATGAACAAATTAATTAAATCACTTTACAGCCTGACCTGTCCCTCCTCTACTCCCAGTCCCACCATCATTTCCCCTTTCCCCAAGTAGCCCTCCTTCTCCTCAGTGAAGGGGAGGCCCACAAGTGTTATCAACCTCCCCTGGCATCTCAAGTTGCAGCAGGACTAAGAACATCCTTTCCCACTGATGCCTAAGGAGGCAGCCCAGATAGGGAAAAGGGGATCCAAAGGCAGACAGCATAGTGAAGATGGCTCTTATTCCCATTGTTAGGGGACCACATGTTCACCAAACTGCACATCTTCTATATATGTGTAGTCAGCCTATGTATGCTCTTTGATTATGGTTCAGTTTCTGTGAGTCCCAATGAGCTCAAGATAGTTGACTGTAGGTTTTCTTGTGGTGTCCTCAACTACCCAGGATACCTCTATCTTTCCTCCCAACCTCCCCCAAATTCCTTGCGCTCTGCCTATTGTTTGGCTCTGGGTCTCTGCATGTGTTTTCATCAGCTGCTGGAGGAAGACTCTCAGAAAACACTTATGCTAGAAACCTGTCTGCAAGCATAGCAAAGTATCATTAATAGTGTCAGGGATTGGCTTTTTCTCCTTTGGGTAGGTCTTATGTAGAGTAGCAAGTTATTTGCTTGCCCTTTCTTCAATCTCTAATCCATCTTTATAACTATACTTTTTGTAGGCAATATAAATGTTGGGTTGAAGGCCTTAAGGGTGGTTTTGTGTCCTCTTCCCTCCACTGGAAGTCCCACGTGGCTATAGAGGTTGGCAACTTCAGGCTCTTAGAACCTGATGGTACGGGTCTCAGCTAGATTCACCCCCCATAGATTCCAAGGACCCCTCCTTTCCCAGGGATGCCCCCTTCTGCAGAAGTGTGTTAATTCAGAACATGGCTGGTCTTGTAAGAGATCACAATCAAAGACTTTCTTTGGCTTCGGTAACCCGGCAGGAAAGAGATCACATCCAAAGGTCTTTTACGTCTGTGTGATCCAGTTGTAATACAAAACATGCCTTTAATCCAGGAGACAGAAGCAAACATATTTGGGTCTAAGGCCAGCCTGGAATAGAGCAGGTATCAAGTAAAGAAAAGCTTAGATCCAGGTATGGTGACATAGTCCTTTCATCCTGCTTGAAGGTTAAGTTAATTTAAAGAAGGAAGCAGCACCCAGGCTTGAAAGTGATATGATTGTGTGGAAGAAGAGGTGATGAATCAGAGAAGATGTGGTAGAATAGGATATGGCCAACTCCCACTAGAGAGAGCCCAGGGAAGCTACTTAAGAGACATTTGTACAGAGAGAGGAAGCAGTTGTAGCAGGAACCAGACCACAAACAAAATGAGATGTCTTTCTCTTGCCAAAAGCTCAATGATGGTTCCATTACTTTAGGGGTTTTCTTCTGCTAAAATCAAATTAAGCTCTTAACAAATGAGTAATTATAAAAGGTGTAGTCTTTAAGGTAAGTAAATACTTAAAGAGAAGTGGATCAGGACATAATGATTCTACAAGCAGTATTGCTGCTGGGCACTGGTAGCATATGCCTTTAATCCCAGCACTTGGGAGGCAGAGGCAGGCAGATTGCTGTGAGTTTGAGGCCAGCCTGGTCTACAAAGGGAGTCCAGGACAGTCAAGGATACACAGAGAGGCCCTGTGTTGAAAAACAAACAAAAAACCAAACAACAACAAAAGTACTATTGCTACCCAGCACATCTTCCACAGCGGGCAGATGAAAAACACAGTTTTTTTAGTCAAGGTTCTCAACATGAGCACAACTGGTAGAATGGATCTCATTCTGTGTATTTTGAAAGTAAAATTTTTGAATGTCTCACAACTGTGGCCCTGCCAATTCAACCTTGACTATCCACCAAGAGAAATGTAAAGACTCTAGAACTTTTTTTGTCCATGAAGCTGAATGTCTTATTTGGTGCTCAGTATACTCCAGAACTCCAAAAATTAGGATGTAAAGACACTAGAGGAATGAAAATTTCCTAGCCAAGACTAATGAAAACAGGCAAAGAAAGAAAGCTTCCTTCTACAATATCTTCTTTATATGTAGGTTGACACCCATAGCTGTGGCCCTGATTAAAGATCAATTTTATCATCTCAAAAGATCCACATTAAAGAAAGGTCTTTCCAGCTTGAAAGCCTTATTTCAGAAAACTCTCTCCAAAAAGAAAGCATGGGGTACTATATCGTGAGTCTGGACAAGTTCATATAGAGTTCTGCCTGTTCCTACTCATGCTCAACTAGCACATCCATGTCTAAAGATGGTCGCAATGTAAAGACAGAGACATCTGCGGCTACTGTTGGGTAAAAATCATGCAGGAACATATACCAATTATAAAAAGAAGGACACACTTGCTTTCATGGAGGACCCGAAAGAGTTTATTTTAACTAGCCCTGTCTGCTCTGACTGAGGCCTGTGACATCACTGTAGGGAATTCCATTCCTTCTTTTTTTCTAAGCCTTGTTTCTATTTTATGATTACAGGTGTTTGTCTGTATATATTTGTACACAGCGCCTACAAAGGCCAAGAAGATCCCAGATCTCCTGGGGCAGAATTTACAGCAGATTGTTAGCTACCATAGAACTTCTGGGAAATTCATAAAGCATCTTCATTACTATCTGTTGCTCTAGTCCCAGGCGTTCTGACACCATCTCCTGGCCTCCCTGGCCACCAGGCAAGAATAGGGTACAAAGACATGCATTCTGGCAAAACAGGACTCTAATTAGGATTAACAGGTATGGGGAGAGTTTGGTGCAAGGTGTGGCTACAAAATTTATACTGAGGATCCATAGCCCAGGGTAAATGACTTCATGACTTCCATCAAAGCCACAACCCCATTCTTGGTGGTTTTGTTTGTTTGTGGATTTTTTCTTTTTGTTTTTTTGAGACAGGGATTTTCTGTGTAGCCTTGGCTGTCATGGACTCACTTTATAGACCAGGCTGGTCTCTAACTCCCAGCAATTGGCCTGCCTCTGCCTCAGGATTGCTGGGATTAAAGGCATGCTCTACCACACCTGGCCACACCTCCTATTTGTTCTGATCCTCACAAAGCCAAGGTGTCAAATTCAAGGATATGAATTGGCCTCCAATGTGCTGGGGTTGCTGGCATATTATCTGAAACTTGTGTAATTAAAAAGCACCTGGGTACCTGTGTGTCACAGCAGGGAAGCAGCATGACTGCTAGTCTGTCACCTGAGACATTACCTTGAACATCATGCCTGGCTCACTCCCTGCCCTTGCTGATTCCCTATGTCCTCTAAGAGCCCTCTGCTCAGCAGAGACCCACTGACTCTTCTCTCCTTGCTGGGGAAGGCGCCCTCATCCCCACCCCTCCCTCCCTTCACACCTCCACTCCATCCTCTACCCCAGCCCCACCTCCAGCCCTAGCACAATTGTGAGTTTTTGTTTTCTTTTTAATCCCCTTTCCACTGAGGATGATGTGTTGATTCAAGTTTTAGTGCTTCAAAATGATTCTCTCTATTTTTTAAAAAGATTTATTTAAGTATAAAGTGTTTCTCCTTCTTCTATGGCTGCCAACCAGAAGAGGGCGCCAGATCGCTGTGTAGATGACTGTGAGTCACCATATGGTTGCTGGGAATTGAACTCAGGACCTTTGGAAGAGCAGGCAGCGCTCTTAACCACAGAGCCATTTTCCAACCCCTCCAAAATGATTATCATCTCTTGCCTGCTCTTCTCCCAGGTTTTTTTCCTATCTATCATGTGAAAGGTTGCTGCAGTTTTCCTGAACACAGCATGAAGCCATAAAACAACAATCATGTTTCCTAAACTCTCTTTAATTTGGAATCTTTTGTGTACCCTTTCACTTGTGGGATAGACTGATAACTCCACTCCAAAATGAGCAATGGCTTTGCAAGCTGTGCATGCTGATTCCAGGAAGAAGAAGGGAAGGGCCTGAGGGTTTTGCTGGGACCTCAGGCAAGCTCAGAAGTTGGGACCTGGTGAGCTCAAGGGCAAAGGGGGAGGGGCAGGCATCTGAGCTCAGGAGGCCTGAGTGGCTGGTTCTGCCCTGGGGTGAGTGCAAAGGTAGAAATGCAGGCTCTTGGAGAACAGGTAGGAGTGCTACTGAAATGCAAATCTCTCCACTTAAGAAAAAAAGACTGGTCCTGCAATGGAAGCCTGTGCCAGGAACTACTGTGCTGTGTCCCTTCAGCACACTCTAACCATAGGGAAGTGCTCCTGTCACTCAAGACTCAGTGGCCAATCAGGAACTCTAGGAGAGAGAGAAAGAGTGATCTTTTGGGTACCATGCTGTAACTTCTGCTCTGTAGAGAAGTGGACTTGAGTGACCATGTGCGATATGCTCTGAGTGTTTGTGCTGGGTGCTGTGAGGAGAGCTCAGGCAAGGTCAGAAGACACAACATGGTAAGTGCAGAGTCACTGCTCACAGTAGGAGGAACAGACAGCTGAGCAGAGGAAACTGATGTAGTGGGTCTTCCCTGGGGCTGCGAGATAAGCAGCAGCAGATGTGGCCACCTGTGAGGTCCTTTTCGGTCTTAGTAATTTTCTGGACTTGGTGATGGTCTCTGACCAACTGCACTGTGTGGATTACATCTACACAAAGCATTGGGAGCAGGGCCTTGTGAGTAGAAACATCCTTGGCAGGATTACAAACTCAGACCCCTGGTTTCTCTAGCTTCTGCTAAAAATTCTGTTCTCAGCATTAAACATTTATGTTTAAGATATATTTGGAAGCCCGGCGTTGTGCCACAGGCCCCAAATCCCAGCACTCAGGAGGCAAGTAGCTCACTGTGTCTTTAAGGCCATCCTGGTCTGCAATGTGAGTCCATCGCAGCCAAGTCTAACACAGAGAAACAATGCCTCCAACAAACCAAAATATAAACAAACAGACAACCTATATATATATATATATATATATATATATATATATATATATATATATATGTCATTAATTTATTTTGTCGAGGTTGTAAATGTTATCTCATGTGTTGGGTAACACTTCAGTATTAAGCTGTGACCTCTTGCAGTCCTGGTATTCATTGCATAGACGTGGCTGGCAGTCACATCAGGAGATAGTCCTGTCTCAGCTTCTTGACTATTGAGATTAACAGCATGAAAAACTACACTCAGTTTAAAAATCATTTTTATCATTAGTAATTGTTTATATAATTTCTCTGACATGAGCCCAGTATTCCTAAACTGTTTCTCTACCTCCCCATCCCCCTTATAATTGGCGTTTATCTTGCAAGGCTATATCCTATTCAAGGGGTGAGGAATGACAGAAGTGGACCTCAGTTTTTAGGATCCTTATAAAATGACTTGGTTACATTAGAACATCTGTATCAGGAAATTAGTGGAGGAAGCCACAGAATTATGTGAATATATTGTCAATAAAGGACACAGTTACAGTGTTATCAATATTATGCTTTCTCTTGCACACCTGTATGAGATATTATAGGATGCAGTGACGTATGATGATGTGAATGTGAAATTCACTCAGGAAGAGTGGACCTTGCTGGATCCTGCCCAGAAGAGTCTCTATAGAGAGGTGATGCTGGAGACCTACAGGAACCTCACTGCCATAGGTAGGACTGTGAATTTTATGTTGCTTTTTAAAATCTAGTGACAACTGTCTCTCCATTGCTATTATTTGTTATTGTAATGTCAACTGAAAATAAGGATGAATTAGATGAGTAAATCAGCCAGATGTCTGACGTTAACTGAAGGGTAACCTGAATTTTGCCTAATTTCCAATAATATATTATGCATTCTTGGTTCCTCTATTTTAGGTTACAGTTGGGAAGACCATAACATTGAAGAGAATCTTCATACTTCTAGAAGATATAGAAGGTAATTTTCATATGCAAGTTGATACGAATATTCCTGTGAATTACTTTTAGTGCATCCTTTAAGTTGTAAAGAAAAGCAAGAGTGTAAATATGCACTGTTTGAAGTGTATTGATGATTATTAAATTCTGACAAAGACATGTACCTCAAAATCAGGTATCTGGGTTTTTTTGTTTGTTTGTTTGTTTGTTTTTTGGTGTTTTGAGACAGGGTTTCTCTGTGTAGCCTTGGCTGTCCTACACTCAATTTGTACACCAGGCTGGCCTCGAACTCATAGCGATCCACCAGCCTCTGCCTCCCTAGTGCTGGGATTAAAGGCATGCACCACCATGCCCGGCTCTGATTCATTTTTGTAAGTCATTTCTCTAAGAAAGAAGATAACAAAACAATGCATTAACAAATATCACCATTTGAATCATAGTGAGCTAGATTGTACAACTGCTAATCTCTTTAGTCTCGTATTACTTAGATACTGCAGAAGATGTACACATAAACCTTCTATGGATACAAGCCGTGTTGCCATAGGAACATTGAACAAAGCAATATAACCCTCTCTTACCCAGAAGAATTAGAAGATTTGTAGTGGTACCAATAACGTGTAGACTTTCTGAACGTAATACTGTGTATAATGAATGGCTTTTCCAATTCATTGGCAATACATCCACAAACTCACACTGCAGAAAAGCTTCCATGAGTATTATCAATGTGGATTGCCTCTGTTTGCCTCAGTTCATTTTGCAATTGTAGTATGACTGACATGACAGGAAAAATATTAATGCAACCACAGTGGTAAATCTGACTTCTCCCAGTTCTCTTCCAACATGTGAAAACCCTCTTGTATAGTAAAAGGATGCTATAAATGTGGTCCATGCAATACATGATCTTAACATCACACGCCTCTTAGGAGAGGCAAAATAAAACTTGAAGAAGGAAGGAAAAATGAAAGTCAATAAACTGACATTACCATGAGATCTGATTACTTTTAAAATTAGACCGAAATGTAAAATTAATTCACAGAGATAAAAAAAAATTAATCAGTGTAATGAATGTGGTATAACTTTAACATGTGCGAATTATCGTTGCAGGAAAGAAAGAAGATACACTAGAGGAAAACCTTCTTTATTTACTCAGTGTGGTAAATCATTGTCATGTCAAAGTCATCCTCAAGGGCAAGAAATAATTCCTGTTGGAGAGAAACCATATGAAGATATTCAGTATGGTAAAGCCTTTGTAAGTCACAGTAGTCTCCAAATTCATAAAAGAACAAAAACTAGAGAGAAACCCTATGAATATAAACAATGTTTTATGGTCTTTGAACATCAACGTTCTCTTCAAATTCATGAGAAAATTCATACTGGAAAGGAACCTTATGAATGTCAAAAATGTGGTAAAGTCTTTGCACAGCACAGTTCTCTTGACAAGCATAAAATAATTCATACAGGAGAGAAACTTTATGAATGTAATCAATGTGGTAAAGCCTTTGCACGGCATGAGAGTCTTCAAACGCATGAAATAATTCATACAGGAGAGAAACCTTATGAATGTAACCAATGTGGTAAAGCCTTTGCAAAGCACAGATATCTTCAAATGCATGAGAGAATTCATACAGGAGAGAAACCTTATGAATGTAATCAATGTGGTAAAGCCTTTGCAGAGCACAGTTCTCTTCAAAGCCATGAGAGAATTCATACAGGAGAGAAACCTTATGAATGTAGTCAATGCCTTAAAGCCTTCGCATGGCGCAGATCTCTTCGAATGCACACAAGAATTCATACAGGAGAGAAACCTTATGAATGTAGTCCATGCGGTAAAGCCTTCGCATGGCGCAGATCTCTTCGAATGCACACAAGAATTCATACAGAAGAGAAACCTTATGAATGTAATCAATGTGGTAAAGCCTTTGCACAGCACAGTCATCTTAAAAGCCATGAGAGAATTCATACAGGAGAGAAACCTTATGAATGTAGTCAATGCGGTAAAGCCTTCGCATGGCACAGTTCTCTTCAAATGCATGAGAGAATTCATACAGGAGAGAAACCTTATGAATGTAATCAATGTGGTAAAGCCTTTGCACGGCACTGTCATCTTCAAAGCCATGAGAGAATTCATACAGGAGTGAAACCTTATGAATGTAATCAATGTGGTAAAGCCTTTTCACAGCACAGTCATCTTAAAAGCCATGAGAGAATTCATACAGGAGAGAAACCTTATGAATGTAATCAATGTGGTAAAGCCTTTGCACACCACAGTCATCTTAAAAGCCATGAGAGAATTCATACAGGAGAGAAACCTTATGAATGTAATCAATGTGGTAAAGCTTTTGCACGACACTGTCATCTTCAAAGCCATGAGAGAATTCATACAGGAGAGAAACCTTATGAATGTAATCAATGTGGTAAAGCCTTTGCACGGCACTGTCATCTTAAACGCCATGAGAGAATTCATACAGGAGAGAAACCTTATGAATGTAATCAATGTGGTAAAGCCTTTGCACAGCACAATCATCTTAAAAGCCTTGAGAGAATTCATACAGGAGAGAAACCTTATGAATGTAATCAATGTGGTAAAGCCTTTACATGGCACAGGGATCTTCAAAGGCATGAATGAATTCATACAGGAGAGAAGCCTTATGAATGTAATTAATGTTCTAAAGCATTTGAATATCACAATTTTCTTCAGAGCCATGAAGGAATTCATACTGGACAGAAAATTCATGAATATAATGTCTGTGGTAAAGCCTTTGAATGTCATGGTCATCTTCAAAGGCATGAAAGGTTTCACACAGGAGAGAATCTTTATGAATGTTTCATATTTTGAAGTCTTTACATGCCTTTACATACGAGAGAAATTCATTGAATGTAATTAATGTTAGATAGCCTAGCAGTCCAGAGTATCTCATAGACTTGTTCTATGAAGCAGGAATTTTGAAGAACCGGCCTACCTAGTCTCTACAGAGTGGGACATCTGTTTCCCAGTGTCATGCTTGTTCACCATTTAGATAGTCAGTGTGCTCCCAGCAATAAAGTACAGTGGTTTGATTCAGTGGCTATTTGACCACATTTGTTTCATAGATGTTCATCAGCTTAATTGCAGTATACTGGATGTGCCGCCCGAAGCAACTGTGTCTCTCTGTCAGGAAGTGGGGTGTTTTAGACGCAGTTCTCTCTCAGCTAAACTCTACTTGCTATCATTGTTAAATCCTGTACAATACCAATTATCCTCTTGGACATCACAGCTTAATACTGAAGTGTTACCCAACACATGAGATCACATTTACAACCTCCACAAAATTATATATATATACACACACACACACACACACACATATATATACATATGTATATATATACATATATATATATATTGTTTGTTTCTTTCTTTTGAGGCATTGCTTCTCTGTGTTAGCCTTGGCTGCGATGGACTCACACTGTAGACCAGGCTGGCCTTAACTCACAGCGAGCCACCTGCCTCCTGAGTACTGGGATTTGGGGCGATGGCCACAATGCCGGGCTTCCAAATATATCTTAGACCAAATGTTACATGCTAAGAACAGATGTTTAGAAGAAGTTAGAGAAACTAGGGGTCTGAGTTTGTAATCCTGCCAAGGATGTTTCTACTCACAAGGCCCTGCTCCCAATGCTTTGGGTAGATGTAATCAACACAGTGCAGTTAGT
Organism: Acomys minous; assembly: GCF_964271855.1. Taxonomy (NCBI): domain Eukaryota; kingdom Metazoa; phylum Chordata; class Mammalia; order Rodentia; family Muridae; genus Acomys; species Acomys minous. The sequence goes on from NC_140498.1 coordinate 60,899,024, forward strand.
CAGAGACCATCACCAAGTCCAGAAAATTACTAAGACCGAAAAGGACCTCACAGGTGGCCACATCTGCTGCTGCTTATCTCGCATCCCCAGGGAAGACCCACTACACCAGTTTCCTCTGCTCAGCTGCCTGTTCCTCCCTACTGTGAGCAGTGACTCTGCACTTACCATGTTGTGTCTTCTGACCTTGCCTGAGCTCTCCTCACAGCACCCAGCAAAAACACTCGGAGAATATTGCACACAGTCACTCAAGTCCGCTCCAGTACAGAGAGGAACTTACAACATGGCACCCAGAAGAACACTCTTTCTCTCTTTCCTGGTGTCCCTTATTTGCCATTGAGTCTTGAGTGACAGGAGCACTTCCCTATGGCTAGAATGTCCTGAAGGGACACAGCACAGTAGTTCCTGGAACAGGCTTCCATTGCAGGACCAGTGCTTTTTTCTTAGGTGGAGAGATCTGCATTTCAGTAGCACTCCTACTTGTTCTCCAAGACCCTGCATTTCCACCTTTGCACTCACCCCAGGGGAGAACCAGCCACTCAGGCTGCCTGAGCTCAGATGCCGGCCCCTCCCCCCTTTGACCTTGAGCTCACCAGGTCCCAACTTCTGAGCTTGCCTGAGGTCCCAGCAAAACCCTCAGGCACTTCCCTTCTTCCTGGAATCAGCGTGCACAACTTGCAAAACCTTTGCTCATTTTGGAGTGGAGTTATCAGTCTGTCCCAGAGTGAAAAGGTACACAGAGGATTCCAAATTAAAGAGAGTATAGGAAACAACATTTTGGTTCTCTGTCTTCATGCTATGTTCAGGGAAACTGCAGCTACCTTTCACCTGATAGATATGAAGCAAACCTGGGAGGAAAGCAGGAAAGAGATGATAATCATTTTAGAGCACTTATAGTTAATCAACACATCATGCTCAGTGGAAAGGTGATTAAAAAAAAACAAAAACCCACACTTGTGCTAGGGCTGGGGGGTGGAGGGTGGAGTGGAGGTGTGAAGGGAGGGAGGGGTGGGGGATGAGGGCGCCTTCCCTAGCAAGGAAAGAAGAGTCAGTGGGTCTCTGCTGAGCAGAGGGCTCTTAGAGGACATAGGGAATCAGCAAGGACAGGGAGTGAGCCAGGCATGATGTTCAAGGTAATGTCTCAGGTGACAGACTAGCAATCATGCTGCTTCCCTGCTGTGACACACAGGCTACCAAGTGATTTATTTATACAAGTTTAGGAAAGCATGCCAGTAACCCCAGCACTTTCGAGGCCTGTTACTATCCTTGAATATATATCAAATTTGTATAAATTTTGTAGCTACGCCTTACATCAACCTAACCCCATACAGGTTAATTCTAGTCAGAGTCCTGTTTTCCCAGAATGCACGTCTTTGTATCCGATTTAGGATTGGCGGCCAGGGAGGCCAGGAGATGGTGTCAGAACGCCTGGGACTAGAGCAACAGATAGTAACGAAGATGCTTTATGAATTTCCAGAAGCTCTATGGTAGCTAACAACCTGCTGTAATTTCTGCCCCAGGACATCTAAGATCTTCTTGGTCTTTGTAGGCACTGTGTACAAATATATACAGGAAAACACCTGTAATCATAAAATAAAAACAAGGCTTAGAAAATAAGAAGGAATGGAATTCTCTACAGTGATGTCACGGGCCTCAATCAGAGCAGACAGGGCTAGTTAAAATGAACTCTTTCGGGTCCTCTATGAAAGCAAGTGTGTCCTTCTTTTTATAATTTATATATGTTCCTGCATGATTTTTACCCAACAGTGGCCGCAGATGTCTCTGTCTTTACATTGCGACCATCTTTAGACATGGATGTGCTAGTTGAGCATGAGTAGGAATAGGCAGAACTCTATATGAATTTGTCCATACTCACGATATAGTACCCCATGCTTTCTTTTTGGAGAGAGTTTTCTGAAATAAAGCTTTCAAACTGGAAAGACCTTTCTTTAATGTGGATCTTTTGAGATGATAATATTGATCTTTAATCAGGGCCACAGCTATGGGTGTCAACCTACATATAAAGAAGATAATGTAGAAGGAAGCTTTCTTTCTTTGCCTGTTTTCATTAGTCTTGGCTAGGAAATTTTCATTTCTTTAGTGTCTTTACATCCTAATTTTTGGAGTTCTGGAGTATACTGAGCACCAGATAAGACATCCAGCCTCATGGATCAAACAAGTTCTGGAGTCTTTACGTCTTTTGGTAGATAGCCCAGGTTGAATTAGCTGGACCACAGTTGTGAGACATTCAAAAAATTTACTTTCAAAATACACAGAATGAGATCTACTCGACCAGTTGTGCTCATGTTGAGAACCTTGACTAAAAAAACTGTGTTTTTCATCTGCCCACTGTAGAAGATGTGCTGGGTAGCAATAGTACTTTTGTTGTTGTTTGGTTTTTTGTTTGGGGTTTTTTTGTGTGTGTGTTGTTTTTCAAGACAGGGTTTCTCTGTGTATCCTTGACTGTCCTGGACTCCCTTTGTGGACCAGACTGGCCTCGAACTCACAGCAATCTGCCTGCCTCGGCCTCCCAAATGCTGGGATTAAAGGCATATGCCACCACTGCCCAGCAGCAATACTGCTTGTAGAATCATTATACCCTGATCCATTTCTATTTAAGTATTTACTTACCTTCAAGACTACACTTTTATAAATATTCATTTGTTAAGAACTTAGTTTAATTTTAGCAGAAGAAAATCCCTAAAGTAATGGAACCATCATTGAGTTTTTGGCAAGAGAAAGACATCTCATTTTGTTTGTGGTCTGGTTTCTGGTAAAACTGCTTCCTATCTCTGTACAAATGCCTCTTCAGTAGCTTCCCTGGGTCTCTCTAGTGGGCGTGGGCCATATCCTATTCTACCACATCTTCTCTGATTCATCACCTCTTCTTCCACACAATCATATCACTTTCAAGCCTGGGTGCTGCTTCCTTCTTTAAATTCACTTCACCTTCAATTAGGATTAAAGGACTATATTACCATATATGGATCTACTTTTCTTTACTAGATACTTGCTCTATACCAGGCTGTCCTTAAACTCAAATCTGTTTGCTTCCGTCTCCTGGATTAAAGGCATGTTTTGTATTACAACGGGATCACACAGACGTAGAAGACCTTTGGATGTGATCTCTTGCCTGCTGGGTTACATATACCTAAGAAAGTCTTTGCATGTGATCTCTTAAGAGTACAGCCATGTTATGAATTAACATTCTTCTGGGGAAGGGGGCATCTTTGCGAAAGGAAGGGTCCTTGCAGTCTATGTGGGTGACTCCAGCTGAGACCTGTAGCATCAGGAGTTAAGACTCTCAAGTTGCCAAGACTATATAGCCAGGTGGGACTTCGAGTGGAGGGAGGGGGACACGAAACCACCCTTAAAGCCTTCGACCCAAAATTCATCTTGCTATAAAAAGTATAAGGATAAAGATGGATTAGAGATTGAAGAAATGGCAAACAAATAAGTTGCTGATCAGCATAAGACCTCTCCAAAGGAGAAAGAGCCAATCACTGACACTATTAATGACACTCTGCTGTACGTGCAGACAGGCTCCTAGCATAAGTGTTTTCTGAGAGTCTTCCTCCAGCACCTAATGGAAGCAGATGCAGAGACCCAGAGCCAAACAATAGGCAGAGCGCAGGGAATTTGGGGGAAGGTTGGCAGGAAAGATAGAGGGATCCTGGGTGATTGAGAACACCACAGAAAACCTACAGTCAACTATCTTGAGCTCATGGGGACTCACAGAAACTGAACCATAATCAAAGAGCATACATAGGCTGACTACACATATATAGAAGATGTGCAGTTTGGTGAACGTGTGGGTCCCCTAACAATGGGAATAGGAGCCATCTTCACTATGCTGTCTGACTTTGGATCCCTTTTTCCCTATCTGGGCTGCCTCTTTAGGCAATAGTGGGAAAGGATGTTCTTAGTCCTTCTGCAGCTTGAGATGCCAGGGGAGGTTGATAACACTTGTGGGCCTCCCCTTCACTGAGGAGAAGGAGGGCTCCTTGGGGAAAGGGGGAATGGTCGTGTGACTGGGAGTAGAGGAGGGACAGGTCAGGATGTAAAGGGATTTAATTATTTAGTACAGTAATTAAAATTAATTAACTAAAATTAAAATTTAAAAATTAATTAAAAATACGGCCAGCAAAATAGCTTAACATTGATTACTAACGGCTTCTACTATGTCTGATGTGATTTAGGGGTACAGTCTATAGTTGTGAATGTGTGACAGCATGAGAAGGAAGCCGAACAATTTCAAACTCAACACAGTAGAAACAAATACATAAAATGGGTTGAGTCTACAGACACTCAAATCTCATCCACAAAAAACCATCTAGGTAAACTCCTAGTACAAAAGCTCCCCTAAGATGGCCAAAAAAGAGGAGATAAGTGTTTAAAGATATGACGTTACCTAGAGTCTGATTTGACAAATAATATTCTGATATTGGTCATTATGGACTCACAGTGAAAATGCATTTTAATCAACTTCAATGATCCTAATGGTCTGCAACAGGTCATACACTATTCAAGAGAACAAAGACTCTTCTGACACTCCAGAAAATCTTTTGATAGCTATATTTTCTAAAATCTGGAAACAGGTTATATCTTTACAATGTACAATGGAACAGAATAAACCTTCCCATTCTAATTGAGAGGAATGTACATATAGTTAGGCAACACTGGATGGAGACAAAAAAAAAAAAAATCCAGCAACTCAAACACCAAGTACCCTAGCTTTGTCTCAGACACATGGGGCTTCTGTTTCCATTCACATGCATGAGTTAATCCATGCTGGGAGATGACATCATCACTCACCTTGCCTCAATCAGGTCGTTCTTCATAGTATTGACTCTCGCAGTTGACTTTCCTAAACATTAGTCTGTTAGCTAGTTACGGCCTGTCCTGCCTCACCCTGCAGTGTAAACATAAACTGTGCATCCTGTTCTATTCAGAAGGCAGAAGCCATGATCCACATGAACATCTTTATTCCTGATATGGAAATGGACGGTTCACTAATTGACTAAAATGAGTTATTTAAAAACTCTGCTGTGGTAGAGTCCTTTAATTAAAGAACGTAGGAAGTTTAGTCAAGTAGAAAGCAAGGCCATTTCTCTGGGAAGCAAGAGACAGACATCATGGCCACCTGAGTTAGCATAGCTTTATCAGAAAGCATTTTGTCAAAGACATTAGATGCAGCTGTGCTAGAATTAATATGCCATCTCACACAGACATCACAATACACACAAATACAAAATTAACTAATAAAAAATCTCTGTAATGATAGCTAAAAACAGATTTTGTATTCTACATCTGCTGCCTTTAACTTTCTCTAAATTTAGTCTGCAGGTTATGTTGTGAACAATTTAAATATGGACTGGACACAGCAAGCCTAGCCACTTAAGACATTTACCCAGCAATGATGTTGCCAAACATATGTCTTAAGGACCCCAGTGACTTACACATCAGTGACAGAGTCCTAACTGGAAGGTCCCAGAGGATGAGAAAGAAAGGAGAAGTGGAAGATAGAAAGTACAAAAGCTGAGGTCAGGAGGTTTTGCACAAGCTATGTCTTATGTCTAGTAAGGTTTGTAAGAATTGCATCTTGTATACTGCTCACAGGGGGAAATGAAATGAAAGGGAGATGTTTATGAAGTCAATTGAAGCTTCATACAATGAGACAAACTCGAGAGGAGAGAGGATCTTACACCTAAATACTAAGGGCAGAACTTGTAGAAGATCCCACAGAAATTAAGGCTTTCCCAAGGTTGGCATCCTTCCTAGAGCATTTCTATACACCAGCCCAAGCTCCAAAAAATTGTCCAAATACAGCCCCATAGGAAGTTATGCAGTGGCCAGGTCCAGGTCCAGGTTCAGGAAGGCACTAGGGTCACATAGGACCCCAAAGGTAGCCGGATCTGGCCTCTGCATATCACACAACCCCAGGGAGGCCCCACCACACCAGCTCCTGCAGCTCACCTTTCTGATCCTCCCCATTGTGGGTGTTCAGTTGGCATCTGCAGTTGCCCTCTGCCTCCCCTGCATGCTCTGTTAAATCCCACTTCTATCTCCAACCCTGCCCCCTGCAAGGAAAGCCTCTGCACATTCTTAGCATTCCTTGAGATGCTCCAACCCCAACCCTGGGGCAAAGGGCTTCCCTAGTACAGCAGGTGGCAGATACTTCATCTTCCTTCACCTGCAATCCTTGTTACCATACCTGGGGGGTGGGCAAAGAGGACATGATTTCCTCTGGCCTAGTCCCCTGAGGTTACTGAACTAGCCCAGGAATTTCAGTTGCCAAGTAAACTTGCCCTTTTTATTTTCAGTCTGGCTTCCATTGGCTTATTTCACCTGTGGAGAAAACCCAGCAATCTCGTGACTCTGAGCTCACCGTGTTGTCATTTCGGACCTTGCTGGAGTTTCCCTCACAGCACTCAGCAGCAGTGCTCAAAGCACATCACACAGAACCATTAAAGAAAGCTCAGCTAAAAAGATGCACCTGGGCATGGCAGCCAGAAGAAAGAGCCTCATCTTCATACTGGCTGGTCCGACCTGGAGGCTCTGATTGGCCAGCGAGTCTCGGGTGACATGAGCACCTTTCTTAGATTACAGTGTCCTGAAGGGACACAGCACAATAGTTCGTGGCCCAAGCTTCCAGTCCAGGGCCATACATTTCCAGGTCTGCAGAGATCAGCATTTCAGCAGCACGTGTGCGTATTCTCCAATAGCCTACTGGTCTGTCTTCCCACACGGCCCCACCACTCCAGCTAGCTCTCCACAGCAGCCTGCTCCTTCCATTTCTGGGCAGTGACCCTCCACTCACAATGTCGGGACTTCGGGACTTGCTTGAGCTTCTCTCACAACACCCAGCAGCAGAGGTCACAGCACACCAAGCTGAAGCAACCAAGCCTGCACAGCTCTTCAGAAAGGCTCCCGGAAGAACCCGCCTCCGCGTCTCTGCCTGGAGGCCCTGATTGGTCACGTCATCTTGAGTGACATATACATATCTCTAGCATGCTGTGGTAGGGGCACAGAATCATGGTTGCTGGCCCAAGCTTCCTACCCAGGGACAAACTTTTCCAGAGCTGTAGAGACTTGCATTTCAGTAGCACTGTCCTCCAATGGCCTCAACATCTGTCTTCCCAAATAACCCAGGGAGGACACACTGCTTGTGCTTCCTCAGCACAGCCTCCTGCTCCTCCCCTCTTTTGGACAGTGACTCTGACCTCAACATGTCACACAGCCAGTAGCCACTTCCCCTGCTTCCTCCTCTATCTAGGTGGGTAACTTGAAGAGCCCATTTCTCAACTTGCAGTGGAGTTATCCATATGTCTCACTGGTAAAGAGCAATGTTAGAAGACAAGACTTTAGTTTTGTGTCTTCAGGCTGGGTACAGGCAAACTACTGCTTCTTTTTACCAGGGAGTTATGAGACAACCATGGGGGAAAAGCAGGAAACAGATGACAAACACTGGGAAACACTGTTGTTAGCCTACAACTCTTGCCGAGTGGGAAAGTGAAAAACAATTGCACAGCTATGTTAGTCAAGTTCTCTAGATGAATGGAACTGATAGAAGAAATATTTGTTTGGTCCCTGGTTTTTTTCATATCTATCATGTGAAAGGTAGCTGTACACAGCATGAAGCCACAAAAACAAACTTTTATTTAGTAAACTGTCTCCTTAATTTTGACTATTTGGGTACCCTTTCAGTTGTGGCACAGATTGAATACTCTGCTCGAAGTTGAAGGATAGGCTTTGCAAGCTATGATTCCAGGAAGAAGGGAAGTGCCTGAACACGGTGAAGGGAGAACAGACAGGTACAGCAGTTGTGACCTGGTCAGCTCAGGGTGGCTGCCCAGTAGGGGCCTGGCGGTCATGGCACACACCTTTCATCCCAATGCTCAGGAGGCAGGGACAGGGGATCACTGTGAGTTCCAGGCCAGCATGGTCTACAAAGTGAGTTCAGGACAGCCAAGGCTACACAGAGAAACACTGTCTTAAAAATAAAACAAACAAAAAAAGAAACAAAGTAACTCATTTGAGTAATGTAATCAACTGACCATTTCATAGTTTCTGCTTTCAGAGCAGACCAGAAGGTCTACAGTAAATGCCCAGTGAAACGGAGTAGACAATAGCTAGATCAAAGACTAAGTTTTGAGACTCAGCTACAGGCAGAAGTCCCCATTGTGAAGAAGGACCTGATTCTAGCAGGGTGTGTGAATTTGTAACTTGCCAGCTTTATTAATTCATGCAGGTGAATAAAAGCTGATTGGATGATGGGTTACAATTTGGTTAGGTTAGCTTAATCCAGTGACTAATGCAGTTTCAGTTAAGGGGCCATTGGCTTTAACTGTGTGTGTTAGGTTAAGATCTCAGCAGCTAACATTGCACATAGGGGCAAGGTCAATCCCTGTCTTATTAATGCCATTCCCTCTACCAGAGAAGTTTCTGCTCTTTTACAAAGTCAATCTACCTATGTGTTTTCCAAATTAGATTTACCTTTCTAAAAAGTCAATTGATGGTGTTTTTACAATTCACTTTTCTATGTATCACTGCTCTAATCTTTTATTTGTTTCTCTCAGGCCAATGTTTTCCAATAATTAAAATATTCATTCTTTTTCTCAGAGGCTTTCATATTTATTTCTGCTTAGAGCATCAGCACCTGTAGTTCACCCTTTCTTCATGCTGTGTAGTTAAGATTTTTTTGAGCACCTAACCCTCTGATTCCCACTGCCTGGAAGGCGGTCCTTCACTTCCTTACAGGCAAGGCCCTAACTAGGAAATCAGGAGAAAGGGGCACCAGTGAATGATTGTCCTCTATCCTCCTTGGATTTGCAGGGGAGGGGGGTACAAATAAAGGGGACCTGTGTAAGAATTGTTTTCCCTGACCAACTTTTAAGTGATATAGTCACAGCACAGACATGGATGGGGAGGAAGAAAAGTGAGAGGTTTACTCATTTGACAGTAATTGGTATTAGCAATGAGTAGTCAGGTATTCAATTTAAGACGATCAGTAAAAGTCCAACTATCCATTTTTGGAGGGTCACAGATGAAGGCAATAAAGAATATGCATGAGGAAATGAACTCATTTCTAAAAACCTAGTTTCTGAAGTTTGTTTAGTTCTATCAACCCAGAATAAATGTGCACACTAGTCTAGCTCTACCTGACAAGAATGTTATTTTTCCTGTTTGAAAACGTACAAGGTGAGAGAAAAGATGGGAGTAAATCTTGGTGTGCTCTACTACATATGTTTAGTCTCTGAATTATTTTGGACCATACAACCTGTTCCAACTTTAAAATAAGGATTTAGATTATCCTGAAGTTACTTAAACCTTTTCATTTCTCCCTACAGTTAAGTCTTAAACTCTAAGACAAAGGTCTGGGTGCCTATTTAACAAAAACAAAAAAACAAACAACAAAAAAACAATAGCAAAAACAAAAAAAGAAAGAAAGAAGGAAAAAGAAAGAAACCTGGCTGTCAGGTTCTCCTAGCATCACTGTCCCTACTTACTGCAAGGTAAGGGTTGGAATACCTCACCCTCTAGCCTAGTGTTGGGCTGCCCTTCTCCTACCTTCCCTTCCTTATGAAGTCCAATCATTGGGGTTACTTGGCGCTTTTCCTCTATCATTTACAACTCTGACTTCTAGGTCTTCCTCACAATCATCCTCTCCTTCCTTTCTTCATATGTCTCATGGGCATGTACACTTGGGATACCCTCCCACGACCCCCTCCCCCTTGCTGGTGTCTCTGGCTCTTACCTATAACTATCTTACTCCACCATGCATAGGAACAGCTATCTCCTTTCCACGTTACTTACATTCAATTTCACTTTTTTGCTTTGTTACTCTTTGAATTTGACTGAGGTTCAGATGCAGGAGTTCCCAGCTATGGAATAGAAATGGCTGTACTGCATATTGAGTGTGTAACATCATATGTGCCTTGAAAAAGAAACAAGAAGTGTTCTGGGAGATTGGAAAATTTTTTAAAAACAAATTCCCCAGAGGACTGCTCTGTCTGGGCTGAGGGAGCAAGGGTGGAGCTGGGAAGGCTCCAACTGTCTGAGGTATTTGACCTCTGATCCCCCAGTAGAGGAACTGCTACCTTCCAAAGGCCAAGATGGAGTTTCCAAGCTAATGAGGGACTCTGGGCAGGTTTAGGAAAGAGGGGCCTGAGAGGAAGGTAGCTTCCATGTCTTTTCCAGGATTCTTCTCTGATGCAGCTGTAGGGAACTGTGAGGAATACCACATGCCACGCCATGGTGACTGTGGAGGCAGCTGCCCCATGGCCAGGAGGAGAAAGTGTAGTGGTATGTCAGAGTCTGATCTGCTGGGACTGAGATGGACTGTGGTTCACACTGTGAATGTGTTGGTCTCTGTGGTGATCTGGGCGGAGGTCTTTGACCTCTGAATTTCCTGAGTGTGGATTCCCTTTGGATGAGTGGGCTTTGAAGCCCAAGCAGTGGAAAGCTGTGGAGCTTATACTATCACTCTCTAGGGTACACATACAGGCATTGGTTTTCATGTGCTGTAGGAAGACAGACTGGAAAACTGAAGGTCTAGTTTCTAGAAGTACTGAATCTGACATTGTACAGTCAATTTTTGTGTCAAATTGTATAGTGTGGAACTGATAGAAAGTAATTGATGAGGATTATGCTTCAGCAATACTTGTTTTTCCGATACCACCAGCCACAATGATATGATTCACAGAAATTCAGTTTCAGGGTACAAATGGACTTTCTGAGAAGCAGAGGGTTCTCAGCTGCGCACAGTACATAGACAGGGCAGATTTCACACCTTGTGACATAATACATCTGGCAGGAAGCAGACATAAATTATTCTACATTTCTTTGTGTGATTCAGTGGGGTTGAGTTTGTCTGCAACCACAAGGGGGCATGAGGGGCTGTAGGCACATAGAACTACCTTTCTGATCACATTTTGAGAGAGCTCTAGAGCATGGAGCCTCTCTGTAAGAGAGATTAGTAGTAGCTATAAGGCAGAAATAGATCAGGTTAGGGGTAACAGTGCTTTTCATAGTGAAGTCTGTGTTTGTTACATATACAATCATAGTTAACTTGGTCAAGGTCACACTTTCCCTGGTGGAATTTCCTTAGGTATTTTGATGAAAACTTAAATATAAATTTAAACTATTTGGCATTTTATCTCCATCCCCTCATTTTTTCCCCACAAATATTGATTGTGCAATGTTTGTGGTAAGTTCAGGAGTCACATTGTACCAACGTTTATACTATTTCCTCATACTTCCATAGAAAATTATGAGTTTTCTCCTATCATATAGCTTTGGAATCAAGTTTCCTGTGATGAATTGTTAGGAGCTTTGTTTGGATCCTATTGAATTTTTGCTGGAAATTGAACATTTCTCTCTGTGTGTGTGTGTCTTTCTCTCTCTCTCTCTCTCTCTCTCTCTCTCTCTCTCTCTCTCTCTTTTTTTGACATCACATCTTTCAAACAGTGTTGTATACCATGGTGTAGAAGGGTAAATGATATTCTACTACAGCAAGTCTGTCGACCTGGAACACGAGGAATATAATGCACAAAGACATAGAAAGTGGACTTCAGTGTAACCTTAGTGACCCACAGTTCATGGATATGGCCACATAAAAGCTAATGCACCAGATATGACTTGCCTGAGAACACAAAAGAGAAAATAGAACACGGTCCAGAACTGAACAATAAATCTGAATGTGACAGAGGTCGGTGAAGCATACAAAATGAACTCTTAAAGCAGTGGATTAGGATTTTACACAGATAGCAAGAAAAAGTAGTTAAAACCATGTTGTATTCTTGTCATTGATATAAACTTGTACATATTTAGTGTAGTAATTGTGATGCCTTTGGACATATTACCTACACACACTCAACTACGTTACCACAAAAAAGAAAGTAAACTGTGTTCTCCACACACTCTCATTCTAGCCATGTTTCTGTGTGTTTACAGTTGGAGACATAGAGAAAGTTGTTTTCCAACCCTAGCAACTCGGTACTTTCTAAGATGGCTTCAGGGATGTTCTATACTTTCTGAGAAAAAAACACACCCTCATATCTGTCCTGAACACCTGACAGCACGTGATGTCCCAAGCTGAGCTCTTGCCCCCTCAGGGATAAAATAACTAGTAAGCAATCATTGTTTAGGGCATTCTTAAGAACCAGTCATGCTCCATCAACTCTGCTTAACCACCAATTCAGCTTCTGTAAGGGTATGAAAGACCCAAGCCTTGTTTATTTGGGGTCTCCAGCTCAACAGAGCATGGAAGGCCATGTCACGATGGATCAATAAAGCATCCCTTGCTGTTTGCATTGGACTGGACTCTTGTGTCTCACTGGGCTCCGGGAAGTAGGACCTAGCCTCCAGGTCTTATACAGTATACAGAATTCATTACTAAATTTCTTTTAATTTATATATTTGCTTCACATTGTGATTGCAGCCCCCACCTTTCTTTTCTCCCTTCCCCTCCCTTCTACCCTTTTCCATCTATCCCTTCAGAAAAGGTGAAGTGCGCATGTGAGCGTGCACATGTGCTCTCACACCCATACCACCACTACAAGTCTCATCAGAACTGAGCCCTCACACATCCCCTGAGGTAGGGCAAGGCAGTCTGGCTAGGGAACATTGATTAAAAGTGTCCAACACAGTCTATGTCCTAGACAGCACCTACTCAAATTATTAGTGGACCCATATGATGATCACACTGCCTATGGGTTACATATGTGCAGGGGTCGAGGTCCAGTCCATGTGTGCTCTTTGGTTGGTGCCTCCATCTCTGTAAGTCCACATGGATCTAGGCTACTTGCCTCCGCTGGTCTTCTTGCAGCATTTTCGAATTCTCATAAAATGACAGAATTGCTATGGATACATGCAATCTTCTGAGTATAGTTTCAATGCACTTTAAATTAGTTTTAGAGGTATCAGAATTCTCATGTTCATTGCAGTTATAGTCATGGTAACTTAAATTTTAAAATAACGTAAATGGTCATTTCTCGAAGACAAGCTAGGTGGCCCAGGAGGACATTGTGGTGAGTTAAGACAATAGCAGTGCTTAAAGGATTATACAAACTTGGAAAGGGCTTTCACAGTTGGTGCAGTATTATCAACAGCATGTTGTTACTGCTGACGTGCTGTGCACCTACTCCTTCATCACATTTGATATAGTTCTAGTCTTATGAACGCGAACTCTTCCAAGCTGCTCAGGATGGTTGGAGATGCAAGTCAGTAGTTACTCACCTAGAAATCTTACTTGTAGCCTTGTTATATACTAGTTTAGTTAATTACAGGAAAAGCTTTATTTAGTCTCTTGTGTAAATTTTCAAGATTAAGCAGACTGTGCATAGCTAGAAACAAGCAATGTTTGTCTATTTAGAGAAACCGAGATAAATAAAGTAATTCACCCATAGAAAGATACGTAGATAAATGTGTATGGTTATTCATTATGGTAAATACATAGATGGTCTTCAAAACACCTCAGAGACTTACAGAATATGGCATTTAATTAGAAAGGCCTTTCCTGACAGAGAGATACAGCTGCTTCGGGCGGCCCATCCAATATACTTCAATTAAGCTGATGGACATCTATGAAACAAACGTGGCCAAATAGCCACTGAATCAAACAACTGTTCTTTACTGCTGGGAGCACATTGACTATCTAAATGGTGAACAAGCATGACACTAGGAAACAGATGTCCCACTCTGTAGAGACTAGGTGGGCCGGTTCTTCAAAATTCCTGCATCATAGAACAAGTTTATGATATACTCTGGACTGCTATGCTATCTCACATTAATTACATTCAATGAATTTCTCTCTCGTATTTAAAGGCATGTAAAGACTTCAAAATATGAAATACATTCATAAAGATTCTCTCCTGTGTGAAATCTCTCGTGCCTTTGAAGATGACCATGACATTCAAAGGCTTTACCACAGACATTATATTCATTAATTTTCTGTCCTGTATGAATTCCTTCATGGCTCTGAAGAAAATTGTGATATGCAAATGCTTTAAAACATTAATTACATTCATAAGGCTTCTATCCTGTATGAATTCTTTCATGCCTTTGAAGATCCCTGTGCCATGCAAAGGCTTTACCAGATTGATTACATTCATAAAGTTTCTCTCTTTTTTGAATTCTTTCATGCCTTTGAAGATGACTGTGCAGTGCAAAGGCTTTACCACAGTGAATACATTCATAAGGTTTCTCTCCTGTATGAATTCTTTCATGAATTTGAAGATATCTGTGCCGCGCAAAGGCTTTACCACATTGATTACATTCATAAGGTTTCTCTCCTGTATGAATCTGTTTATGCATTTGAAGAGACCTGTGCCATGCAAAGGCTTTACCACATTGATTACATTCATAAGGTTTCTCTCCTCTACGAATTCTTCCATGCCTTTGAAGACTCCCATGCCATGCAAAGGCTTTACCACATTGATTACATTCATAAGGTTTCTCTCCTGTATGAATTCTCTCATGCATTTGAAGATAACTGTGCTCTGCAAAGGCTTTACCACATTGATTATATCCATAAGGTTTCTCTCCTGTATGAATTCTTTCATGCCTTTGAAGATGACTGTGCTGTGCAAAGGCTTTACCACATTGATTACATTCATAAGGTTTCTCTCCTGTATGAATTCTTTCATGCCTTTGAAGATTCCCATGCCGTGCAAAGGCTTTACCACACTGACTACATTCATAAGGTTTCTCTCCTGTATGAATTATTTTATGCCTGTCAAGAGAACTGTGCTGTGCAAAGACTTTACCACATTTTTGACATTCATAAGGTTCCTTTCCAGTATGAATTTTCTCATGAATTTGAAGAGAACGTTGATGTTCAAAGACCATAAAACATTGTTTATATTCATAGGGTTTCTCTCTAGTTTTTGTTCTTTTATGAATTTGGAGACTACTGTGACTTACAAAGGCTTCACCATACTGAATATCTTCATATGGTTTCTCCCCAGCAGGAATTATTTCTTGTCCTTGAGGATGACTTTGACTTGACCATGATTTACCACACTGAGTAAATAACGAAGGTTTTCCTCTAGTGTATCTTCTTTCTTTCCTGCAATGATAATTCGCACATGTTAAAGTTATACCACATTCATTACACTGATTAATTTTTTTATCTCTGTGAATTAATTTTACATTTCGGTCTAATTTTAAAAGTAATCAGATCTCATGGTAATGTCAGTTTATTGACTTTCATTTTTACTTCCTTCTTCAAGTTTTATTTTGCCTCTCCTAAGAGGTGTGTGATTTTAAGATCATGTATTGCATGGACCACATTTATAACATCCTTTTACTATAGAAGACGGTTTTTCACATGTTGGAAGAGAACTGGGAGAAGTCAGATTTACCACTGTGGTTGCATTAAAATTTTTCCTATCATGTCAGTCATACTATAATTGCAATAAGAACCGAGGCAAACAGAGGCAATCCACATTGATAGTACTCATGGAAGCTTTTCTGCAGTGTGAGTTTGTGGATGTATTGCCAATGAATTGGAAAAGCCATTCATTATACACAGTATTATGTTCAGAAAGTCTACACGTTATTGGTACCACTACAAATCTTCTAATTCTTCTGGGTAAGAGAGGGTTATATTGCTTTGTTCAATGTTCCTATGGCAACACGGCTTGTATCCATAGAAGGTTAATGTGTACATCTTCTGCAGTATCTAAGTAATATGAGACTAAAAAGATTAGCAGTTGCACAATCTAGCTCACTATGATTCAAATGGTGATATTTGTTAATGCATTGTTTTCTTATCTTCTTTCTTAGAGAAATGACTTACAAAAATGAATTAGAGCAGGGCATGGTGGTGCATGCCTTTAATCCCAGCATAGGGAGGCAGAGGCTGGTGGATCGCTATGAGTTCGAGGCCAGCCTGGTCTACAAATTGAGTGTAGGACAGCCAAGGCTACACAAAGAAACCCTGTCTCAAAACACACACACACACACACACACAAAATCAGAGACCTGATTTTGAGGGACATGTCTTTGTCAGAATTTAATAATCATCGATATACTTCAAACAGTGCATATTTATACTCTTGCTTTTCTTTACAACTTAAAGGATGCACTAAAAGTAATTCACAGGAATATTCATATCAACTTGCATATGAAAATTACCTTCTATATCTTCTAAAAGTATGAAGATTCTCTTCAATGTTATGGTCTTCCCAACTGTAACCTAAAATAGAGGAACCAAAAATGCATAATATATTATTGGAAATTAGGCAAAATTCAAGTTACCCTTCAGTTAACCTTAGACATCTGGCTGACTTACTCATCTAACTCATCCTCATTTTCAGTTGATATTACAATAAAAAATAACAGCAATGGAGAAACAGTTGTCATTAAATTTTAAAAAGCAACATAAAATTCACAGTCCTACCTATGGCAGTGAGGTTCCTGTAGGTCTCCAGCATCACATCTCTGTAGAGACTCTTCTGGGCAGGGTCCAGCAAGGTCCACTCTTCCACAGTGAATTTCACATTCACATCATCATATGTCACTGCATCCTATAATATCTCATACAGGTGTGCAAGAGAAAGCATGATAATAATGACAGTGTAGCTGTATCTTTTATTGACAATATGTTCATATAATTCTGTGGCTTCCTCCACTAATTTCCTGATACAGATGTTCTAATGTAACCAAGTCATTTTATAAGGATCCTGAGTACTGAGGTCCACTTCTGTCATTCCTCAGCCCTTGAATAGGCTATAGCCTTGCAAGATAAACGCCAATCATCAGAGGGATGGGGAGGTAGAGAAACAGTTTAGGAATACTGGGCTCATGTCAGAGAAATTATATAAACAATTACTAATGATAAAAATGATTTTTAAACTGAGTGTAGTTTTTCATGCTGTTAATCTCAGTAGTCAAGAAGCTGAGACAGGACTATCTCATGATGTGACTGCCAGCCACGTCTATGCAATGAATACTGGGACAGCAAGAGGTCACAGCTTAATACTGAAGTGTTACCCAACTCATGAGATGACATTTACAACCTCGACAAAATTAATTAATGACATATATATATATATATATATATATATATGTTGTTTGTTTGTTTATTTTTTGTTTTGTTGGAGGCATTGTTTCTCTGTGTTGGCCTTGGCTGCGATGGACTCACATTGCAGACCAGGATGGCCTTAAAGACACAGTGAGCTACTTGCCTCCTGAGTGCTGGGATTTGGGGCGAGGGCCACAATGCCGGGCTTCATAATATATCGTAGACATAAATGTTTAATGCTGAGAACAGAATTTTTAGCAGAAGCTAGAGAAACCAGGGGTCTGAGTTTGTAATCCTGCCAAGGATGTTTCTACTCACAAGGCCCTGCTCCCAATGCTTTGTGTAGATGTAATCCACACAGTGCAGGTAGTCAGAGACCATCACCAAGTCCAGAAAATTACTAAGACCGAAAAGGACCTCACAGGTGGCCACTTTTGCTGCTGCTTATCTCGCAGCCCCAGGGAAGACCCACTACACCAGTTTCCTCTGCCCAGCTGCCGTTTTCCTCCCTACTGTGAGCAGTGACTCTGCACTTACCATGTTGTGTCTTCTGACCTTGCCTGAGCTCTCCTCACAGCACCCAGCACAAACACTCAGAGCATATCGCACACGGTCACTCAAGTCCACTTCTCTACAGAGCAGAAGTTACAGCATGGTACCCAAAAGAACACTCTTTCTCTCTTTCCTGGAGTCCCTGATTGGCCATTGAGTCTTGAGTAACAGGAGCACTTCCCTATGGTTAGAGTGTGCTGAAGGGACACAGCACAGTAGTTCCTGGCACAGGCTTCCATTGCAGGACCAGTGTTTTTTTCTTAGGTGGAGAGATCTGCATTTCAGTAGCACTCCTAGCTGTTCTCCAAGACCCTGCATTTCCACCTTTGCACTCACCCCAGGGGAGAACCAGCCACTCAGGCCTCCTGAGCTCAGATGCCTGCCCCTCCCCCTTTGCCCTTGAGCTCACCAGGTCCCAACTTCTGAGCTTGCCTGAGGTCCCAGCAAAACCCTCAGGCACTTCCCTTCTTCTTCCTGGAATCAGCGTGCACAGCTTGCAAAGCCTTTGCCCATTCTGGAGTGGAGTTATCAGTCTATCCCACAAGTGAAAGGGTACACAAAAGATTCCAAATTAAAGAGAGTTTAGGGAACATGATTGTTGTTTTGTGGCTTCATGCTGTGTTCAGGAAAACTGCAGCAACCTTTCACATGATAGATAGGAAACAAACCTGGGAGGAGAGCAGGCAAGAGATGATAATCATTTTGGAGGGGTTGGAGAAATGGCTCTGTGGTTAAGAGCACTGCCTGCTCTTCCAAAGGACCTGAGTTCAATTCCCAGCAACCATATGGTGACTCACAGTCATCTACAGGGAGATCTGGCGCCCTCTTCTGGTGGGCAGGCACAGAAGAAGGTGAAACACTGTATACTTAAATAAATCTTTAAAAAAAAAATAAAGAGAATTATTTTGAAGCACTAAAACTTGAATCAACACATCATCCTCAGTGGAAAGGTGAGTAAAAAGAAAACAAAAACCCACAGTTGTGCTAGGGCTGGGGGTGGGGCTGGGGTAGAGGATGGAGTGGAGTTGTGAAGGGAGGGAGGGGTGGGGATGAGGGCGCCTTCCCCAGCAAGGAGAGAAGAGTCAGTGGGTCTCTGCTGAGCAGAGGGCTCTTAGAGGAGATAGGGAATCAGCGAGGACAGAGAGTGAGCCAGGCATGATGTTCAAGGTAATGTCTCAGGTGACAGACTAGCAGTCATGCTGCTTCCCTGCTGTGACACACAGGCACCCAGGTGCTTTTTAATTACACAAGTTTCAGATAATATGCCAGCAACCCCAGCACATTGGAGGCCAATTCATATCCTTGAATTTGACACCTTGGTTATGTGAGGATCAGAAAGAATGGGAGGTGTGGCCAGGTGTGGTAGAGCAGGCCCTTAATCCCAGCAATCCTGAGGCAGAGGCAGGGCAATTGCTGGGAGTTAGAGACCAGCCTGGTCTATAAAGGGAGTCCATGACAGCCAAGGCTACACAGAAAATCCCTTTCTCAAAAAAACAAAAAGAAAGAATCCACAAACAAACAAAACCACCAAAAATGGGGTTGTGGCTTTGTTGGAAGTCATGAAGTCATTTAGCCCTGGGCTATGGAGCCTCAGCCTAAATTTTGTAGCCACACCTTGCACCAAACTCTCTCCGTACCGATTAATCCTAATTAGAGTCCTGTTTTGCCAGAATGCATGTCTTTGTACCCTATTCTTGCCTGGTGGCCAGGGAAGCCAGGAGATAGTGTCAGAACGCCTGGGACTAGAGCAACAGATAGTAATGAAGATGCTTTATGAATTTCCCAGAAGCTCTATGGTAGCTAACAATCTTCTGTAACTTCTCCCCCAGGAGATCTGGGATCTTTTTGGCCTTTGTAGGCACTGTGTACAAATATATACAGGCAAACACCTGTAATCATAAAATAAAAACAAGGCTTAGAAAAAAAGAAGGAATGGAATTCTCTACAGTGATTTCACAGGCCTCAGTCAGAGCAGACAGGGCTAGTTAAAATGAACTCTTTGGAGTCCTCCATGAAAGCAAGTGTGTCCTTCTTTTTATAATTTATATATTCCTGCATGATTTTTACCCAACAGTGGCCGCAGATGTCTGTGCTGCTACATTATGATCATCTTTAGACTTGGTTGTGTTAGTTGAGCATGAGTAGGAATAGGCAGAACTCTATAAGAAATTGTCCAGAGTCCCTATGGAGTACCCCAGGCTTTCTTTTTGGAGAGAGTTTTCTGAAATAAGGCTTTCGAACTGGAAAGACCTTTCTTTAATGCGGATTTTTTGAGATGATAATATTGATCTATAATCAGGGCCACAGCTATGGGTGTCAACCCACATATAAAGAAGATATTGCAGAAGGAAGTTTTCTTTCTCTGCCTGTTTTCATTAGTCTAGGCTAGGAAATTTTCATTCCTCTAGTGTCTTTACATCCTAATTTTTGGAGTTCTGGAGTATACTGAGCACCAGATAAGACATCCAGCCACATGGACCAAACAAGTTCTGGAGTCTCTACGTTTCTTTTGGTAGATAGCTAAGGTTGAACTAGCTGGACCACAGTTGTGAGACATTCAAAAAATTTACTTTCAAAATACACAGAATGAGATCCACTCTACCAGTTATGCTCATATTGAGAACCTTGACTAATAAAACTGTGTTTTTCATCTGCCCACTGTGGAAGATGTGCTGGGTAGCAATAGTACTTTTGTTGTTGTTTGGTTTTTTGTTTGTTTTTCAACACAGGGCTTCTCTGTGTATCCTTGACTGTCCTGGACTCCCTTTGTAGACCAGGCTGGCCTCGAACTCACAGCAATCTGCCTGCTTCTGCCTCCCAAGTGCTGGGATTAAAGGCGTATGCCACCACTGCCCAGCAGCAATATTGTTTGTAAAATCATTATGCCCTGATCCATTTCTATTTAAGTATTTACTTGCCTTCAAGACTACACTTTTATAAATATTCATTTCTAAGAGCTTAATTTGATTTTAGCAGAAGAAAACCCCTAAAGTAATGGAACCACCACTGAGCTTTTGACAAGAGAAAGACATCTCATTTTGTTTGTGGTCTGCTTCCTGCTACAACTGCTTCCTCTCTCTGTACAAATGCCTCTTAAGTAGCTTCCCTGGGCTCTCTCTAGTGGGAGTTGGCCATATCCTATTCTACCACATCTTCTCTGCTTCATCACCTCTTCTTCCACACAATCATATCACTTTCAAGCCTGGGTGCTGCTTCCTTCTTTAAATTCACTTAACCTTCAATTAGGATGAAAGGACTATTTCACCATACCTGGATCTAAGCTTTTCTTTACTTGATACTTGCTCTATCCCTGACTGGCCTTAAACCCATATCTGTTTGCTTCTGTCTCCTGGATTATAGGCATGTTTTGTATTACAACCGGACCACACAGCCGTAGAAGACCTATGGATGTGATCTCTTGCCTGCTGGGTTACATAAGCCTAAGAAAATCTTTGCACGTGATCTCTTATGAGGACAGTCATGTTCTGAATTAACACTCTTCTGCAGAAGGGGGCATCCCTGGGAAAGGAGGGGTCCTTGGCATCAATGGGGGTAAATCTAGCTGAGACCCGTACCATCAGGTTCTAAAAGCCTGAAGTTGCTAACCTCCATAGCCACGTGGGACTTCCAGTGGAGGGAGGGGGACACAAAACCACCCTTAAAGCCTTCGACCCAAAATTTATCTTGCCTACAAAAAGTATAGGAATAAAGATGGATTAGAGAATTAAGAAAGGGCAAGCAAATAATTTGCTACTCTACATAAGACCTACCCAAAGCAGAAACAGCCAATCCCTGACACTATTAATGATACTTTGCTATGCTTGCAGACAGGTTTGTAGCATAAGAGTTCTGAGAGTCTTCCTCCAGCAACTGATGGAAACAGATGCAGAGACCCAGAGCCAAACAAGAGGCAGAGTGCAGGGAATTTGGGGGAAGGTTGGGAAGAAAGATAGTGGGATCCAGGGTAGTTGAGGACACCACAAGAAAACTTACAGTCAACTATCTTGAGCTCATGGGGACTCACAGAAACTGAACCATAATCAAAAAGCATACATAGGCTGACTACACATATATAGAAGATGTGCAGTTTGGTGAACATGCGGTCCCCTAAAAATGGGAATAGGAGCCATCTTCACTATGCTGTCTGCCTTTGGATCCCCTTTTCCCTATCTGGGCTGCCGCCTTAGGCATCAGTGGGAAAGGATGTTCTTAGTCGTGCTGCAACTTGAGATGCCAGGGGACGTTGATAGCACTTGTGGGCCCCCCCTTCACTGAGGAGAAGGAGGGCTACTTGGGGAAAGGGGGAATGATGGTGGGACTGGGAGTAGAGGAGGGAGGGGTCAGGCTGTAAAGTGATTTAATTAATTTGTTCATTAATGAGCGGCTTAGTCTATAGTCATGGATGCTTGACAGCATGAGAAGGAAGCTGAACAAACAGGTTCAAACTCAACACAGAAGAAACAAAAACATAAAATGGCTTGAGTCTACAGCCACTCACATCTCATCCCTAAAAAGACATCTAGATAAACTCCTACTACAAAAGCTCCCCTAAGAAAGCCAATTAAAAAAATAATAATAATAACATAATTTTAAAAAAGGAAGAGCCAGTCGTGGTTGCGCACGCCTTTAATCCCAGCACTTGGGAGGCAGAGACAGGCGGATTGCTGTGAGTTCGAGGCCAGCCTGGTCTACAAAGCGAGTCCAGGACAACCAAAGCTACAAAAAGAGACCCTGTCTCAAAAATAAAATGAAATAAAATAAAATAAATAAAAATAAATTTAAAAAAAGAAGATAAGTATTTAAAGAAATGACACTAACCAGAGTCATTCTGACTTGATCAATTAAATTCTGATATTGGTCAACTTCAATGATCCTAACAGTCTGCAATAGCTCATCCACTATTCAGGAGTACAAGCCGGTGTGGTAGCGCAAGCCTTCAATCCCAGCACTCGGGAGGTGCATCGCTGTGCAGCCTGGTCTACAAAGTGAGTCCAGGACAACCAAGGCTACACAGAGAAACCCTGTCTCAAAAAAAAAAAAAAAAAAAAAAAGAGTACAAAGAGTCTTCTGACACTCCAGAAAATCTTTTGATAGCTATATTTTCTAAAATCCGGAAATAGGTTATATCTTTACAATATACAATGGCACAGAATAAACCTTCCCATTCTAATTGAGAGGAAGGTACATATAGTGAGGCAAGATTGGATGGACACAAAATAAATAAATAAATAAATAAATAAATAAATAAATAAATCAACTAAAACACGACATACTCTATCTTTGTCTCAGATACATGGGGCTTCAGTTTCACAGGGTGTAGATGGCCTATGACTGCAATTTCTCATTCATCACTCAGTTTTGTTACTTTAACTCAGTATAAGGATCTCTCCATGATGTATTTCTCAGAGCTTAGGTATCTCAACATCTTATGGTCTCAAAATGCAACACAGGCTACATATTCAAAGCCTGGTGAAATGAAATCTCATAGTTTCCTTACTGGGGCAGTGTCTCTGCAAAACAGAAATAGTTGGAGCAATGTTGAACTGAAGTCACAGAGACAGAATACATGATCTTGAATTGTGCATCTTTCTTCTTTTAAAAACCAGTGCAATGGGGGCTGGAGAGATGGCTCAGACGTTAAGAACACTGGTTGTTCTTCCAAAGGTCTTGGGTTCAATTCCCAGCAACCACATGGTGGCTCACAACCATTGATAATGAGATCTGGTGCCCTCTTCTGGTCTGCAGACAGAATACTGTATAAATAATAAATAATATTAAAAACAAAAAACAAAAAACCACTACAGCAATGGGTGATCCTGCCAACCTTGGTTTCTAAACTGAGATGAAATATGCCAGATATGGACCAGAGTTGCCGCAGGTTTTATATGAAGCGCCTGCTTTGCAATCACTTTGCCTATACTTTCCATTCATTTCAGGTGTAGCAAGAATGGGTGTTGCCCATCTTAGGCTTCCAATGCAGAGTAGGGCTTTCTCTTTACTGGTGCTAAGCTCCTTGAAAATCCCTTCTTCTCTTTCAGGATTTGACTGCCATCTAAAACTACCTAGTTCTGTTTTTTCCCTAAACCCACAGACTGCACTTTCTTCTGCCCCATTTGTTGCTTTTTTACATGGTTCTGTCAGCTCACAGTCCAACATTGTGTAAGGTTAGAAGAGAAACTCAACCTAGAAAATTATAACAAAAACCATGGACATACATTGTTCCCTGGCTTGCTTGCTTACTTGAGCACTCTCTTATCTGCAGCCTGATCCCTTTTCCAACCCAGGCACACTTGCTAAGGAATACTGCAACCCTAGTGGAAGAGCCTCCCACAACACTCATCAATCAGTATAATCTCTCACAGACATAGCAATCAGCCATTCTGATGAGGGCATGCCTCACCATTAACATTTTTTCCTGCTTTGATTGGCTTATCTGCAGCTGAAAGCTTCTTAAGCCTAGAAGCCTGCTAGCTTTGGCCTCTTGGGGTTCAGGAATAGCCCACAGTGACCACATGGACACCAAACTCAGGTCAGAGATAGTTTACTGACCATTTAACAAAGGCTGACTGGACAAGAACATAGTATGGGTTTGAGAAAGGACACTGTGACCCAGACCATTCACAAAGTAATTCAAAAAAGATAATCAGGAAGCGTCAATTTTATTTCAGGTATATTGTATCCTACCTAGGCAAGAAAAACTCTATTCCTGCTACATTGTGCCTAGGTGGATAGACGAAGCATTTTAAACTAATTCGATGGGATATAAGGTAGAGGTATTGGGGATGTGCTATTGCCCTACTCTTCTCCTGAGAAAGAAACAATGAAGGGTAATATTGCTTAACTCCAACAGAACACACATTTATCTTTAACTCAAGCAGAACAAGCATTTATCATCTGTTGTCACTGATTCATGGTATTATTTGGTGCTTCCTATTGGACTGGATTTCTGGTACCCTGCCAAGGAAGAATAGAATCTCCCCAAAGAACTACTTCTAAATAGTTCACACCAACTTTCTTCTATGAACCTTCTTCCTCCTCTACCTCTCGATGGTAGATTAAAAGGAAGATAATAGGATTTAGGCACCCTAAGTAAAGTAGGTTTTGAAAAATCTAAGCCTACAATAGAGTTGGCACTGGAGTTCACAGAGTAAATCCAGTTGATCAAATCTCACACCCAGTGAGATCCCTGTCAGCAGCCACTACAACTGATGCTTTGGGTGCTGCTGCCTTTTCCATGGCTTCAGCTTCTCAGTTTCTCCAGGAGTGTGATCGCTGTTTCCAGTACTGTGGAGATTTAGCCACAGCAGCTCTGCAGTCCTGGGGTGTTGCTGTCTGGAGATGTGGAGAGGCCAACACCACAAGCTGAAGATCTGAGAACCCTTCTCATGGAACACACGCAGGTGGCACCCATGTGAGCAGAAGATGTAAAAAAGGGGCACCCCGGGAAGGATGTAGAGGGATTCCAGGGCCAAACCTTGAAACAGCCCTGTCTGGCAGCTGGAGATCCTCAGAAGTGGACCTAATAACTTTCTTGCAAAGTTTACATAGTTCATAAAAAAGGTCCATGGCAGAGATGGGTTTACCTGTTGCTTGATTCTGCATGAATAATATGAACAGAACAATGCCTCAGCTAACTGCTATTAAAATCCAAAGAATTCACTGGATATTTACAGAACATTCCACACAAACACAGAAGAGTTTGCCTTCTTCTCAAAAACAAATGGAAATATCTCCAAATTGAACACATACTCAAACACAGTGCACGGCTCAAAAGGTACATGGTAATCGAAACAACCCCTGCATTCTATCAGACCAGCATAGACTAAAGCTACACATCATCAACAACAGAAACAAAGGAAGTCTTTAAAACTCATGGAAACTAAATAACTCTCTCCAGAGTGAAAATGGGTCAAGACAGAAATAAAGAAAGATATTAAAGACCTTGTAGAATTCAATGCAAATGAATGCACATCATATGTAAGCATATAGTACACAAGAAAAATGATGATAAAAGGATAGTTGACAGCACTAAGTGCATACATAACATATACAATAGATCTCTTACCAGGAACTTACCAGCACATATAAAAGTCTAGAACAAAATGAAGGAAGCACAACTAAAAGTAGTAGACAGGGAGAAACTATTGAATTAGGGCTGAAATCAAAAAATAAAAACAAAGAGAACAATACAAGGATTTATGAAACACAGAGTTGGTTCACTGAGAAAAATCAACAAAATGGACAACCCTTATCAAAATAACTAAAAGACAGGGAAGGAATAGTAACATTAAAAAAAAGAGAGAGAGAAGAAAAAAGAAAAAAATGAGCAGGGTGTCATACAATGGGAAAATCTCCAAAATCATAAGGACATACTTTTAAATACCCATATTGCACCAAATTGAAAAATCTAAACAAAATGAATAATTTTCTTCATAGGTACCTATTGGTTTGCTGTATTTTGATGCTAACTAATATAAGACCATCACATCTGGGCAGGGCAAATGGAATAGACATGGCTAGGGGTCTAGGGCTTGGGAAGACAGAGAGAATCTTGGGATGAAGACAGATCTGTGGACAAGGGAGAGAAGGAGGTCTCACCAGCATGGGTTAGGGGGAGGAGAAGCACATGGCCAGCATGGATGGAGGATTTGGCCCTGATGAAGAACATTAGCAAGTATATGGGATTCTGGATGTGAGGTAGCTTGATAGAAATTATTAGAATTAAATGCTGTGTGGTTGGGAAAGGTATCCCATACCTGCCTCACTAAGGGAAGTAGTTTAGAGAATTAATATCTGCCCTGCCCTAGGTTAACTACGAGTATTTTAAAATATAACAGGTGTCTGTGTCTTGACTGATTGCTAGTGGGTTATACTGTTGGAATAATAATTAATAGGTATAGGCCTAATAATGTTAATTACTTACAGGTAAACCTAACAACAACATGTAGCACTTACCAAAGTTAAATCCAGATGATATAACAATTTACCATAAGTAGACCTCTAACACCTAGTGACATGAAAGAATTCATTAAAAGACTCCAAAAAAGAAATGCAGGACTGGGGCTGGAGAGATGGCTCAGAGGTTAAGAGCACCGTCTACTCTTCCAAAGGTCCCGAGTTCAATTCCTATGAACCACATGGTGGCTCACAACCACCTGTCATGAGATCTGGTGTCTTCTTGTGGTGGGCAGGATACAAGTGAGCAGAATACTGTATAAATTATATATATATATATATATATATATATATATATATATATATATATGAACTAATGCAGGACTGGACGCTTTTAGTGCATAATTCAACGACACTTTCAAAGAAGACTTAGTTTCAATACTGCTCAAAGTACTCTACAAAATAGAAACAGAAGGAAAGTTACCCAGTTCATTTTATGAGGCCACAATACCTTGACACATGAAGGATGTAAAGACTCAACAAAGAAGGAGATTTACAGACCAAATTTGTTCATGAACATTGAAGCAAAAATACTCTATAAAATAAATGTAAACTTAATCCAAGAACATATCAAAAAGATAACCCACAATGGTTGACGAAGTTTCATCCCATTGATGCAGGAATGGCTCATGACAGGAAAACCAGTAATGGTAAAATAAATAAACTGACATAGGGAAAAACATCACAAGGTCATCTTATTAGACACTAAGCAAGCCCTTCACAAAAATTCAACACCAATTCATGATAAAAGTCTTGGAGAGATTACAATAGCAAGGGACATACCTATACATATTAAACACAATTTATACAAGTCTATAGCAACACCAACTTAAATGGAGAGAACCTCAAAGCAATTCCACTAAAATCTGAATAAAGAGAAGTCTCTCCTCTTTCTCCATTTCTACTTAATATAACACTTGATGTCCAACCTAACCAATATGGCAACTAAAAGTGGTCAAAAGGGTGGAATTTGGAAAGGAAGCATTCAATGTATGCTAATTGGCAGATGATACTATAGTATATATAAGTGACACCAAAAACTCTACTACCAAACTTGTACTGTTTGACTTTGCCCTTCTGGGCAATGTTAGCCCCTGAGATCAGACAGACACCAACAACCAGTAGCCTAAGTCTCAAATGTCTGAGCTGACTTACCTGTGTCAATGAGGACTGCACATATTTGCATAGGAGAGTCCATTAAATAGAAATTTAATATTCAGTGGCTAAAACTAACCTACCCAAAATGTTTACCCACCGATCTGGTCTGTTTCCATTCGCATGCATGAGGTAATCCATGCTGGAAAATGACATCATCACTCACCTTACCTCAATCAGGTCTTTCTTCATAGTATTGACTCTTGCAGCTGACTGCCCTAAACATTAGTCTGTGAGCTAGTTACGACCTGTCCTGCTTCACTCTGCAGTGTAAAAGTAAACTGTGCATCCTGTTCTGTTCTGAAGACAGAAGCCATGATCTACATGAAAATCTTATTCCTGATATGGAAATGGACAGTTTATTACATGACCTAAGTGAGTATTTTTAGACTCTGCTGTGGTACAATCCTTTAATTAGAGAACTTAGGAAGTTTAGTCAAGAAGAAAGACATTTCTCAAAGACATTAGATGCAGCGGTCCTAGAATTAATATGCATACATACATACATATAATACACACACACATAATACACACAAATACAAAACTAACTAATAAAAACATTTCTGTAATGAGAGCTAAAAACATATTTTGCATTCTACATGCTGCTGCCATTAAGTTTCTTTAAATTTGGTCCCCAGGTTATGTTTTAAACAATTTAAATATGGACTGACCACAGCAAGCCTAGCCTCTTAAGACATTTCCCCAACAATGACAGTGACAGAAGTATTTTTAAGGACCCCAGTGCCTTCAAACATCAGTGACAGAGTCCTAAGTGGAAGCTTCCAAAGGATGAGGAAGAAAGGAGAAGTAGAAGATAGAAAGTACAAAAGCTGAGGTGAGGAGGTTTTGCACAAGCTATGTCTTATATCAAGTAAGGTTTTAAAGAATTGCATCTTGTATCCTAGCATCCTGACTTCTAACAGGCCTGTTAGCATACTGTTTATCTGTGGGGTGTGATGGAGACAAATACTCCTCCAGCTAAATTCTACCTGAGCTTTTTAAATGTCTATGAATTGCTGCATCCTTCACATCATCAATTCTACTTTTCTCCATCAAAGCTTAACACGGGCCAAATGTGGCCACATCTGGCCTTTGCTGACCACACAACCTCAGGGAGGACCCATCACACCAGCTCCTGTAGCCCACTTTTCTGATGTTCCCCAATGTGGGTGTTCAGTTGTCATCTATATGGTCTGTTAGACCCCACTTCTTTCTCCAACCCTGGCCCCTGCAAGGAAAGCCTCTGCACATTCTTAGCATTCCTTGAGATGCTCCAAGCCCACCCCTGGGGACAAGGGCTTCCCTAGTACAGCAGGTGGCCAATACTTAATCTTCCTTCACCTGTAATCCTAGTTGCAGGGGGGGGGGGGCAGGGGTAGGGGTGAGGGGGGCTGAGGGGGGGGGAGGGCGGGTCAAGCAGGGCAATTTCCTCAGGCTTTGTATACTGAGGCTCTTGAACTAGCCAAGGAATTTCACTTCCTAAGTAAACTTGCCTGGTTTACTTTTTTTGTTTGTTTGTTTGTTTGTTTTTGGTTTTTCGAGACAGGGTTTCTCTGTGTAGCCTTGGCTGTCCTGGATTTACTTTGAAGACAAGGCTGCCCTCAAAATCACAGAGATCCACCTGCCTCTCACAGAGATCCACCTGCCTCCGTTTTACTTTCAATCTGGCCCCATTGGCTTATTTCACCTGGGGAGATAACCCATCAGTCAGCAGTGACCCTGAGCACAGCATGTTGCCACTTTGGCGCTTGCCTGAGCTTCCCTCACAGCACTCAGCAGCAGTGCTCAAAGCACATCACACAGACCCATTAAAGAAAGCTCAGCTAGAGAGCTGCACTTGTGCATGGCAGCCAGAAGAAAGAGCCTCATCTTCATATTGGTTGGTCTGCCTGGAGGCTCTGATTGGCCAGCAAGTCTCCAGTGACATGAGCACCTCCCTTAGAATTACAGTGTCCTGAAGGGACACAGCACAATAGCTCATGGCCCAGGCTTCCAGTCCATTTGCAGAACTGCAGAGATGGGCATTTCAGTAGCACGTGTGCATATTCTCCAATAGCCTACTGGTCTGTCTTCCCACACAGCCCCACCACTCCAGCTAGCTCTCCACAGCAGCCTGCTCCTCCCGTTTGTGGGCAGTGACCCTCCACTCACCATGTCGGGACTTCGGAACTTGCTGAAGCTTCTCTCACAACAGCCAGCAGCAGAGGTAGAGCACACCACGCGGAACCACCCAAGCCTGCACAGCTCCTCAGCAAGGCTCCCGGAAGAACCCGCCTCCGCGTCTCTGCCTAGAGGCTCTGATTCGCCACTTCATGTTGAGTGACATATACACTGATCATACTAAAAAAGTTTAGTACTAGAAAATACTTTAATATCACAAGAAATTAGAATAATCAAGAATGTGTACAATATCTATGAAAGAATAAAGGGGATGGAGAGGAAAAGCCTAAAACAAAAGCAGAAACATACAAAAAAGTTTTTGACAAAAGACCTAAGGAAATACATGCAGGAAAAGTTTGTACTTGACTGATATTACACATTTACTTCTGATTCTATTTGTATAAATTTTAAATAAATGGAGTCACAACTCACACAAAATTAACTAAAAGTGAACCTTAACCTGTTATGTTGTGGATTTTTCGTTTCTTACAAACAGACCTCATTTTCTGGAGTTCTCTCTCTGCACAGGAAGGTAATCTCTTGCTGTGTTCTCCATCCCATCATGCCTCTTCATGGGTCCATGTAAACCCAGCCACACTGATGTTCAAACCCAAAACAATGTAGAAGAAAAATTTAATCTCTGTTTCCTTCCACATGGATTATAGCAAAAGATATGAAATTTCCCCTATCCACTTCGCCCAAAACCATCCAGACCTGAGAAACATCTGCACTTCAGAAACTCCATCTCTCCCCTGGAACTGAATTTCTCTGGATCATACCATGCTGGCTGGTAGTAGCAGAAAGTTTAGAATATTCTAAATATGTATTGCTGTAGGATGATCTCCATCACCACTTTCTATCAGTTTCCAAACTATTTTGTAACATGTAAAGTACAAACCTGAAACTGGAATGCAGAAATCTGAACCTTTAGAACATAGACCTTTAGTTTTCAAAGTTTCCTCCCATCACACATCAACATTAATGGCTGTGTGTGTACTCTGGACAGTGACATTACAAGGATCCCCACCTCCCATACACAGGACTGCAGAGCCTCCTACTCCCCAGGAAATCTGGACCGAGGAAGGCTCATAGGTCAATGTCATTTTCACAGGTCAGAACATGAACCAACAGAAACACCATTTCTCACTGTTCATCCCAATCCAAGCAGCTCTGACAATTCAGCATCCCGACTAGAGGACATTGATGAACTGGTTTATTTTTCCTTCTCACAGATCAGTCAAGGCCCAGCCAGGAAAGAGTTGCAGGCCTGTCTTTCCAGCACTTGGCAGCAGAGGAAGATAATGTGTGTTTAAAGAAATTAAAAATTACTTAGCATGAGGCATGATTGAGCTACAGGATACATTGTTCTAAACAGAAATAAAAAAATGAATAGCAGTTGAGAAAACAGAAAAGAAATTCTTAATGACAACGAACAGAAACAAGTAGAAAATACAGCAGTAATGTATTTAAAATAAAATGAAATCTAAAAAATGATCCTAACAATTGAATGGCTTCTTAAAAGATAAAAACAATTTATTACTTTTATATTTAAAATTTTTTTTTGTTTGTTTTTGTTTTTTAAGACAGGGTTTCTCTGTGTAGCCTTGGCTGTTCTGGACTCGCTTTGTAGACCAGGCTGGCCTGGAACTCATAGCGATCTGCCTGCCTCTGCCTCCCAAATGCTGGGATTAAAGGTGTGTGCCACCATGCCCGGCAGAACCTGATTTTAGAGATCCTATCCTTCACATCAACAATAAGATACTTCCTACTTTTCAGAATTTTAGCTGCAGAAGCTGATTGCCTACCTCATTTACCCTTGTGGAATAGATAATAAATTATTCCTTCTAATTTGTTCTGAAGGCAGAAAAATCATGGTCCTTATGCAGATTCTTTTCCTCTGACTGCAATGGATAGTTGACTACACGACTCAAATGGATAATTTTAAAATGTTGTCATGATACAGTCTTTAAATTTCAGAATTTACATGGTTTAACCAAGGAGACAGCAAGTCACTGCCATGGAGGGCAACAGATTAGGAAAGAAACAACATGAGTAAACATCATTTCAGAAACATTTTTCTAAAAAGCTAGAGGTACAGATGTTCTAGAATTAACAAGCCTTCGTAGGGAGAAATCACTCTATCTATTTAGGAGATTAAGAAAAAAACTTCTTTAATGATAGTGTGAAACCATATCTTGCTATTGCAAAAAAAAGAAACCAGACTAGAAGAGATGTTGCATTTCACATATGCTGTCAATGTTAGATGTTTTTTAGGATGGGGTTCTAGATTATGCTTTGAACAATTTAATAGAGACAGGAGTCTGCAAGGCTAGCCAATTAAGCAGATGGAAGATTTACACAGAAAGATATTCCCAGACTTGTTTCTTAAGTACAACAGTGACATAGCAGTTCATTTTTCAGGGACAGTGTTCTGACATGGGAGTACCAGAAGAGCAGACAGTAGAAAAGATAAAAAGCTGCCAATGACCTGTTTTCACAACTATGAAATACAGACAACATAAATACAAAAAAGCATCAAGAAACCATCACCTATCTGCACTGTGGACTCTGCTCTTAGATTAATGCCTATGCTGAGCTACTTTAACGTCAGAAAAAAGCGGCTAATGTCTCTGAGCAGACTGACTAAAATGAAGGACACATTGGCTTTCATAGAGGATCAGAAAGAGTTCATCTTAACTAGCCCTAGCTGCTCTGACTGAGGCCTATGACATCACTGTAGAGAATTCCATTCCTTCTTTTTATTTTATCATTACAGGTGTTTGCCTGTATATATTTGTACACAGTGACTACAAAGGCCAAGAAGATTCCAGATCTCATGGGGTAGAAGTTATAGCAGACTGTTAGCTACCATAGAGCTTCTGGGAAATTCATTAAGCGTCTTCATTTCTATCTGTTGCTCAGGTCCCAGGCATTCTGACATCATCTCCTGGCCTCCCTGGCCACCAGGCAAGAATAGGGTACAAAGACATGCATTCTGGCAAAACAGGACTCTAATTAGGATTAACTGGTATGGGGAGAGATTGGTACAAGGTTTGGCTACAAAATTTATTCTGAGGCTCCATAGCCCAGGGCTACATGACCTCATGACTTTCATCAAATCCATAAAGCCTATTATTGGGTTTTTTTTGTTTGTTTGTTTGTTTGTGTGTGGATTTTTTTGTTTTTGTTTTTTTTTGAGATAGAGTTTCTCTGTGTAGCCTTGGCTGTCATGGACTCACTTTATAGACCAGGCTGGCCTCTAACTCACAGCAATTGGCCTGCCTCTGCCTCGGGATTGCTGAGAGTAAAGGCATGCTCCACCACTGCTGGGCACACCTCCCAGTCTTTCTGATCCTTAGATAACCAAGGTGTTAAATTCCAGGATATCAATGTACCTACAAAGTGCTGGGTTTACTGGCATGTTATCTGAAACTTAGATAATTAAAAAGCAACTGGTTGCCTGTGTGTCCCAGCAGGGAAGCAGCCTGATTGCTAGTCTGTCACCTGAGACATTACCTTGAACATCATGCCTGGCTCACTCCCTGCCCTTGCTGATTCCCTATGTCCTCTAAGAGCCCTCTGCTCAGCAGAGACCCACTGACTCTTCTCTCCTTGCTGGGGAAGGCGCCCTCATCCCCCACCCCTCCCTCCCTTCACACCTCCACTCCATCCTCTACCCCAGCCCCACCCCCAGCCCTAGCACAACTATGGACTTTTTGGTTTGGTTTGGTTTGTTTTTTTGTTGTTGTTGTTTTTTTTTTTTTTTTTTTTGGTTTTTTGAGACAGGGTTTCTCTGTGTAGCCTTGGCTGTCCTAGACTTGCTTTGTAGACCAGGCTGGCCTTGAACTCACAGCGATCCACCTGCCTCAGCCTCCCAATGCTGGGATTAAAGGTTAAAGGCCTGAGCAACCACACCCGGCTTTGTTTTCTTTTTAATCACCTTTCCACTGAGGATGATGTGTTGATTAACTGTAGTGCTCCAAAATGATTATCTCTCCGTCTATATACATTTTAAGATTTATTTATTTAAGTATACAGTGTTTCACCTTCACGTATGCCTGCCCACCAGAAGAGGGCGCCAGATCTCCCTGTAGATGACTGTGAGCCACCATATGGTTGCTGAATTTGAACTCAGGACCTTTGGAAGAGCAGGTAGCACTCTTAAGCACAGAGCCGTCTCTCCAGCCCCTCCAAAATGATTATCATCCCTTTCCTGCTTTCCTCCCAGGTTTGTTTCATATCTATCAGGTGAAAGACAGCTGCAGTTTACCTGAATATAGCATGAAGCCACAAAACAAAAATGTTGTTTCCTAAGCTCTCTTTAATTGGGAATCTTTTGTGTACCTTTTCACTTGTGGGACAGACTGGTCCCTCCACTCCAATTTGAGCACTAGGCTTTGCAAGCTGTGCACCTAGATTGAAGGAAGAAGAAGGGAAGTGCCTGAGGGTTTTGCTGGGGCCTCAGGCAAGCTCAGATGTTAGGACCTGGTTGAGCTTAAGGGCAAAGGATAAGGGGCAGGCATCTGAGTTCAGGAGGCCTGAGTGGCTGGTTCTCCCCTGGGGTGAGTGCAAAGGTGGAAATGCAGGGACTTGGAGAGCAGGTAGGAGTGCTACTGAAATGCAGATGCCTCCACTTAAGAAAAAAGACTGGTCCTGCAAAGGAAGCCTGTGCCAGGAACTACTGTGCTGTGTCCCTTCAGCACACTCTAGCCATAGGGAAGTGCTCCTGTCACTCAAGACTCAATGGCCAATCAGGGAACCCAGGAAAGAGAGAAAGAGTGTTCTTCTGGGTGCCATGCTGTACGTTCCTCTGTACTGGAGCGGACTTGAGTGACTGTGTGCGATATTCTCTGAGTGTTTGTGCTGGGTGCTGTGAAGAGAGCTCAGGCAAGGTCAGAAGACACAACATGGTAAGTGCAGAGTCACTGCTCACAGTAGGGAGGAACAGACAGCTGAGCAGAGGAAACTGGTGTAGTGGGTCTTCCCTGGGGCTGCGACATAAGCAGGAGCAGATGTGGCCACCTGTGAGGTCCTTTTCCGTCTTAGTAATTTTCTGGACTTGGTGATGGTCTCTGACTAACTGCACTGTGTTGATTACATCTACACAAAGCATTGGGAGCAGGGCCTTGTGAGTAGAAACATCCTTGGTCAGATTACAAACTCAGACCCCTGGTTTCTCTAACTTCTTCTAAAAATTCTGTTCTTAGCATTAAACATTTAGGTCTAAGATATATTTGGAATCCCGGCATTGTGGCACACCCCCAAATCCCAGCACTCAGGAGGCAGGTGGCTCGCTGTGAGCTTAAGGCCAGCCAGGTCTGCAATGTGAGCCAAGGGCAACAGAGAAAAACAGTGCCGTGAAAAAAACAAAAACAAACAAACAAAGAATAAATTTTGTGGAGGTTGTAAATGTGATCTCATGTGTTGGGTAACATTTCAGTATCAAGCTGTGATGTACAAGAGGATAATTGATATTATACAGGATTTACCAATGACAGGAAGTAGAATTTAGCTGAGGGAGAACAGCGTCTAAAACACCCCACAGAGAAGTTAGCCTGTTAGAGATTAGGATGCTAGGGCACACGTGTTGATTCACCAGGATTGTCAACACATTTGGCTCCAAGTCATCGCAGAGGAGACAACTTTGATTTAAAACCAGCCACTTGGCCCATCTTCATCTTCAAAAGAACAGGCCTCTAATAAATTCCTCACTGGGGCATTACAGTGTCACAATGAATATGAAGGCCTTATGTGCCATAAAGGTCCAGTTTCCTCTTGAGAAAAGCATAGTTTTGCATAGCTCTTTCGCAAGCCAAAGGACAGTATATGACAAGGACAGAAACAGCCTGTGGCCTAGGCCTGTGATCTTCCTCCAAGGCAGGGATGTATTGAGAATAAAATAGGGCTCCTTCTCCAAGGCCAGGAATATGCTTGGGAGAGTGGGTAATGGTCTGGGTCCTTTGCCCTTCTGTGAGGGGTTTCTTCAGCTCCTGAAAACCTAAGTGATTCTACCCCATGGGGTTCTGTTGATCAGTCCCAAATCCACTCTGGGCTTGGTCAGTAGTTTGTGAGAGACCTGTGTTCCTGATGTGCAGTTTTGTTTTATAAGAATTGTTCTGTGTTTGTGCCATGGTATGAGAAATTTCTGATGACTTCACAGAAGCCTCACATATGCTCCATTTCCTCCATGGATGTAGTACACAAGATGCTGTTCTTGAGAAGCTTTCTTGGCTTAAGTCATAGCTTGTGCAAGTCCTCCCCACCTCAGCTCTTCTACTTTCTACCTTCCTTTCTTTTATATTCTCATCTTCTGGGACCTCCAACTCTGGACCCTGTCACTGAAGAATGAGCTGCTTTTTCAGGGCACTAGTGTATTTCAGAAATGATTCTGGGATTGTATTTGCTGTGTAAATCCCTCATCAGTCTAAGTGGCCAGACTTGCAGTCTCAGACCATATTGAAATTGTTCCAAACATAACCTGGGGCCTGAACTGAAAAGACATGAGAGCTTATGTGGAATGCCAAATCTGTTGGCAGCATTAGCCAGAACTGAATGCATGCTGTCATTAACAGATTTTTAAAAGTAATCTTTCAATTGTGTGTAGAGTGATTTCTTCCTGAAAAGGCACGTTAATTCTAGGACAGCTGTATTTTCATCCTTTTGGAAAATGTTTCTGAGACTAACTCTGTTGACTCAGGTGGCTTGGATACCAACCTGTTGCTCCCCAGGGCAGTGACCTTGTTTTCCTCTTGATGAAAAATTCTAGCCGGGCGGTGGTGGAGCACGCCTTTAATCCCAGCATTCGGGAGGCGGAGGCGGGCAGATCGCTGTGAGTTCAAAGCCAGCCTGGTCTACAAAGGGAGTTCAGGACAGCCAAGGCTACACAGAGAAACCCTGTCTCAAAAAAACAACAGAAAGAAAAACCAAAAAAGAAAAAAGAAAAATTCTAAATTTTCTAGTTAAAAGACTATACCACAACAGTGTTTTAAAATTACTCATTTGAAGCTGAGCTTGGTGGCCACACCTTTAATCCCAGCACTTAAGAGGCAGAAGCAGGTGGATCCCTATGAGTTCATGGCCAGCCTGGTCTACAAAGTGAGTCTAGGACAGCTAAGGCCTACAGAGAATCGCTGTCTCAAAAAAAACATACACACAAAATTACTCATTTGAGCAATGTAATGAACTGGCCACTTTAGAAACATGTTGCAGCATGGCTTCTGCCATCAGACCGGAAGAGGAGGTCTGCAGAAAGTGCCCAGTGAAACTGGGTAGACAATGGCTAGATCACAGACTAATGATTGAGACATTCAGCTCCAGGAGTCCCCATTGTAAAGAAAGACCTGATTCTAGCAGGGTGTCAGAATTTGTAATTTCCCAGCATGTATTAATTCATGCATGTGAATAAAAGCAGACCAGATGTTTGGTTATAATTTCGTTAGGTTAGCTGGAGCCAGTGAATGTTGCAATTTCAGTTAAGGGACCATTGGCTGTAGCTGTGTGTGTCAGGTTAAAGATCTCAGCATCTAACATTGCACATAGGGGCCAGGTCAATCCCTGTCTTATTAATGCCTTCCCTCTACCAGAAAAAGTTCTACTCTTTTTCAAAATCAGTCTGCCTATGTGTTTTTCAAATTATATTTATCTTTCTAAAAAGGAAATGGATGGTATTTTTAGAATTCACTTTTTTATGCATCACTGGTCTAATCTTTTATTTGTTTCTTCTCATGCCAATGTTTCCCAGTAATTAAAATATTCATTCTTTTTCTCAAAGGCTTTCACATTCTTTTCTGTTAGAGCAACATCACTGTAGCTCACTCTTTCTTCATGCTGTGTAGTTAAGACTTTTTTGAGCACCTAACCCTCTCATTCCCACTGCTTAGAAGATGGTCTTTTAATTCCTTACAGGCAAAGCTCTAACTAGTAACTCAGGAGGAAGAGGCACCAGTGAATGATTGTCCTCAAACCTTCTTGGATTTGCCGGGGGGAGGGGGGGGTGGGAGTTACAAATAAAAGGGACCTGTGTAAGAATTATTTTCCCTGACCAAGTTTGAAGTAATGTAGTCACAGCACAGAAATGGATGGGGAGTCCCACAAGCGATGGCCCTCACAGAAGCTGAAGACCAGAAGAGGGGTCTCCTGGGGAAAGTTATAGAGTGCGACAAAGGGGCAGAATTTGAAGCAGCAGGGTTTGGCTGCTAGAATTCCTCAGGCAGGGTCCTGGACAGTTCCTGCCAAGTCTACAAAGCTTACAAAGTTTAGAAAGGGAGCTCATGGCAAGGAAGGTTTTCTCTGCCATTTGAGTTGGCAAGAAGAACCAGAACAGGGGGAGTGCTGGACAGAGAATTCTTTGATTTTGAGTTGACAGTAATCCTGTAGTACTTGTTTAAAGGACATTGTTATATTTCATCATCGTCCTTTGTGCCTGCTTTAATCAGTGGTGCCATCTATGTTGTGTGATTTTAGTAATTATAATCTACTTATATTGCTGTTTCTCTAGAAAATGATAGAACTTCCCAGATTGTTGTCTTCTGAAATTTTAATATGTTATGTTATGTGTTCCTAATTTTCGTGATGTTCTGTGGAGAAACAATTTTAGTTTTATCTTCTAGCTCCGAAAGACCTGCTTCTTCCCATTTCCTGGCAAACTGCATTTCCCGGTTAGTGCAATCATCAGTGTTTGGTGTTTTGCTACTTCAATGAGTGATGTAGTTAACAAGTTTATTTGAGTATTTAAAGCTTTCTCATGTATTTATGTGTCTGTTTTCAAATGGGCTTTTGTACTGGACGTTTCTGAGCATACAGTCATCTGAGGGAGCCTCAAGTGATGGTGTGGCCTCATCAGAATGGCTGGTTGCTATGTTTGTTAGAGATTGTGGTGATTGTTGACTTCTGTGGGAAAGCTCTTCCTTTGAGGGTGACAATATCCTCAAGCAGGTGTGGTTTCACTGGATAAGAGCAATAGCTGAGCATGAGACAGTGACAAAGCAAGAGAACAAGCCAAGAAACAATGTTTATCCATTTTTTTGGGCTTCATTTTGTAACTTGAGATTCTGCCTGTAGCTCCAAAAGTGATGCAGTGTGGTCTGACAGGACCAAACATGTAAACCTATTCATAACCTAAGATGCTTTTGTTTAGAGGATTTAGTCACAACTGCCAAGTAGTCAGTAGACATTTATTTAAAATGCTGCACAAAAAGGTATTTTAATGCTGGATACAACCTGGAATATTCTCTTTTGGAGGAAGGTGGAAAACTAAGGACATGAATAACAAAAGGCACAGAGAGCTGTACAAAAAGAGATTACCCAGCTGCTTTTGTAGGTCCTGGAAGAGAGCAATGCAGAGAGTGTTGAGAGTAATACAAACAGAGGCAGTTGAGGTCATAGGATTTCACTGTAAAATGTACTCCATGAAAAAAATCAATCTAGAGCTCATTTGTGTGATATTTGGCTCCAAACCTTTTATTCTACCAATGCCCAAAGGAACTGAATAGGGCAAAATTTATGAGTAAAGGCCATATTTCTTAGATGGTATTTTGAATCACTTGAGTGGTTATTGCTAGTGACTTATTCAGGACTACAGTGAAAAAAATCAACAGGAGGGGTAGAAATAAATGCAAAGTCTGTGTGTAGAGAAAAACAGCACTAGGTAGTTTCAGATGGCAACCACATGATGGAACAGATGTAGGGATTTTAAGGATATTATCATCATTCAAAAAAAGGCCTTTGTTCTGCTTTTTAAGCCCAAGAAAGTGCCCTAAGTGTAATGCTCCCTCAGGCTAAAGCTAATGGAAGCAGTAGGCAAAGTGATTTCTAGACCCAGGAAGGAACTTCCTATAAAACCTTCTACACCTGTGGCCCAACTTGAAGAGGATTCATTCCAAATGAGAAGCCAAACTTGACAATATCATCTATATGTGCTGGTTCTGTTAAGAAAAATTATGCAAAATTTCATGTCAAGGATCCCTCCTCTGTGGTTTTAGTTCAGCACTGTTGCAGCTATCTGTGTTTGGCAAAGTGAGAATACTGTGAGATTTATAGCATGAAGCTCTGAGTGTGAAGCCTGAGTTGCATTTTGATAGGACAAGATGTTCAGATACCTAAGCTATGAGAAAACTGCCCAGGGAAGATGCACATAGGAATTGGAAGGACCTAACTGAGAAATATGTGATATCTTCAGGGATAGGGCCATCTAAGTCCTTGGAAACCAAAGCCCTATGTCTCTGAGAAAGAGCAGCAGGAGTTGGTGTTTGCTCTGTTGGGTTTCCTGCCTTGGTCCTTCTTTTATCTCTATGTACACATTCCTTTCTATTGGAATGGGAAAGAGTTTTCTGTGCCATTGTATGTTGGAAGGATATAACTTGTTTTCTGATTTTACAAAATGTGGACGTCAACAGATTGCCTTGGGTGTCAAATGAATCTTTGGGCATTTGAACAGTGTATGTGCTGTTGCAGACCATTGGGATCATTGAATTTAGACGAAATATATATTCTTCATGGAGTGACCAAATAAGAAAATCTCTCGGGTAGAATGCTGTCTTTGAACACTTGTCTCCCATTTGTGGCATTCTTTGGGGAATATTATGGAAACTTTTCTAAAAGGAGCCTTTCTAGATTCTTTAGTGACGATGGGATTTGAGTGTCTATAGACTCAACCCTTTTCCTGTTCCTTGTGTCTACTGTGCTGTGGTTCTAACTGACCAGTCAGCTTCCTTCTTGTGCTGTCTTGCCCTCATTAGTATACACTCCATCCCTATTTCATAGAAGATGCAGTAGAAGCTATTCAATGCTAAGCTTTTTTGATAGCTTACAATTTTTATAGTTTGAATTAGTTTTTATTTTAACTGTTTTTGTTTTTCATATTTTATTTTGAATTTTGACTTCGAAGAAAATGTTTTTTGTGTAGCTCTTGCTGTCTTGAAAGTAGGCAAATATACCAAGCCAACTTTTAACTTAGTGATCCATCTTACTCTGGCTACACAGTGCTGAGATTTGATGTGGCAAAAAATGCCTAGCTTGTTTTATTTTTATATTACAAGCTGATGGGCTTGGGATGTAGTATTTGTATGTATGCTTGCACGTCAATGTGCTGTTGTGCATATTTTCATCCGCATCTTGAATTGTAAAGTTGGAAGTGACTATATTCTATTGCTCAGGATGGCATGTATTCATGACATTAAACTACATGAGCTTTCTGGATCACTGGAACGTAGTTGTCTGTAATTCTACCTACAAGTAGCATTTATCTGAGTTTTTAAACGAATATGTGCATTTAGCCTTATGCATGAATATGTATATGAAAATGTGCCTGGTCCTCATCATGGTCAGAAGATGGACTCAGACTCAGGAATCTGAACTCGGTATAATGGGTAGTTGTGAACTTCCAGTGTGAATACTGGCAATTGACTTACATTATTGGCAAGACCAGCAATACCTCTAGTGTACCATCTCCCCTGCCCTGTGTTGTTCATTTATTATCAACATCGCTATTGTCAATATTTTCATCTCTCCATTTTTAACTTCTTAAACATATATTTTCTATTAGTAAGATCTTATTTATGGTACCATTTAAATTGGGGCACTTTAAGTTTCTGGAAGATGATACAGACCTGGAGTGAATGCCTGATGCTTTGTAGGAACTTCAGTAAAGACCAGATAGTTCTTTTTATCTATTTTGTTTGGTTGTATGTTCTGCACAGGATTCAGGGTCTTAATATGTATTGGAAGGGCCCTGCCGTTTGGGGCTGCAGTCCTCCCAGTCCAGATAGCCTTTGTGAAGTTGGTGTTAGGTGCAGGCCTCCCTCTCTCCATCATGGCCTCCAGCTCTCTCCATACTCCACCTAGGGAGTGTCTTTAGATATAGATGCGCCAATTGTATTTGATATATGGCCCTTGACAAAGCTCCCTGTTAGCTCTCCCCTCCCTGCACCTATAGGATAATTTGGCACTGTGTTCCTGTTCATATGACAGGAACATGCTGCCACCTGGAAATAAGCATCCTAAAAGTGCCAGCTTTCAACCAATTCTGTACACCTGTCATGGAAGCTCCCCATCCGTTCTTGAAAATCTACATAGCCTTTGTTCTCGCTGACTATGTTGACCCAGCTCCTAAAGTGGTTCCCAGAGTATTTAATCTCCATTGTTGTTTCGGCCTTCTGGGCCCTACCTCTTGTCTTCTGATCCTCTTGCCTTGGTGGGATGATGGCCAAACCCTACCACCCAAGGGAGAGGAGAACCACAATGTCTACCTCTTGCTGTCCTAGAATTTATTGCATAGACTTGGCTGCCAGTCAAATCATGAGCTACTCCTTCCTGCCTAAACTTCTTGACTACTGAGATTAACGGAATGAGAAAACACACTCAGTATAAAAATCATTTTTATAATTAATACTTGTTTATACAACTTCTCTGACATGAGCCCAGTACTCTTCAACTGTTTCTCTATGTCCCCATTCCTCTCCTGTTGATTGGCATTTATCTTTCAAAGCTATATCCTATTCTAGGGCTGAGGAATGACACAAGTGGACCTCAGTATTCAGGATCCTTATTAAATGACTTGGTTACATTAGAACATCTGTGTCTGGAAATAAGTGGAGGAAGCCACAGAATCATGTGAATATATCGTCAATAAAGGACACAGTTACAGTGTTATTACTACCATGCTTTCTCTTGCACACCTGTATGAGATGATATAGGATGCAGTGACCTATGATAATGTGAATGTGAAATTCACTCAAGTGGGCTTTGCTGGATCCTGCCCAGAAGAGTCTCTACAGAGAGGTGATGCTGGAGACCTACAGGAACCTCACTGCCATAGGTAGGACTGTGAATTTTATCTTGCTTTCTAAATCTAGTGATAACTGTTTCTCCATTGCTGTTATTTTTTATTGTAATG
The DNA here is from genome assembly GCF_964271855.1 of Acomys minous. Lineage (NCBI taxonomy): Eukaryota > Metazoa > Chordata > Mammalia > Rodentia > Muridae > Acomys > Acomys minous. The sequence continues at coordinate 60,941,764 of NC_140498.1, forward strand.
TCAACTGAAACTGAGGATGAATGAGATGAGTAAATCAGCCAGATGTGTAAGGTTAACTGGAGGGTAACTTGAATTTTGCCTACTTTCCAATAATATATCATGCATTTTTGGTTCCTCTATTTTAGGGTACAATTGGGAAGACCATAACATTGTAGAGAATCTTCATAGTTCTAGAAGATCTAGAAGGTAATTTTCATGTGCAAGTTGATACGAATATGTCTCTGAATTACTTTTAGTGCATCCTTTAAGTTCTAAAGAAAACCAAGAGTGTAAATATGCATTGCTTGAAGTGTATCGATGATTATTAAATTCTGACAAAAACATGTACCTCAAAATCAGCTATCTGGTTTATTTTTGTAAGTCATTTCTCTAAGAAAGAAGATAAGAAAACAATGTATTAACAGATATCACTATATGAATCATAGTGAACTAGCATGTAGAACTGCTAATCTCTTTAGTCTCATACTACTTAGATACTGCAGAAGATATACACATTAACCTTCTAATAAACAAATAGACCATAATAAAAGTCGTGTTCCTAATATATTTGCAGTAATGTTGCTAAGTTTAGTGAGAGGGGCAGTTTGTGAAAGTGAAGAAAGTTGTTTGGGAGAAACTTTTATCCCCATACAATATTTCAATAGAAAAAATAAAAAGTGAGACTGTGAGTACAAGGTAAACCTTTTCATTTGTTATCTTCTTTAATAGATATATCATTTATTACAATGGATAAAAGCCCTGTCAGCATAGGAACATTGAACAAAGCAATATAACCCTCTCTTACCCAGAAGCATTAGAAGATTTGTAGTGGTACCCATAACGTGTAGATTTTCTGAATGTAATAGTGTGTACAATGAATGGCTTTTTGAATTTTATTGGTAATACATCCAGAAAAACATCCATGACGACTATCAATATAGATTGCTTCTGTTTGCCTTGGTTCACTTTCCAATTATAATATGACTCACATGATTGGAAAAATTTAATGCAATCAGAGTGGTAATCTGACTTCTCCCAGTTCTTTTCCAATATGTGAAAAACCCTCTTCTGTAGTAAAATGATGCTATAAATGTGGTCCATGGAATACATAGTCTTACAATCACAAGGCTCTTGAAAAATGCAAAAGAATACTTGAAGAAGGAAGGAAAAATGAAAGTCAATAAAGTGATATTACCATGAGATCTGATTACTTTTAAAATTAGACCAAATGGTAAAATTCATTCACACAGATAAATAGATTCATCAGTATAATGAATGTGGTATAACTTTGACATGTGCCCATTATCTTTGCAGGAATCAAAGAAGATATAATGGAGGAAAACTCCATCTCTTTACTCAGTGTGGTAAATCTTTCTTATGTCAAAGTCATCCTCAAAGGCATGAAATAATTCGTACTGAAACGAAACCATATGAAAATATTCAGTATGGTGAAGCCTTTTTAAATCACAGTAGTCTTCAAATTCATAAAAGAACAGAAACTAGAGAGAAACCCTATGATTGTGAAAAATGTTTTATGGTCTTTGACCATCAATGTTATCTTCAAATTCCTGAGAAAATTCATACTGGAGAGAAACCTTATGAATGTAACCAGTGTGGTAAAGCCTTTTCATGGGACAACTCTCTTCAAAGGCATGAAAGAATTCATACAGGAGAGAAGCCTTATGAATGTAATCAATGTGGTAAAGCTTTTGCAGTGTACAGATATCTTCAAAGTCATGAAACAATTCACAGAGGAGAGAAACCTTATAAATGTAACCAGTGTGGTAAAGCCTTTGCATGGCACACTTCTCTTCAAAGGCATGAAAAAATTCATACAGGAGAGAAACCTTATGAGTGTAATCAATGTGGTAAAGCCTTTGCGCAGCAAAGTCATCTTCAAAGTCATGAAAAACTTCATACTGGAGAGAAAACTTATGAATGTAACCAATGTGGTAAGGCCTTTGCATGTCACATGAATCTTCAAACGCATGAAAGAATTCACAGAGGAGAAGAACCTTATAAATGTAACCAATGTGGTAAAGCCTTTGCATGGCATAAGTCTCTTCAAAGCCATGAAAGAATTCATACAGGAGAGAAACCTTATGAATGTAATCACGGTGGTAAAGCCTTTGCGCAGCAAAGTCATCCTCAAAGTCATGAAATAATTCATACAGGAGAGAAACCTTAAGAATGTACCAAATGTGGTAAAGCCTTTGCATCACACAAGGATCTTCAAATGCATGAAAGAATTCATACACGAGGGAAACTTTATGAATGTAATCAATGTGGTAAGGCCTTTGCATGGCACAATAGTCTTGAAATACATGAAATAATTCATACAGCATAGAAAGCTTATGAATGTAGCCAGTGTGGTAAAGCCTTTGCATGGCACAGGTCTCTTCAAAGACATGAAAGAATTCATACAGAATAGAAGCTTCATGAATATGATTAATGTTGTAAAGCTTTTGCATTTCACAATTTTCTTCAGAGCCATGAAAGAATTCATACAGGACATAAACGTCATCAGTATAATGACTGCGGTAAAGCCTTTGAATGTTGTGGTCGTTTTCAAAGGCATGAAAGAATTCACGCAGGAGAGAATCTTTATTAATGTACTTCATATTTTGAAGTCTTTACATGCCTTTATATATAAAGAGAATTTCTGTGAATGTAATTGATGTAAGATAGCCTAGCAGTCCATAGTATCTCACTGACTTGTTCTATGAAGCCGGAATTTTGAAGGACCGGCCCACCTAGTCTCTGCAGAGTGGGACATCGATTTTCCAGTGTCATGCTTGTTCAGCATTTTGATAGTCTGTGCTCTCAGCAGTAAAGAACAGTTGTTTGATTCAGTGGCTATTTGGCCACATTTGTTCCATAGACGTCCATTAGCTTAATTGAAGTATAGTGGATGTGCAGCCCGAAGCAGCTGTGTCTCTCTGTCAGGAAAGGCCTTTCTTCTTGAGTGCCATATTCTGTAATCTCTGAAGTGTTTGAAGACCATCTATGTATTTCCCATAGTGAATAACCATGCATGTCTATCTATGTATGTATACTGAACAATCAGTTTATGTAAATAGACAAATGTTGCTTGTTTCTAGCTATGCACAATCTTCCTAACCTTGAAAACATATACAAGAGACTAAATAAAGCTTCTCCTGTAATTAACTAAACTAGTATATAACAAGGCTACAAGTAAGTTTTCTAGGTGAGCAACTACTGAGCTGCATCTCCAGCCATCGTGAGCAACTTGGAAGAGTTCGCGTTCATAAGACTAGAACTATATCAAATGTGATAAAGGAATAGGTGAACAGCACATCAGCAGTAACGACATGCTATTGATAATACTGCACCAACTGTGAAAGCCCTTTCCAAGTGTGTATAATCCTTTAAGCATTGCTATTGTCTTATTTTGTTTTGTTTTGTTTTGTTTCTTAATGGGTTTTTCAACAGGGTTTCTCTGTGTAGCCTTGACTGTCCCGGACTCACTTTGTTGACCAGGCTGACCTTGAACTCACAACCATCCACCTGTCTCTGCCTCCTAAGTGCTGGGATTGAAGGAGTGCGCCACCATGCCCAGCTTTTTTTAGTTTTTGTTTTGTTTTGTTTTTGGCATTGCTATTGTCTTAGTTTACCACAATGTCCTGCTGGGGCACCTAGCTTGTCTTCAACAAATGAGCATTTATGTTATTTTAACATTTAGGTCTCCATGAATATAACTGCAATGAACATGAGAATTCGGATCCCTCTGAAACTAAAGTGCATGGAAATTGTCCTCAGAAGATTGCAGGTATCCATAGCAATTCTGTCATTTTATGAGAATCCAAGAATGCTGCAAGGAGACCAGCAGAGCCAACTAGCCTAGATCCATGTGACTTACAGAGATGGAAGCACCAACCAAAGAGCATACATGGACTGGACCTAGACCCCTGCACATATGTAACCCATAGGCAGTGTGATCATCATATGGGTCCACTAATAATTTGAGTAGGTGCTGTCTAGGACATAGACTGTGTTGGACACTTTCAATCAATGTTCCCTAGCCAGACTGCCTTGCCCTACCTCAGGGAATGTGTGAGGGTTCAGTTCTGATGAGACTTGTAGTGGTGGTATGGGTGTGAGAGCGCATGTGCATGCTCACATGCGCACTTTGCCTTTTCTGAAGGGATAGAGGGAAAAGGGTGGAAGAGAGGGTATGGGAGGAGAGGAGGGAGGGGGCTACAATCACAATGTGAAGCAAATATATAAATTAAAAGAAACTTAGTAATGAATTCTGTGTACTGTGTAAGACCTGGAGGCTAGGTCCTACTTCCCAGAGCCCAGTGAGACACGAAGGTATAGTCTGTGCAAACAGCAAGGGATGCTTTATTGATCCATCATGATGGGGTCTTCCAAGCTCAATTGATCTGGAGACCCCGAATAACCAAAGCTTGGGTCATTCATACCCTTACAGAAGCAGAATTAGCGGTTAAGCAGAGTTGATGGCGCATGATTGGTTCTTTTTTTTTTTAAGATTTGTTTATTATGTATGTATAGAATGTTCTGCCTGCATGTACACCTGTGGGCCAGAAGAGGGCTGTCCATTCATATTACAGATGGTTGTGAGCCACCATGAGAGTGCTGGGAATTGAAGTCAGGACCTTTGGAAGAGCAGACAAAAGAGCTTAACCTCTAAGCCATCTCCCCAGCCCCCTATGATTGGTTGTTAAGATTACCATTTAAAATAATTGGTTACTTGTTATTTTAAACCTGAGGGGACAAGAGCTCAGCTTGGGATATCACGTGCTGTCAGGTGTTCAGGACAGTAATGAGGGTGTGGTTTTTCTCTGAACAGCCATGAAGCCATCTCAGAAAGTGCCTAGTAGCCAGGGTTGAAAACAACTTTCTCTATCTCTTCAACTGTAAACACACAGAAACAGGGCTAGAATGAGTGTGTGTGGAGAAGACAGTTCACTCTATTTATTGTGGTAATGCAGTTGAGTGTGTGTAGGTAATAAATCCAAAGGCATCAAAAGTAATGCACTAAATATGTGCAATTTTATACCAGCGACAACAATGCAATATGATTTTATCTAAATTTTCTTGCTATCTGTGTGAAATCCAAACGCTCTGCTTTAAGAGTTCATTTTGTATTCTTCACAATCCTGTGTCACATTCAGATTTATTGCTCCATTCTGGACTATGCTCTATTTTCACTTTTGTCTTCTCAGGCAAGTCATATCTGGTGCATTAGCTTTTATGTGACCACATCCATGAACTGTGGGTCACTAAGGTTACACTTAAGTCCACTTTCTATGCCTCTGTGCATTATATTACTCCATTTCCAGATAGACAGACTTACTGTAGTAGAATATCATTTACCCTTGTACACCATAGTATACAACACCATTAAAATCATGTTTTGTCCAAAAAAAAGAAAAGAAAAGAAACGTTCATGTTGCAGCAAAAATTCAATAGAGTCCAAAGAAAGCTCCTAACAATTTATTACAGGAAACTTGATTCCAAAGCTATATGGTATGAGAATACTCATAATTTTCTATGGGACTGTGGGAAATAGTATAAGCATTGGGACAGTGTGACTCCTGAACTTACCACAAACATAGAACAATCAAGAATCTGTACAATATTTGTGAAAAAAATGAGGGAATGGAGATAAAATGCCAAAAACATAAGCCTAAATTTATATTTAAGTTTCATCAAAATACCTAAGGAAACTCCACCAGGGATAGTGTGACCTTGACCGAGTTACCTATGATGGTATGTGTAACAAACACAGACTTCACTATGAAAATCACTCAGTACCCCTAAACTGCCTTCTAGCTACTACTAATCTCTCTTGCAGAGAGGCTCCATGCTCTAGAGCTCTCTCAAAATATGGTGATCAGAAAGGTAGTTCTATGGCCCTACAGCCCCTCATGCCCCCTTGTGGTTGCAGACAAACTCAGCCCCCACTGAATCCCACAAAGAAAACAATGTTGTAGAATAATTTATGTCTGCTCCCTGCCAGATGTATTATGTCACAAGGTGTGGAAACTGTCCTGTCTATGTACCGAGCGTAGCTGAGAACCCTCTGCTTCTCAGAAACTCCATTTGTACCCTGAAACTGAATTTCCATGAATTTTGCCATTGTGGCTGATGATATTGGAAAAGTCAAAAAGATTATCAAGTATTGCTGAAGCATAATCCCCATCAATGACTTTCTATCAGTTTCCATACTATTTATACAATTTGACACAAAAATTGACTGTAGAATGTCAGGTTCAGTACTTCTAGAAACTAGACCTTCAGTTTTCCAGTCTGTCTTCCTACTGCACATGAAAACCAATGCCTGTATGTGTACCCTAGAGAGTGATAGTATAAGCTCCACACCTTTCCACTGCTTGGGCTTCAAAGCCCACTCATCCAAAGGGAATCCACACTCAGGAAATTCAGAAGCCAAAGACCTCCGCCCAGATCACCACAGAGACCAACATATTCACAGTGTAAACCACTCTCCATCTTAGTCCCTGCAGATCTGACTCTGACATACCAGTAGACTTTCTCCTCCTGGCCATGGGGCAGCTGCCTCCACAGTCGCCATGGTATGGCATGTGGTCCTCCTCACAGTTCCCTACAGCTGCATCAGAGAAGAACCCTGGAAGAAACATGTAAGCTACCTTCCTCTCAGGCTCCTCTTTCCTAAACCTGCCCAAAGTCCCTCATTAGCTAGGAAACTCCATCTTGGCCTTTGGAAGGTAGCAGCTCCTGAACTGGGGGATCAGAGGTCAAATACCTCAGACAGTTGGAGCCTACCCAGCTCCACCCTTGCTCCCTAGGGCCAGACAGAGCACTACTCTGGGGAATTTGTTTTTAAAGACTTTTCCAATCTCCCAGAACACTTCTTGTTTCTTTTTCAAGGCACATACACCTTTGTTTACATATGATGTTACACACTCAATATGCAATGAAAGGGAAAATTTTTAATTAGCATTAAAGCAACCAGAACAGCAGAGCTCTCTAACTCATAAGTGCAGGTCCACAGGTATGCTAGCCCAAGGTCCCAGATGATAAAGTCACAAAGAATGCGAAGCTAGGAGACAAAGGCCTATTGAGTGTTCTAGGGACTGGCTGGCCATAAAAGACAGGGAGAATACACAAGGACAAATTCCTGAGAGAAACAGGTACCGGACATGGTTGAGTAAGTAATGGGCCAAGACCCCTCATCCGATCTTATGGTGTCTGCTTAATCCCCCCTTGAGGCCCGCACACAATGTTCCAGGTTTGAGTTTAACCAGATGTGTCGTTAGCTCAGATGAACATCTACCCTCGGGTTCCAAGAAGAACAGGAACCAAGGACTGTTTTCATGTGATTAAGTCTGAGCTTACCCCAGATCTGCCTACGCAATTTGCTGATGTTCAAATGTTTGAAACAACCAATGGTGTGTGGCCGCGCCAAAACTTCCCACTCCCCCGGACCCTTGCCCATATAAACCCTTAACCCCTGGGCTTCTGGGTCGACCCCTCTGTCTCCTGCGTGAGATACGTGTCGACCCGGAGCTCCGCCAATAAACTGCCTCATGTGTTTATAGCAAGACGGTCGTTTGTGTGTCTTTGGGTGCGCGCCATCCCGAGGCTTGAGTGAGGGTCCCTCTTCGGGAGTCTTTCAGCAGCACAGCCATTTCTATTTCATAGCTGGGAAGTCCTGCATCTGAAGCTCAGTCAAATTCAAAGAATAACAAAGCAAAAAAGTGAATTTGAATGTAAGGTAAAGTGGAAAGGAAATAGCTGTTCCTATGCAGGGTGGAGTAAGATATTTATAGATAAGAGCCAGAGACACCAGCAAGGGGGAGGAGGTCGTGGGAAGGTATCCAAAGTGTACATGCCCATGAACCATATGAAGACAGGAAGGAGAGGAGAATCATGAGCAACACCTAGAAGTCAGGATTGTAAATGATAGAGGAAAAGCACCAGCTAACCCAAATGATTGGATTCCATAAGGAAGGGAAGCTCAGAGCAAGGCAGCCCAACACTAGGCTAGAGGGTGGGGTATGCCAAGCATTACCTTGCAGTAAGTAGGGACTGAGTGATGCTAGGAGAACCTGACAGCCAGGTTTCTATTGATTTGTTAAATAGGCACCCAGACTTTGTGTCAGGCTTTAAGACTTAATTGTAAGGAGAAAGGAAAAGGTTGAAGTAACTTAAGGATAACCTATATCGTTATTTTAAAATTTGGAACAGGTTTTATGGTCAAAAATAATTCAGAGAGTAAACATTTGTAGTTTAGAGCACACCACGATTCACTCCCATTTTTTTTCTTACCTTGTACGTTTTCAAACAGAAAAAATAACATTCTTGTCAGGTAAAGCTAGACTACTGTGCACATGAATTCTGCAATGGTAGAAATAAACAAACTTCAGAAATTTGTTCATTTCCTCATGCCTATTCTTGATTGCCTTGGCCTGTGACCCTCCAAAAATGGATAGTTGGACTTTTATTGATCATCTTAAATTGAATACCTGACTACTCATTGCTAATACCAATTACTGTCAAATGAGTAAACCTCTCACTTTTCTTCCTCCCCATCCATGTCTGTGCTGTGCCTACATCACTTCAAAGTTGGTCATGGAAAACAATTCTTACACAGGTCCCCTTTATTTGTTACTCCCCCACCAATCCAAGGCGGATAGAGGACAATCATTCACTGGTGCCTCTTTCTTCTGAATTACTAGTTAGGGCCTTGACTGTAAGGAAGTGAAGGACCGCCGTCCAGGCAGTGGGAATCAGAGAATTAGGTGCTCAAAAAAGTCTTAACTACATAGCATGAAGAAAGGATGATCTACAGGTGCTGTTGTTCTAAGCAGAAATAAATATGAAAGCCTCTGAGAAAAAGAATGAATATTTTAATTATTGGAAAACATTGGCAAGAGCAGAAACAAATAAAAGATTAGAGCAGTGATACATAAAAAGTGAATTCTAAAAACACCATCAATTGACTCTTTAGAGAGATAAATATAATTTGAAAAACACATAGGTAGACTGATTTTGAAAAAGAGCAGAAACTTCTGTCGTAGAGGGAATGGCATTAATAAGACAGGGATTGACCTTGCCCCTATGTGCAATGTTAGCTGCTGAGATCTTTAACCTGACACACACAGCTATAGCCAATGGCCCCTTAACTGAAATTTCAATATTCATTGGCTCAAGGTAACCTAAGCAAATTGTAACCAAACATCCAATCAGCTTTTATTCACATGCATGAATTAATAAAGCTGGCAAGTTACAAATTCACACACCCTTCTAGAATAAGGTCCTTCTTCACAATGGGGACTTCTCCCTGTAGCTGAGTCTCAAAACTTAGTCTGTGCTCTAGCTACTGTCTACCCTGTTTCACTGGGCATTTACTGCAGACCTTTTCGTCTGCTCTGAGAGCAGAAGCTGTGCTGCACATGTTACTGAAATGGTCAGTTCATTACATTGCTCAAATGAGTAATTTTGTTTCTTTGTTTCTTTGTTTGTTTGTTTGTTTTATTTTTAACACAGTGTTTCTCTGTGTAGCCTTGGCTGTCCTGAACTCACTTTGGAGACCATGCTGGCCTGGAACTCACAGTGATCCCCTGTCCCTGCCTCCTGAGCATTGGGATTAAAGGTGTGTGCCATGACTTCCTGGCCCCTACTGGGCAGCCACCGTGAGCTGACCAGGTCACAACTACTGAACCTGTCTGTTCTCCCTTCAAAACATTCAGGCACTTCCCTTCTTCTTCCTGGAATCAAGGTGCATAGCTTACAAAGCCTATCATTCAACTTGGAGTGGAGTATTCAGTCTGTGTCACAACTGAAAGGGTACCCAAATATTCAAAATTAAGGAGAGAGTTTACTAAACAAAAGTTTTGTTTTTGTGGCTTCATGCTGTGTACAGCTACCTTTCACATGATAGGTATGAAAAAAAAAACCTGGGAACAAAGAAATATTCCTTCTATCAGTTCCATTCATCTAGAGACCCTTGACTAACATTGCTGTGCAATTGTTTTTCTCTTTCCCTCTCGGCAAGAGTTGTAGGCTAACAACAGTATTTCCCAGTGTTTGTCATCTGTTTCCTGCTTTTCTCCCCGGGTTGTCTTATAACTCCCTGGTAAAAAGAAGCAGTAGTTTGCCTGTACCCAGCCTGAAGATACAAAACTAAAATCTTGTCTCCTAACATTGCTCTTTCCTTGTAGGACATATGATAACTCCACTGCAAGTTGAGAAATGGGCTCTTCAAGTGACCCACCTAGATAGAGGAGGAAGCAGGGGAAGTGGCTACTGGGTGTGTGACCTGTTGATGTCAGGGTCACTGTCCACAGAGGGAAGGAGCAGGAGGCTGTGCTGAGGAAGCACAAGCAGTGTGTCCTCCCCGGGTTAGTTGGGAAAACAGATGTTGAGGCCATTGGAGGACAGTGCTACTGAAATGCAAGTCTCTACAGCTCTGGAAAAAATTTTGCCCTGGGTAGGAAACTTGGGCCAGCAACCATGATTCTGTGCCCCTTCAGAGCATGCTGACCTGGAGAGGTGAATATATCACTCAAGACGAATTGGCCCATCAGGGCCTCCAGCTAGAGACAGGTCCCAGGTCAGATGGGGAGGCGGGTTCTTCTGGGAGCCTAGCTGAAAAGTCAGCTTTGTGGCTTTGCAGGTTTGAGAGGTTCTGCATGGTGTGCTCTGACCTCTGCTGCTGTGTGTTGTGAAAGAAGCTCAAGCAAGTTCCGAAGTCCCAACATGGTGAATGGAGGGTCACTGCCCACAAATGGAAGGAGCAGGCTGCTGTGGAGAGCTAGCTGGAGTGGTGGGGCTGTGTGGGAAGACAGACCAGTAGGCTAATGGAGAATACGTACATGTGCTACTGCAATGCCCATCTCTGCAGACCTTGACAGGAAGCCTTGGCCTTGAACTATTGTGCTGTGTCCCTTTAGGACACTGTAATTCTAATGGGGGTGCTCATGTCACTTGAGACTCACAGGCCAATCAGAGCCTCCAGGCGGACCAGCCAGTATGAAGATGAGGCTCTTTCTTCTGGCTGCCATGCACACGTGCAGCTCTTTAGCTGAGCTTTCTTTAATGGGTCTGTGTGAATTGCTTTTAGCACTGCTGCTGAGTGCTGTGTAGGTAACTCAGGCAAGGCTGGAATTGACAAAATGGTGAGCTCAGGGTCACTGCTGACTGATGGGTTATCTCCACAGGTGAAATAAGCCAGTGGAAGCCAGATTGAACATAAAAAGGCAAGTTTACTTGGGAACTGAAACTCCTGGGCTAGTTCAGTAGCCTCAGGTGACAAGGCCAGAAGAAATCACACCCCACCCCCCAAGTATGGCCACAAGGATTGCAGGTGAAGGAAGATGAAGTATCTGCCACCTGCTGTACTAGGGAAGCCCTTGGCCCCAGGGGTGGGGCTTGGAGCATCTCAAAGAATGCTAAGAATGTGCAGAGGCTTTCCTTGCAGAGGGCAGGGTTGGAGAAAGAAGTGGGATTTAACAGAGCATTAAGGGGAGGCAGAGGGCAACTGCAGATGCCAACTGAACACCACCAATGGGGAGGACCAGAAAGGTGAGCTGCAGGAGCTGGTGTGGAGGGTGCTCCCGGGGGGGTGTGATAAGCAAAGGCCAGATGCGGCCACCTTTTGTGTCCTATGTGATGCTAGTGCCGTCCTGGACCTGGCCACTGAATAACTTCCTATGGGGCTGCATTTGGGCAATTCTTTTGGAGCTTGGGCTGGTGTATAGAAATGTTCCAGGAAGGATGCCAACCTTGGAAAGCCTTATTTTCTGTGGGATCTGCTACAAGTCCTGCCCTTAGCATTTAACCTTTAGGTGTAAGATCCTCTCTCTCCTCTCGAGTTTGTCTCATTGTATGAAGCTTCACTTGACGTCATAAACATCTCCCTTTTAATTCATTTCCCCCTGAGAGCGGTATACAAGATGCAATTCTTACAAACCTTACTAGACGTAAGACATAACTTGTGCAAAACCTCCTCACCTCAGGTTTTGTACTTTCTATCTTACACTTTTCCTTTCTTTCTCATCCTCTAGGACCTTCCACTTAGGACTTTATCACTGGTGTTTGAAAGCAGCGTTGTCCTAAAGAAATACTTCTGTCACTATCATTGCCGAGGAAATGTCTTAAGTGGCTAGGCTTGCTGTGTCCAGTCCATATTTAAATTGTTCAAAACATAACCTGGGGAGTAATTTTAAAGAAATTTAATGGCAGCAGCATGTAGAATGCAAAATCTTTTTTTAGCTGTCATTACAAAGATTTTTTATTAGTAATATTTATTTGTATTATGATGTTTCTGTGACAAGGCATATTAATTCTAGCACAGCTGCATCTAATGTCTTGGAGAAAAGTCGTTCCAATAAAGCTATGCTAACTCAGGGGGTCTTGACGGCTGTCTGTTTCCCAGAGAAATGGCCTTGCTTTCTTCTTGACTAAACTTCCTAAGTTCTTTAATTAAAGGAGTGTACCACAGCAGAGTTTTAAAATAACTCATTTTAGTCGATTAGTGAACCATCCATTTTCATATCTGGAATAAGATTTTCATGTGCATCATGGCTTCTGCCTTCAGATCAGAACAGGATGCACAGTTTATGTTTACACTGCAGGATGAAGCAAGACAGACCATAACTAGCTCACAAACTAATGTTTAAGGCAGTCAGCTGCAAGAGCCAATACTATGAAAAAAGACCTGGTTGGGGAAAGGCGAGTGATGATGTCATTTGCCAGCATGTATTAACTCATGCACAATCAAGCAACAGGCAAACCCTTCTCTGCCATGGACTCTTTTTTTTTAAAAAAAGAAGAAAGATGCACAATTCAAGGTCATGTATTCTGTCTTTGTGATTTCAGTTCAGCGTTGCTCCAGCTATTTATGTTTTGCAGAGCCAGTGCCCCAGTAAGGAAACTATGAGATTCCATTTCACCAGGCATTGGATATGTAGCCTGAGTTGCATTTTGAGACCATAAGATGTTGAGATACCTAAGCTCTGAGAAATATATCATGGAGAGATGCATATACTGAGTTAAAGTAACAAAACTGAGTGATGAATGAGAAATTGCAGTCATAGGGCCATCTATACCCTGTGAAACTGAAGCCCCATGTATCTGAGACAAAGCTAGGGTACTTGGTGTTTGCCCTGCTGGGTTTCTTTTTTCTTTTCCTTTTTTTTTTTATGCCTCCATCAATCTTGCTTCACTATATGTACATCCCTCTCAATTGGAACGGGAAGGTTTATTCTGTGCCATTTTATATTGTAAAGATATAACTTGTTACCAGTTTTTAGAAAGTATAGCTATCAAAAGATTTTCTGGAGTGTCAGAAGAGTCTTTGTTCTTTTTTTTTTTTTTTTTTCCGTTTTTTGAGACAGGGTTTCTCTATGTAGCCTTGGCCATCCTGGACTCACTTTGTAGACTAGGCTGGCCTCGAACTCACAGCGATCCGCCTGCCTCTGCCTCCCAAGTGCTGGGATTAGAGGCGTGCGCCACCACACCCGGCCTGAGTCTTTGTTCTCTTAAATAGCATAAGAGCTGTTTCAGACCGTTAGGATCATAGAAGTTGAGTAAAATGCATCTCACAAATGGCAAATATCACAATGTAATAAATCAAATCAGAAAGACCCTAGGTAGTGTCATATCTTTAAACACTTATCCCCCTCCCCTTATTTGGCTTTTAGGGGTGCATTCATAGTAGGAGTTTTCCTAGATTTCTTTTTAGGGATGAGATCTGAGTGTCTATAGACTCAACCATTTTATGTTTTTGTTTCTACTGTGTTGAGGTTAAATCTGTTTGTTAAGCTTTCTTCTCATGCTGTCATGCATCTACAACTATAGACTGTGCCTGTAAATCACATATGATATAGTAGAAGCAGTTAGTATTCAATGTTTAGCTATTTTGCTAGCCTTATTTTAATTAAATATGTTTAATTAATTTTCATTTTAATTAACTAATTTTAATTACTATACTAATTAATTAAATCCCTTTACAGCCTGACCTCTCCCTCCTCTACTCACAGTCCCACCATCATTCCCCCTTTCCCCAAGTTGCCCTCCTTCTCTTCAGTGAAGGGGAGGCCCACAAGTGTTATCAACCTCCCCTGGCATCTCAAGTTGCAGCAGGACTAAGAACATCCTTTCCCACTGATGCCTAAGGAGGCAGCCCAGATAAGGGAAAAGGGATCCAAAGTCAGACAGCAAAATCAAGATGGCTCCTATTCCCATTGTTAGGGGACCCACATGTTCACCAAACTGCACATCTTCTATATATGTGTAGTCAGCCTATCTATGCTCTTTGATTATGGTTCAGTTTCTGTGAGTCCCCATGGACTCAAGATAGTTGACTGTAGGTTTTCTTGTGGTGTCCTCAACTGCCCAGGATCCCACTATCTTTCTTCGCGACCCTCCCCCTAGAGAGAGCCAAGGGAAGCTACTTAAGAGGCACTTTTACAGGGAGAGGAAGGAAGCAGTTTTACCAGGAACCAGACCACAAAAAAAATGATATGCCTTTCTCCTAACAAAAGCTCAATGATAGTTCCATTACTTTAGGGTTTTCTTCTGCTAAAATCAAATTAAGCTCTTAACAAATTAATAATCATAAAATGTGTAGCCTTTGAGGTAAGTAAATACTTAAATAGAAATCGATCAGGGAATAATGCTTTTACAAACAGTATTGCTGCTGGGCAGTGGTGGCATATGCCTTTAATCCCAGCACTTGGCAGGCAGATTGCTGTGAGTTCGAGACCAGCCTGGTCTACAAAGGGAGTCCAGGACAGTGAAGAATACACAGAGAGACCCTAACTTGAAAAACAAACAAAAAAAAACCAAAACAAATAAAAAAAAAAACAAACAGAAAACTAAATAACAACAAAAATACTATTGCTTCCCAGCACATCTTCCACTGTGGGCAGATGAAAAACACAGTTTTATTAGTCAAGGTTCTCAACATGAGCACAACTGGTAGAGTGGATCTCATTCTGTGTATTTTGAAAGTAAATTTTTTGAATGTCTCACAACTGTGGTCCAGCTAGTTCAACCTTGGCTATCTACCAAAGGAAATGTAAAGACTCCAGAACTTGTTTGGTCCATGTGGCTAGATGTCTTATCTGGTGCTCAGTAAACTCCAGAAGTCCAAAAATTAGGATGTAAAGACACTAAAGGAGGAGCCAGGTGTGGTGGCGCATGCCTTTAATCCCAGCACTCGGGAGGCAGAGGCTTGAGGATCGTTGTGAGTTCGAGGCCAGCCTAGTCTATAAAATGAGTCCAGGACAGCCAAGGCTAACACAGCGTGTCTCGAAAAACCAAAAACCAAAAACCAAAAATCAAAAAAAAGAAAAA